>NC_066579.1:437592516-438320016 GCF_024323335.1 Lathyrus oleraceus
GTTGGTGTTTAACCGAGTTTATATCAACTGTTTTGATAAGACTGTGATCTTTCCTGAGATTGAGGAAGGAAAGAGTTTGTTTCTATCAGCAAGGCAGGTGAATGAGGCAGTAGCAGATGGGGCAGAGTTGTTTATGCTGTTAGCGACTTTGGAGGCTAAAGATAAACTGGTGATTTGCGATCTAGCTGTGGTGTGTGATTTTCCTGATGTGTTTCCTGAAGAAGTGAATGAATTACCGCCAGAGCGTGAAGTTGAGTTCTCGATTGATTTGGTACCTGGTACTAGGCCGATATCGATGGCTCCGTACCGTATGTCTGCTGTTGAGTTAACTGAATTGAAGAGTCAGCTGGAAGATCTGTTGGATAAGAAATTTATTCGTCCGAGTGTGTCACCGTGGGGCGCACCAGTGTTATTGGTTAAGAAGAAAGAAGGTACTATGAGGTTGTGTGTGGACTACAGGCAACTGAATAAAGTGACGATCAAGAATCGGTATCCTTTGCCGAGGATTGATGATTTGATGGATCAGTTGGTTGGTGCGAGTGTGTTCAGCAAAATAGATTTGAGATCGGGGTATCATCAGATACGTGTGAAAACTGAGGATATTCAGAAGACTGCTTTCAGAACAAGGTATGGACATTATGAGTATTCTGTAATGCCTTTTGGTGTGACTAATGCGCCTGGGGTATTTATGGAGTATATGAATAGGATTTTCCATCCTTACCTAGACAAGTTTGTTGTGGTGTTTATTGACGATATTTTGGTGTATTCGAAATCCGAAGAAGAGCATGCTGAACATTTGAGAGTGGTTTTAGGAGTTCTACGAGAAAAGAAGTTATTTGCTAAACTGTCCAAGTGTGAATTTTGGTTAGAAGAGGTTAGTTTTCTTGGTCATGTGGTTTCAAGAGGTGGTATTGTTGTTGATCCTTCTAAGATAGAAGCGGTATCTAAGTGGGAAGCTCCGAAGTCAGTTTCTGAGATAAGGAGTTTTCTTGGACTTGCAGGTTATTATAGGAAACTCATTGAGGGATTTTCTAAGTTGGCGTTACCGTTGACGATGTTGACTAGAAAGGGGCAAGCGTTTGTTTAGGACTCAAAATGTGAAGAAGGTTTCCAAGAGTTAAAGAGAAGGTTAACTACTGCTCCTATTCTGATATTACCAAGTCCGTCGGAACCATTTGAGGTTTACTGTGATGCTTCATTGTTGGGTTTGGGTGGTGTTTTGATGCAGAATAAGCAGGTTGTAGCTTATGCTTCGAGACAACTGAAGGTTCATGAGAGGAACTATCCGACACACGATTTAGAGTTGGCAGCTGTGGTATTTGTTCTGAAGTTATGGAGGCATTACTTGTACGGGTCAAGATTTGAGGTTTTCAGTGACCATAAAAGTTTAAAGTATTTGTTTGATCAGAAAGAGCTGAATATGAGACAGAGGAGATGGTTAGAGTTTCTGAAGGATTATGACTTTGGTTTGAATTACCATCCGGGTAAAGCAAACGTAGTGGCTGATGCATTGAGTCGGAAATCATTGCATATGTCTATGTTAATGGTTAAGGAATTGGATTTAATTGAGCAGTTTAGAGACTTGAGTTTGGTGTGTGAGAGTACTCACAATAGTGTTAAATTGGGAATGTTGAAGTTAACGAGTGGTATTCTGGATGAGATTAGAGAGGGTCAGAAATCCGATGTGCTTTTGGTTGATAAGTTGACTCTAGTGAATCAAGGTCAAGGTGGTGAATTCAGAGTTGATGAGAATGGTGTTTTGAAATTTGGTAATCGGGTGTGTATTCCGGATGTTACCGAACTTAAGAAGAGTATTCTTGAGGAAGGACATCGTAGTGGCCTGAGTATTCATCCTGGGGCTACGAAGATGTACCATGATTTGAAAAAGTTATTTTGGTGGCCGGGAATGAAAAGAGAAATTGCGAGTTTTGTTTATTCTTGTTTGACTTGTCAGAAGTCAAAGATTGAGCATCAGAAGCCGTCTGGGCTAATGCAACCGTTGGCTATTCCAGAGTGGAAGTGGGATAGTATCAGTATGGATTTTGTTTCTGGTTTACCGAGGACAATTAAGAATTTTGAAGCTATTTGGGTGATTGTTGACAGATTGACAAAATCGGCTCATTTCATTCCGATCAGAATGGATTATCCGTTAGAGAGATTAGCTGAGTTGTATATTGAGAAAATTGTAAGTTTGCATGGTATTCCGTCGAGTATTGTTTCGGACAGAGATCCTAGATTTACATCGAAGTTCTGGGAAGGTTTGCAGAGGGCTTTGGGAACTAAGCTGAGATTGAGTTCTGCATATCATCCGCAGACTGATGGTCAGACTGAGAGGACGATTCAGTCACTGGAGGATCTTTTGAGGGCTTGTGTTTTGGAAAAGGGAGGTGCTTGGGATTGTTATTTACCTTTGATTGAGTTTACCTACAACAATAGTTTTCATTCGAGCATTGGTATGGCACCGTTTGAAGCTTTGTATGGTAGGAGATGTCGGACACCTTTATGTTGGTATGAGTCCGGTGAGAGTGTTGTGGTTGGACCGGAGATTGTTCAACAAACTACGGAAAAGATTAAGATGATTCAGGAGAAGATGAGGATTGCTCAGAGTCGTCAGAAGAGTTATCACGACAAGAGGAGGAAGTCACTTGAGTTTCAAGAGGGAGATCATGTGTTTCTTCGTGTTACTCCGATAACTGGGGTTGGTCGAGCTTTGAAGTCGAAGAAGTTGACACCTCGATTTATTGGTCCTTATCAGATTTTGGAGAGGATAGGGGAGGTAGCCTATCGTATCGCTTTACCGCCGTCACTTGCGAATTTGCATGAGGTTTTTCATGTGTCTCAGTTGAGGAGGTACATCCCTGATCCGTCGCATGTGGTCCAAGTAGATGATGTACAGGTGAGAGATAACCTGACTGTTGAAACATCACCTATGAGGATCGAGGATCGAGAGTTGAAGCAGTTGCGGGGTAAAGAGATTGCTTTGGTAAAGGTAGCGTGGGGAGGACCAGCAGGTGGCAATGTGACTTGGGAACTTGAGAGTCAGATGAAGGAGTCTTATCCAGAGTTATTCGCTTGAGGTATGTTTTCGAGGACGAAAACTCTTTTAGTGGGGGAGAGTTGTAACACCCCGATAAAATATGATGATTATTTAATTTAAGTTTAATAGTATATTATGATGATAATATGAATGAGAGGGTATTATTTTTCAAAATAAAAGATAAACCCTTCATATATATTATTATTAGTATATTTATTAATTTAATTAAATAATTAGAATATTATTGGATTATTATTATTGGAATTATAAAGTTGGAATTGGAACGATTGTGGGAATCAGTAAAGAGCCCCATTTAGAAAAGGGTTTTTCACGTGAAAACAGAGAAGCGACTGGAAAGTGGAGAAAGGGAGAAGAAGAGGCTAGGGCTCAAGAGGAGAATTCACGATTGTTGAAGGTCGAAGAATCAATTGCTGGATTAACTCAGGTAAGGGGGGTTTATCGTCGTTTAATGGGTATTATGGGTTAACATGTAATGGGTAGTAATAAGCCATTGATCGACTCTAATTAGGTTTTGAGAAATACCTTTGAAATTGTGATGAATAAATTACGTTAAAACTGTGAATGAACCTATATTTGGATGAGTCGTAATTTTCTGGAAGTGTAGCTTTTTACGGAATCGAAATCGGAGGTCCGGAAGTCCTCCAACGGCGAAAAATGCGGGGAAATCTGCATTCTGTTTCGTGTTAGCGCAGGGACAACTTTCTGTCTTGCGTTAACCGGTTAACCCAGGGTGTTAACCGGTTAACACTGTTATGATAATTAAAAGAATTAATTTCTGTCTTGCGTTAACCGGTTAACCCAGGGCGTTAACCGGTTAACACTGTTAAAAATTGCCAAGAAGCGCATTCTGTTTTGCGTTAACCGATTAACCCAGGGCGTTAACCGGTTAACACTGTTTGAAAGGTGAAAAATTGATATTTAAATATTGTGTACATATTGTATGGACAGAAGTTGGATTTTTCTGAGCTGTTGTTGTGCAGTTTTGGTCGTTTCAGCTGAGTGATGTAGTTCAGCTGATGTATGATATAGTAAGGATCATTTCCCGTGGTTTTGAGCAGTATAAGTATTAGTAGAGTATGCTAATACTGTGATTTATTATTTGGCATGACATGATATGATTCTATGATAAATATGCTGATGATGTATGATGGTATGCATAATGCTGTGAATATATCTATTATGTATGCAATTGTGGATTGTTGTTGATGTTTGCATGCTAGGTGATTTAGCGTGCATAACATGGCCTTTATGGTGGTAGCTAATTCCCATGGTGAGGAATTAGTGAGTTATTTATGGCTTAGAGTGTGAGCATATGTCCATTGTGGATTGTTGTTGATGTTTGCATGCTAGGTGATTTAGCGTGCATAGCATGGCCTTTATGGTGGTAGCTAATTCCCATGGTGAGGAATTAGTGAGTGAGTCACTAGGTCTCAAATGAGTGGGACTAGTGAGCTTGGTAGCCGTATCTGGGTTTGATCGGTGAGGTTGAACTATGTGTTCACGAATAGTCGGTACCGCATGCATGGAGTCTCATTTCATAATGTATGTATGGCGTATAATATGAATGGATGTATTCCAATATTATACGTGTGTTTTGTGTTTGTGTTTGTGTTGAGTATGATTATGAGTTGATGTTGCCGTTGCTGAATGTGTGATATGATTAGGGTGATGAATGTGTTAATTTACTTAACATTACATGATATTTTATAATGCTTATTATATCGATTGAGGAACTCACCCTTACAACTATGTTTCAGGTAACGAGCAGTGATTGAGTAGAAGCTAGTGCTTGGAGTCTAGTGTAGTTCCTTAGTGAGTCATGCTCTGGTATATGTAACATCGGGACGGGATGTTTTACTTTGTTTTCATTGTTGGTTGTTGAACAATTTTACATGTAATGTGTTACATGGTTCGAATGTTATTAGTTTTCTATCTGCTGCGAATTGTGCAATGTTTTATTTTGATTAATAAATGAGCATGACAAGTTATTTGGTGATTGGTGTGAAGTGTCAAGTGTGACACCCTGAAATTGCATATCTACTCTGATTTATATTTTGTTGTTTTAATTAATTATTGGGGTATTTTAGAAGGGTGTTACATCATACATGCGCCTCACTCACCATTCAAGCATCAACATAATCATCAAGTTGCTTCATTCATCATGCTCTATTGATCATATCATCACACCGTCATTACATATAAAAACAAAAGATAAAAAGTTAGTTATCAATTAATCATACCACAAGCATATACAATCCATACAAATCATACGTACATCCAGTTGGGGCTGTAAGACCCCAATTTTGACCATAAGATCCCTCATGCAATTTCATCATAAGCATTAGCATTGGGATCACACTTTGGCATCCTCCTTACCCCTCCTTCATTGGGTTTGTTTTGGGAGAGATCAACAAGCACTTTGTGATTATATCATACTTGTATTTTATCATTTCACTAACCAAAATACCAAAAATATGTCTTTGTATTTGTATAACTCTTTTGTAGGAAGGGCATGATTCCATTTATTCATCAAGTTCATATCTAGGGTTTGAGACCCTCATGAACAAATAGCACAACCAAGAATTGATTCAAGAATGGTTATGAACATAATATATGAGTCCTAATGTTCTCTACATGTTACATTGATCAAGTTTTCTTCAAGAGTTTGAGGGTGATTTGCCTTGTAAACCCTAGTTTGACTGGGTATCTTGAGTAACTTCTCCAACAAGCTATCTCACCAATTGATCAAATTTCTCAAGGGACACTTCAAAATTCATCATATTATGCATATATGATATACCATGAGCCAATAAAGTTAAGAGAATTGGAAGTTAGCAAGTTGGTTAATGGTGGTTGGCCAGATGGATCCATCTGATCAAAACTGGGTCTCCCTAGACCCTATCTCCTACAATTTTCACCATATGAAAATTATTCCAAGAGAAAACTTACTCTAAATGACATTCCAAACAACTTTAATGTTGAGACCTAGAGCTATTTTTGCTTGGAAAATCATTTTCTATGTTGAAATATTATAGGTCATTTTGTCTAAACCCTAATTTGAAAGTCAACTTCCCAAGGCCATAACTTGCTCAATTTTTATGAGATGAAAGATATCCAAGTTGAACAATCAAATTCAATGTGTCTAATTCGACGTGTCTAATTCAACGTTTATGTTTGGAGTGGGAGCTAATTCAACTTTTCTGATCATGTGATATGAGGTTACATGATAGGTCACTTTTGACCTATACCATTGATCAAGTGATTTTTCCAAACTTCAAAAATGCATAACTCTATCATTTTAAATCCAAATGACATTAAATTGGTGACAATTTTGAAGGTCTTTGAGAGAGCTTATGAAGACACTTTTCTCATTTGAAGCTCATATAAAAAGTTAAGCAAGGTGGAATATTGAGACATATGGCTTGACACTTTGAAAAATTTTGATATGTCAAAAATTTCCAAACTTCCACCTCAAATTTCTCCAGTTTCCAAGCTCCAAATGAAAAAGTGTTGAACATGAAAGTTGTTCCTCTTGATCTCACCTTTCCAAAGAGCTCAAATTCATTCATTTTGGACAAAGAATGCATAGGCTACGCATGGTATGAACATGGTGACATCACTTGGCAAGGATCAAACTTCAAATCCAAATGCACAATTGCCTAGCATTCCAACATGACTTCAGCATTGCTTACACTCAATTATGGATCAGATGGAGTGATTTCATGGGCCTGCACACGCCCATGCACTCATGCATCACACATTGCTAATTTTGGAAATTCATTTCAAGTGTGCAAATATCAACTGAATTGGCTATAAATAGAGCTCCATATGCTCAGAATTTCACACACATTCGCGCCAGCTTTGATTCCCCATCTCAAACCCTCACTTTGCAAAGGATAAACCTGAGAAATTCGTTTGAATTTGAGGTTGAATTTCCACTGTTTTGAAATTCAAATCTCCAGGAATCCACAGCCTTGTAAGCTTCCAATCCTTCTTCTGCAAGCAGGTGGAGTAAGACCAAGCACAAGCAAGATCAAGATCAGTTGAATCTAGACCTCCATTGAAGGTATTTTCTAGAAATTTTGATCTCTTCGATTCTCTTAAATTCTTGCTCAATTCTATTGATTCTTTGGTTGTCTGAAATCCTACCAATGTAGGCAAGAAGATTGAGTTGTTTTGAGGCCAAATCGTAGCAACTCAGTTCATGCACCTTAAATTTCAACTCCATGTATCTCTCAATATACTTGGAGTTAGAGTGAATTGAGGCCAGATTCGAGCTCAGTGCCATTTTTACTTTGAAATCATGTCCTTGTTTTTAATTTTGGTGATGGTTGATGGTGGACCAGTTCGGTGAGGTCCACCGGAGAAGAAGACCGGAGCTACAGCTCCGGCCATGCGCTGGCATGTCTCACAGCCACAGGATCCTCTTGATTTGTTCTAATCTTGAGTGTGCGTTTTAAATACCAATGTTGTGGCGCGCTGACTTGAGACCATGGTGGAACGCGCATTTCTGGCCACTTGATCTGCCACCTTAATTAATGAGGAAGATCAAGTGGTCCACGTTTTTTCTGATATTTTAATTTTCATTTTTATTGCATTATTTTCAATAATTCATATTAAATTCAATATTGATCCAAAAAATATGGGACTTTCACCAAAACATTTCAAATATTTTTCTCTTTCATATTCTGAATTAAAATTATTTTTTGGATCATTATTAATATTTTTCATGAATTAATTGATTTTGCATTTGTTTTTAATTGTTTAAAAATATTTTTTAATATCCAAAAACTATGAAAATTTTTCTCCAAGGTCCTTTGACCTTGTTTGACTTATGATAAATCTCATGGTCATTTCTTTGGTGTTTTGATGAGATTTTAGGAATTGGACAAACCATATTTAATTTAAATGCACTATTTTAGTATTTTTAATTTGAATAAATGCCAAATAAATTTGTTGACCAATTGTGATGACTTGTTTATGTTTAACTCTTGTTGTTGGGCCTTGGTCAAGGTTGATTTGACTTTGTCAAATTAATATCATTGGATTTAGGGGATTGATGGAATGTACATTCCATCTCCCAAATTGAATGGATGATATTAATTTGGTAAAAGTCCTCCTTTGAGCAATTTGTATTTTGATCCATTCCCCTCCCACTTCATCTTATTCCCTTTCTTCATTCATTCATTCCATTTGACCTATGACATCTCAAAGTCCTAATGCTAGTTGATTGAAGAATTGACATGAGTATGGATGAGATTAGGCCACACCTTTTGCATATTCTTTTTGTGTGTGGTATGTTTCATGAGCATAGTCCATTATACTATGTCTCTAACATGCATTAACACCAAAATTCTATTCTCCAACCTCAAATAGTTGTGACTTCTACATAAGTCCAATTACGATTGCTTAACATAACACTAAATTTGTGACATAAAAGGCATAAGCATTCTAGTTAGTGAGATTGTAAGTCTCCCCTCTTTCATGGTATTGTGTGGAAACTTGGCCTTCTTTCCTTCCTTTGGAAGATGTTTTGGCTCAAGGGTTCATGCTTGTAAAAAGTGGGTTGAGTGTTCTCCAAAGAATGTCTTGAAATGAAAAAAAGCAAAAGCAAAACACTACTGACTTCTAACCAATTAACTACTAACTATTAATTTCAAGCTTTTACTTTAATGCAATTTTCTTTTAGCACTCTATTTCATTTGTCATTATTCATATCATTCTAATTGTTTATGTTAATGCAATTTTCACTTTGTCCATTTGGACCATATTGTGTGATATATTTTGTTTGTGTATACTTTGCTTGTTTGTGTGATCTTTGACCATTAATGTACATAATAATAACAAAAACCCTAAAAAACTTTTGAATGGACTGTTGGCTTGATCTTGGACAAATGGACTTAGAATCTAGGCAACCTTCCTAAGCTAAAGGACTTGGCCAATGCCAACTTGTTGAAGAACCAAGTGCTTGTAATTTGAACTTCATCTGATACATCTTTGAAGACATCTCTAAGTTCATCTGCAACATGATCATTGTGAAGCTGTTACTTTGAACCTGTGACTTGTGGAATTCATCTGTTACTTGGGCTATTTTGAAGAAGATCATGGAATGGATAAGCTTGGATGTGGCCATCTTTATTTGATGCCTTGCTCTTCAAGATGATATAATTGTGCATTTGTATGTTGCTTGATTCTAAAAAAGGTCCAAGGGAATTCTGAGTTTCTATTGACATTCTTGTCTATTGGATTGCTACCCACTTGGTCACATCTTTTCAACTCTAACTTTTAATTTTGTACATAGGATAGTCTCTTCATCTTCTCCCCATATCTTTAATTTCAAAATCTCTCCCTCCATTTTTTTCAAAATCTTCTTTGAGTGAACTACTTTTGTTCTAAACTTTGACCACTTTTTGCAAAAAAAGATAGAAACTTTGGCCTTATGCCATTGCATTTTCAAACTTCTTTTCTTAAATCAAACTTGTAAATAAACTTAACTATACTTGACTTAAACTTTCAGAAAAGCCAAAAAGAACTAACTCATTCAAACCATTTTAGGCCTTTGTGCCTTTCAAACTTAATTTTTGTTAAAAGTAATGCATCCATTTTGAAATTTGTATCACGAACTATGAGGTTTTGATCCCTCATTTTCATGTTGATACGTAGGCACAAGACCGAAGGTCTTGTCAAACACAAAAATATAATTAATAAATTCTTTTCTCATACCCCCATTCAATTTGCTTGTAAACATCACTTTGTACAAAATACATATGCACACAAAAAGGGCTCCCTAGGAGTACCTAGGACACTTTGGGTTCTAACACCTTCCCTCTGTGTAACCAACCCCCTTACATGTGATCTCTGACTTTTTATTAGTTTTGATTTAAAAACTTCTTACTTTTTTGGGTTTTGTTCATACTTTTTCCCTTTTCCCTTGGAAACAATAAAAGCGCGATGACGACTCTTGTTATATGATCTCTAGCTTATAAATAGCTTGATGATCATGAATTTCCCGCTACAAAAATTAAGTGGCGACTCTGCTGGGGAGTAGTCTCCAGTGGGTTTAACCTACTTTTTGTGTGAATATATTTGTATATATGTGATGTTTGTATATATGTATGTGTGATATAATATGTTTGTTGTGCTTGGTGATCTCTGAGTGGTGAGATAAGTTCTAACCCGAATTTGAGTGCAATTAAGATAGGAGGATGGTATAGTCATGTTCGACTTGTGTGGAGTAGTCCTTAACAAGTTGGCTTGAGATCTATCTGCTCAGTGGAGACTCCTTTGGATTTGGAAATGTCACCCAAGTATTTGTGGTTAGGCATTACTATCTCTAATCGGGTCTGAGAAGCTGAAGACCTTAGAACATTTAACCCATCTTGGCCTATTTAGGACGTAGTGTGGAAACTGTTCAAGTGTAGACTTGATAACAGTTGTTACACGATACTACACTCAGACGAGTTTCTCTTGAGAATATTATGGGTCGATGAGTCAGTCATCTTAACCTGTAATATTCGATAGAGGGAATTAAGACTCTGGGAACTTTTTAGAACATGATCTACAGGTTTTTTATCCTTAGTTCACTCCTTTGGGATGGTTCTTACCCAGACTCCATGCTCATGACTTACAACAAACCCTTGATTCTTGGTTGATCCAATCAAGTCTTGTCAATATCAATGGAACTTGGGTGTTGATAAGGTGTAAACCATAATCCACCAAAATGGATGATTGATCTTGACAATGACTTGATTCATCCATTGACCTTTATTTGCCTTGTGTGTGATCCCTTATTTGTGATTATTGCATTCATGCATTCATGCGCATCATAACATTCATCACACGAAAATTTCAAGGAACTAAGGTATCATTTGCAAATATTTTCAGACCATGGACTGTAGACGAAGGAACACTAAGAAGTACAGTTTCAGATGTCCCGACTTGAAAGAGTTAAGGAAGCTAGCATCTTTTGTATTAGATCCCTTGGACTTCAAACAACTTCATGGGAAGCTTCTGTCCATCTTGTCTGCTGATGTGGTTGAAGGACTTTTGAGTGTGCTAGTGCAGTTCTATGATCCTCTCTACCATTGTTTCACTTTCCCAGATTTTCAACTTGTGCCTACATTGGAGGAGTATTCTCATATTTTGGGGATACCTGTTTCTAGTAGAGTGTCTTTTAGTGGATTGGAGGAGATTCCCCGATCTAGTATTATTGTTGAAGCTCTTCACTTGATGAAGTCTGAGATAGAGGCTCATTGGGTGAAGAAAGGAGGGTTATTTGGGTTTCCATCTGTTTTCCTCATCAAGGAAGCTACTACTTTTGCTCAAGCTGGTAGTATGGATGCTTTTGAAGCTATCTTTGTGTTGCTCATTTATGGATTAGCTTTGTTCCCTAACATTGGCGATTTTGTTGATGTTAACGCCATTAGACTTTTCTTGATTGGGAATCATGTGCCTACTTTGTTGGGTGATATGTATTTCTCTTTGCATCTAAGAAATTCTAAGGGTGGTGGAACGATTGTCTGTTGTATCCCTATTCTGTACAAGTGGTTTATTTCGCACTTGCCTCAGACACCTGCTTTTGTGGAGAACAAACAATGTCTAAGGTGGTCTCAGAGACTTATGTCTCTCACTAATGATGATATAGTTTGGTATGATCCGTCCTTAAGCAGCTTGGAGATTATTGATAGTTGTGGAGAATTCTTTAATGTGCCTCTCAGTGGTATACAAGGAGGAATTAACTACAACCCTGTTTTACCTCGTCATCAACTTGGGTTCCCCTTGAGAGACAAACCTAATAACACTTTGTTAGAAGGTCTTTTCTATCAAGAGGGTAAAGATTCCCAACATTTGAAGCAGAAGATTGTGCATGCTTGACATAATGTGCATAGGAAAGGAAGATCTGAGCTTGGTCCACGCAATTGTGTAGCTTTGGAAGCTTACACTCTTTGGGTGAAGAAGAGAGCTTTGAAGTTAAAGATGTCTTATCCTTGTGAAAGACCTATGTCTATGGTTGTGGTTGAGCCATTAACTCTCCCTAACCAAGATGTAGAGGAGTTGGAAGACGCGCTCGCCAAGATGAAGCAAGAGAAGGATATGTGGGAAGAGCATTTCCGTGCTTTGAGCAAGAAGCATGAAGAGTTGCAGTTGGAGTATAAGGACAAAGATGCACTTATCGAGCTACTTGAAGACTGAGTGACGAAGAGACAGAGAGAGCCAGAGGTTTCATCTTCTAGCATGCCTCAGCCTTTCGTTGCTTGGAAGAAGATTGTTGATCAGCTTGTCCTCGAGAAGACTCAGATGAAGGCTTCTTTTGAGACCGAGATCCGTCGCATTCGAAGGAAGTACGCGCCTTCATCCAGATCTTCTGACGTTGTTGTTAGGGATCCTTAGGATGACTAGTCTCCTTTCCTCTTGTATCTTTTTATTTTGGTTTCTGAAATTGTACTCAGTGTAATCCTTCCAATTTACATAAATAAAAAGAGATTTTTGGTCATATCAAATTGTTGCAATTTCCATTTAAATATATATATTGAAATTCTGGTATGAGATATGAGATGTCAAAGGTAATGTCACGACACTAATATCTGAACAACAACTAAAATATAATAAACAGGATAGAAAACAAAGAAACAATTGAACAAGTGACACAAGCAATTGTTAACCCAGTTCGGTGCAAACTTACCTACGTCTGGGGGCTACCAAGTCAGGAAGGAAATCCACTAAACAGAATTAGTTCAAAGACTCTCAGTAAACAACTTCAAGTTACAGCCTTTTCACATAATCTCTACCCGTGTGACTTCTATCTAAGAACTCTTAGATATGAGACCTTACTCACTCCCCCTCAATCACAACAGTGATATAAAAATAAATATTACAAAGAAAGAAGACACTCTTCAAGAACACATACTTGATCTTATATATATATATATATATATATATATATATATATATATATATATATATATATATATATATATATATATATATATATATATATATATATATATATATATATATATATATATATAAAAACACGCGAACTTACAGAGACCAAAAGACTATTTAATCCCAAAAAAATTTATAGGAGATAATCGAAACTAGCTAATATTGCAGGGAATATTGTACATTTAACTCTAAATATAATGTTGAAATTAAACAATCAGTTATACATGAGAAAACAAATTATTCATCCTTACGTATTATAAAACTATTTAATCTAATTAACATATATATATATATATATATATATATATATATATATATATAAAATAACTTCATGGAAAATACTTTTATAATTTATTTTCAGAGTCATAATTAATTTATTTTTTAAAATTAAATGTGAAGTGGATAATGTAAGAGGTGTCTAGGTATAAAAAAATGAGAAGTGGATAATACAATAATTTGTCTATTAAAATTCTGAAGGTAAGATAAAGCAACATATATTTAATGGAAAAAATTAAAATGAATTATAAAGTATAAATGTTTTAAAATTGGATACCTACATCTAATTTTATCAAGTAGAATATGTGTGCAAGATTTTAAAAACTTCTACATCCGATCATGAGTGATGTGGCAAATTTAATGATGTGGTGTATCAGGTGTAGGCACATGGTTTGGTGTTTTTGTTTTAATATATTATATAGAAGTTAATATAAAGGACACTCTTTATATATTTTTTAAATATATGCAAAGTATAAAAAATATAAATTAAAATAAAGATTAACTAAGAGACTCAATTTATAGAAAAACATATATGTTAGTTTGGGGAGAGTGGTTTTGCTTAACTATGTAGTTAATGTTATTTCTATTTTCTTTTCGTCTTTTATAAACAATACCCGTAGAGATTGTGAGGAAAATAGTTCACACTCAAAGAAAGTTTTTATGGGGAAGAGTTAAAGGTGATTTTAAAATCTCATGGGTTTGTTGGATCAATGTGTGTAAGCTTAAGAATAAAGGTGACTTTGACGTCTTATCTCAGGTGCCTCTTGTATTTGGAGTGATATTCATGTCGCCCATAATGGTGCCGCTATTATTTTTTCATTAAGAGGCGATAGAGACTCGAAATTCCGAAATTCCTCTTCATGGTGAAAATTTGTTTCGCTTATTGATTCTAAACGTGAAGACCTTTCAGACTAATTTGTGGATGGTATCACTAGGGAAGTCAGATTAGGGTTTCAAAAAAAATTTGGTTTGACCTTTTGATTAAGAGTTAACATCTTAAAGATAGGTTCCATAGACTGTTTATGATAACTTATTATCTTGAAGGGAGTGTGAAAGAGGTATGGAGGTTGGTAGATGTGACCTGCATATGTGACTTGAGGTGGATGAAGCCTTTTTTTTCATGATGAATCAGTTGTCGCTGAATTCCTCTCAGTCATTCGAGGACTAAGGATGATACTTTCTTGATGTCTTCTTCTTATCATTCCTTCTGGCTTCTTCAATATTTTCAAGTTAACCCTCCTCTATAGGCAACTTATTTATCCCCTTCAATTGAGGTAGTTGGGCACCACTTAAGGTGATTGTTTTCTCTTGATAACTTCTTCTTAATAAGTTCTCTTATATAGAGAATTTACTAAAAAGAAAGGTAATTGTGGACTTTGGTGTTACCTTGTGTCTTATTTGTGGTGTTTTCGTTGAGTCTGCTTTGCACTTGTTTGTCACTTACGACTTAATTTGTAGTGTATTGTATATGATATTGAGCTGGTTGGCGTGACATAATGTTCTTCCTAGGGATCCTAGTCTTTTCTTTGAGTGTTTCCTTTTTTTAGTTGGTAGTGTTTTCTGACTCTTCAACAAACTTGTAAGAAATTGAGGAGAAATATATGTTTTTTGACTTTGAAATGGTTTTTAAAAAAATCAACCGAGAACTCTTGCACCTTCACAAATTTACTTCAAAATCCTATCATGTAGATTAATTAATAATAGATTGAGATTTTAACTAGGTTGAAATTGTGTGTCTCTTTTCTTCTTTGGTTGGTGGTCCAACGGACTTGAACTCTATTTTGTTCCTCTTTTAGAGTGTTGTTTTTCAATAATAGTTTATCTGAAGTTGACTTATAGTAAGTTATTTATTTTTACTCTTCTAATTATATATATATATATTTTATTTTATTTTAAAAGTTGTGTAATTTTTTATTATAGTTTTGATATATCTTATGCGGATTACCGGCTATTTATACTTGATTTGGAAATTTATCCCATTATTAATATTAATATTATTTTACTTTCAAAAAATAGTATTTAGATGTTTAATGACATATTTAATATTGTATATATTTTCTTAGTTTGAACACGTAGGAATTTAGTTAAAGTTAAATAAAGTCTTCGAGAGATTGTATTAGCAAAACATAAACCGTATTCTTAAATGGTTGTTTAAGCCAAAAGTTTGGCTCCTTCCCATTGAATGGTGTATAAATTAGTTGTACATGTTTGCCAAATGAAAGTAATACAAACCAAGATTATTATACTAATCTCTAATTTAATGGTATGTTTAGATAATTTCTAGTAGATTAGGCTGCTTTAATTTATTTAAGGACGTCTAATCAATCAAATGGGAAAAGCAAGGTCAGCTGAAGTGTGATGCATTGAATATAATCAGTTGCTTTCTTATACAAGGATCATTTAGAAATTCTTAAAAACGACGTTGAAAATAATCCCTCAAATCACTATCAAAATATATACTTTGAATAAAGAATTGTAAAACCACGTGAAATGGACCCCACTCCTTTCTAATTTGTCTCCAATCAATTTGAAGGGTAGTAGGTAGAGCCCTATGTTTCCAATGGGTATGTCACTCTGGTCATTTTCCACATTTTGCTTTTTTTTTCTTTCTGACTAATTTTGGTAATGTTTTGTAAATTTAAAATTTTAAAACATATGATTTTTTTCACTAAAAATTTACAATCAATTGCGAGTGTAAAAATTTGAATTCTAAGAATAATAATTAAATCTAACAATATGACTTTCTGCAAAATGCGCAAGTTGTTGAGTTAAGATTTATAAAATGAAATTTATGACTTACACAAAATAATTTAACTTTTTTTTTATATTTTCAACAATCTACAAATATATTAAAGAATTTTTTTAATGAGATCATAAATTTAAATTTTCAATTTTTTTTAGAATTTTTTTAAAATCAAGATTATAAATTTAAATTCAGTTTTTTATTTTATTTTATAAATTCAACTTTTATGTATTTATTAAAATTAATTATCATCAAACTTTCTAATATATCATTTTTTATTTAAATTATAAGTATATTTGTAATTAATAAATGCTAAGAAGTTGAAATTATCTCATTTTATCACCTCATCCATTTTCCACTTTTTTTATTTTTTATTTTTTTATTTTATTTTCACTTAATTTAAATTTTAAATTTCTTATATATTTATTTTTCTCACACTTTCTCACTTTCATTTTATTTTTTATTTTTTCATTTTTTTTATTATTTAAGTATAAATAACAAATTTGAACCTCATTTTAATTTAATGAAGAATAACATAAAAAAATATTAAATTTTTAAAACACAAAATTTAATTTCAAAATAACAACCTAATTATTTTTAATTACTAAAAGTTAATTTAAAATTTTGTATAATTATAATTAAATAATTCATTTGAAATTGACATATATATTAAAGAGGAGATTAATTACTTACTATACACTGTCAGTGTAAAAAGTTTTACAGCGTCGGTTCATCACCATCACCCGTTTATATTACTTTATATATTTTTAAAATAAAAGTCAAACTTCTTTTAATATCCAACGTCTATAATTAAGTGATGGTGTAAAAACTTTTTACACTGACAGTGTATTTCAATTAATCTCATTAAAGAGATAAATTCTTTATATTTAAATATAATTTTTTTCTCTTCATTTTATATGTATTTTTTTATGATTATTTAATGCAATTTAATTTATATGATCATTTTTTATTTTATAATTAAATTACACATTTTAAATTGATACGTCTATTTAAATATATTTTGTATTATATCATATGTTTTTTTTATGATTATTTAATACAATTTAATTTATATGATCATTGTTTATTTTACAATTAAATTATACATTTTAAATTAATACGTGCATTTAAATATATTTTATATTATATCAAATTAAATATTATTCAATAAGGATCACATTATTAATTTTATATCTTATGGGTCAATATAAAGATAATATATATTTTATTTTAATCAACAATTATCTTTAATTAAGAGATAAATTTTTTATTTGAAATTTTGAAGAAAAAAAATTAGAAAAAATTCATTTAAAATATTCATATTTATCTAAGGATATTTTATACAATATCTTGCTAGTTTATACAATAAGAAAACTAGAAATTTAATATAGACAACTTTAAAAGTACTTAGAATCAAATCATAAAAATGATAAAAATGATTTTTGTGTAGTTATTCAAAATTTAACAATTTTATCATTCAAACAATTATAATAATAAAATAAAATATTTAAAATAAACTTTTATGAGAAATAATTTTATCCAGTTTCTTAATTAAATTTTTTTTTAAAAATTCCTTCAAAATAAAATAATAAAAAATATTTAATATTTTAAAATCATTTTTAGAAAGTGGAGTCTAACGAACTCTTAAGTTTGAGTTCCGTGATAATCCTCCGTCCGAAATTGAGTAATATACTTGTACATATTTTTGTCTCAAAATGAATAGTATTTTGTATTCTTAATGTAATATTAATTATTATTATTTAATTGCATCAAATCACTAAATTATTTGTATTACTTTCAGTTTATTATCTTTTACTTTATATTTATTTATGATAAAGATGATACATTAACTAATATGTGATAAGAACATTTAAGTAAAGTCCAACTTAAATGGGCCTTTAAGAATTAGAAAATTCTAAGGACAACTCTTTTGGTGTCTTTCACATTTATGAAATGTATATCTAAATCTATCCAAATCACAGCAAATTACACATTTTTAAGATTTACCTAATTTTGTAAAAAGTATAGTTTGAAGATACATCTCCGTATCATATTCGGATATATTCAAAGATGTATCTCCGAAATAACCTCTGCATTCAATTATTGTTGTCTCTGTGCGAAAATACTATGAGAGTTTGCACGTTCGAGATGATAATTGAGTCGCCACTAAACTTTTGTTTATTCCAAAAGAAAATGGAAAATATCGATAAAATTCTTAAAAGAAAAAAAAAATGGTCTTCGCAACCAAATTCGAGTTCGGGAGTCGGTTATGCGAGAGAGATGTATTAGCACCCCTTACATCCATTGCACTCAACGAAAACCATTTAATTAGATTTGCGAATAGAATGTTAGCTTTCATTATTTTCTTTCTTTTGGTTATTGAAATGTTGAAAAGGAAAAGGTAATGGATTGCAAAAAGGGTTTTATTATGGTGCTTGATAAAATTACAGGTCTTGCTCCTACATATCCTCAGGTGCGATGAAGAATTCAAAACTATATAGTTTTTTTGGAGAGAATGGGATTGCGTTTGCTTCTTATATGATGAGGGGTCCTGCTGTTAGATGGTGGGAGAGTGCTTTGACTGTTATGACTAATCAAGGAGTACCCAAGGATTGGGAGCATTTTAAGACTACTTTTCTGGACAAGTATTTCTCAAGTACTTTGAGGAATCATAAGGATTCAAATCCTATCAGCTTATACAAGGTAACATGCCAATGGCTGAATATGATGAAAAGTTTGAGGCTAAGGGTAACAATGAATTGATTGTTGATACGTGTCACCTAAATGATCATCCTTGCTTTGTATTATTTGATTGTGGAGCAACACACTATTTTGTATCGATAGAATGTATGAAGTGTTTTGGTTTGAAAGTGATTCCCTTATCTCCTCCTATGGTGGTAATTACCACCATGGATGATGTTATAGAAACACTATTGATTTATGAGAAGTGTTCGCTGTCGGTAAATGATAGAGTTTTTCAGATTAATCTCATATTTTGCCCTTAAGAAAGTTGATGTAGTTTTGGAAATGGACTGAATTTCTGCCAATTCGGTGCTTATTAGATGTGAAGAAAACGTAATTATCATTCTATCTAATGAAGTTACTCCGAAGTATCTACTAACTAAAATCTTGGAGGGTACAATTGGTACGGTAAATTGCTTGTTTGAGAAAGAAAAGTATGTTCTCTTGATTCTCACCAAGGAATCAAGTGAAGATCTGAAAGTTGCACAAATTCCTATAGTTTATGAGTTTCTAGAAGTTTTCCCCGAGGATGTCACTCCCCTCCCTCCGGAAAGGGAAATATAATTCTGTATCGATCTGATACCGAGGACGGCCCTAATATTCGTCTCTCTGTGTCATATGGCACCGCTCGAGCTGAGAGAATTAAAGAACCAATTAGAAGAGTTGTTGAGAAAACACTTCATTTGGCCTAGTGTTTCACCATGGGGAGCTCTAGTGTTACTAGTAAATATGAAGGATGGTGGTATGCGTTTATGTATCGACTATCGTTAGTTGAGTAAGGTCACTATTAAGATCAAGCATCTCCTGCCAAAGATAAATTGCGGTCGAGCTATCATCAAATCTGAGTTAAAAGCTCTAACACTTCAAAAACTGCATTTAGAACCCAGTATGGTCATTATAAATTCCTTGTAATGTCATTCGGAGTGACAAATGCACCTGCTGTTTTTATGGATGATTCAAATTTTCTAGCCTTATTTGGACCAATTTGTGGTGATATTCATTGATGATATTCTTATTTATTCTCGTACTCCACAAGAGCCTGGGAAACATTTAAGAATCATTTTGTCAGTGCTGCGAGAGAAGCAACTTTTTGCAAAGCTAAGTAAGTGTGGATTTTGGATGGCCGAAGTTAAGTTTCTTGGTCATGTCATTCCACAAGTAAGAGTAGTAGATCCATATAAAATGTACTGAAATTAATTATTTTTTTCAAAGGATGCAATGATATGCAATACGTCATAGATTCAGAGGTTCGACTACAAAATAACCCAACTTCAAAAGTTCAGTGTACATACAAAGCTAAAACAATAGTATGCAATAATGTAAGTTAAAGGCACAACGTATTTTGGATAGTCTATGTATACTTCTAGATATAAGTTCAAAGATTCGACGTTACGCGAGAAAAAGGTATGTAGGGTCTTGGTTTTATGCAGAAAAACCCAGTATCCCTTCACAAGTATGGATTAGTCCTCAAAGGTGGTCCCTAGAAGGTTTCCCAGAGTCATTGATCCAAATGAAAATATCATGCCGTAGCGAATTCTCGTAGGACAAAAGTACTTCTAAGTGAACCTAGTATGAGTGTGGGTCTCGTGTCAACCCAACGCGCGAAATGCAGGTCAAATGACTATCCACTAGTCTATCATGTGTGTATACTCAAGCTCGGGTATAGAGCTTCTCTCATATAGCATCGTCCCAACCCAACAGAGAGTATAACAGATATATCCAGAGTATAAAGAATATGAATATTTAAAGAAATACAGAAATGCATTAAATAACATAAAGATAGAGCACGTAAAGAGATAAATATAAACACCAAAAGCTCGCAAAGAAAGCAAACAAAACTAGGCTCGAATTGCTTAGAAACTCCCTAGCAGAGTCACAAGTTGAAGCTACGCGGAATATACCTGAGCACATGGCACGTTCAAAGAAACAACAGAGTCATCATCGAACTTTATTTATTCCCTAAGGAAAGGGAAAAAATCGATCAAATGCATCATCCTAGTTTTCAAACCTTGAGTGTCTTTCCCTTCTTGGAAAAATAAACCTTCTAATAAAGTGTTATTAAGTTAGTCCTTCGTAGCGAACCCAAGTTAACGTCTTTCTAAAGCTGGATTGTAGTTAATTCCCTTCTGTGTACCAAGAAGAGGCACATTAGAGAACCCCCCCACAACTATCAATTATCTCGACGTCATCGTAAATAGAAGAGTGCCAAGTAATATCGTCATTCGTGAGAGACATAAGTCTTTGAGGTCACCTTAAATAATCCTTGTTTTCTTGGAAGGTAGGAGACAGCGGCAAATGTGAAATAAACCACTTGGTGATCGTGGCGGGCGTGTCTGTCGGATGATGAATGCAAGTGCACAGCCTATCATGTAGTTTTAAAAGATTATCGAACCCACAGAGACTAATGGTCAAGCTAAGGTCATCTATTGTTGCAGTGCAAAGTTAAGGCTAAAGGTTATAAGGTTATAAATGGAAATGAAAATACTAATTTCTAACGGTTTAAAAGTTATGATAACAAATGGGTCTGAAATATGGATTCCGCGTTCCTAAGGGCTTAGGTAGAATTTGGGTACTAAATACGATTCTAATGCATTGTGTAGAAAATGTCGACTTAAAGGTCCTGTCTCACACTCTTGCGCTATCGAAAAAGACCACACCTCTTAACCACAGGATTTTGCTCTCGCTCGACCGTTCTAATTAGAAAGTGTATTTTGAAAGTAAATGAGATCCTAAACGATGCCTAAAGCGCTCTCTCTATTTTTAGGATCGTTTCCTAGTTTCCAATATCTGGTTCCTTCCTCACACTCTCGCGTTATCGGACTGAATCTTGATTTGTCTCACACTCTCGTGCCAAAACAGTAAAACATACATTTGGAAACTAAAGCCATAACATATTTGAATCATACATTCGCGCCTATCATTTCTACCGAGTCCCATCGGTAACGACGATCCTCATACGCCAGACTCAGAATAATTTAGCAAGGCATGATATTATTTGAATACAACATAATCAAAGCATTCGAAACTAAGAGTAGCATGGTATGTAAGTAATAAAAACAGTAAAACATACAAATATGAAAAGCGGTAAAAAGAACCTGAAATTTCATAAAATAAAACTTGAATTAACGTGAACTTGGAAATAACGGCAAGCTTGTTCTTGATCCAAAATTCAAGCGGTACGGAAATAAAAAGGTGTGACAATCCCTCAATGTGAGTTATTGCCACTTTTATAGGTAATTTTCTGCCTAAAATTAAGACGGGATTTTGACAGAGCTTCCGTGCGGGTTCAATTGGATGATCAACACTCCAAAATTGACTATATATATAGAGTTAATATGCCTGGTAACTACCTTTGACGTGTTGCATTAGTGGAGGGAGAAATGGTTGAAAACTGCTAAGAAACAGCCCCACTAGCGCAGTTCTGTTTCTGTGTGAAGATGGCGAACACCATTAGGGCAATGGCGAACGCCATTGTCTTGCTCATTAAATGACGTGGAGGCCAGTGGAGATGGAGAACACCATCTAGCAGGTGGCGAACGCCATTTTCTCAGATTGGCTAAAATTAACTCTTTTGCTCCACTTTGCCTCCTTTTTCGCTTCTTTTCCGTGAGGCTTCTAAAACTCCAATGAAAACGGATAACAACTGCAAAACAAATAAAATGAAAGTAAAAGGCGATAAAATGCATAGAAACTTAGAAGTATAACATGTGAAATAAGCCTAAAAACATGATACGATTTCTCGTTATCATATAATAAAGGCACGCAACAGACAATAGTTCCACCTCCTTTAGAAGTCCTATGATGAATGGAGAAATAAGTGTCGTCGAGCTGACTTGGAACCGGATTCCCAATCAAGAAGATCCTCATAGCATTAACATCAACAAAATTGTCAATGTTAGGAAACAAGACCAAACCATAGATGAGTAAGGCAAAAACAGTCTCGAATGCCACCATGTTATTGGCATTAGAAAAAGAAAAGGCTTTCTCAAATAGAAACTTCGAAGTCAACCATGTGATACCTCCTTTGACAGTGAAATTGACATTTATGTCAGACTTCCTTATATGAATGGCTTTGGCAATAACCCTAGATTCAAGAATTCCTTCCACCCCACTAAAAGGAACTTTATCAGAAACGGGTATACCCAAAAGATAAGCATATTCCTCCATGGTAGGGAACATCTGATAATCAGGAAAAGTGAAACAGCGGTAGACAGGATCATAGAACTGAATCAAAGTGCAGAGAAGACCATCCTCAACATCAGTAGATACAGATTAAATTCTTCCAAAATGGTCTCTGAAACCCTTAGGATCATCCACAAAATATGCTAGCTTCCTTAATTCCATGAGATCAGGACATCTGAATCTGTATTTCCAGGAATTCCTCCTTCCAATATCCATGATTAATATATTTGTGATGTTTGTAACAAAAATCTCTAAGTTCCTTTAAAATTGAGTAAGATTCTTAAGAATTCCATGAGTGCATGATGCAACAATCACAAACAAGGTCACACAAAGCACACAAATAAAGTCCAAAGGTTCGAAGTCACGAGCATGGAGCCAAGGGTAAGAACCAACCCACAATGTATGTACTAAGGATATAATCACCTATAGAACAAGGTTCTAAAAAGTTCCCAGAGTCGTAATTCCATCTTTTGGATACTATCGGTTTATATGACTACTCGTCAACCAATAATATTCTCAAGAGAAACTCGTCCGAGTGTAGTATCGCGTAACAACTAATTCAAGTATACACCTAAATAGCCACCGCACTACGTCCTAAAAGTCCAAGATGGGTTAAGGGTTCTAAGGTCCTCAACTTCTCGGGCTCCCAGGTCAGAAAAAGTAATGCCAACTACGACTACCCATGTGACATCAGTAATCCCAAAGGGGCCTCCACTGAGTGGGAGATCTTAAGTCATCTTATCAAGGATTAACCCCACGTAAGCCAAACATGACTATACCACCCTCTTATCATAAGAGCTCTCAAGTCCGGGTATAGAACTTATCTCACCACACAAAGATCATCAAGCACCTGACAGAACAAACAATAACAAACAACAGCAAATACAATATATACGAAAAACAAAGATGGGCTTAACCCACTGGGGACTACTCCCTAGTAGAGTCGCCACTTTTCTGTAGCGGTAAAATTTTTGAGATTAAGCTATTGACTAACATAACTGACAAACAAAAGAGTCATCACCACGCTTAAATTATTTCCAAAGGAAATGGAAAAAAGTACGAACAAAACCCAAATAAGTTTTAAAATAAAACTAATAAAAGAGAACAAGGGTTTGTGGGTTAGTTATGCAAAGGGAAGGTATTAGCACCCTAAACATCCATGGTACTCCATGGGAACCTCTTTGAAAATATGAATATTTTGGTTTGAAAAAGGTGTTGTTTGTTAAAAGATGGGAGAGATGGGAAAAGAAGCATATTTTCTTTATTTTTATGTTTGCCAAGACTTTTGAAGTCTCATGCCTACGTACCAAAAAAGTGAAATGGAGGATCAAAACCTTATAGTTCGTGGTAAAAATAACAAAGGGGGTTTATTTTGATTCATTTTTATGGAAAAGTCATTTTGTCATTTTAAGGAGAATACTCAACTAGTCATCCACAAGTATGAGATCTCTGCATCATCATGAGAATGGCTTCAACTTGGATAAGGATCAACAAGTATGCCACTAGCTCTCACAGATAGAAAAGAATTATCATCAATACTATGGGGATAGAAGAATTATATCTCAACTATGGAATTGACTCTTGTCTAAACTTTGAGAAAAAATTTAAAAGGAAAAGTGCACAAAGGCACAAAATGATTTGAATGAGTTTGGCATTTTTTAGTCTTTTTTTTAAATTAGTCTGAATATTCTTAATATGCATTAACATTTTTTAAGAAAAAGGTTTTGAAAATCACTTGACAATAGTCAAGGTTCATTGAGAAGGATGTCCAAGTTATAAAACAAGAAGATTTTTGAAAAGAGGGAGGAGATTTGAAAATTAAAGAGGGGGGGGGGGGGGGGGGAGAAGAAGAGATTATCCTAAAGCATAAAGTAAAAGCTAGGAAGGAAAGATCTGACCAAGAAATAACAATATTTATGACATAAGTCAAGCAAGAATTTCCTCCTTGGGATTAAGCCTCAGGTAAGCAAAGTAAGCAAATAATAATCCTTGTGTCAGATGAAACCCAAAGTAATCAAACCAAGTCTTCACAAATAAGTCCATAGTCATAGGTATCAGATGAATTCTAAGGTCTCAAATCACAAATTCAAAGCAAAGGTCAGGATCCTAATTATAATTCCATAACTCCTTAGTGATGCCAAGGATAGTAACCACAAGTTAGTGAGTTAGGAATAACAAGTTTCCTTTTTTTAGTTTCTTTTTTATAATGATATAAAAATAAAGGTCCAAATGGACAAAGATCAAAATATCATAATCACAAACAATATGATATGAAATGCTAAGCATAAAACATAAAGTAAATGACATAAAAATAAAGGCATAATGGTGAATGACTTTTAAATAAAGGTTAGTACGAGTAAAACGTTAGTAGAAGATGGTAATGAAGATGTAAATATGTTTTGGGAAATTTTTAGAGAACAATCAACTATCCACTCACAAGCATGAAAATATGGTCCTAGGCATCTTTTATGAGAAGGGCTCCAACGTGGATAAAATCAACAAGTATGCCACTAGATCTCACAAATGGAAAAGGAGCAATATTTTCACACAATGCCATGAGGAATAGAAGACTTGTAATCTCATTTATAAAAATGTCATTGCCTTTGGGACAAATTTAGCGCTATGTTAAGCAATTGTAATTGGACTTATGTAGAAGTCACAACTATCTGAGGTCGGTCAATAATAATGTTTGTATTAATACATGTTATATAAATTATATGTAAATCATTCTCTTAAAGCCATGTCACACAAGAAAATAAAAATAAAGGGGATGATCAAGCACAAAGGCTAGAAGGATGGTTCATTACTTCAATCCACACTTCATGACACTTAGGATAAACTTATGCATCAATCCAAAATACCTTAAATGATTCATGATCACTTAGAAGGTAGATTTGAAATGATGAAAGTTCATCAAGTACCAATCCATACATCATGAACAAGATGGACACAATCCATCCAATTGATCAAAGGGAAAATAAGGAGATGAAGAAGAAAGAAACAAAAGAGGTCACACCCAAATTGGAACAAAAGTTAGATCAAGTCATCATCAAAATCAATCATCCATTTTGGTGGATTAGGGTTTTCACCCCATCAACATCCAAGATCCATTGAGTTTGATGAGACTTGAAGTCCAAACCATTATGATCCAAGGCTAACAGAAGTCCACAAGGTCACACCAATTTAAAATGCAATTAACTGATATAAAAAATGTATCAAGGGTATTTTAAAATGGAAAATCCACAAAGTCCTTAAAAACATCAAATAAATGACCAAGAAAATTATGGAAGGTTAGAAATAAAATAAGAAACATATAATAAAATTTTCAGAATTTTAAAAGGCAGAAAAGTATTTTTAAACCAAGTAAAACAAAGGAGAAAAGAGAAAATTCATGAAAAATATGAAATCAATGAAATAAAATATGGAAAAATAAAAATCCGAAGAAGAAAAATAAAAGAGAATTTTAGAAATTATTTTGGGATTTTTTGGATAAAAAATGAAATTACTATGAATTTTTAAAGAAAAAGGAATTTAAAAATAAAAATAGAAAAAGAAATAAATCAGAAAAAACCAGGAGGGTTGGATCATGTCTCATTAATTGACGTGACAGATCCAACACTCCAAATATAGAGGAACACGATGGAAAGCGATGCAAGCCAAACACATGATCTAGTTTGAATTTAACCAATCAAAACATTTCAAAATGCCAACGTGTCTGGTTCAAACTCAGACCACCTGAGAAAACTCTGGTTGTCTTCTCCGTGAGCTCTCACATGAGTTTCATTGTTTGGTAAATTCAAGACACGAGACCACCACCATTGTGATCCTCTTCTCATCCCGAATTCAACCTCATACTCCGAACTCATTTATGTGAATTGGGCAAAGGGAATTTCAAAGAGTTTTCAGAAACAAGCAAGCCACAAAAAATTAAATTAAATGGTGAACACGATCAATCAACACCAGATAGCTTAGGGGAAATCATCAAAGAGTGAAGGACTACATTGTGGTAACTTGTTTGAGTTTAAATGATGCTCAGAACTACCTTGTCTAGATGGTGATCAGAAGTTGATGAAGCTCGATCTGGTTAGAACACTTCAGAAGGTCACATAGCTTGGGAATTGTTGCAAAGGTTTTGGAGGACGCCGGTGGAGCTAATGGAATCAAGAAATTGGATTGAAACAGGCTGAAACTCAAAACACGATAGTTGAATTTTCTGGAAAAATTTCAAGTTGCAGCAAGGGTTTCTTGGATCTACAAAGCTTGGTAATGAATGCAATATATTTCTCTATTTATAGGGAGTGTGTTTGGATCAAAATACGTGTGGAATGATGTTGAATTCGTGCAAAACGAATTCGATCCAAGTGTGTGAAAAGTGTGACTTGAAACTCATCAAAACTTAGCCAAATAATGTCTTTTAAGTGCCAACTAACTTCTGGAGACTTGTTAAAACATTTTTATGACCAAAACACTTTCTAATTTGGCTTGGGATTGAGATTAGTCATGATCAAAACTCGGGCCATGGTGATTTCTTCAATTTCAATTCACCATGTTCAACTCAATGGGGCATCCTACTCAAGAGGCTTTTTGATCCCATTCTTTTTTAAATGTGTTAACATCATGGCCAAGATTACAATGAGACAATAAAGGTTACATTTGGATGTTTGAGCACAAAGTTATGGCATGTTGAAGTTGGATTGAAAAACTGGTTCCATAACTTAGAAAAATTTGAGTGCTTCATGGCTGAAAATGACCTGTAATGTCCCAATGAATTCCATGGTTTTCCAAGCATACTTTGACCTTGGTACTTGAAGAAAACTTGTAGATGGCATCAAAAATGACATAGTGAAAAAATAATCAGCTTCATATGTTGAAAATTGAAGAAGTTATGATCCTTGGAAATTGGCACAAAATCACTTAAAAATAGGTCAAATTTCACTAAGTCCACAATAACCTATAATGTCTCCAAACTTTTGATGATCCTTCAAGCATAATTGGCTCTTGTCATGTAAAGAGAAGTTGTAAAGGATATTGAGAATAGAAATATTAAAAAAAATGCATTCAAAAATGTTAAGAAGTGAAGGAGTTGTGATCTTTGGAACTTTGACTTCAAAATGTTGACTTTTAGGTCAAACCACTTGGAATAAGCTTGTGCACTTGGACTTTTCTTGCATTTCAAAGCACATGGGAGATCATATGAACTCAAAATAAGTTATCCTTGATTTTCTCTTGATTAAATTGCTCAAATCTTGAAGTTACTTGTTGAAGAAGACATGGAAATAAACACATGAATCTTTGACTTTCTTTGAGAAGTAAGCCACCAAACTTTGAGATGTTTTTGATTTGAGGAGCCCTACATTGCATAAAAAACTTAAGGGAAACAAGACATATTTTTTTATATTTCGATTAGTGGTTAGATAAGCAATGAACATATAAACACAAAGGTAGACAAAGATGTGCTTGGTGATCCCTGCAAGAAGCAAATCCAAAGATGGATAGGGGGAGGACCAAGATGTGATATTGTTTGTGTGCAAGAATGTAAATGAGATGTAGGATCTTATATTTAAAAATTAGGGTGTGACAGATGCCCCTATTTAATTTTCTTCAATTTGGAGATATGAAGATTGAAATCTTCGTCTCGACAAGATTGGAGAGACTTAAAGTTAAAGACCCTATTTTTGGCCCTAAGATACCGCAAGATGTTTATGATATGATATGAATGAAAACCAGGATCTCTGTGGGGAGAAGTAGTTTCCACAGGGAGAACCGGATGGGGACAAACAAAGTCCTACAAGGGAAAAGGAATAGCTTGAAAACAATCGATGCTAGTTAGAAAACAAACTAAAGATCAACGAGGAAGACTTATCAAAGCAAGACTTCGCCGAGGAAAATAAATCATCAAAAGGGGAAAAACCCAACTCCAAATAGGAGAGGAATATTACTTAACTATCAGCCAAGTGATAGCTTAACAAAGGTAATAAGCCCAAAAATAATTATTACCAACTACCAGTCAAGTGATAGCGTAACAAAGGTAGTAAGCCCAAAAAGAATGATTACCAACTACCAGCCAAGTGATAACTTAACAAAGGTAACCAATCAAAGGTAAAAAGAATATTACCTACTATCAGCAGAGTGATAGCTTAACAAAGGTAATAAGCTCAAAAGGATGATTACCAACTACCAGCCAAGTGATAGCTTAACAAAGGTAACCAACCAGAGGTAAAAGGAATATTACCTACTATCAGCCGAGTGATAGATTAACAAAGATAATAAGCTCAAAAGGATGATTACCAACTACCAGCCAAGTGATAGCTTAACAAAGGTAACCAATCAGAGGTAAAAGGAATATTACCTACTATCAGTCGACTGATAGCTTAATAAAGGAAATAAACTCAAAAGGATGATTATCAACTACCAACCAAGTGATAGCTTAACAAAGGTAACCAATCAGAGGGGGACCAAAGATCAAACCAGGAATGAACTGGAGAGAAACGGTGAACGAGGACTCAATCCAATGAGGGTATGAACTCAATTGGGGATTGATCCCATCCAGATAATAAACTGGAGGGGGAAAAGTGAAACAAAATCTTCCACGAGGATTAGACTCAGTGGGGAATTAGAAAGGATAAATTCTTTCTGCTTAAGGTCGACACTCTAATGGAGAGAGGACGCACACACTCTACGGGGAGAAAAGTTCCGAAGAGTGGTGAGGAATTATTTCAAAAATGCAAAATGAGCAAATAAATACCATGATGCTATGCA
This sequence comes from Lathyrus oleraceus, assembly GCF_024323335.1. NCBI lineage: Eukaryota > Viridiplantae > Streptophyta > Magnoliopsida > Fabales > Fabaceae > Lathyrus > Lathyrus oleraceus. The sequence continues at coordinate 437,622,222 of NC_066579.1, forward strand.
CATACGTATGATTATGCTGACAAAACAAACGTAAAGGCGCGAGACTGATAACACAGTAAAACCAGATACTCAACTAATCTCAACAAGATGGAGATGCTGGCAGAGATTCATTAGGGATCACACCATTCTTGCAATCTAATGTTGGAAAGACTGTTACAAAAGAAAATTCGGCCTGGGGAAGTCAATGAATTCCACTGTTCAGGATCTTACCATCCTTGAGATTGCTATTAACATTCCTCTTTTGTATTCACAAGTCAAGGAAAATACATATCTTTTTTTTGTAAATTTTCAAAAACATGAATGTTTAAATATATTATATTTTTTGTTTAAAAAATGATCATCAAGAATAAATGAAATTTCGTAAATTGAAACAAAATAAGAATAACAAACAAATGGGAAAAAGACTTAAATTTCATTGATAGAATGGTAGTCCGTAAATGGCGTGACTCCATGGATCATTACAAATTTGAAAATGGTAAATACATGGAAAGGGCTACATCGAAATATAATGACTATTATTCTCCCTATCAACTTTGAATTCCACTATGCTCTAGACTTCTGTCGAGGATGACTGATAGGAACCTGTGATAGGCACGATTGCTTCAAACGATCAAGTCTGACTTGATGCCGTTACTTGCCATAATACCTAACTTTTTCCTAGATTTCCTTTTTAGGGTCAATCTACCGGGATGATTACTTTATGTTTATATCTCTAACTTTTTCCTGGACCGCCCTTTCGGGTTTTCAATCCACCAAGATGCTCTTTTTTGCCTAAGCCGCCCTTTCGGGTTTTCAATTTAGCGAACTGTTATTTTATTTTTCTAGGCGAAGTATTTCTTGACTGTATCGACATTCATAGGACGAGGGAGCTCCTCACCATCCATAGTTGTAAGAATCAATGCACCACCAGAGAAAGCTCTCTTAATAACGTATGGGCCTTCATAATTAGGAGTCTATTTTCCCCTAGAATCAGTGTTGAAAGAGAAGATCTTCTTGAGCACAAGGTCACCCTTTGAATACACGAGGTCGAACCTTTTTCTCAAGTGATTTCTTCATTCTCTTTTGATATAATTGACCATGGCACAGGGTCATCATTCTTTTCTCTTCAATCAAATTTAACTGATCATGTCTGCTTTGACATCATTCAGCCTCAGACAAATTGACTTCCATCAAGACTCGAATTAATAGAATCTCAACCTCTACAGAGAGCACTGCTTCCATTCCATACACAAGAGAGAAATGGGTTACCCCTGTTGAAGTGCGGACAGATGTACGGTATCCATGCAAAGCAAAAGGGAGCATCTCATGCCAATCCTTATACATCATGACCATCTTCTGGATGATCTTCTTAATGTTCTTATTGGCAGCTTCAACAACCCTATTCATCTTGGGCCTGTAAGGACAAGAGTTATGATGTTCAGTCTTGAAGTTATCACAAAGCTCTTTCATCATCTTGTTATTCAAGTTCGATCCATTATCAGTAATGATCTTACTTGGAACACCGTATCGGCAAATAATGTGATTCTTGATAAATTGGACCATAATCTACTTGGTCACATTAGCATAAGATGTCGCTTCAACCCACTTGGTGAAGTAATCAATAGCTACCAGGATGAACCAATGTCCATTCGAAGCTTTGGGCTCAATCATACCAATCATATCAATTCCCCACATAGAGAAAGGCCATGGGGATGAAATAACATTGAGAAGCGTATGAGGCACATGAATCTTATCAGCATAAATTTGATATTTATGTCACTTCTTCACATACTTAGAGCAATCATATTCCATTGTCAGCCAAAAGTAACCCGCCCTTAACATCTTTTTAGCCATTGCATGTCCATTGGTGTGAGTACCAAAGGATCCTTCATGGACTTCTCACATTAACATGTCTACTTCGTGTCTATCCACGCATCTGAGGAAAACCATGTCAAAATTTCTTTTGTACAACACATCTTCATTCAGAAAGAAATTTCCAGCCAGTCTTCTCAAAGTCTTCTTATCTTTGCTGGACGCCCCAAGCGGGTACTCCTGACTTTGGAGGAAATATTTAATATCATAATACCAGGGCTTATCATCTGTAACTTATTCTTCTTCAAACGCATGAGCAGGTATGTCAAGACGCATAATTATGATACTAGGCGCATCATTCTAACGATTTACTTTATACATAGAAGACAGAGTAGCTAGAGCGTCAGCCATCTGATTCTTTTCACGAGGTATATGGTAAAACTCTATTTTATTGAATAAAGTTGACAACCTCCTTGCATAATCTTTTTAAGGAATCGGGCCAGGATGACGAGTCTCCCATCCTCCTTTAATTTGATTGACCACCAAGGATGAATCTTCGCATACATCAAGGATTTTAATTCTCAAATCAATGGCCTCTTAAAGACCCGTGATACAAGTTTCATATTCTGTCATATTATTTGTACAATCAAACATTAATCTTGCAATGAAGGTATATAAGAACCCTTAAGAGTAATAATGATTGCCCAAATTCCATTTCCATAAGCATTGACAACTCCATCAAACACTAAACACCAACGGGATCCGGGCTCTGGCCCTTCTCCGGGCAACAGTTCATCATAATATTTAGCTTTCAAGTACATAACATCTTCACCAGGGAAGTCGAACCTGATGGATTGATAATCATCGATCGGCTGGTGAGCTAAATGATCTGCAAGAATACTTCCTTTAATTGCTTTCTGAGTATGGTACTCAATATCATATTTAGACAACAACATCTACCAACGAGCTATCCTTCCAGTCATAGCAGGATTTTAAAAAATATACTTGATTGGATCCATTTTGGATATTAACCAAGTGGTATGATTGATCATATACTGGCATAGACGTTTGGTAGCCCAGGCTAAACCACAACAAGTTTTCTCAAGCAAGGAGTACCAAGACTCATAGTATGCAAACTTCTTATCATATAGTAGATGGCATGCTCTTTTTTACCAGTTTCATCTTGTTGTCCAAGCACACAACCCATGGATTCTTCTAACACGGTCAAATATATAATCAAAGGTCTTCCTTCCACAAGAGGAGACAAGATATGAGGTTCAAGTAAATACTCCTTGATGATGTCAAAAGATTTATGGCATTCTTCTATCAAACACAACCTTGATCTTTGCCGAGAAGTTTGAAAATTGGCCCACATGTGGCAGTCATATGAGATATGAATCTAGATATATAATTCAGACGTTCGAGGAACCCTCTGACTTTCTTTTCTGTCTTTGGTGCAGACATCTCTTAAATAGCTCTGACTTTATTAGGGTCTACTTCAATACCGTTCTGGCTAACAATGAAACCCAACAACTTTCCTGAACGGACACTAAAAGTACATTTATTAGGATTCAATCGGAGTTTAAACTTCCTTAACCGCTGAAACAACATCAATAAATACTCAACATGTACTTCTTCAGTCTTCGACTTAACAATCATATCATCAACGTAGACTTCTATCTCTTTATGCATCATATCATGGAAAAGAATAGTCATGGCTCTTTGGTACGTTGCACCAACATTCTTTAAACCGAAAGGAATCACTTTATAGTAGAATGTTCCCCGGGGTGTGATAAATGTTGTCTTTTCCATGTCTTCGGATTCCATCTTGATCTGATTGTAACCGGAGAATCCATCCATAAAGGAGAAGACATTGAACTTAGTTGTATCATGTACCAACATGTCAATGTGTGGCAGAGGAAAATCATCTTTCGGACTAGCTTTGTTCAAGTCCTTATAATCAACACACATCCGAACTTTACCATCTTTCTTTAGAATGGGTACAATGTTATCCACCCACAAAGGATACTCAGTGGTAACAAGGAACCTAACATAAATCTGCTTTCGCACTTCTTCTTTAATTTTGACAGCAATATCAGGGTGAGTTCTTCTTAACTTCTGTTTGACCGACAAATATTCTGGCTTCAACGGCAATTGATGCTCCACAATATCAGTATCAAGACCTGACATATCTTGATAAGACCAAGAAAAAACATCCACATATTCTCTAAGAAGCTCTACCATCCTCTTTTTAACATCTGAACAAAGTAGTGCCCTAATCTTGACTTCCTTCTTGTTACCTTCAGAACTCATGAAATTCTAGTATAGTCAGAGTTCAGATGTTCTACACGAAGTCATGACATCTGATCCAACATTGTTACTAATACAGCAAGACATTTATAACAATTAAAACCCAATACTCATATGCACTCTGTTACAGATGTCAAGACATCTGCTAATATACCACCATGGAAAGAAGAACATTCAGTTTTGTCCATCTAGTGCAAAGACACGGTAGAGATCAAATATAGCTCTTAGGTTTATTGATCCTGCCCAGTTATCAGCATGATGTCTCAACATTGATTTGAACATCACCTGTTCCAACATTACAGAAGGTTGAACTGTAACAGACCAACCAGTCTATACAACAGCAGTCAATAATGAATGTCATAACATTCTGTTTTGCAATCAGACTGCAGGCTATGTGTCAAGTCTGTTATTCTTTTCATAAACAAACTAGAAACATATTGAGTTATAACAGACAAAATATAGTGTGCAGAAAGTAAAAACACCAGTAATTGTTAACCCAGTTCGGTACAACATTACCTACTCTGGGGGCATACCAAGCCAGGAAGAAGATCCACTATTAGCAGTATTAATTCAGAGTTAAACTCCCCCGTTTACAACTCCTCACTTAATCCCTACCCAATGCAATCTATACCTAGGCACTCCTAGATAGAAACCTCCAGTTTCCATTCCTATCACTACAATTACCATGTAATGCTTAAACAACTTGAACATGCTTCACAGCTTCGTTCAAGAACATAACAACTCTTGCCTACAGGCTTTGAGTTACAAATAATCTCATGCTTTCAAGCACTGAGAAACACCTGGTAACCTTCCCACAGGTTGGGAGGTTTACCTCACACACCCCCCTAATTTTTACATTGTTTGAGGCTTACAAAACCTAGGTTACAATCTGCTATTTATAACCTAACCACCCAACTGGATTTGGGCCTTCAGAAATCGCAGTAAATCTTTCCTTTGCTGTTACAGAGCTGGCAGAATCCTTCTGCTACAATCAAGGTCTTCAATATTTTATTTCCTAAAAGATCTCCATATTTGGGAACTGTATATTCACCAAATCTTCTGATTGAATCTTCAAGATCTCCACACAGGAGTTAGGATATTCACCAGATCTCCTAATTAATCACAAACCAAACCAAAATTAACTGATTCAGTTTTATACACATGTGAGATGTCACGGTCCCGATGTTGTGACATCTTACATGACATGTTGGTCCAGATGTTGAACTTCTTCAACCCAACATATTAAAACAATAGAGGTGATTACATTATTTGTTTTACAAAATTAATGCCAATCTTAAGGTACTAACAATCTCCCCCTTTGGCAAATTTTAGCTAAAACAAATAACCCAATATGGGTCTGCACTTCCTCTTTGTCTTTGACAGCCCCAATGCCACCACCACTGTTGGTGTACATGAGGAAGAAGATGTACAAGGATTAGCTCCACCACAACCCTTCCCCTCAACAGTAGGGCTTCCTGAAGAATATGTAATGCTGAGTACATAGATAATGTAACTCAGATCACAAGACACAACTGTCTTCTTAACTCAGATCACAAGACACAACTGATATACCCAGTTAGTGACTTTTGTGTCTGAATCCATCTTCTCCTTGCTACCAGATATTGCTTGTTTCTGGTGCATCCTCAGGACAATGTTTCTCTCCCCCTTTTTAGCTAAACATTTATAAATGACACCTTCACAAAACCAGATCCAGGAGCAGTATGCCCAGATCTTAACAAACCCCATGGTTTAAAGGGAATGAAATGTCGCTCTTGTGAGAAGAGGAGTGCTGATACATCCTTTAAATAGGCCAGACCATGCTTAGGAATTAACGGTAGGAGTAAATGCTTGGTCAAGATCCATCCATATTTGTTGAGAATCAGTCAGAGAATCACCACCAATATCCCAGACAATCTTTGAATACCTTTTACAGGTCTTGACTGTTTCCAGAAACAGTAGTTCCAAGACTATTCCATAAATGCTGTCAGACACGTTACAAGCTATGTCTTAACATTTGATACTGCTTTTGTCTGTGTTCTTCATATATCCTCCCTATCACCATTTTCTAAAGACACTTTCTCACCTCCAATGGTAGCTTGACATCTGGCACCACACATCCACATTTCCTTATATAACTTCCAGCGGGTACATAGGATATCTTATGTTAAGACATCACATATGACATCTTGTGAACACTCTGTCCTTTTTGTTCACAAGGCACACTATCAGCAGTTTAAACCACATAACAGTAGTCTAATCAGTAGCAGGAGCAAAATAATTACTAGTTATGGCTACTAGTAATACACACATGCACAAGGGTACTTCTCCTCCCCCTCAATCTGTGCAACAATCACCAGAATTACTAGTTATGGATGCAACTAGTAAGACACACAAATGCATAATGCACAAGGGTACTTCTTCTCCCCCTAAATCTGTGCATTCACCAAAAAACAGCTACTGTAACTCCAGCACCTGTACCAGCTAGAATGTCATACTGGCATTTGCTTCCATATTTCCTTATGACTGTAAGTTTCAAAAGGAAATAACAATATTGTCCAAGGCAATGTCATGACATCTGGTCAGACATTCTTCTGCTCACTCAGCCTTGACACACACCACATCATCCCATTAACTAACAAGGTTTCATACCTTGTTAACTGAGAACACATAGACCACAAGCTTGATGATTACTTGCAGTGCAAAGACAGAACTCCCCCTGTCATGAACAACCAACTCTCCTCTTGAAACATGGAGAACACATATGAACATATTCAACACCCCAAAGTTGGACCTTTACAAACTTCCTGATTCAACGAGAACCCAGACCACTTGATGAATGGAAAACATAAGACGCATCTTCATGTCTTCAAGAGCACACCCTTTGTTCAACCCTCTTGGCTGAACACATCCATACTCTGTGTCAATCTCTCTTCTAACCAGAACAGAAAACCACTTCATAAAATGTTCTAACATGAGTTAGGACATCCTTCACAACATAACACCATCTGATAATCTTTAGATATCACTGAGTCATTAGCTTGATCCACAAGAAACCAGACACAAATTGGGACATATACATTCTCATCCCATTACAAGACATAGTCTTCCATAGATAGCTCAAAACTCCTTCCAAGAGAAGAATAGAAAACACCTCCTTTTGTCTTCAACTTACTACCTTTTTGCTCAAAGTAATTTGTCTCAGACCTTCCTCAAGAATAATCAGTTGCCATAAGTTGATTGTCTTGATTCTTCGAACTCACTTCTGAGATAGACCAAATGTCACTGGTTGATTACCTCCATCATGAATCCTCATATGAAAAAGTCAAATGCCATTCTTTGACCTCTCCACGTTTATCAGACTTCTCCCAAAGATATTCTGATCTTCCAAGTGAGACTTGAACTTCAAGCTTTTTGAAGTATCCAATCTACAACCCTGTAGACCCTTCTATCTCAAGTTGATGTGCCACTTCACCAACTAAGATTCTGATGTTGAACCAAATGTCATAACATTGTGTTTTGACATCTAGCTGTTGAATTCAGCTCCTTCTTCTGCCACTTGAAAGAACTTCCTCCCTTCACAGAACAAGAGTTTAATGTTCTCATAGACTTGATTGTGGAACCAAGTTTGAGTAAACATCCTCCATCCTGCAGGTTTACAGTTAAGTCATCCAAGCTCACACCTTGATGAATCCCTGCTTCTTCTCCAAAGACATCAGACACTCTGATGCATGAGTCTTCAGAAGGACCAGTTAGAAACTATCCCTTCAGCTATACCAAGGGTTCCACTTCCTAAAGCAAAGTTGTTTCCATGATGTCAAGACTGCTGCCACTTGTTCTTGACTCCATAGTGTGCATTAGCTAATTCACTTCCTTACCTAGATCAGAAGTAAACTGATCCAAGTAACCACCATCAGGACTATGATGTTTTCTTCTTCTTGTACATACCAAGGCTGAACATGTTTCTTGCCAGGAAACCTTTTCAGAGATCATATGCTTTTGTTGTCGCCAAAGTGATAGATCATAAACCAATGTACTATCCTTCCTGTGATTCTGCACAGGATCCTGAAGATAAGATGTTCCAACATCTTTTAAAAACATAATTTATCTTGAGCTCCAAGGATAATCAATTACATACTTGTACTTGGCACAAGTAGACATTGATCTTAAATCCTTTCCCAATATTCCTTTTAGATACTTCCACCATAAGAGTACTTTGACAATACTCTTCTAGTGTCAACATCTTCTGCTTGCAAGCACCTCAACAGATTTGAAAGTCTTCCCAGATTAAATTCACCCTTAGGAATGAGAGAGATGAATTCTTCCTTGCAAATGTGTCACACAACCACCAGAACCCATGTGACACAGGTCAATAGCCAACCAGACCCTAGGCTGACCGAACGTGAGGAGGTTAACCAACACTCCCCCTCAAATTAACAATCATGGAAACTCCACTCCAATATCCATGCATTGTACAGACATGTCTCAACATGACATACACCATCCCTACCAGTGGCAACTAACTCTATGAGTTATACCTATACATACTCTAATCACACCAATCAGACTCCAGCTGACCATCAGTACTAGTGAAAGAAAACAACACCAGTCAATAGTAGATATGCACTGCCAGAGCATACTACCTCAACCAACCTCTGAATCTTCATATTCTCACTCCTTGAAAGAATTGCCACTTCTGAGCGTGGTGTTTGTATAACAAGATTCATGGTCCCAATCCTCTTAAATGAAATAGCAATCAGGTTACCCCATTATTGACTTCTAACATCCAGGGAACTTGTCTTCCAACACAACATAGTACTTCAGGGAACAACTATCCAATCCTGATCAATCTATAGGAATAAGACAGACAGCAGGAAATTGCACCGTGTCACATCTCAACCAGCTCCACTTCTAGAGATCAGACGTCTAAAAGTGACCTTCTTGAGCACACAAATAGTTGACCCTACCCTTGTCAACTTAGCACCCACAAATGTCTCCTCTTCCAGGTCAGGAGTAGGTTCCAAACACACGTATCCCTTTGTTTGACACCTAAAACCATCTGCTCTTCAACCAGTAGCTGCATACTTGTTGAACAACATGTTCTAACATCGCATAGAACATTAGTTCCACCTCCTTAGAACAAACCCTCCTTGAAAGTCTTCAAGGTCTTCATATACACTACCCAAGAGAGTAAAAGAATCAGTGATCAGGTGATTCTTACAATCCTGAAGTGAGAACGTCATGATGAGTGGACTTGAGGAGACTCAAGTATCTTTGACATCTTCAGTAGATTATGATGAAATCTTTAATACAACAGCCTTTCATCCACATGAGGGGAACCTTCATCAGAGTTTGAGTTTAGCCAGGTATTATGCAGCGGAAATCATAATACAACTCAACCTATGACCACGCACTTCACCAGATCAGCCTCCAAGAACATACCAAGTTTGAATATGTTGCGATACTAGCACAGCTGTTTCACACAAAGGCCAATTGCCAACCTCCAGAGACAGGCACACACAGTTCCTGTCATGAATAGTCCATCCACCTACTTCAAAGGACCATTCAGAAAAATCACAGAACCTTCCACAGGTTCCAACATCAGTACTGACATAACTCCTTGCAAGATACCAGAAAGTATCACCCATGGATCTCATCCAGAAACAGAACAGGATGCCTGCTCTGATACCAATTGAAATTCTGGTATAGTCAGAGTTCAGATGTTCTACACGAAGTCATTACATCTGATCCAACATTGTTACTAATACAGCAAGACAGTTATAACAATTAAAACCCAGTACTCATATGCACTCTGTTACAGATGTCAAGACATCTGCTAATATACCACCATGGAAAGAAGAACATTCAGTTTTGTCCATCTAGTGGAAAGACACAGTAGAGATTAAATATAGCTCTTAGGTTTATTGATCCTGCCCAATTATCAGCATGATGTCTCAACATTGATTTGAACATCACCTGTTCCAACATTACAGAAGGTTGACCTATAACAGACCAACCAGTCTATACAACAGCAGTCAATAATGAATGTCATAACATTCTGTTTTGCAATCAGACTGCAGGCTATGTGTCAAGTTTGTTATTCTTTTCATAAACAGACTAGAAACAGACTGAGTTATAACAGACAAAATATAGTGTGCAGAAAGTAAAAACACCAGTAATTGTTAACCCAGTTCGGTACAACATTTCCTACTCTGGGGGCATACCAAGCCAGGAAGAAGATCCACTATTAGCAGTATTAATTCAGAGTTAAACTCCCCCGTTTACAACTCCTCACTTAATCCCTACCCAATGCAATCTATACCTAGGCACTCCTAGATAGAAACCTCCAGTTTCCATTCCTATCACTACAATTACCATGTAATGCTTAGACAACTTGAACATGCTTCACAGCTTCGTTCAAGAACATAACAACTCTTGCCTACAGGCTTTGAGTTACAAATAATCTCATGCTTTCAAGCACTGAGAAACACCTGGTAACCTTCCCACAGGTTGGGAGGTTTACCTCACACACACCCCTAATTTTTACATTGTTTGAGGCTTACAAAACCTAGGTTACAATATGTTATTTATAACTGAAATTCTGGTATCAGATATAAGATGTCGAAGGTGATGTTACGACACTAATATTTGTTAATACACAATGGATAATTAAACAGAATTGTAAAGTAAATCACACAAGCAATTGTTAACCCAGTTCGGTGCAACTCACCTACGTCTGGGTGCTACCAAGCCAGGAAGGAAATTCACTATAATAGAATTAGTTCAAAGACTATCCGTACACTTCACCAAGTTACAGTCTTTCTCACCTAATCTCTACCCGTGCAATTTCTACCTAAGCACTCTTAGATATGAGAACCCACTCACTTCCCTTACAATCACAAACCCGTGATCTTAAACAACAATCCCTTGTGAAAAGAAAATACTTTTCAATTACAAACTCTTGATTTTACTTCACAGTTTCAATCAAGAAGACACACTCTTGATCTTGCTTCAAAGCTTTGATCAAGAAGACAAATCAGTCCAATTCAATCATCAATGGATGACTTGAATGACCTACAGACACAAACCCTAGCTCTCTCTCTAAATTTCGCTCAGTCTTGGTTGTGTGTACAATCAGGTTTTCTGAGTCCCTTTTTATAGAAACATTGGACATCTTGAAAACCCTAAATATATTTTCCAATCAAATGTTTTTATAACAGCTGTATAGATCTCCCTGGAAAATAAGTAAATCTGGTTGAAATCCCTGATAGAATGTGCCAGCTAGCCATATCTTCAATCAACCAATGATTGCCATTAATTGTGCAATCACAAAACACCAGACATTCATACTGAATGTTCTGTGTACAAGTTGTCATGACATCGGGTTTGACATCTGGAAAAATCCTGCATAATCCAATTTCCTTTTAAAGCAGGTACAACCATATCAGATACCATGACATTGTGTATGTCATCTTAAACAATCCTGCATGAACATGTCTTCCAGTTAAGCTCTAGCAGGTACAACCAATATCAGAAGCCTTGTCATTTTATGTGGCATTCTGAAACAATCCTGCTTGCATATGTTCTTTAACTCCAGCAGGTACATAGGATATTATGTTAAGACATCATACAAGACATCTTGTGAACACTCTTTGTTTTACCAAAATTGCTGCCAACACTTAGAATCAACAAACTCCCCCTTTGGCAAATTTTGGCTAAAACATATATCTGTCCTTTTTGTTCACAAGGCAAACTATCAGCAGTTTAAACCACATAACAGTAGTTTAATCAGCAGCAGAAGCAAAACAATTACTAGCTATGGCTACTAGTAATACACACATGCACAAGGGTACTTCTTCTCCCCCTAAATTTGTGCATACATCAAAAAAACAGCTACTGTAACTCCAGCACCTGTACCAGCCAGAATGTCACACTGACATCTGCTATAACATCAACACCTGTGCACCTCTTTCAATAATAGTTGTACTTTTGTTCAGCCACATTCAACTTCCATATATCAAGCATTTCTCCCCCTTTTTAGTCAAAATTGACCAAAGGTGACCAATCAGACAAAATAAATGTCTATTAGCCTAGCAGAGAAAGTTAAAACTGATGTTATAACATTAAGCATGTTAAAACATAATATTCAGGAAGTACACAACCTCATTAAACACAGCTGTGATAGCTGGAATAATGAACAAATCCAAGGAACTCATTAAGAGCCTTAAATATTACATAACATGCATCAAGAGGACTGCCACAAAATACAAAAACAAATAACTCCATATTGCAGTAGCAGCAAAACATCTCCCAGAACATCAGACCCACCAGCTTCACCGTCTTCATTCTTTAACAAACAAGAGGAGGAACCATCAATCAGAGAAAGAAGTATCATCTTCGCCTTCTTCTTCATCTTCAGAGCCATCAGAGCTTTCAGAGTTGGTACAGGACTGTGCTTTTGCCTCTGACTTCTTACCAGCTTTTTCTATCTCCTTCTTTTCCAGGCTATAAATAAAAGCTTCCAAAGCTTCTTTTCTTGCTTTGGCCACATTTATACCATTCTCCAATTCCTTGCAGGTTTCTCTTAGTTGGTCAATTAGGTTCCCTTGAGATGCAGGTTCCCTTCTTGCAGATGTCATGACAACATCATTGACATGACTACCCTCAAAAAGCTTATAGTGAATTGATAGAGGGGTCTTCCTCCTGCTTGGAATATCACTAGCACTTAGAATTCCTGGTTGTTGATTCAGGATGATGCCACAGATGATGGAAGGGAATGCAATGGGCAACTTTACAGCGTTGGTGGAGGCATGTCTGATGGTTTGATCAAACATAAACTTTCCAAAGTCATAATTCATCTTAGTTCCAATGGCATGAATGATCCTCCCAAGAGCAATGGAGATGGTAGATATGTGATTAGTAGGTACCCAATTTGCTGAACCAATCTTGTGTAAGATGGCATACTTGACAGTTAGTTTACTAGCTAAAAGGTGTTTCCTACTAGGTCATTCCTTAACCTGCCCAGCTGTGATCATCCTACAGATCTCATTATCTGTGGTCTCTAGATCTACCCCTCCATTTGTTCCTCTCCCTAGGAATCTGTTGATGATGGTTGGTGAAAGTTTTACACACTTACCCCTAACAACCACTTTGCTTTCCTCAGGAATGTTTACAATGAATTCTTTGACTAGCCCCTCATAGCATTGAGGCAGAGCAGTCACAGTTTTCATAAGACCAACTGCCTTGATTAACTCCATTACTTCCTTCACTTCAATAGTTTCTCTCCCCAATTCTCTTTCAACTGCAACCCTTCTCTGAGTGACAAACCTCCATTTGTTTAGGTGCTCAACAGCAATTTTGTTGGAAGACTTCTTTACAGCTACTTCCTTCTCTGTTTTAGATGAGTCATCATCTTTTTCAGCTTGAGTTTCCTCCTCAGGAGAGGGGTCCCTTCTGGACAGAGGGGTAAAAATGTCCTTGACTCCATGCTCTTCATTCAGTATCTCAGTAACTAGGTTTCTTATGATGTGATCAGTAGAGTGCATGTCCTTTTTATCAGGAGATTTTTCTGGAGTGCTACCTTGCTTAGCTTCGGCCATGGAAGGGGAGCCAGAAACGTCACCTGGTATCATGCGCAGAGGGGTTAAGTCCATCAGATCTTCATCTAAGCTTTCCATGGAGGAAGTTCTTATATGAAAGGGTTTTGAGCTGGATGTTGATGGATGTTGAGACATGTTGTTGAACTTCTGAGAAGAGTTTCTTTGCCCTAGCAGAGGTTCTCTGAGTAGAATGATGAAGATAGAAAAAATTGTATTCAGGCAGGGCGTGCTAATGAAATGGATGCTATTTCCAATACTAGGAGATGATTCATTATTAATGTGGCTTTTTCTTTTCATTGGGCAGACAATATTTTTCCTGCCTTTTCCACTCCACATTAATTGCCATATTTTCTCAAGAAGCCAAACCCCTAATTTTCCCTTTTCATCTTTCAGTTGGACATCATACAAATCCTTTGCAGTCCTGTTGGTTAGTTGTATTTCATGCTGTAGAACTATGAGTTTGTTTTCCACATATTTTCTACATGAGTGATGAAAGCAAATAATGTACTTGGTCCAGTTGTGCTGAATATGATCTTTGGACATGGATGTGCCATACAGGTTGTCATAATACAATGTCATAGCATCGATTGTGACATTGTAGACAATTATCAGTAATTTCATCCACCCTGGTTGGGCATTGTTGCTTTCAACTTATATTTTATTTATCTCAATAGTCCCTTGTGTCTCTGTTCCAGCTTCAGACTTCATACCACCCATCATATGTTCAGGTGTTTGGGCCATCATGACCTTTTCTTCCTTGAGGTTAGGTCTTAACATCCTTATCTGACACTTTTCCTTTCCCTTGATGATTCTTTTTGCAACTGTACTCATCTTAGAGGGGTTATCCATTTGAGAGCTCCACATGTAGCAGTTGTTGTTGGTCCTGATTCCTTTCATAATTACTTCACTGTCTTTGTTCACAATCAGACATTCAGTTTTAGTGAAGATGATATTCAAACCTTGATCCCCTAGCTGACTGATGCTTATTAAATTTGAAGTTAAACCCTTGACCAGTAGAATATTGTCAAGTTTAGGAGCTCCAGGACACTCAAGCTTGCCTATCCCCTTTATTTCACCTTTAGCTCCATCACCAAAGGTTACATAACTTAAGTCATGAGGGTGAAGATCAGTTATCAAGTATGAGTTCCCAGTCATGTGTCTAGAGCATCCACTATCAAAATACCACTCTTCTTTGTGAGCCATTAGACTTGTAACATTAGTCTTAGGAACCCATTGCTTCTTGTTGATAGGCCTGTAATGTGTGGGTCTGGGTTAATAGTGAGTCTGTTGATGAACATGGCTAGGATAACCATACATCTTATAACAGGAAGACATAGAGTGCCCAGATTTCCCACAGTGTTGACATCTCCATCCTTGGTGTTTGCCATCCTGCTGTTTTCTCTTCTGATGATGTTGATGAAATGGGGTAGGGTAACCATACAGCTTATAGCAGAAGGGCCTTGAGTGTCCAAATTTCCCACAGTAATGACATCTCCATCTTTGGTGTTGGTCTTTCTGATGTTCTTTCTTCTGATGATGTGACATCTTGAAACTGCTCTTACTGTTGCTGCATTTGGGTTTAGCTTTAGGTTTGCAGCCAGTGTAACTACTTTCAGCCTTAGTTATATGGTACCCTATTCCAGATTTGACTCCTGTGATTTGTCCAGTTTGAAGAATCTTGTCTAAGGAGTCAGATCCATTGTTCAGCATCCTTACATACTTGGTTGTCTCTTCTAGTTTTGAGTTTAAGAGCACAACTTCAGTTTTTAGCTTGAAGATGGTTTCCACTTGTTCTACTTTTTCTTTCTCCAGTTGAACTATCTTCTGGCTTTCAACTTATTGATCTTCATCTAGCTTGACCTTTAGAGCCATAACTTCTGTTTTCAATTTGGAGATGGTTTCCAAGTATTCTACCTTCTCATTCTCAAGTTCAGTTATGTCTTTCTTCTGGTTTAAAGACTGCTTGTTCAGCTCTACACTTTTCTGACACAGCTCTCTGTAGGTAGAGGCCAATTCCTCAAAGGTTACTTCACCATCACTTGAGTCTTCATCAGATTCCCATCTTCCTGTCAAAGCAGTCACAAGATTTGCAGCCTCCTCTGTATCACTCTCATCTGACCAGGTGGCAGCAAGACTCATCTTTTGCTTCTTGAGGTAGGTACCACATTCTGTTCTAATGTATCCATACCCATCACATTCATAGCACTTTACTTCTTTTCCTTCTTTGGGCTTTTCTTTTGACCTTACTCTTCTTCCATTGTTGATGTCAGATGAGATGCTTTTGACATTTGCCTTGGATCTGACATCCATTTTCTTTAACAATCTATTGAACTTCCTTCCCAACATAGCTACTTCATTGACAAGATCTTCATCACCCTCCTGACTCTTGTCCTCTTATGTGTTTGACATGAAGGCAATGCTCTTTGTTTTCCTTTCAACACCATCATTCAACCCTAACTCAAAGGTTTGGAGGGAACCAATTAGCTCATCTACCCTCATGTTGGATATGTCTTGAGATTCTTCTATTGCAGTTACCTTCATAGCAAATCTCTTGGGGAGTGACCTGAGAATTTTTCTTACCAGTTTTTCATCTGTCATCTTTTCTCCCAGGGCTCCTGAGGCATTAGCAATTTCAAGGATACTCATGTGAAATTCATGAATATTCTCTTCTTCTTTCATCCTTAAGTTTTCAAACTTGGAGGTGAGTAGCTGTAGTCTAGACATCTTTACCCTGGATGTGCCTTCATGAGTGGTCTTGAGAATGTCCCAAGCATCTTTAGCTATTTCACAATTGTTTACCAATCTGAAGATGTTCTTGTCCACTCCATTGAAGATGGCATTCAAAGCTTTAGAATTCCCAAGGGCTAGGTCATCCTCCTCCTTGGACCATTGTTCTTCAGGCTTTTTCTCAGTAGTGGCTTCTCCTTCTTTAGTAACAACAGGATGCACCCAGCCTGTCAAGACAGCTTTCCACGCCTTGTTATCAAGGGATTTTAAAAAGGCAACCATTCTTGGTTTCCAATAGTCATAGTTAGAACCATCCAAAATTGGTGGCTTATGAACAGATCCTCCATCCCTTTCCATTGTACCAGAAAGTATTCTCCCTAGATCTCACCCAGAGCCAGAGCAGGATGCCTGCTCTGATACCAATTGAAATTCTGATATCAGATATAAGATATCGAAGGTGATGTTACGACACTAATATCTGTTAATACACAATGGATAATTAAACAGAATTGTAAAGTAAATCACACAAGCAATTGTTAACCCAGTTCGGTGCAACTCACCTACGTCTGGGGGCTACCAAGCCAGGAAGGAAATTCACTATAATAGAATTAGTTCAAAGACTATCCGTACACTTCACCAAGTTACAGTCTTTCTCACCTAATCTCTACCCGTGCAATTTCTACCTAAGCACTCTTAGATATGAGAACCCACTCACTTCCCTTACAATCACAAACCCGTGATCTTAAACAACAATCCCTTGTGAAAAGAAAATACTTTTCAATTACAAACTCTTGATTTTACTTCACAGTTTAAATCAAGAAGACACACTCTTGATCTTGCTTCAAAGCTTTGATCAAGAAGACAAATCAGTCCAATTCAATCATCAATGGATGACTTGAATGACCTACAGACACAAACCCTAGCTCTCTCTCTAAATTTCGCTCAGTCTTGGTTGTGTGTACAATCAAGTTTTCTGAGTCCCTTTTTATAGAAACATTGGACATCTTGAAAACCCTAAATATATTTTCCAATCAAATGTTTTTATAACAACTGTATAGATCTCCCTGGAAAATAAGTAAATCTGGTTGAAATCCCTGATAGAATGCGCCAGCTAGCCATATCTTCAATCAACCAATGATTGCCATTAATTGTGCAATCACAAAACACCAGACATTCATACTGAATGTTCTGTGTACAGGTTGTCATGACATCGGGTTTGACATCTGGAAAAATCCTGCATAATCCAATTTCCTTTTAAAGCAGGTACAGCCATATCAGATACCATGACATTGTGTATGTCATCTGAAACAATCCTGCATGAACATGTCTTCCAGTTAAGCTCCAGCAGGTACAACCAATATCAGAAGCCTTGTCATTTTATGTGGCATTCTGAAACAATCCTGCTTGCATATGTTCTTTAACTCCAACAGGTACATAGGATATCTTATGTTAAGACATCACACAAGACATCTTGTGAACACTCTTTGTTTTACCAAAATTGCTGCCAACACTTAGAATCAGCAATAACCTAACCACCCAACTGGATTTGGGCCTTCAGAAATCGCAGCAAATCTTTCCTTTGCTGTTACAGAGCTGGCAGAATCCTTCTGCTACAATCAAGGTCTTCAATCTTTTATTTCCTAAAAGATCTCCATATTTGGGAACTGTATATTCACCAAATCTTCTGATTGAATCTTCAAGATCTCCACACAGGAGTTAGGATATTCACCAGATCTCCTAATTAATCACAAATCAAACCAGAATTAATTGATTCAGTTTTATACACATGTGAGATGTCACATTCCCGATGTCGTGACATCTTACATGAGATGTTGGTCCAGATGTTGAACTTCTTCAACCCAACATATTAAAACAACAGAGGTGATTACATTATTTGTTTTACAAAATTAATGCCAATCTTAAGGTACTAACAACTCAGATTAATCACTTCTAACGGCTTTTTATGAGGCTGAATGGCCTTCTCTTCGTGCTCAAGCAACCGAGAAATCTCATCAGGAATCTCTTTGTCATCCTCTTCTTCCATTTCGAACATAGGGAATTTAAAGTTGGGAGAGGGCATAGGGCCATTGTTTTCAATGGGTTTAACAATTAATCTGCACAATGATTTTATGATTGATTTTAGAATATGAACAAATAAACGCACATTGTGATGCAGATATAAACGTGATTATTATTATTTTATTTTTTTGTTACCATTTTTCCAGAATAAGCAAAAAGTAAAAACACAATATGGATAAACGAAACAACATTTTATTAATGATAATGAAATTGAAACAAAGTCCACATAAATTCACTTTCACCTTGGGCATAGTGAAAGGGTTTTGAAAATAACAAAAAACAAACATATTACTTCGACAATTGAATAACAGAAGGAATATCAACAACAATCCAATTTTGGAACGCTAATCCTCGTGTCACAAAGTCTGGCACTTGTTGCTCTTCATCATCTTCTAAGATGGCGACAACAGACTGATCTTCAGAATGAATAAAGTCAGCACTATGAAACACTTCTTGAATTCGCTTTAGATCTCTTCGGGTTACACCAAGTGAAAAACCCAAACCAGCTCTATTTTGTCCTCTGCAAGCTCAACAACTTGCCCCCATTCAGCCGATTGACCATTCTCCACCACAAACTTGGCATCTTTCAAAGATGACATGGATTCACCATTCTTCTTAACAACAATATTATCAAGAGAAAGAGCTTGAAACTATGTTCCTTCAGCTTCATCGACATCAATGTATGAAAATGAAGAGAGATGGCTCACTAACACGGCCTTCTCGTCACCCATGATCACCAACTTCCCATTCTTCACAAACTTCATCTTCTGGTGTAGAGTCGATGTAACTGCCCCAACCTCATGAATCCAAGGACGTTCTAAGAGACAGTTGTAGGCAGGATGAACATCCATCAATTGAAAAGTGATCTGAAACAAACACGGACCTATCGTTATTGGGATATCAACCTCCCTGATTACATTCTTCCTTGAGCCATCGAAGGCTTTCACAACAACTCCACTAAATCTCATCGGAGCACCTTGGTAAGCAAGTTTAGACAATGTATATTTAGGAAAACATTTCAAAGAGGACCCGGTATCCATCTGCACATTGGACATGGCATCTTCTTGACAATTCATAGAGATATGTAGGGTCAAATTCTGATTCCTCCCCTGCTCGGGCAGCTATTCATCACTGAAGCTCAAATTGTTACATGCGGTAATATTGGACATAATGCCATCAAATTGATCAATTGTCACGTCATGGTTCACATAGGCTTACTCTAGAACCTTTTGCAAAGCTTCTCGGTGTGCCTCTGAACTCATCAGTAGGGATAACATGGATATAATGGATGGAGTATGCAACAACTGGTCCACCACATTAAAATCACTCTTCTTGATCAATTTTAGCACCTCATCTTGATCAACATTCTACTTCACAGTACTGGATTGGCCAGCTTATACAACAATAGTTTCCTCTAAACTTGATTTCTCTATCACCATATCTTCAGTCCTCTTAGGAGCTGCAACAACAAATATCTGACCACTTCGGGTCACACAACTTACATCGACGATGTTCACAATAGACGGAAAAACAGAAATAGGCATTTTTTTACTGTCTTCTACCATAGTAGCAATATACTTGTAAAGCATAACTTTATCAGACTCATAAGGCGTATGGCCCACCAAACGAATAATTAATGGAGAAACAACGGTCTTTCTGACCATCATACGCAATCACAACTGGTTATGGGAGATTAAAACGGGGAACTATGACGTTCACCTCATGCTCATCTTCATTTTTGTCCCTCGTAACTTGAATAAGATTCTAATCCAGCATCTCTTGTAAGTCTTTTTTCACAACAACACATCCTCGGGGATCTCTGGATCAAACTTGGAAAGAAGCGTGGTCATGTTCATAATAGCTCATTTCACATAAAGTACCATGCATTTCAACCAAGGACCTTCTGATTAGATTAACGTCAAAATCTCGATACTTTCCTAGACATCCTTCGACCATATTCACAATTGCATTGCCATGTTTGAACACTGGATTAGCTTGCACATTGGGATTAGATTCTTCAAATAACAAGATACCACTTTGCATTATCCTTCTTACCTCAGCCTTCAAGGCGAAACAATTCTCAATATCATGGTTAGGTGCTCCTTGGTGGAATGCACAATGTTGGTCAGCTTCATACCACCACAAAAGCTCTTTAAGAACAATCGATGGAGTTCTTGTTTGCACCAAATTATTATTAATTAAACCAGGAAACAACCCTATATAAGTCATTATAATTGGGTCGAATTATACATACCTTTGGGTACGATTTTGTTAATTCTGTTGATTTGCACGTTATTGGAAACGCGGTTGATAACTCGACACTGCTTGAGAAACTGGAGAAGAGTTAATCACTGGTGTTACATACGCCACGTGTTGATGACGTTGACTGTTCCTATGAAGTCTTCTATGTCTCTCTTGAGAGATAAAATTTGCATCGTGTTCCTTTTTCTTGGGTAACCCATTCCCATACTTTTTAGAACCATCAGATGAAATACCTTCCTTTAACCATCCTTCACGGACACCTTCTCCTAACCTTAAACCCATATTCACCATCTCAGTAAAGTCACTAGGTGCACTTGCAACCATCTGGTCGTAATAGAATGGACTCAACATCTTCAAAAACAACTTTGTCATTTCCTTTTCCTTCAACGGAGGACTAACCTATGCAGCAATTTCGCGTCATTCTGTGCGTATTCCTTGAAGGTTTCCTTTTCCTTACGGGGCATAGTACGGAGTTGATCCCTGTCTGGTGCTATGTCAATATTATATTTGTACTACCGAACAAAAGCTTCACCTAAGTCATTGAACGTTTGGATCTCAGTATTGTTGAGCCCCATATACCACTTAAGAGCAACCCTAGTCAAACTGTCTTAAACGTAGTGGATCAACAATTGATAGTTGTCAATCTGAGTCGACATCTTACGAGCGTACATCACCAGATGACTCAGAGGACAGGAGTTGCCTTTGTATATTTCAAAATACAGAACCTTGAACTTGTGCGGAATCTTCACATTAGGAACCAAACACAAATCATGAGCATTCTTCCCAAACAGATCTTTCCCCCTCAAAGCTTGAATCTCTTTCTGCATATCTTGAAATTGATCTTGGAACTCGTCCATTCTCTCGTAAACGCCAATAGTATCGCTTTGGTCAGCATGAAAAATAATCTCTTCGACATAAGGAGCATCATGAACCATAGGAGGTGGTACTGATATCATAGGTTGAGCCACTGGAACTTTAGGTTGGTACCCCTCAGGCACAAAGTTGAGAGGGATGCCCCAAGGGAAGCCATAAGGCATGTGGTGTTGTGGAGCACTGATGGGAGCCACTGGGACGGGCGTAGAGACAATCTCGGAAATCACAGTCCTCTGAAACGGAGTCGGAGGAGGAGGTAGAGGTTGATTCTGAGCAGCCGCCAAAGCTTCCATCATAGTAGTAAGTGTAAGACCCCAATTTTGGCCCTAAGATCCCTCATGGCCCATATCATATCATATCATAACCTCAAGGATCATTGCATGCCTTAGTCCCCTCCTAGTGGGTAGATTGCTTTGTGAGTGTGGTTCTTGATCACCAAGCATACTTTGCATTTGTATATCTTTGCTTTTCATATGTTCACTAACCAAAAAAATACAAAAATATTGTCAGTCTAACCTTGTTGATTGCAGATGAAGCAATTAGGTCAAAATCAGTCACAGTCAGTCAAAGCAGTGGATGGTGGCCATTCTTGCAGAATTTGGGCACCATGATCAATAATCAAGAGTTCATACAACTTGAGACATCATTTGAAGTCAAGTTCTCAAGGAATTAGGGTTTGGAATTCATCAGAAGTGGTCCAGTCATCCAAAACCCTAGAAAAGTCAAACTTGGTCTACTGTTGATTTAATCAGTGCTTTGATGGATAGAATTGATCTGAAGGAGTTCATTCATGCTTGTACAAGCCTCATCTATCATGTTCAACCTCATCATGGAAGAAAATCAAGTGAAAACAGAAAATTTTCCAGAAATAGAAAGTGGACCTGTAATTTCAACTGCCAAAAATGGAAACTTCTTGATCTTAAACTTGCATCATGATACAAGCTTCAAATGAATTTTTGCCCAACATGAAAGTTGAAGATCTTGTCTTCCCATTTTCAAAAAGTCCAAGAACTCTCAAATCCCATATGTGGTTGTCAAGATATGATCAAATCATTTTCACCAATTTTTGAACTTCAACAAGCCATATCTCTCAAACCATAAGGCCAAATTTGGTGGGGTTTTTTCCTACACACCACATTTTTCATCCTCTTTCCAAAAATATAAATTTCATTCATCAAAACCCTACCAATCAAAATGGCATTTTTGGACCTTTTTCATTTAAATTCAAAGTTTGACCAAACTTTGACTTTTTGAATTAGGACTTTTTTCACCATTTTGCCATTTGAGATTGCTTCCATACATCATTTGTGATTTGTCTAAAGCCTTAAACCATGTTCATTTCACCCTTATGCCATCATTTTTGGACCAAAATGCAAAACTTGAAAATTAGGCAAATGGTTTCATAAAAAGCAAAGCAAGTACAGCATTCTAGTACAGAATAAAAACAGCATTTTGAATGGTCCTTCTGCAGCATTTCATAAGCCCACTCGACCAGCCACTACACCTCCTCTTTCACTTGTTTCCAAATTAGCAAAAAATGCAAAAACCTCATTTTGAACTAAGCAAGATTAGCACTCCCTAATCCAACTCTAAACAGACCCTTATAAGGGATTTTTCAGCATTCCAACCCTAGTTTTGCAGCCCCTCGACAGAAAATACACACACACACTCTCATCTTGCATTTTTGCCAAAACAAAAATTCTGCAAAAACCCTTGAAGAAACTCGAGTAACCTTCATTCCTCCATCATCCAATCAACTTTTGGAAGCTTTTTCAACCTCCATTTCCCTGCTGCAACAGTTCTTTCAAGCTCTGCTTTTCATCAAGCTCAACCATGGCAGATCGAGCTGTGAGATTTTCCAAACATCAATGAGCCAAACAACCTCAAGCCTTCATCATTTCAAGGCATTGTGAGCATCTGTATCAGGCTGCAACATCAAAAACATCACTGCATTTCACATTTCTTCAAAACCAAGTAAAATCTTGAATCCCTTATTTCTTTAAATGATGATATGTGTCTTGTAGCTCTTACCATGCTCATTCCATTGCAACTTGAACCATTCTAAATGATCCATTATATTGAGAGAAATCTGGTTTTCTTCTTTTATGTCCAAATGCATTTTGGTTCGATTTGTTTAGTTTGCATGAAGTTGATGGAAATGGCTACCATATTTATGTTGTTTGATGCATGCTGAAGCTAATGATATGCTTGATTGCTGTTTCTGGAATTTTTGTTCTTGGCTGAATGCATGATGATGATGAATACTGTTGCTGTTTTGAAACCCTTTGCTTTTTTCCAAAAATCCAGCTCATGTATGTTTGTTTGCTGTTTGTTATATGAGCATCATGAGGGTGTGTTGCCATGTGGTTTCCATGTTGTTGTTTGATTTCGACATGATGCTGTAGACTGATGATGAATTTATGCTGCTGCTGCAACCTTGCCCTGTCCAGAAGTTCCCTTGCTTGTCTTGGTTTGTTGCTCATGATGTGTTTGCATGAAGAGTACTCTTAATTGCCCTGCTGTGTGATTGATGCAATTCGATTTTTGTTTTGATGAGGAACTTGGTTGATAAACATGAATGCTGATGTTGTTGAAACCCTGTTATTTTCTTCCAGAAATCATGCTTTTATGTTGCATGAACATTGGCTGTTGTTTGTTTTGTTTGGTTGAATGATGATGATGAGGAATGTTGTTGCTGCTGTTACATGAACACAACCCTGCCCAGAAATCTTCATGCTCATGTTGTTTGGTTGTTATGTCATGAAGAACTTTGTTTTACCATGCTGTTTACTTAATGTTTGCATGATGATTACATGATGTTGTTGTTGGGGGCTTGGTCGAATTTTGTATGAATGTTGAATGCCTTTGCCATGCTTAAACCCTAGGGTTTTGAAAACTCAGAAAAACTTGTCCATTGGCCAAATTACTGTTCTATTGGTGAGGACCAATCAGAACATTCCATTTCCTTCCCCAAAACTGTGTCGTTTCAATTAATGAGGCGCAATATTACAAGACTGCCATCGTTGACCACATGCTGACCTTGTTGCCATGCTATCTTGTTCATGTTCATTCCATTATTTCATCAAACTTCAACAATTTGTTTTTAATTCATTTCAACTCCAAAAATTATGAAATTTTTTCCATCATGATCACAAATGAGTCTAGTATTTTATTGTGAATTTTAATTAATTTTTCATTGGCTGGTTTTTAAATGATAATTATTTTCCCAACATGTATGCATAAATGATACATTGTGCCATTCCTTTTGTGAAATACTCATGTTGCATCCAATGAGCCTGAAATTTTTTGTGGTGAAACTAGACACATTGACCTTCATTTCCATATAAAGTTTGTGCATTTATCATTTGTGGATTGAGAGTTATGAATTTTTGAAGTTATGTGTTGCATTTGGTGTTACATGAATGACATGCAATTTCACAATTTTTGTTCACATGCTTCCTTACATCCAAATGACCTCAAATTTTGCATGAATCATCTATCACATGTCTAGTTTGTGTATGAATTTTCTTGGAATTAATCTTGCTGTTTCCAATTTATTTGAGAATTTTCTTCCATGCTTTGTCATTTGTTGACTTTATGTGACACATGTTGCCAAATCTTTTGTGAAATTCTCAAATCATATTGTATGTCCATGAAATTTCATATGTGATAACTAGACATCTCAAGCTTTGCATTGGTGTTAATCTCACTCATTTCTCTTCTGTTTTCAAATTGATATGATTTTTTGAAGTTGACCCATGTTTGTTGACTTTCACCATGCTTACTTGAATTTGGTTTGACTTCATGATTTTACTTGACTGCCTTCCTCTCATCCAAATGCCATGAAATTTTACATGTATACCATGTTAGATGTTAGGATTGAGTGTGATTTATTTCATAATTTTTGAGATTGTTTGAGTTGACTTTTGAATGAAGTCTTTGCTGTTGACTTTTGTATGCTTCTCTTGCCATGCTTTGCATCCTTTTGCATATGAAATGACCATGATGCATGATATAATTATGAATCCAATTGAGAATGCTTCTTGAATGTTTAAACTTGGTATGGGTTGACTTTTCCTTGCTGCCTTGGCTTTTTCTTTCATCTTTGACCCTAGGCTAGTCCTAGTGGTCTTCTGAGCTTACAATTGAGCTATTGTTTCAGGTTAAGCACCAATGCCTCAAAGACCATTCAAATTTGTTTGAGTTGAATTATATATTGTGCTAACCTTTGTTTTGTAGGTGTGACTCACATACTTGAGTCTTTGTGCCTTGCACAATTGGTCCCTCTGTGGTTGACTTTTGTTTATCCATTTGCCTTTGACTTTGACTGTTGAACTGTTTGCTAATTGGTTTGACTTTTTCAGGTACTTTAGTTGCCTAAGTTCTTTGAACTTGCTTGCTTTGCTATTTAGCATTTGCTTTGAGGTATAATTACTTCTTCTTCATGTAGTCTGGAGACCCGGTCTGTTATTTGACCGGGCAAACTGTCTGAAGTCCTCCTTAAGAGGCAATGCCTGTGTTTGTTTAAAATTGTCCTAAGCAGGAAAAGTCCTTCAAGTAAGGCAATTGGTGGAAGGTAGGGATAAGCAATCTATCCCCCACTATTCAGTGTGTCCTCTCTTTGCTCCCATTACATGGTTGAAGCACTGAGATAAAAACCCAAGATCTAATCGAGTCAATAATGTGGAGAGAGTTCCTACTTTCTGAACTCCCACACTTTCTGATATGCTCTCCCCGATCAGGGATAGAAGCAATGAGGCACACCCCTCATCTCCTTTTCATCTGCTTCACCTTAGCCTCTCAATGGCAAGGTTAAGAGCGACCTTCACCTATTACAGTGGACTTTTAAAGTCAAACCCTCTTGTGTGAGCCCCCTTGTCTGGCTATAGAGTGTGCTGTTTGATATTCATTGATTGATTGATTGCTTCATATGCACATGTTTGCTTGTATGTTATGCATTTATCATCATCAATTGCCATTAGTGCATGATCATATCATTTGTCTGTGAGACTTTTATTATTGTTGTTTGCCCATTGAGGACAATTGTAAGTCCATTGCTTTGGCATTTGCTCCTATGATATGGAAGGATAGAGTGTAAGACCTCAGTGGTCACTCATATCTTCTGTTGCCTTGTTTGTTTGTATGTGAGGATACAGTTATAAGTCCCGGTAAGTTGGCATCTGCTTTCCTGTGATCATAGTTTGTTCATCTATTTGTATGTGAGGTTGCAATTGTAAGTCCCTGTAAGTTGGCATTTGCATTCCTGTGATCATATTGATGCTTTTGTTCTTGTATGTGAGGATCCATTGTAAGTCCCTGTAATGTGGCATTGGATTTCCTAGGACCATACTGTGGAGTTAACCTAAGTCCAGACAGATTGGCAGTTGACTTCCGCATTTCATATCCCATTTTTTGTTTTCTTCTGTGGAGATTAGTGTAAGTCCATTGAGTGGCATCAGATATCCCGTTTTGTTTTAGGAGATTGGTATAAGACCATTGATTGGCATCCGATATCCGCCTTTCTTTGCTTTGTTTGTTTATTATTATCCATTGCTATTCCAAAGGACACACTTGAATCATCTGCTATATGATTTCAAGAAGTGAACCTTCTAAGAAGTTTTACAATCCATCCTCATCCATTCATCATTCATTATGTCCTAGACTTTTCACACTCTTGACTTTCAAACTTGACATAAGTGTTGTGCAAACATCTTCATGTTTTCAAACTAAAAACCTGGACCCCAAGTCCTTGACTTTTTTCAAAACTTCATTTTCATAATACTTCTCTGAATCAATCTTAATCATACTTTGACCTCATTTTCATAAACACAATCAATTAACTTCACTCATTCACTTGTTTTGGCTCTGTCCATTGTTAATCTTTTCACATTAGCCATAGGTTTCAATTATCTTTGTGGTTGATGTAAATCTTGCCTATCCTTAGTGAGTCGACAGTAAGACTTCCGTACTGAAAACAGGGCTAACCCCTCTAGTACGTCGAAGCTATCCTCGCATGGTGGATGTTGTTTTTTGGTCGAGTGTTCTCCCATTGATAATGAAAAGCCTCAGTGCTTGTGTTTTAAAACTGAATCCACCAACTTTTGGAAATCTTTTAGCCGAACTACGGCGTTTTGATCCTTACCTTTGATGGAAGGTACGTAGGCAGCGGGTTCATCCGTTCGAACACAAAAATAAATAAAACCCAATAACAAAAATAACTAACATGTATATTCTTTTCTCATCATCCCAATCATGTTTGCACAATCTTTATGTCATAACAAATAACAATTTAGCATAACAAGTGTGAAAAGGGCTCCCTAGGAGTACCTAGGACGTAGTGGGTGCCTAACACCTTCCCATTGCGTAATTTACCCCTTACCCAGAATCTCTGATCTTTTTATTAGTTTTCTACGTGTAAAACTTCTTAGGCTTTTGTTCGCTTTTTAGCCAGTCCTTTGGATAAATAAAAGTGCGGTGGCGACTCGAAAATTTCAATGTATCTCTTAGCTTATGATTTAATCGATAGATCATATAGCGACGAATACACCGCTACAGAAAAGTGGCGACTCTGCTGGGGATCGAACCCAGAATCTCTGGTTGTATTGCCTACTTTTCACCCTTGTTGTGCTATAGTTATTGTTTGTCATTTGACATATTTTTGTACAATTTGGGATGAGTGTATTGATTGTAATGTGTGAATTGCTTGATATACATTTGTTGTTTGCTTTGGTGATCTGTGAGATGAGTTCTGTACCCGAACTCGAGTGCACTCTAGGATAGGAGAATGGCATAGTCTTGTCGACTGGTGTGGAGTAGTCCTTAGCCAGCTGACTTGCGAGCCCATTCACTTGGTGGAGGTCATGTTGAACTAATAATGTCACACAAGTTATTTGTGGTTAGGCATTATTCTTTCAATCATGTTCCGCAGAAGCCAAGGACCTTAGTTTACCAAACCCATCTTGGCCTATTTTTAGGACCGTAGTGCGGAGGTCGTTCAGATGTCAGTTCTGATACGATTGTTACGCGATACTACACTCATAAGAGTTTCTCTTGAGAATATTCTTGGAATACGAGTATTCGTTCCTCCGATAATATTCGAGAGATGGAACGATGATTATGGGAACCTCTGATAGAACATGTCTGGCAGGTTTAAACCCTAGTACACTCCCTTTGGGTGGTTCTTAACCGAGACCCCATGCTCGTGACTCTCAATAAACCCGTGATTCGTGGTTGAGTCGTTCAAACATTGTTAATATCAATGGATCCCGGATCAGGTGTAAAACCTAAATCCACCAAAGCGGCTGGTTGATATTAAGAATGTTAGAGCCGGTTCACGTACCGTTAATATCAATGGAACTTGGGTGTCGATAAGGTGAAAACCTAAATCCACCAAAATGGATGATTGATATTAGGGATACATATGAGCTTTCCCACGACCTTTGTGTGGTGTGCTTTGCTTGATCCTTGAGTGTGTTTGTTGCATCCATGCATTCACGCATTCATCCGCATCCATATCATCAGATAAAAAGAAAATTTTCAAGGAACTCAAAGGAGTTTATTTGCAAAAATTTTCAAAACATGAAAAACCGGGAAATTTTTTTCACCTGGTATATCTGATGAGATATTCTCATGTATGATCAAAATGCTTAAATATTTCAAAGTTTGCAAATAAAACCCTCGAGTTCCTTTGAAATAAAAAACAAGCATATGCATAAACACTTCATGCATCATTTGCATAAACAGGTGTTTTGTTCCGGTCTCCTGTCCTGTGGTCTGACCCTGCGGTCTTCATTTATTTTGAAGACGCACCTCGCCGGTATTATACCAGAGCCAACTCTGCCAGATTGATGGATCATCCTGGGCAAGAGAGCTGTGAATTCAGAGAGGATTTTGCCAGCCCAAGTGCTTTTAATGGATTTATTCCTGTTGATGGATTTATTCCTGCTAATGGATTTGTTCCTGTTGATGGATTTATTCCTGCTGATGGATTTGTTCCTGTTGATGGATTTATTCCCGATTAACCAATCCCGGGCTGACATTGGCTACTGTTCTGGGGCACTTAAGGAGCATGGTTTATTCAAGTGGAGGATTCATCCATGCCAATCAACCCGAAGAAGCTGCTGCTATCTTGGAAGTATATGCAGAAGATCTGAACAGTTTCATCATCCCTGGTGGTGTCTGCCACAATTGGGTCGCTGTGGATGTTCCTACGGTCATTCATAAGTCAGCGTGATTTGTTCATTTTGTTTAAAACCCTTCTCCCATGCCAAAAGGAGAAGTGATGACATTGTTGGCAAAGCATTTAATACAATGATATTTTCATTCAATTAATGCATTGTTAAACATTTGTTTTTCCATTTGTTTTCACTTTTTGCTTTTGCATGAAATCAGTGATCACAAAAAACCCCTGAAAAACAAAAACAGCTTTTTCATCTGCATAAATGATTTGCTTGTTTAAAATTCAAAAGCTTTTCATTATCCAGAATCATTATGCAGGGATTTCTAAACCCATTGAACATAATGATCCAACGCCATCTCCCAATCTTGAAGTCCTTGTATCTGAGGCAGAGGAGGATGATGTTGAAGGGGATTCCTGACGAGATTACCCGCCTTCTTGAGCACAAAGGAAGCTCATTCAGCTGTATCATGAGAATCAGCAGAACAGTCAAACTGGGGCATTGCATAATACAATCAATTAAAAAAAAAGGAAAAAAAAAAGAGAAAAAAAAAAAGAGAAAAAAAAGAGAAAGAGGGTGAAAAATAAGAAAAAAATCAAAAACCAGGAAAATTTTTTCAAAATTTTTCCAAAAGAAAAAAGAAAAAAATTATACCCTCAAGTCCCTAGTTGACTGATGCTGAATGGATTCAGAGTCGTTACGACCAGTTGAATTTGATTGAAGAAAAGCGGTTGACTGCCATGTGTCATGGTCAGTTATATCAGCAAAGAATGAAGAAAGCATTCGACAAGAAGGTCAAGCCTCGTGTGTTCCGAGGAGGTGACCTCATGCTCAAGAAAGTTTTGTCTTTCGCGCCCGATTCCAGGGGCAAGTGGACTCCAAACTACGAGGGTCCATATGTTGTTAAGAGAGCCTTTTCAGGCGGTGCTTTAATGCTTACAACAATGGATGGGGAGGATTTCACTCGTCCTGTGAATTCAGATGCAGTCAAGAGATACTTTGCCTAAAAAAAAAAGTATATGCAAATGAAAAAAGAATGAAAAAACAGAATTGCTCGCTAAGTTGAAAACCCGAAAGGGCGGCTTAGGCAAAAATGAGCGTCTCGGTGGAGAACCCGCAAGGGTAATCCAGGCAAAAATTAGAGACTTGAAAAAAGAGAATATTTGCATCCCGCTAGATTGAGTACCTCACTCTGGGGCAATCTAGGCAAAAATTAGGGATTTGGCAAGTAACTGCATCCTGACAAGACTTTCTGTTCGTCAGTCGTCATTTCGTCAGAAGATTCTCGATTCGTCGTCAACCGAAGCTTCGGATACATCGAGATTCAAATTGGTAGAGAAAGGATCATTATGTTCAATGTAGCCCTCTTCCAATATACATCACTGATTTCAAATTTGTACAGATCTATGGAGTCTCGCCATTTGCAGACTACCATTCTATCAAATCAATTTGAGCTTTTTATCCAATTATTTGCATTCTTATTTGTTTCAAATCAACAAATGTTTTGCATGTTTTAAATTGATAAAATGTCATTGTTTTAAACAAATCAAATTTTTTCAAATTTGTTGTTTTATACAAAGTGAACATTCACAAGATTGAAAGGATACTCAAGAATATCTCAGTGCTCTCCCGAGGGTGGCATGATTCCCAACAGGTAAGACATTTGTTCATATTCCTGGTTTGGTGGTATCTTCTTTCTTCAGACCTTTGTTGGGGTTGGTCCTCGGACAAAGTTGTTGTTGGGGCTGTTCCCCAGTACAGTCGCAAGTGATTTGTTGTTGAAGACTTTGTTTTCTCCAGCAGCAGTTTTCCCTAGCATGGGTGTTTTATTGTGAAGTTTCGGCGGTTGATGGTTTGTCATCTTGGTGCCCCGTCACTCTCTCCAGTGGGTCGCATTCCCCAGACTTTATTTGTCTCCTCAACAGTCATGAGTATAACTGATTGATTGATACTCCCCTCGGAGTCGCGAGTAGAACTGTTATTAACATCCCCACCAGAGTTGCAAGTGGAGTTGTTACCGCTTTTCCCCATGCAGTGTTGCCAGCGGAATTGTCTGTTTCCTCAGCATGATCGCTTTCTTTTTGAAGACTCGGTAAGTCAGTGGTTTAATACCCGGTACTTTACCTTTTCCCCGGCGAAGTCGTCTGCGGATTTGTTGCTATCTCTCCAATCAGAGTTTGTCTCTTCAGCAGAGCAGGATTTATTTTCCTACTCAGTGTTTGATTTGGGTTGACATCCCAGTTTTGCAACCATCTTTTCCTCAGCATAGTCTGCAGAATGTCTGTTGTGGCAGTTTCGCCTGTTGAATACTCCTTCATCCCGATATGGTCGGATGATGGCTCTAGCCTCCAGTGAACGGATTGATTCCCTGACTGTTTGTGATCCCCAGTAGAGTGGCTTATATTGCAGAATCTACTTATTGTGATCAGTTTGCTATGTACATCCTCCCCAAGTGGAGTGGTTCGTTGCAGAATACCTGTTTGATCTGTCCTCCCTCGGTGGTTTATCCCCAAGAGAGTAGCCGACAGTTTTCCCCAGTAGAGTTGCTTATGCAGTTAGATTCTATTTGGATGATATCATTCTCCCTCAGTGGATTCTCCCCCAGTGGAGTTGTGTGGATTTGCTTCTACAGCGGTTCGTGCTTACGCACTCTTTTGTTTCTCAGTTGACACTGGGATCCCCTGCAGATATACTTTGGGACCTCTCTTGTTCCCTTACAGATTCGTCTCGGTGGCTGTTTTGCCCGTTGTGACTTTCTGTACCCTGATTGGGTTGTTTCCTGATATCTCAGACCCGCTGCTTCTTCAGCAGTACTTGCAGATCTTTGCCTTACCGCTTATAGATCTCCGCAGATTGGCTCTCCAGCTGGTTGTTCCCCTGGAAGTATAATACCGGACGTCTGGTTCCTGAACCTGTTTGTGTTAGAATTGTTTGTTTTGTCAGCATTCATCAAACATAAATTACGCATATTCATGCATATTCATAAACATTCAGATATTCATGTTGCATTTCTTGCCATATATCTTTTGTTTGTCGTGTCTCCTGCTATGGCGATATAGATCTCTTTACAGATCTCCCCAAGCAGATGTCGGGTGTTTAAAATCTCTCCATATAGAGTCAACCCCATAAGCAGAAAATGTCTGTCCTTCCTTCTGCAGTTCCCCGCTGAGATATATCCTCGTGGATGACGGTTTCTTCCGTTTCCTCCCAACACATGTATTGGGATGGATTTTCCTATTTGAGTTACATCCTCATTAGGACGTGTCTTTATTCAGTCTGTCTTTTCGGATCATTCCCGAATTGGCTATTTGTCAAATATCTTATGCTTCCCAGTGGGTTGTTCCCCAGCGGAATGTTTTTGGGCCTCTACCCTCATACTGGTAGTTATAAGTCCTACTTTTCCTGGCTTTCTTGACAGAATTTGTGGTTATACACCTTTTATTCTCCAGCCAGAGTTTTTGGTTTTCTACCTACTACCCGGTAGTTGTAAATCCTATTTTCCTGCTCTTCAGCAGTTTGTGGTTTGTTATAAACCCTATTTTGGTTTCCCGTGCGGATTTGTGATTTGTTCTATCCCCACGCAGAGTTTTTGGTCTTCTACCCCGTATTCGGTAGATGTAAACCCTAATTTTGTGGTTATCTTCATCTAGTTCTTGATGTTGATTTTCCTTTGCTTGTATAAGTTGCTCAGATCAGCACTTATATCCCCGCCAAGTCTTTTGTGGATAATTGCCGTATGCTAGCAATTTTATCCCCAGTGGGTCCTTTCACCGTATGCTAGTGATTGTGTTCCCCGGATCATTGGTTGTTTATCAATGTATCCCCAGCTAGTCCTTGTCGATAATTGCCGGATGCTTGCAATTTATCCTCAGCAGCTCGCCATTCATTTACCCTTTTGTCGGTAATGTCTGTTGCTCCTTTTGATTGGTCATCATTATATACCTATTCTGGTATCCCGATGCCTTTCTTTTTCGGATTTTTATCCTTAAACAACCCAGTAACCGGTTCAGGATAATCTTCCATGCGAGTATATTATTCACGGTCTGCCGGTAATGAATAATATGTCTCATGCGCTCTTTAGTTGGAATCCTTTGTTGATTTTCCCCAGCTGAGCAAGATTCGCATTCTTTGTAGAATCGAATGTCCATCCTTTAACCAGTTTGCGTTTTGGATGATGAGTGTTTTGGAACACACACCAATTCACGCTTTTGTCCATCCTTTAAACAAGTCTGCTGTTCTAGCTTTCTTTCGGATGATGAGTGTCTTGGAACACACACCAATTCACGTTTTTTTTATCCATCCTTTAACCAGTTTGCGTTTTGGATGATGAGTGTTTTGGAACACACACCAATTCACGTTTTTGTCCATCCTTTAAACAAGTCTGCTATTCTAGCTTTCTTTCGGATGATGAGTGTTTTGGAACACACACCAATTCACGTTTTTTGACCATCCTTTAAACAAGTCTGCTGTTCTAGCTTTCTTTCGGATGATGAGTGTCTTGGAACACACACCAATTCACGTTCTTTTTATCCATCCTTTAACCAGTTTGCGTTTTGGATGATGAGTGTTTTGGAACACACACCAATTCACGTTTTTTGACCATCCTTTAAACAAGTCTGCTGTTCTAGCTTTCTTTCGGATGATGAGTGTTTTGGAACACACACCAATTCACGTTTTTTGACCATCCTTTAAACAAGTCTGCTGTTCTAGCTTTCTTTCGGATGATGAGTGTTTTGGAACACACACCAATTCACGTTTTTTGACCATCCTTTAAACAAGTCTGCTGTTCTAGCTTTCTTTCGGATGATGAGTGTTTTGGAACATACACCAATTCACGTTTTTTGTCCATCCTTTAAACAAGTTTGCTTTCGCTCACTTCAGGATGATGAGTGTTTTGGAGCACACACCAATTCACGTCTTTGGTCGGTCACCTGTTACATACCTACAACCCGGTATCCTTGGTGTTCCTTCCTGAGTTTGTTACCCTTGCCCGGTAACACCTCATTTTGCTTGTTACTTCCCCAGTGGAGTTTTCTTTTGCTTCTCCTCAGGAGTCAGCTTGTGTCTCTCCAATGGATTTATTTTCCTTTGGAATTCTTTTCCCCAGTATGAGTCCTTCACTCCCCAGTGAGTTCTCCTGTCTGTTTTCTGTTTTTTCTAATCAGAGTCGTGTCTTGTTCACGTTATGTCAGTTTTATCTTCCCCAGTTTGGAGTCGTGTCTTGTTCACACATTTCTTTTTTTTTTATTATCCCCATAGAGTCTTATTAGAGTCTCTGTTCCTGGTGAGTGTATTACTCCGATGGATCGTCTTTTCTTCTGTGTGAATCATATCCCCACAGAATTTGTGTCTTTTGCATGCATACATTTGCATCATGAGGTCTCTTAGGGGACCAAAATTTGTCTCATTACTGTTATTTAAGTCCATTCTACCGCGTCGAGATGAAGATTTCTAAACTTCGCTTCTCCGGCTAGAATGACCTTAAATAGGGGCATCTGTAAGACCCCAATTTTGGCCCTAAGATCCCTCATGGCCCATATCATATCATATCATAACCTCAAGGATCATTGCATGCCTTAGTCCCCTCCTAGTGGGTAGATTGCTTTGTGAGTGTGGTTCTTGATCACCAAGCATACTTTGCATTTGTATATCTTTGCTTTTCATATGTTCACTAACCAAAAAAATACAAAAATATTGTCAGTCTAACCTTGTTGATTGCAGATGAAGCAATTAGGTCAAAATCAGTCACAGTCAGTCAAAGCAGTGGATGGTGGCCATTCTTGCAGAATTTGGGCACCATGATCAATAATCAAGAGTTCATACAACTTGAGACATCATTTGAAGTCAAGTTCTCAAGGAATTAGGGTTTGGAATTCATCAGAAGTGGTCCAGTCATCCAAAACCCTAGAAAAGTCAAACTTGGTCTACTGTTGATTTAATCAGTGCTTTGATGGATAGAATTGATCTGAAGGAGTTCATTCATGCTTGTACAAGCCTCATCTATCATGTTCAACCTCATCATGGAAGAAAATCAAGTGAAAACAGAAAATTTTCCAGAAATAGAAAGTGGACCTGTAATTTCAACTGCCAAAAATGGAAACTTCTTGATCTTAAACTTGCATCATGATACAAGCTTCAAATGAATTTTTGCCCAACATGAAAGTTGAAGATCTTGTCTCCCAATTTTCAAAAAGTCCAAGAACTCTCAAATCCCATGTGTGGTTGTCAAGATATGATCAAATCATTTTCACCAATTTTTGAACTTCAACAAGCCATATCTCTCAAACCATAAGGCCAAATTTGGTGGGGTTTTTTCCTACACACCACATTTTTCATCCTCTTTCCAAAAATATAAATTTCATTCATCAAAACCCTACCAATCAAAATGGCATTTTTGGACCTTTTTCATTTAAATTCAAAGTTTGACCAAACTTTGACTTTTTGAATTAGGACTTTTTTCACCATTTTGCCATTTGAGATTGCTTCCATACATCATTTGTGATTTGTCTAAAGCCTTAAACCATGTTCATTTCACCCTTATGCCATCATTTTTGGACCAAAATGCAAAACTTGAAAATTAGGCAAATGGTTTCATAAAAAGCAAAGCAAGTACAGCATTCTAGTACAGAATAAAAACAGCATTTTGAATGGTCCTTCTGCAGCATTTCATAAGCCCACTCGACCAGCCACTACACCTCCTCTTTCACTTGTTTCCAAATTAGCAAAAAATGCAAAAACCTCATTTTGAACTAAGCAAGATTAGCACTCCCTAATCCAACTCTAAACAGACCCTTATAAGGGATTTTTCAGCATTCCAACCCTAGTTTTGCAGCCCCTCGACAGAAAATACACACACACACTCTCATCTTGCATTTTTGCCAAAACAAAAATTCTGCAAAAACCCTTGAAGAAACTCGAGTAACCTTCATTCCTCCATCATCCAATCAACTTTTGGAAGCTTTTTCAACCTCCATTTCCCTGCTGCAACAGTTCTTTCAAGCTCTGCTTTTCATCAAGCTCAACCATGGCAGATCGAGCTGTGAGATTTTCCAAACATCAATGAGCCAAACAACCTCAAGCCTTCATCATTTCAAGGCATTGTGAGCATCTATATCAGGCTGCAACATCAAAAACATCACTGCATTTCACATTTCTTCAAAACCAAGTAAAATCTCGAATCCCTTATTTCTTTAAATGATGATATGTGTCTTGTAGCTCTTACCATGCTCATTCCATTGCAACTTGAACCATGCTAAATGATCCATTATATTGAGAGAAATCTGGTTTTCTTCTTTTATGTCCAAATGCATTTTGGTTCGATTTGTTTAGTTTGCATGAAGTTGATGGAAATGGCTACCATATTTATGTTGTTTGATGCATGCTGAAGCTAATGATATGCTTGATTGCTGTTTCTGGAATTTTTGTTCTTGGCTGAATGCATGATGATGATGAATACTGTTGCTGTTTTGAAACCCTTTGCTTTTTTCCAAAAATCCAGCTCATGTATGTTTGTTTGCTGTTTGTTATATGAGCATCATGAGGGTGTGTTGCCATGTGGTTTCCATGTTGTTTGATTTCGACATGATGCTGTAGACTGATGATGAATTTATGCTGCTGCTGCAACCTTGCCCTGTCCAGAAGTTCCCTTGCTTGTCTTGGTTTGTTGCTCATGATGTGTTTGCATGAAGAGTACTCTTAATTGCCCTGCTGTGTGATTGATGCAATTCGATTTTTGTTTTGATGAGGAACTTGGTTGATAAACATGAATGCTGATGTTGTTGAAACCCTGTTATTTTCTTCCAGAAATCATGCTTTTATGTTGCATGAACATTGGCTGTTGTTTGTTTTGTTTGGTTGAATGATGATGATGAGGAATGTTGTTGCTGCTGTTACATGAACACAACCCTGCCCAGAAATCTTCATGCTCATGTTGTTTGGTTGTTATGTCATGAAGAACTTTGTTTTACCATGCTGTTTACTTAATGTTTGCATGATGATTACATGATGTTGTTGTTGGGGGCTTGGTCGAATTTTGTATGAATGTTGAATGCCTTTGCCATGCTTAAACCCTAGGGTTTTGAAAACTCAGAAAAACTTGTCCATTGGCCAAATTACTGTTCTATTGGTGAGGACCAATCAGAACATTCCATTTCCTTCCCCAAAACTGTGTCGTTTCAATTAATGAGGCGCAATATTACAAGACTGCCATCGTTGACCACATGCTGACCTTGTTGCCATGCTATCTTGTTCATGTTCATTCCATTATTTCATCAAACTTCAACAATTTGTTTTTAATTCATTTCAACTCCAAAAATTATGAAATTTTTTCCATCATGATCACAAATGAGTCTAGTATTTTATTGTGAATTTTAATTAATTTTTCATTGGCTGGTTTTTAAATGATAATTATTTTCCCAACATGTATGCATAAATGATACATTGTGCCATTCCTTTTGTGAAATACTCATGTTGCATCCAATGAGCCTGAAATTTTTTGTGGTGAAACTAGACACATTGACCTTCATTTCCATATAAAGTTTGTGCATTTATCATTTGTGGATTGAGAGTTATGAATTTTTGAAGTTATGTGTTGCATTTGGTGTTACATGAATGACATGCAATTTCACAATTTTTGTTCACATGCTTCCTTACATCCAAATGACCTCAAATTTTGCATGAATCATCTATCACATGTCTAGTTTGTGTATGAATTTTCTTGGAATTAATCTTGCTGTTTCCAATTTATTTGAGAATTTTCTTCCATGCTTTGTCATTTGTTGACTTTATGTGACACATGTTGCCAAATCTTTTGTGAAATTCTCAAATCATATTGTATGTCCATGAAATTTCATATGTGATAACTAGACATCTCAAGCTTTGCATTGGTGTTAATCTCACTCATTTCTCTTCTGTTTTCAAATTGATATGATTTTTTGAAGTTGACCCATGTTTGTTGACTTTCACCATGCTTACTTGAATTTGGTTTGACTTCATGATTTTACTTGACTGCCTTCCTCTCATCCAAATGCCATGAAATTTTACATGTATACCATGTTAGATGTTAGGATTGAGTGTGATTTATTTCATAATTTTGAGATTGTTTGAGTTGACTTTTGAATGAAGTCTTTGCTGTTGACTTTTGTATGCTTCTCTTGCCATGCTTTGCATCCTTTTGCATATGAAATGACCATGATGCATGATATAATTATGAATCCAATTGAGAATGCTTCTTGAATGTTTAAACTTGGTATGGGTTGACTTTTCCTTGCTGCCTTGGCTTTTTCTTTCATCTTTGACCCTAGGCTAGTCCTAGTGGTCTTCTGAGCTTACAATTGAGCTATTGTTTCAGGTTAAGCACCAATGCCTCAAAGACCATTCAAATTTGTTTGAGTTGAATTATATATTGTGCTAACCTTTGTTTTGTAGGTGTGACTCACATACTTGAGTCTTTGTGCCTTGCACAATTGGTCCCTCTGTGGTTGACTTTTGTTTATCCATTTGCCTTTGACTTTGACTGTTGAACTGTTTGCTAATTGGTTTGACTTTTTCAGGTACTTTAGTTGCCTAAGTTCTTTGAACTTGCTTGCTTTGCTATTTAGCATTTGCTTTGAGGTATAATTACTTCTTCTTCATGTAGTCTGGAGACCCGGTCTGTTATTTGACCGGGCAAACTGTCTGAAGTCCTCCTTAAGAGGCAATGCCTGTGTTTGTTTAAAATTGTCCTAAGCAGGAAAAGTCCTTCAAGTAAGGCAATTGGTGGAAGGTAGGGATAAGCAATCTATCCCCCACTATTCAGTGTGTCCTCTCTTTGCTCCCATTACATGGTTGAAGCACTGAGATAAAAACCCAAGATCTAATCGAGTCAATAATGTGGAGAGAGTTCCTACTTTCTGAACTCCCACACTTTCTGATATGCTCTCCCCGATCAGGGATAGAAGCAATGAGGCACACCCCTCATCTCCTTTTCATCTGCTTCACCTTAGCCTCTCAATGGCAAGGTTAAGAGCGACCTTCACCTATTACAGTGGACTTTTAAAGTCAAACCCTCTTGTGTGAGCCCCCTTGTCTGGCTATAGAGTGTGCTGTTTGATATTCATTGATTGATTGATTGCTTCATATGCACATGTTTGCTTGTATGTTATGCATTTATCATCATCAATTGCCATTAGTGCATGATCATATCATTTGTCTGTGAGACTTTTATTATTGTTGTTTGCCCATTGAGGACAATTGTAAGTCCATTGCTTTGGCATTTGCTCCTATGATATGGAAGGATAGAGTGTAAGACCTCAGTGGTCACTCATATCTTCTGTTGCCTTGTTTGTTTGTATGTGAGGATACAGTTATAAGTCCCGGTAAGTTGGCATCTGCTTTCCTGTGATCATAGTTTGTTCATCTATTTGTATGTGAGGTTGCAATTGTAAGTCCCTGTAAGTTGGCATTTGCATTCCTGTGATCATATTGATGCTTTTGTTCTTGTATGTGAGGATCCATTGTAAGTCCCTGTAATGTGGCATTGGATTTCCTAGGACCATACTGTGGAGTTAACCTAAGTCCAGACAGATTGGCAGTTGACTTCCGCATTTCATATCCCATTTTTTGTTTTCTTCTGTGGAGATTAGTGTAAGTCCATTGAGTGGCATCAGATATCCCGTTTTGTTTTAGGAGATTGGTATAAGACCATTGATTGGCATCCGATATCCGCCTTTCTTTGCTTTGTTTGTTTATTATTATCCATTGCTATTCCAAAGGACACACTTGAATCATCTGCTATATGATTTCAAGAAGTGAACCTTCTAAGAAGTTTTACAATCCATCCTCATCCATTCATCATTCATTATGTCCTAGACTTTTCACACTCTTGACTTTCAAACTTGACATAAGTGTTGTGCAAACATCTTCATGTTTTCAAACTAAAAACCTGGACCCCAAGTCCTTGACTTTTTTCAAAACTTCATTTTCATAATACTTCTCTGAATCAATCTTAATCATACTTTGACCTCATTTTCATAAACACAATCAATTAACTTCACTCATTCACTTGTTTTGGCTCTGTCCATTGTTAATCTTTTCACATTAGCCATAGGTTTCAATTATCTTTGTGGTTGATGTAAATCTTGCCTATCCTTAGTGAGTCGACAGTAAGACTTCCGTACTGAAAACAGGGCTAACCCCTCTAGTACGTCGAAGCTATCCTCGCATGGTGGATGTTGTTTTTTGGTCGAGTGTTCTCCCATTGATAATGAAAAGCCTCAGTGCTTGTGTTTTAAAACTGAATCCACCAACTTTTGGAAATCTTTTAGCCGAACTACGGCGTTTTGATCCTTACCTTTGATGGAAGGTACGTAGGCAGCGGGTTCATCCGTTCGAACACAAAAATAAATAAAACCCAATAACAAAAATAACTAACATGTATATTCTTTTCTCATCATCCCAATCATGTTTGCACAATCTTTATGTCATAACAAATAACAATTTAGCATAACAAGTGTGAAAAGGGCTCCCTAGGAGTACCTAGGACGTAGTGGGTGCCTAACACCTTCCCATTGCGTAATTTACCCCTTACCCAGAATCTCTGATCTTTTTATTAGTTTTCTACGTGTAAAACTTCTTAGGCTTTTGTTCGCTTTTTAGCCAGTCCTTTGGATAAATAAAAGTGCGGTGGCGACTCGAAAATTTCAATGTATCTCTTAGCTTATGATTTAATCGATAGATCATATAGCGACGAATACACCGCTACAGTAAGCCTCTCATATTTGTCCTTCAAAGTTTTCACCTCTTCACGAAGTTTATGATTATCTTTCTCTAGGCGGTCCATCTTTTTCAACTGATTAGCTCGGGTATTGTACCGGTGAGACAACTTTTTTGAATGAAGACAAAGAAAGAAATAAGACAGTGGCGAACTTGCTCAAAGCAAGACCAAGATGCAACCTGATGCATGATATGTAAATGAAAATGTTATTATTATTTATTATTATTTTTCAAGGAACTTTAAGACATAAATTGCAAATATCATAATGGTAATAACACATTTTGATGAACTAAAAATATCATTTTATTAATAATATAAAGGATTACAATCAGAAATACAATTTCAATGATCATAAGCAAAAAGAAACTAGATCTATGGAATCATGTGCAATGACGACCCAACTACAAGCTGACACTTCCTGTGAAGTCTTTTGATTTCTCTTTCGTAGTTGCTTCTCATAGCATCCTTTTCTATCACAAGCTGGTCTACAATGCCTTTCCAAACGCCGGAAGTGGGAAGATGAACTCTTAGAAGAAAATAAATCCTCTTGGCCTCTAGATCTCTTCATAGCACGTTGCTTGAGCAATTCTATCAAGTCGTCCTTTTCTTTAGCAGCTTTTGCAATTCTACTTTCTCAAGGTATGAGGTGTGAAATTTGTATTCCCAATCATTCCTCTCTTGCTTCATCCTATCCAATGCCTCTTGCAACTCCTCTATACCTTTAATAGTGGGGGATCCGACCATTACTAAGGACATAGGTCTTTCATAAGCGTATGACATCTTGAACTCTTTTGCTCTCTTCTTCACCCAACTAGTGTAAGGCTCCAAAGCTACACAATTCTTCAATCCGAGCTCACCTTTTCCTTTCTTATGAATATTGTGCCAAGCATGCACCGTCCTAGTTTTTAACCCTTGAGTGTCTTTCCCTTCTTGGAAAAATAAACCATCTAACAAAGTGTTATTAGGTTTGTCTTTCATAGCGAACCCAAGTTGACGTCTTTCCAAAGTCGGATTATAGTTGATTCCACCTTGTGTACCAAGAAGAGGCACATTAGAGAACTCCCCACAACTATCAATAATATCAACGTCATCGTAAAAAGAAGAGTGCCAAGTAATGTCGTCATTGGTGAGAGACATAAGTCTTTTAGACCACCTTAAACAATCCTTGTTTTCTTGGAACATAGAAGACTGTGACAACTACAAAATAATCCACTTGTATAGTAAAGGCACAGAACAGACAACAGTTCCACCTCCTTTATAATTCCTATGATGAATGGATAAATAAGTGTCGCCGAGCAGACTTGGAACCGAATTCCCCATCAAGAAGATCCTCATAGCATTAACATCAACAAAATTGTCAATGTTAGGAAACAAGACCAAACCATAGATGAGTAAAGCAAGAACAATCTCGAATGCCACCATGCTATTGGCATTAGAAAAATAAAAGGCTTTCTCAAATAGAAACTTCAAAGTCAACCCTCTGATACCTCCTTTGACAGTGAGATTGGAATCTATGTCAGACTTCTTTAGATGAATGGCTTCGGCAATAACCCGAGATTCAAGAATTCCTTCCACCCCACTAAAAGGAACTTTATCAGAAACTGGTATACCCAAAATATAAGCATATTCCTCTATGGTAGGCAACAACTATTAATCAGGGAAAGTGAAACACTCATAGACAAGATTAGACTGAACCGAAGTGCAGACTCAACATCAGTAAATAACACATATAAAAGTCTGCCAAAATGGTCTTTGAAACCCTTAGGATCATCCATAAAAGATGCTAGCTTCCTCAATTCCACAATATCGGGA
Organism: Lathyrus oleraceus; assembly: GCF_024323335.1. Classification (NCBI taxonomy): domain Eukaryota; kingdom Viridiplantae; phylum Streptophyta; class Magnoliopsida; order Fabales; family Fabaceae; genus Lathyrus; species Lathyrus oleraceus. The sequence continues at coordinate 437,665,601 of NC_066579.1, forward strand.
CATCTGAAACTGTATTTCCGGGTATTCCTCCTTCCAATATCCATAATTAATATATATGCGATGTTTTCAACAAAAGTCTCTAAGTTCCTTAAAAATTGAGTAAAATTCTTATGAATGCAATGATAGCATGATGCAACAATCACAAACGAGGTCACACAAAGCACACAAACAAAGTCCAAAGGTTCGGATTCACGAGCAAGGAACCAAGGGTAAGAACCAAACCACGACGTATGTACTAAGGATATAATCACCTGTAGAACAAGGTTCTAAAAAGTTCCCAGAGTCGTAATTCCATCTTTTGGATATTATCGGTTTATATGACTACTCGTCAACCAATAATATTCTCAAGAGAAACTCGTCTAAGTGTAGTATCGCATAACAACTAATTCAAGTCTACACCTGAATAGCCATCACACTACGTCCTAAAAGGCCAAGATGGGTTAAGGGTTCTAAGGTCCTCAACTTCTCGAGCTCCTGTAAGACCCCAATTTTGGCCCTAAGATCCCTCATGGCCCATAACATATCATATCATTGTCTCAAGGATCAATGCATGCCTTTGCTTTCCTCCTAGTGGGTAGATTGCTTTGTGAGGTGTTTCTTGATCACCAAGCATACTTTGCATTTGTATATCTTTGCCTTTCATATGTTCATCATTCAAAAAGTACAAAAATATTGTCAGTCTAACCTTGTTGCTTGCAGTTGAAGCAATCATCAGCAATTAGGTCAAGGTCAGTCATTGATCAGTCAAAGCAATGGATGATGGCCATTCTTGTGGAATTTGGGCACCATGATCATTAATCAAGAGTTCATACATCTTGAGACATCATTTGAAAACAAGTTCTCAAGGAATTAGGGTTTGGAATTCATCAGAAATGCTCCAGTCATCCAAAACCCTAGAAAAAGTCAAACTTGGTCAACTGTTGATTTAATCAGAGATTTGATGGTTAGAATTGATTTGAAGAAGTTCATTCATGCTTTTATAAGTCTCATATATCATGCCAAACCTCATCATGGAAGAAAATCAAGTAGAATCAGAAATTTTCCAGAAATAGAAAGTGGACCTGTAATTTCAACTGCCAAAAATGGAAACTTCTTGATCTTAAACTTACATCATGATACAAGCTTCAAATGAATTTTTGCCCAACATGAAAGTTGAAGATCTTGTTCTCCCATTTTCAAAAAGTCCAAGAACATCAAAATCCCATGTGTGGTTGTCAAGATATGATCAAATCATTTTCACCAATTTTTGAACTTCAACAAGCCATATCTCTCAAACCATAAGGCCAAATTTGGTGGGGTTTTTTCCTACAAACCACATTTTTCATCCTCTTTCCAAAAATATAAATTTCATTCATTAAAACCCTACCAATCAAAATGGCATTTTTGGACCTTTTTCATTTAAATTCAAAGTTTGACCAAACTTTGACTTTTTGAATTAAGACTTTTTTCATCAATTGGCCAATTGGGAAATGTTTCATATATCATTTGTGATTTGCTCCAAGCTTAAAATCATAACCATACCACCATTACACCATCATTTTGGACCAAAATGCTAAAACTTGAAAATTGGCAATTGGCTTCAAATAAGTAAAAGCAAGTACAGCATTCAAAAGTAAACCACAAAACAGCATTTTGCATAGTCTGTACAGCCTGTCCAAGCCCAACTCGGGTACAGTTTTGCACCACCATTTCCATTTGTACACAATTAGCAAATTGGCCATTTGCTCCATTTACACTAAACCAGTTTAGCACTCACTTAAGGGATGCTAAACAGACCCTTATAAGGACATTCTCTACTGAATCCAACCCTAGTTTTGCAGCCTACCACGACAGAAACTCACTTTCTCTCATTCTTACATTTTGAGATTTTGAGATTTTCTGTCAAACCATTCAAAGAAACTCGAGCACACTTGGTTCCTCCATAGTCCAAACAACATTTTGAAGCTTAATCAACCTTCATTCCCTTGCTGTAACAGCTCTTTCATACTCTGCTTTCCCCATGGACCAGCAATGGCAACTTGAGATTTGAGGAGGTCCAAGCAAGTTTGAGCTGAACAAGCTTCATCATACTTCATTACCAGACACAAGCATCATCTGTTTGCACTCCTATCATCAAAAACAGCACTGTTCCATTGGTTTTCTTCAAAACAAGTGAGTTTTCGACTGCATTTTTTTTTTTCAAATCTTGTTACACATCATGTAGGTCTTACTTAGTAGGTTGATCTAAGCTTTGAATCACATTAAATGGATGACTATGCTTTGAGATATATGGATTTCTATTTTTGTGCTCAAATGTGTTTTCAATCGATTAGCTTTATTGATGATGATTACATGAAAATGATTGATGGAATATGCATGTTTGCTGTTAGATAAGCACAATGGTGTGAGCAATTTTTGTTTATAAGCATGTTGAAAATTTCGATCTGCTGGAAGTGATGGAGTTCATACCCTGTTGCTCATGCTGTTTATCTGCCCAGAATTCCCATGGTTGTGTTTATTCTGTTGTTGGCTAAATGTTGCTTAGTGATGATGTTTCATGGCCACGTTTAATCATTGATGCTGTTGTTCATGATTGGTGTTTGAATGATGATTAATGATGAACACATAATGCTGCTAAACCTTGCTGTTGCTTCTAAAACTTTAAGCTGCCCAAAACTTGCTTGGTCTTACTGTTGCCTGGTGGCTATGTGAACATTAATATGTGTATGCTGTTGTGCTTGAACCTACCCTGCCCAGAAATTCACATGAGTTCATGTTTTGCTTGTTTGTGTTGAGGCTGCATAAGTACCATTGCTATATTGTGTTTTTCTTGCTGTTGGAATTTTGCTGTTGGGTGAACAACATAAGTTTGACCTGCTGTTTTGCTGTCTTAAGCTGTCCAGAAAATCCACATGATTGATGTTTGATTGTGTTGGTCGTGGATGCTTGACTTGTGTGTTGTTACATGTTGCTGTTCACTTGTTGTTATTTCTGACCGATTGATGAAGCTACCAATACCATGCTGCTAAAACCATGCTGCATTTTTGAAACCCCATGAGCATTTGTCCTGAAATCCATGTATACATGCGTGCTGTTGTTTGGTTGCAGTAGGAACATTACCAATACCTTGCTGTTGTTTGTTTTGTTTGGTTGAATGATGATGATGAGGAATGTTGTTGCTGCTGTTACATGAACACAACCCTGCCCAGAAATCTTCATGCTCATGTTGTTTGGTTGTTATGTCATGAAGAACTTTGTTTTACCATGCTGTTTACTTATTGTTTGCATGATGATTACATGATGTTGTTGTTGGGGGCTTGGTCGAATTTTGTATGAATGTTGAATGCATACCATGCTGTTAAACCCTAAGGGTTTCTAAACCCAGAAACATGAGCTGCCATTGGCTCGTCACTGTTCCATTGGCAACAGCCAATGAGAACATTTCCTGGGGCGCCCTGAAACGACGCCGTTTCAATTAGTGAGGCGCAGAATTACACAAATGCCATCGTTGACCACGTGCTGACCTTGTTGCCATGCTATCTTGTTCATGTTCATTCCATTATTTCATCAAACTTCAACAATTTATTTTTAATTCATTTCAACTCCAAAAATTATGAAATTTTTTCCATCATGATCACAAATGAGTCTAGTATTTTATTGTGAATTTTAATTAATTTTTCATTGGCTGGTTTTTAAATGATAATTATTTTCCCAACATGTATGCATAAATGATACATTGTGCCTTTCCTTTTGTGAAATACTCATGTTGCATCCAATGAGCCTGAAATTTTTTGTGGTGAAACTAGACACATTGACCTTCATTTCCATATAAAGTTTGTGCATTTATCATTTGTGGATTGAGAGTTATGATTTTCTGAAGTTATGTGTTACATTTGGTGCTATACCATGATCATGTATTTTCCCAATTTTTGTTCACATGCTTCCTCTTATCCAATTGACCTCAAATTTTGCATGAATCATCTATCACATGTCTAGTTTGTATGTGAATTTTCTTGGAATTAATCTTGCTGTTTTCCATTTGATTGAGAATTTTCTTCCATGCTTAGTCATTTGTTGACTTTTTGTGATACACATTGCCAAATCTTTTGTGAAAGTCTCAAATCTTATTGTATGATCATGAAATTTCATATGTGATAACTAGACATCTCAAGCTCTGCATTGGTGTTAATCTCATTCATTTATCTTCTGTTTTCAAATTGATATGATTTTTTGAAGTTGACCCATGCTTGTTGACTTTCACCATGCTTACTTGAATTTGGTTTGACTTCATGATTTTACTTGACTGCCTTCCTCTCATCCAAATGCAATGAAATTTTACATGCTTACCATGTTAGATGTTAGGATTGAGTGTGATTTATTTCATGATTTTTGAAAATGTTTGAGTTGACTTTTGAATGAAGTCTTTGCTGTTGACTTTTGTATGCTTCTCTTGCCATGCTTTGCATCCTTTTGCATATGAAATGACAATGATGCATGATATAATTATGAATCCAATTGAGAATGCTTCTTGAATGTTTAAACTTGGTTTGGGTTGACTTTTCCTTGCTGCCTTGACTTTTTCTTTCATCTTTGACCCTAGGCTAGTCCTAGTGGTCTTCTGAGCTTATGTTGAGTTCATCTGTTTCAGGTTAAGCACCAATGCCTTGAAGACCATTCAAATATTTGTTTGAGTTGAATTATATGTTGTGCTAACCTTTGTTTTGTAGGTGTGACTCACATACTTGAGTCTTTGTGCCTTGCACAATTGGTCCCTCTGTGGTTGACTATCGGTTCATTTCTTTTTGATTTTGACTGTTGACTTGTTTACTAATGAGTTTGACTTTTTTCAGGTACTTTAGTTGCCTAAGTTCTTTGAACTTGCTTGCTTTGCTATTTAGCATTTGCTTTGAGGTATAAACATTTCTTCTTCATGTAGTCTGGAGACCCGGTCTGTTATTTGACCGGGCAAACTGTCTGAAGTCCTCCTTAAGAGGCAATGCCTGTGTTTGTTTAAATTTGTCCTAAGCAGGAAAAGTCCTTCAAGTAAGGCAATCGGTGGAAGGTAGGGATACGCAATCTATCCCCCACTATTCAGTGTGTCCTCTCTTTGCTCCCATTACATGGTTGAAGCAATGAGATAAATACCCAAGATCTAATCGAGTCAATAATGTGGAGAGAGTTCCTACTTTCTGAACTCCCACACTTTCTTTGATGCTCTCTCTGATCTGAGATAGAAGCAATGAGGCACACCCCTCATCTCCTTTTCATCTGCTTCACCTGAGCCCCTCAATGGCCAGGTTAAGAGCGACCTTCACCTATTACAGTGGACTTTCAAAGTCAAACCCTCTTGTGTGAGCCCCCATTGTTTGGCTATAGAGTGTGCTGTTTGATATTCATTGATTGTTTGATTGCTTCATATGCACTTGCTTGCCTGTATGTTATGCATCTATCATCATCATCAATTGCCATTAGTGCACAATCATCTCATTTGTCTTTGTGATGTTATCATTGTTGTTTGCCCATTGAGGACAATTGTAAGTCCATTGCTTTGGCATTTGCTCCTGTGATATGGAAGGATAGAGTGTAAGACCTCGTTGGTCACTCATATCTTCTGTTTTATCTGTTTGTATGTGAGGATACAGTTATAAGTCCCTGTAAGTTGGCATCTGTTATCCTGTGATCACAATTTGGTTTGTTTGTTTATGTGAGGTTGCAGTTATAAGTCCCTGTAAGCTGGCATCTGTTATCCTGTGATCATAATTTGATCTGTTTGATTTGTATGTGAGGTTGCAGTTATAAGTCCCTGTAAGTTGGCATCTGCTTTCCTGTGATCATAGTTTGTTTTATCTGTTTGTATGAGAGGTTGCAATTATAAGTCCCTGTAAGTTGGCATTTGCATTCCTGTGATCATATTGTTGCTTTTGTTCTTGTATGTGAGGATCCATTGTAAGTCCCTGTAATGTGGCATTGGATTTCCTAGGACCATACTGTGGAGTTAACCTAAGTCCAGATAGATTGGCAGCTGACTTCCATGTTTCATTCTTGTTTTCTTCTGTGGAGATTAGTGTAAGTCCATTGAGTGGCATCTGATATCCATTTCTGTTTTAGGAGACTGGTGTAAATCCATCTATTGGTATCCGGTATCCGCTTTTATTTCTTTGCCTGTGGAGATTAGTGTAAGACCATTGAGTGGCCTCTGATATCCCGTTTTGTTTTAGGAGACTGGTATAAGACCATTGATTGGCATCCGGTATCCGTCTTCCTTTGTTTTGTTTGTTTATTATTATCCATTGCTATTCCAAAGGACACACTTGAATCATCTGCTATATGATTTCAAGAAGTGAAACTTCTAAGAAGTTTTACTTTCCATCCTCATCCATTCATCATTCATTATGTCCTAAACCTTTTCACACTTTATCTTTCAAATTTGACATAAGTGTTGTGCAAACATCTTCATGTTTTCAAATTAAAAACCTGGACTCAAGTCCTTGACCTTTTTTTCGAACTTCATTTCATAATACTTATTTGAATTGATCTTAATCATACTTTGACTTCATTTTCATAATCATAATCAGTAACTTCACTCATTCACTTGTTTGGGCTTTGTCCATTAATGTTTTCATACATGAGCTATAGGTTTGATTTATCTTAGTGGTTGATGTTAATCTCACCTTCTGTCTTTAGTGATTGAATTGTAAGCCTTCCTTGCCTATTATAGGGTTAACCCCTCCCTGGCAAGTTGAAGCCGTTCTCACATGGTGGACGTTGTTGTTTATATAAGGTTGAGTTTTCTCCCGTGGATAACGTAAGACCTGGAGTTTGTGTTTAAAATTGAACCTAACTCACTTTTGGAAATCTTTTAGCCGAACTACGGCGTTTTGATCCTTACCTTTGATGGGAGGTACGTAGGCAGCGGGTTCATCCGTTCAAACCCAATAACCCAATAATAAAAATTGTATATTCTTTTCTCATCATCCCAATCATGTTTGCACAATATTTTTGTCATAACAAATAACAATTTAGCATAACAAGTGTGAAAAGGGCTCCCTAGGAGTACCTAGGACGTAGTGGGTGCCTAACACCTTCCCATTGCGTAATTTACCCCTTACCCAGAATCTCTGATCTTTTTATTAGTTTTCTACGTGTAAAACTTCTTAGGCTTTTGTTCGCTTTTTAGCCAATCCTTTGGATAAATAAAAGTGCGGTGGCGACTCGAAAATTTCAATGTATCTCTTAGCTTATGATTTAATCGATAGATCATATAGCGACGAATACACCGCTACAGAAAAGTGGCGACTCTGCTGGGGAAGCAACACCAGAATCCCTGGTGGTATTGCCTACTTTTCACCCTTGTTGTGCCATATTGTTATTCTTTATCTGACATATTTTTGTACAATTTGGGATAACTGTATTGATTGTAATGTGTGAATTGCTTGATATACATTTGCTGTTTGCTTTGGTGATCTGTGAGATGAGTTCTATACCCGAACTCGAGTGCACTCTAGGATAGGAGAATGGCATAGTCTTGTTGATTGGTGTGGAGTATTCCTTAGCCAGTTGACTTGCGAGCCCATTCACTTGGTGGAGGTCATGTTGAACTAATAATGTCACACAAGTTATTTGTGGTTAGGCATTATTCTTTCAATCATGTTCCGCAGAAGCCAAGGACCTTAGTTTACCAAACCCATCTTGGCCTATTTTTAGGACCGTAGTGCGGAGGTCGTTCAGATGTCAGTTCTGATACGATTGTTACGCGATACTACACTCGTAAGAGTTTCTCTTGAGAATATTCTTGGAATACGAGTATTCGTTCCTCCGACAATATTCGAAAGATGGAACGATGATTATGGGAACCTCTGATAGAACATGTCTGGCAGGTTTAAACCCTAGTACACTCCCTTTGGGTGGTTCTTAACCGAGACTCCATGCTCGTGACTCTCAACAAACCCGTGATTCGTGGTTGAGTCGTTCAAACATTGTTAATATCAATGGATCCCGGATCAGGTGTAAAACCTAAAATCCACCAAAGCGGCTGGTTGATATTAAGAATGTTAGAACTGGTTCATGTACCGTTAATATCAATGGAACTTGGGTGTCGATAAGGTGAAAAACCTAAATCCACCAAAATGGATGATTGATATTAGGGATACGTAGAGCTTTCCCACGACCTTTGTTTGGTGTGCTTTGCTTGATCCTTGAGTGTGTTTGTTGCATTCATGCATTCACGCATTCATCCGCATTCATGTCATCAAAAGAGAAAATTTTCAAGGAACTTAAAGGGTTTATTTGCAAAATTTTCAGACATGGAAAGACCGAAAAGGCATACAAAGAAGTACAGCTTTAAGCAGCCCGATGTAAAAGAGTTAAGGAATCTGACATCATATGTATTAGATCCCTTGGGTTTCAAGGCTCGCTATGGGAAGCTCCTGCCGCTGTTGACTACTCAAGTGGATGAGGGATTGATGAGCACTCTTGCTCAGTTCTATGATCCGCTCTATCATTGCTTCTTATTTCCGGACTTCCAGTTGCTGCCAACTCTGGAAGAATACTCTCACCTTATTGGGATTCCTATTCTGGATCAAGTGCCGTTCAGTGGCTTAGAGAGTATTCCATCTGCTCGAGAAATTTCCAGTCTGTTGCACATAGATGAAGATCTGATTAGAGCTAATCTGACAATCAAAGGCGGAATTCAGGGTTTTCCTTCCGAGTTCCTCATTGCCCAAGCAACCTTTTATGGGAAGGCCATGAGTGAGGATGCCTTTGAGGCTCTATTTGTGTTGCTTATCTATGGATTGGTGCTGTTTCCCAACTTCGACAAGTTCGTCGACATGAACGCTATTAGGATCTTTTCAGTTCTTAATCCAGTTCCGACCTTGTTGGGTGATGCCTATGTCTCCATGCATTTGAGGAATATGAAGAATGGAGGAGTCATTGTCTGCTGTTTACCCCTGCTGTACAAGTGGTTTATTTCGCACTTGCCGCAGACAGTTGCTTTCAAGGAGAACAAGGGATGTCTACGGTGGTCCCAGAGACTTATGTCTCTCACCAATGATGATATCACCTGGTATGATCGCGTGTACGATACCGTCCAGATCATTAATTCTTGTGGTGAATTCCCCAATGTGCCTCTTCTTGGTACATGTGGTGGGATTACTTACAACCCTACGCTTGCACGTCGTCAGCTTGGGTTCCCCCTAAAGGATAAACCCCATAACATTCTGTTAGAAGGTGTATTCTTTCAGGAGGGTAAAGATCCCCAAGGCCTGAAAGCCAGATTTGTCCGCGCTTGGCGCAATATTCGCATAAAGAGTAGGAATGAATTGGGTCCAAAGAACTGCATTGCTTTGGAGCCCTACACCTCTTGGGTCAGACAGAGGGCTGCTACCTACCTGATGCCATATGATCATCCGAGACCTACACTGTTGGATGTGGCTGGGCCTTCAACCCTCCCTACCCAACGTGTAGAGGAGTTGAGAGAAGAAGACCTTTCGCGTGCCTGGATCCGCGAGAGAGAGGAATTGCTGCAGCAGCTCAAGGAGAAGGATGATATGATTGAATTTCTCGAGCACCGAGTGATCGACGATCCGAACGACACTTGGACTTCTCTGCTTCCTCAGTCTTCCAAATTCTGGAAAAGGAAGTATGATCAACTTGCAAAGGAGAAAGCTGATATGGAGGCTGCCTATGAGAGAGAGATCAAGAAGTTGTACACTTCTCATCTTCCAGCATCCCGAGCTAATAGGGATCCATAGGATGTTATTTACCTTTTCTCTTTGTAATATTTAAAAGAATGCTGTACTTCTTTGTCTTAATATTTTGAATGAAAATATTTTCCATGAGCAATTAAAATGTTTAAATATTCGAAATATTGCAAATGAATACCCTGAGGGTTCCTTGAAAAGCAAAGCATTTGCACAAGCATTTCATGCATCATTCCTGCATAAGCAGGTACCCCTTTGTTTCTGGTCTTCCAGTTCTAACATCTGCTCTTCATTTATTTTGAAGACAAGCTGACTCACCGGTATTATACGAGGGTCAACTCTGCAAGGATTATGGAGCAGTTGGAACAAGAGAACCAGAGTTTAAGAGATGAAGTCGCCAGACTTGGCGCTCTGATGGAGCAACTTCTTGCTGCCCAGAATCAGCCTGCTCCTCAACCAGCAACTCCGGTTCAGCGGACGGTTATTTCTGAGATAGCTACCTCAACGGTGCCCGTCAGTGCCCAGCAGCCCAATGCTATGCCTCCCGGTTTTCCTTGGGGGATGCCTCCTGGCTTCATGCCCGATCTGCCAGCTCCTACCTTTGCTCAAATGCCGGCATCTAGCCCGGTCCCTATTCCTGTTCCTCCCGTCGTGCATACCATGCCTAGGGTAGACGACACCATTTATCATTCTGAGGCATCTGAGGGCTCAGATGTTCACGAGAAGATGGATGCAATGAACGATCAATTCCTCGAGCTGAGAAAGGAATTGAGAACTCTTAGAGGCAAAGATCTCTTCGGCAAGTCAGCAGCCGAACTTTGTCTAGTTCCCGGTGTGAAGATACCTGTTAAATTCAAGGTCCCAGACTTTGAGAAATATAAAGGGAACACTTGTCCTTTGGCACACTTGGTCATGTATGCCAGAAAGATGTCCACGCAGACCGACAACGATCAACTCTTGATCCACTACTTTCAAGACAGTTTGTCTGGTGCTGCTCTCCGTTGGTACATGAGCCTGGACAGCGTCAACATCCGATCTTTCAACGATCTTGGCGAAGCTTTCGTCAAGCAATATAAATACAATGTTGACATGGCGCCTGACAGAGATCAACTCAGGTCTATGTCACAAAAGGACAAAGAGACGTTCAAGGAGTACGCCCAGAGATGGCGTGAGCTGGCAGCTCAAATCACTCCACCATTAGAAGAGAAAGAGATGACCAAGATCTTTCTGAAGACTCTTGGGTCATTTTATTATGAGAGAATGGTGGCTAGCGCTCCCTCTGATTTCACCGAGATGGTGAACATGGGGATGCGTCTTGAAGAAGGCGTCCGCGAAGGACGGTTGGCTAAAGATGATGGCTCTTCCTCTAAACGATATGGAGCGTTTAAGAGGAAAGAAGGAGAAGCTCATGTTGTGCAGTCTCAGCCAAAGCATCGAAGACCCTCTGTTCAGAGGAAGCCTGCACATCGTGCCGGACATCAGCACCAGGTGGCTAGTGTGGCACCTGTATTCAAGGATAATGCTCAACAGTATCAGCATCAGCAGCAATATCCACAACCGCAATATCAACAGCAACAGCAGCGTCCACAGCAACAGGCTTACCAGCCTCGTGGAAGTACAACCAATCAAGCCAATGTGAATTATGATAGGAAGAAGGTCAGTTTCGACCCAATTCCGATGTCATATGCCGAGCTTTATCCCTCCTTGTTGGAGAGGAAGTTGGTTTCTCCCAAGGATCCTCCTGCTATTCCTGCCAACCCGCAATGGTGGTACAAACCAGACCAGCATTGTGTCTACCATTCCGGTGCTCCGGGTCATAACGTTGAGAATTGTTTCCCGCTGAAGAATAAGGTTCAAGACCTTATGAGAAGCGGAATTCTGAGTTTTGAAGACTCCAACCCGAACGTCACCAGGAACCCATTGCCTTCGCATGGGAAGTCTGTGAACATGATCCAGGAAGACCTTGGGAAGTACAAGGTTAAGTACATCAGCCACATCCGGCAGTCATTGGTTGGATTACATAAGATGCTGTGTCAGCACAGCTATTTGAAGCATAACCATGATCAGTGCCGCGTCTGCTCGGTCAATCGTTTGGGTTGTGACCAGGTTCGCAAGGAATTGCAAATGATGTTGAATGAAGGTACCATTGAGATTCTCCAGAATCGCAATGTTGATACAGTTGAACCTGAGGTGAATGTCATATCACCGGTATTCAAGTTGCCTGAGCCTGTTGTTATTCGCTACAATAGCAACAAGCCGAAGGCCTCCCCTGCTTTGATCATCAAACCAGCCGGCCCTGTGCCGTATTCATCTGATAAAGCCGTACCGTTCCGGTACAATCCTGTTGCTGTCCAGGATAGGGTTGAAGTACCTCTGCCGTCTACTTCCGTGACCACTATTGCTGATGTTAGTGGGTTGACCCGCAGTGGTCGTGTCTTTGCTGCGCCTGCTAAGGCTGTTGCTTCTGATACTGTTGAGCGCCCTGTAGGGAATGCTGTGAATGTTCAGAATCCGGCACTTGATGTTGCCAAACCTTCCTCCTCCGTACCAAAGACTCCTATTTCTTCAGTTGGCCCGAGCGGCATTGTTGATGAAGAATCTGATGAGATGCTGAGGCTCATCAGAAAGAGTGAGTACAATATTGTAGACCAGCTTCTACACACGCCCTCCAAGATTTCTATTCTTTCTCTATTGCTGAACTCAGAACCCCATCGGGAATCTCTGCAGAAAGTCTTGGACCTGGCGTACGTTGATCACGACGTCACCCTGGAACAATTTGATAGTATTGTTGCAAACATCACCGCTTGCAACACTCTGAGCTTTTGTGACGCTGATCTCCCTGAGGAGGGAAGAGACCACAACATGGCTTTACACATATCAATGAATTGCAAATCTGATGCAATGTCCAATGTACTGGTGGACACTGGATCATCTCTGAACGTATTGCCAAAATCCACACTCTCTCGTCTGTCATATCAAGGTCCTCCTATGAGGCAGAGTGGGGTTGTTGTGAAAGCATTTGATGGGTCGCGCAAGACCGTGATTGGGGAAGTTGATCTCCCAATCAAGATAGGACCAAGTGATTTCCAGATCACTTTTCAAGTAATGGATATCCACCCATCATACAGCTGTCTCTTAGGCAGACCATGGATTCATGAGGCTGGCGCCGTGACATCCACCCTACACCAAAAGCTGAAGTTTGTCAAAAACAAGAAATTGGTTGTAGTAGGGGGAGAAAAGGCTCTCCTGGTCAGTCATCTGTCTTCTTTCTCCTATATTGATGCAGAGGATGAAGTTGGAACTCAGTTTCAAGCTTTATCTATTGATAAACCAATCGAGAAGAAGTCTCCTTCATTCACTTCCTACCGTGATGCGAAGCTGGCCATTGAATATGGTGCAGTCGCTGGATTAGGGAAAGTGCTTGAACTTGAAGATAACCGATCCCGGGCTGGCATTGGCTATGGTTCTGGGGCATGCAACGAGCAAGGTCTGTTCACAAGTGGAGGATTCATCCATGACGATCAACCTGAAGAAGAGGCTGCTGCTATCTTAGAAGAAGATGCAGAAGATCTGAACAATTTCATCATTCCTGGTGGTGTCTGCCACAATTGGGTCGCTGTGGATGTTCCTACGGTCATTCATAAGTCAGCGTGATTTGTTCATTTTGTTTAAAACCCTTCTCCCATGCCAAAAGGAGAAGTGATGACATTGTTGGCAGCATTTAATACAATGATGTTTTCATTCAATTAATGCATTGTTAAACATTTGTTTTTTCCTTTGTTTTCACTTTTTGCTTCTGCATGAAATCAGTGATCACAAAAAACCTGAAAAACAAGAAAACAGCTTTTTCATCTGCATAATTGATTTGCTTGTTTAAATTCAAAAGCTTTTCATTATCCAGAATCATTATGCAGGGATTTCTAAACCCATTGAACATAATGATCTGACGCCATCTCCCAATCTTGAAGTCCTTGTATCTGGGGCAGAGGAAGATGATATTGAAGGGGACTCCTGACGAGATTACCCACCTTCTTGAGCACAAAAAAGCTCATTCAGCTGTATCACGAGAATCAGCAAACCAGTCAAACTGGGGACTAAAAAAAAAAAAAAAAAAAAAAAAAAAAAAAAAAAAAAAAAAAAAACAAAAAAGAAAAAAGAGAAAAAAAGAGAAGAGGGTGAAAAAGAATGAAAAATCAAAAACCAGGAAAAAATTTTCAAGATTTTTCCAAGGGAAAAAAGAAAGATTATACCCTCAGGTCCCTAGTTGACTGATGCTGAATGGATTCAGAGTCGTTATGACCAACTGAATTTGATTGAAGAGAAGCGTTTAACTGCCATGTGCCATGGTCAGTTGTATCAGCAGAGAATGAAGAAAGCATTCGACAAGAAGGTTAAGCCTCGCGTGTTCCGAGAAGGTGACCTTGTGCTCAAGAAAGTTTTGTCTTTCGCGCCCGATTCCAGGGGCAAGTGGACTCCAAACTACGAGGGTCCATATGTAGTTAAGAGAGCCTTTTCAGGCGGAGCTTTGATGCTTACAACAATGGATGGGGAGGATTTCACTCGTCCTGTGAATTCAGATGCAGTTAAGAGATACTTTGCCTAGAAAAAAAAGTATATTGCAAATGAAAAAAAAAAACAAACAAATGAAAAAAAAACAGAATTGCTCGCTAAGTTGAAAACCCGAAAGGGCGGCTTAGGCAAAAATGAGCGTCTCGGTGGAGAACCCGCAAGGGTAATCCAGGCAAAAATTAGAGACTTGAAAAAAGAAGAATATATTTGCATCCCGCTAGATTGAGTACCTCACTCTGGGGCAATCTAGGCAAAAGTTAGGGATTTGGCAAGTAACTGCATCCTGACAAGACTTTCTGGTTCGTCAGTCGTCATTTCGTCAGAAGATTCTCGATTCGTCGTCAACTGAAGCTTCGGATACATCGAGATTCAAATTGGTAGAGAAAGGATCATTATGTTCAATGTAGCCCTCTTCCAATATATATCACTGATTTCAAATTTGTACAGATCTATGGAGTCTTGCCATTTGCAGGCTACCATTCCATCAAATCAATTTGAGCTTTTTATCCAATTTATTTGCACTCTTATTTGTTTCAATTCAACAAATGTTTTGCATGTTTTAAATTGATAAAATGTCATTGTTTTAAACAAATCAAATTTTTCAAAATTTTGTTTTAAACAAAGTGAACATTTACAAGATTGAAAGGATACTCAAGGATATCTCAGTGCTCTCCCGAGGGTGGCATGATTCCCAACAGGTAAGACATTCGTTCATATTCCTGGTTTGGTGGTATCTTCTTTCTTCAGATCTTTGTTGAGGTTGTTCCTCAAACAGAGTTGTTGTTGGGGCTGTTCCCCAGTACAGTCGCAAGCAGAGTGTTGTTGAAGACTTCGTTTTCTCCAGCAGCAGTTTTCCCCTAGCATGGGTGTTTTCTTGTAGAAGTTTCGGCGGTTAATGGTTTGTCATCTTGGTGCCCCGTCACTTTCTCCAGTGGGTTGTATCCCCAGACTTTATTTGCCTCCTCAGCAGTCATGAGTAACTGATTGACTAATACTCCCCTCGGAGTCGCGAGTAGAGCTGTTATTAATATCCCCACCAGAGTTGCAAGCAGAGTTTGTTACCTCTTTTCCCCATGCAGTGTGCCAGCGGAACTGTCTGTTTCCTCAGCACGGTTGTTTTCTCTTTGAAGATTCAGTAAGTCAGTGGTTTGATACCCGGTACTTTACCTTTTCCCCGGCGAAGTCGTTTGCGGAATTGTTGCTCTCTCTCCATCAGAGTTATTCTCTTCAGCAGAGCAGGATTTATTTTCCTGAGCAGTTTTGATTTGGGTTGATATCCCAATGTGTTCAACCATCTTTTCCTCAGCTTAGCCTGCAGAATGTTTGTTGTGGCAGTTTCGCCTGTTGAATACTCTTTCAATCCCCAATATGGTCGGATGATGGCTTTGGCCTCCAGTGAACGGATTTTATTTCCTGACTGTTTGTGATCCCCAGTAGAGTGGTTTATTGCAGAATCTACTTGTTGTGATCAGTTTGCTTTGTATATTCTCCCCAAGTGGAGCGGTTCGTCCAGAACCTACTTGTTTGATCTGTCCTCCCTCAGTGGTTTGTTCCCAAGAGAGTAGCCGACAGTTTTCCCCAGTAGAGTTGCTTATGCAGTTAGATTCTATCTGGATGGTATCATTCTCCCTCAGTGGGTTGTTCCCCAGTGGAGTTGTATGGACTTTTGCTTCTACAGCAGTTCGTGTTTACGCATTTTTTGTTTCTCAGTTGACACTGGGATCCCTTGCAGATATACCTTTGGGATTTCTCTTGTTCCCCTACAGATTTGTCTTGGTGGCTGTTTTGCCCGTTGTGACTTTCTGTACCCTGATTGGGTTGTGTCCTGATATCTCTGATTCTCTGCCTCTTCAGCAGTACCTGCAGATCTTTGCTTTACAGCATGTGGATCTCCGCAGATTGGCTCTCCAGTTGGTTATTCCCCTGGAAGTATAATACCGGACGTTTGGTTCCTGAACCTGTTTGTGTTAGAATTGTCTGTTTTGCCAGCATTCATCAAACATAAATCACGCATATTCATGCATATTCATAAACATTCAGATATTCATGTTGCATTTCTCGCCATATATCTTTTGTTTGTCGTGTCTCCTGCTATGGTGATATAGATCTCTTTACAGATCCCCCCAAGCAGATGTCGGGTGTTATAAATCTCTCCATATAGAGTCAGCCCCATAAGCAGAAAATGTTGTCTTTCCTTCTGCAGTTCCCCACTGAGATATATCCTCGTGGATGACGGTTTCTTCCGTTTCCTCCCAACACATATATTGGGATGGATTTTCCTATTTGAGTTACATCCTCATTAGGACGTGTCTTTATTCAGTCTGTCTTTTCGGATTATTCCCGAATTGGCTATTTGTCAGATATCTTGTGTTTCCCAGTGGGTTGTTCCCCAGTGGAATGTTTTTTGGGCCTCTGCCTACAAACCAGCAGTTGTAAGTCCTACTTTTCCTGGCTTTCTTAACAGAATTTGTGGTTATACACCTTTTATTCTCCAGCCAGAGTTTTTGGTTTTCTACCTACTACCCGGTAGTTGTAAAATCCTTTCTCCCTGCTCTTCAGCAGTTTGTGGTTTGTTGTAAACCCTATTTTGGTTTCCCGTGCGGATTTGTGACTTGTTCTACCCCCACGCGGAGTTGTTGGTCTTCTACCCCGTATTCGGTAGATGTAAACCCTAATTTTTGTGGTTATCTTCATCTAGTCTTTGATGATGATTTTCCTTTGCTTGTATAAGTTGCTCAGATCAGCACTTATATCCTCAGCAAGTCTTTTGTGGATAATTGCCGTATACTAGCAATTTTATCCCCAGTGGGTCTTTTCACCGTATGCTCGTGATTTGTTCCCCGGATCATTGGTTGTTTACCAATGCATCCCCAGCTAGTCTTCTGTCGATAATTGCCGGATGCTTGCAATTTATCCTCAGCAGTTCGCCTTTCATTTACCCTTTTGTCGGTAATGTCTGTTGCTCCCTTTTGTTTGGTTATCATTATATACCTAGTTTGGTATCCCGATGCCTTTCTTTTCGGTTGATTTATCCTTTATTAACCCAGTAACCGGTTGTGGATAATCTTCCATGCGAGTATATTATTCACGGTCTGCCGGTAATGAATAATATATCTCATGCACTCTTCAGTCGAAGCCTTTTGCGTTTCCCCAGTCGAGTAAGATTCGTTGTTTCCCTTTGAGGAGTCGAATATTCTTGTTGTCGGATAATTGCCGGATGCTTGCAATTCATCCCTTGAGTTGTCTTTCGTTTACCCGTATGCTTGGTATCGATTGTCTCTCTGTTTTGGATAGTCACCTATTATATACCCAGTAACCGGTATCTCTGGTGTCTTTTCCTTTCGAGTGTATTGTTCACGGTCTGCCGGTAATGAATAATATATCTCATGCGCTCTTTAGTTGGAATCCTTCGTTGATTTTCCCCGACTGAGCAAGATTCGTATTCTTTGTAGAATCGAATATCCATCCTTTAACCAGTTTGTGTTTTGGATGATGAGTGTTTTGGAAGTGAAAACCAATTCACGTTTTCGGTAGATCACCTATTATATGCCCAGTAACCGGTATCTCTGGTGTTTCTTACCATGCGAGTTTATTATCTACGTTCTGACGGTAATAGATAATATATCTCATGCGAGTATCTTATCCACGGTCTGCCGGTAATGGATATTATATCTCATGCACTCTTTGGGTTTGTGTCCCCAGTCGAGTAAGATTCGCATTCCTTGTGGAATCGAATGTCCATCCTTTAACCAATTCGTGTTTTGGATGATGAGTGTTTTGGAAGTGAAAACCAATTCACGTCTTCGGATTTTATCCTATAAACAACCCAGTAACCGGTTCAGGATAATTTTCCTTTCGAGTATATTATTCACGGTCTGCCGGTAATGAATAATATGTCTCATCTGAGTATTCTATCCACGTTCTGACGGTAATGGATATTATATCTCGTGCGCTCTTGAGTCAATCTTTTGATTGTTTTCCCCTCAGAGTAAGATTCATTTTCCTTGTGGAATTGAATGTCCATCCTATAAACAAGTTTGCTTTCGCTCTCTTCAGGATGATGAGTGTTTTGGAACACACACCAATTCACGTTTCGGTCGGTCACCTATTATATACCCAGTAACCGGTATCCTTGGTGTTCCCTCCTTTCTGCTCCCTATTATGACCTCGGTCCCCCTGTGGAGTCAGATTTTCCTGTTTTGTTACCCGTATGCCTGGTAACATCTCATTTCCTTGTTACTTCCCCAGTGGAGTTTTCTTTTGCTTCTCCTCAGGAGTCAGCTTGTGTCTCTCCAATGGATTTATTTTCCATTTGGAATTCTTTTCCCAGTGTGAGTCCTTCACTCCCCAGTGAGTTCTCCAGTCTGTTTTCTATTTTCCTAATCAGAGTCGTGTTTTGTTCACGCTGTGTCAGTTTTGTTTTTCCCCAGTTTGGAGTCGTGTCTTGTTCACACATTTCTTTTTCTTTTATTATCCCCAATTAGAGTCTTGTCAGAGTCTCTGTTCCTGGTGAGTGCATTACTCCGATGGATCGTCCTTTCTTCTGTGTGAATCATATTCCCCACAGAATTTTGTCTTTTGCATGCATACATTTGCATCATGAGGTCTCTTAGGGACCAAAATTTGTCTCATTACTGTTATTTAAGCCCATTCTACCGCGTCGAGATGAAGATTTCTAAACTTCACTTCTCCGGCTAGAATGACCTTAAATAGGGGCATCTGTAAGACCCCAATTTTGGCCCTAAGATCCCTCATGGCCCATAACATATCATATCATTGTCTCAAGGATCAATGCATGCCTTTGCTTTCCTCCTAGTGGGTAGATTGCTTTGTGAGGTGTTTCTTGATCACCAAGCATACTTTGCATTTGTATATCTTTGCCTTTCATATGTTCATCATTCAAAAAGTACAAAAATATTGTCAGTCTAACCTTGTTGCTTGCAGTTGAAGCAATCATCAGCAATTAGGTCAAGGTCAGTCATTGATCAGTCAAAGCAATGGATGATGGCCATTCTTGTGGAATTTGGGCACCATGATCATTAATCAAGAGTTCATACATCTTGAGACATCATTTGAAAACAAGTTCTCAAGGAATTAGGGTTTGGAATTCATCAGAAATGCTCCAGTCATCCAAAACCCTAGAAAAAGTCAAACTTGGTCAACTGTTGATTTAATCAGAGATTTGATGGTTAGAATTGATTTGAAGAAGTTCATTCATGCTTGTATAAGTCTCATATATCATGCCAAACCTCATCATGGAAGAAAATCAAGTAGAATCAGAAATTTTCCAGAAATAGAAAGTGGACCTGTAATTTCAACTGCCAAAAATGGAAACTTCTTGATCTTAAACTTACATCATGATACAAGCTTCAAATGAATTTTTGCCCAACATGAAAGTTGAAGATCTTGTTCTCCCATTTTCAAAAAGTCCAAGAACATCAAAATCCCATGTGTGGTTGTCAAGATATGATCAAATCATTTTCACCAATTTTTGAACTTCAACAAGCCATATCTCTCAAACCATAAGGCCAAATTTGGTGGGGTTTTTTCCTACAAACCACATTTTTCATCCTCTTTCCAAAAATATAAATTTCATTCATTAAAACCCTACCAATCAAAATGGCATTTTTGGACCTTTTTCATTTAAATTCAAAGTTTGACCAAACTTTGACTTTTTGAATTAAGACTTTTTTCATCAATTGGCCAATTGGGAAATGTTTCATATATCATTTGTGATTTGCTCCAAGCTTAAAATCATAACCATACCACCATTACACCATCATTTTGGACCAAAATGCTAAAACTTGAAAATTGGCAATTGGCTTCAAATAAGTAAAAGCAAGTACAGCATTCAAAAGTAAACCACAAAACAGCATTTTGCATAGTCTGTACAGCCTGTCCAAGCCCAACTCGGGTACAGTTTTGCACCACCATTTCCATTTGTACACAATTAGCAAATTGGCCATTTGCTCCATTTACACTAAACCAGTTTAGCACTCACTTAAGGGATGCTAAACAGACCCTTATAAGGACATTCTCTACTGAATCCAACCCTAGTTTTGCAGCCTACCACGACAGAAACTCACTTTCTCTCATTCTTACATTTTGAGATTTTGAGATTTTCTGTCAAACCATTCAAAGAAACTCGAGCACACTTGGTTCCTCCATAGTCCAAACAACATTTTGAAGCTTAATCAACCTTCATTCCCTTGCTGTAACAGCTCTTTCATACTCTGCTTTCCCCATGGACCAGCAATGGCAACTTGAGATTTGAGGAGGTCCAAGCAAGTTTGAGCTGAACAAGCTTCATCATACTTCATTACCAGACACAAGCATCATCTGTTTGCACTCCTATCATCAAAAACAGCACTGTTCCATTGGTTTTCTTCAAAACAAGTGAGTTTTCGACTGCATTTTTTTTTTTCAAATCTTGTTACACATCATGTAGGTCTTACTTAGTAGGTTGATCTAAGCTTTGAATCACATTAAATGGATGACTATGCTTTGAGATATATGGATTTCTATTTTTGTGCTCAAATGTGTTTTCAATCGATTAGCTTTATTGATGATGATTACATGAAAATGATTGATGGAATATGCATGTTTGCTGTTAGATAAGCACAATGGTGTGAGCAATTTTTGTTTATAAGCATGTTGAAAATTTCGATCTGCTGGAAGTGATGGAGTTCATACCCTGTTGCTCATGCTGTTTATCTGCCCAGAATTCCCATGGTTGTGTTTATTCTGTTGTTGGCTAAATGTTGCTTAGTGATGATGTTTCATGGCCACGTTTAATCATTGATGCTGTTGTTCATGATTGGTGTTTGAATGATGATTAATGATGAACACATAATGCTGCTAAACCTTGCTGTTGCTTCTAAAACTTTAAGCTGCCCAAAACTTGCTTGGTCTTACTGTTGCCTGGTGGCTATGTGAACATTAATATGTGTATGCTGTTGTGCTTGAACCTACCCTGCCCAGAAATTCACATGAGTTCATGTTTTGCTTGTTTGTGTTGAGGCTGCATAAGTACCATTGCTATATTGTGTTTTTCTTGCTGTTGGAATTTTGCTGTTGGGTGAACAACATAAGTTTGACCTGCTGTTTTGCTGTCTTAAGCTGTCCAGAAAATCCACATGATTGATGTTTGATTGTGTTGGTCGTGGATGCTTGACTTGTGTGTTGTTACATGTTGCTGTTCACTTGTTGTTATTTCTGACCGATTGATGAAGCTACCAATACCATGCTGCTAAAACCATGCTGCATTTTTGAAACCCCATGAGCATTTGTCCTGAAATCCATGTATACATGCGTGCTGTTGTTTGGTTGCAGTAGGAACATTACCAATACCTTGCTGTTGTTTGTTTTGTTTGGTTGAATGATGATGATGAGGAATGTTGTTGCTGCTGTTACATGAACACAACCCTGCCCAGAAATCTTCATGCTCATGTTGTTTGGTTGTTATGTCATGAAGAACTTTGTTTTACCATGCTGTTTACTTATTGTTTGCATGATGATTACATGATGTTGTTGTTGGGGGCTTGGTCGAATTTTGTATGAATGTTGAATGCATACCATGCTGTTAAACCCTAAGGGTTTCTAAACCCAGAAACATGAGCTGCCATTGGCTCGTCACTGTTCCATTGGCAACAGCCAATGAGAACATTTCCTGGGGCGCCCTGAAACGACGCCGTTTCAATTAGTGAGGCGCAGAATTACACAAATGCCATCGTTGACCACGTGCTGACCTTGTTGCCATGCTATCTTGTTCATGTTCATTCCATTATTTCATCAAACTTCAACAATTTATTTTTAATTCATTTCAACTCCAAAAATTATGAAATTTTTTCCATCATGATCACAAATGAGTCTAGTATTTTATTGTGAATTTTAATTAATTTTTCATTGGCTGGTTTTTAAATGATAATTATTTTCCCAACATGTATGCATAAATGATACATTGTGCCTTTCCTTTTGTGAAATACTCATGTTGCATCCAATGAGCCTGAAATTTTTTGTGGTGAAACTAGACACATTGACCTTCATTTCCATATAAAGTTTGTGCATTTATCATTTGTGGATTGAGAGTTATGATTTTCTGAAGTTATGTGTTACATTTGGTGCTATACCATGATCATGTATTTTCCCAATTTTTGTTCACATGCTTCCTCTTATCCAATTGACCTCAAATTTTGCATGAATCATCTATCACATGTCTAGTTTGTATGTGAATTTTCTTGGAATTAATCTTGCTGTTTTCCATTTGATTGAGAATTTTCTTCCATGCTTAGTCATTTGTTGACTTTTTGTGATACACATTGCCAAATCTTTTGTGAAAGTCTCAAATCTTATTGTATGATCATGAAATTTCATATGTGATAACTAGACATCTCAAGCTCTGCATTGGTGTTAATCTCATTCATTTCTCTTCTGTTTTCAAATTGATATGATTTTTTGAAGTTGACCCATGCTTGTTGACTTTCACCATGCTTACTTGAATTTGGTTTGACTTCATGATTTTACTTGACTGCCTTCCTCTCATCCAAATGCAATGAAATTTTACATGCTTACCATGTTAGATGTTAGGATTGAGTGTGATTTATTTCATGATTTTTGAAAATGTTTGAGTTGACTTTTGAATGAAGTCTTTGCTGTTGACTTTTGTATGCTTCTCTTGCCATGCTTTGCATCCTTTTGCATATGAAATGACAATGATGCATGATATAATTATGAATCCAATTGAGAATGCTTCTTGAATGTTTAAACTTGGTTTGGGTTGACTTTTCCTTGCTGCCTTGACTTTTTCTTTCATCTTTGACCCTAGGCTAGTCCTAGTGGTCTTCTGAGCTTATGTTGAGTTCATCTGTTTCAGGTTAAGCACCAATGCCTTGAAGACCATTCAAATATTTGTTTGAGTTGAATTATATGTTGTGCTAACCTTTGTTTTGTAGGTGTGACTCACATACTTGAGTCTTTGTGCCTTGCACAATTGGTCCCTCTGTGGTTGACTATCGGTTCATTTCTTTTTGATTTTGACTGTTGACTTGTTTACTAATGAGTTTGACTTTTTTCAGGTACTTTAGTTGCCTAAGTTCTTTGAACTTGCTTGCTTTGCTATTTAGCATTTGCTTTGAGGTATAAACATTTCTTCTTCATGTAGTCTGGAGACCCGGTCTGTTATTTGACCGGGCAAACTGTCTGAAGTCCTCCTTAAGAGGCAATGCCTGTGTTTGTTTAAATTTGTCCTAAGCAGGAAAAGTCCTTCAAGTAAGGCAATCGGTGGAAGGTAGGGATACGCAATCTATCCCCCACTATTCAGTGTGTCCTCTCTTTGCTCCCATTACATGGTTGAAGCAATGAGATAAATACCCAAGATCTAATCGAGTCAATAATGTGGAGAGAGTTCCTACTTTCTGAACTCCCACACTTTCTTTGATGCTCTCTCTGATCTGAGATAGAAGCAATGAGGCACACCCCTCATCTCCTTTTCATCTGCTTCACCTGAGCCCCTCAATGGCCAGGTTAAGAGCGACCTTCACCTATTACAGTGGACTTTCAAAGTCAAACCCTCTTGTGTGAGCCCCCATTGTTTGGCTATAGAGTGTACTGTTTGATATTCATTGATTGTTTGATTGCTTCATATGCACTTGCTTGCCTGTATGTTATGCATCTATCATCATCATCAATTGCCATTAGTGCACAATCATCTCATTTGTCTTTGTGATGTTATCATTGTTGTTTGCCCATTGAGGACAATTGTAAGTCCATTGCTTTGGCATTTGCTCCTGTGATATGGAAGGATAGAGTGTAAGACCTCGTTGGTCACTCATATCTTCTGTTTTATCTGTTTGTATGTGAGGATACAGTTATAAGTCCCTGTAAGTTGGCATCTGTTATCCTGTGATCACAATTTGGTTTGTTTGTTTATGTGAGGTTGCAGTTATAAGTCCCTGTAAGCTGGCATCTGTTATCCTGTGATCATAATTTGATCTGTTTGATTTGTATGTGAGGTTGCAGTTATAAGTCCCTGTAAGTTGGCATCTGCTTTCCTGTGATCATAGTTTGTTTTATCTGTTTGTATGAGAGGTTGCAATTATAAGTCCCTGTAAGTTGGCATTTGCATTCCTGTGATCATATTGTTGCTTTTGTTCTTGTATGTGAGGATCCATTGTAAGTCCCTGTAATGTGGCATTGGATTTCCTAGGACCATACTGTGGAGTTAACCTAAGTCCAGATAGATTGGCAGCTGACTTCCATGTTTCATTCTTGTTTTCTTCTGTGGAGATTAGTGTAAGTACATTGAGTGGCATCTGATATCCATTTCTGTTTTAGGAGACTGGTGTAAATCCATCTATTGGTATCCGGTATCCGCTTTTATTTCTTTGCCTGTGGAGATTAGTGTAAGACCATTGAGTGGCCTCTGATATCCCGTTTTGTTTTAGGAGACTGGTATAAGACCATTGATTGGCATCCGGTATCCGTCTTCCTTTGTTTTGTTTGTTTATTATTATCCATTGCTATTCCAAAGGACACACTTGAATCATCTGCTATATGATTTCAAGAAGTGAACCTTCTAAGAAGTTTTACTTTCCATCCTCATCCATTCATCATTCATTATGTCCTAAACCTTTTCACACTTTATCTTTCAAATTTGACATAAGTGTTGTGCAAACATCTTCATGTTTTCAAATTAAAAACCTGGACTCAAGTCCTTGACCTTTTTTTCGAACTTCATTTCATAATACTTATTTGAATTGATCTTAATCATACTTTGACTTCATTTTCATAATCATAATCAGTAACTTCACTCATTCACTTGTTTGGGCTTTGTCCATTAATGTTTTCATACATGAGCTATAGGTTTGATTTATCTTAGTGGTTGATGTTAATCTCACCTTCTGTCTTTAGTGATTGAATTGTAAGCCTTCCTTGCCTATTATAGGGTTAACCCCTCCCTGGCAAGTTGAAGCCGTTCTCACATGGTGGACGTTGTTGTTTATATAAGGTTGAGTTTTCTCCCGTGGATAACGTAAGACCTGGAGTTTGTGTTTAAAATTGAACCTAACTCACTTTTGGAAATCTTTTAGCCGAACTACGGCGTTTTGATCCTTACCTTTGATGGGAGGTACGTAGGCAGCGGGTTCATCCGTTCAAACCCAATAACCCAATAATAAAAATTGTATATTCTTTTCTCATCATCCCAATCATGTTTGCACAATATTTTTGTCATAACAAATAACAATTTAGCATAACAAGTGTGAAAAGGGCTCCCTAGGAGTACCTAGGACGTAGTGGGTGCCTAACACCTTCCCATTGCGTAATTTACCCCTTACCCAGAATCTCTGATCTTTTTATTAGTTTTCTACGTGTAAAACGTCTTAGGCTTTTGTTCGCTTTTTAGCCAATCCTTTGGATAAATAAAAGTGCGGTGGCGACTCGAAAATTTCAATGTATCTCTTAGCTTATGATTTAATCGATAGATCATATAGCGACGAATACACCGCTACAGCTCCCAAGTCGGAAAAGTAATGCCAACTATGACTACTCGTGTGACATCAGTAATCCCAAAGGGGCCTCCACTAAGTGGGGGATTTCAAGTCAGTTTATTAAGGATTAACTCCACGTAAGCCAAACATGACTATACAACCATCCTATCATAAGAGCTCTCAAGTTCGGGTATAGAACTTATCTCACCATACAGAGATCACCAAGCACCAGACAGAACAAACAATAACAAACAACAACAAATACAATATATACGAAAAACAAAGATGGGCTTGACCCACTAGGGACTACTCGCCAGCAGAGTCTCCATTTTTCTGTAGCGGTAAAATATTTGAGATTAAGCTATTGACTAACTTAACTTGCAAAGTGAGAGTCGCCACCGTGCTTTTATTATTTCCAAAGGAAATGGGAAAAAGTGCGAACAAAACCTAAAGAAGTTTTAAAATAAAACTAATAAAAGAGAACAAGGGTCCGATAGTTAGTTATACAAATGGAAGGTATTATCACACTAAACATCCATGGTACTCCATGGGAGCCTCTTTGAAAATATGTACATTTTGGTTTGAAAAAGGTGTTGTTTTTAAAAGATGGGAGAGTTAGGAAAATAAGCATTTTTTTGTGTTAGTCAAGACTTTTGAACTCTCATGCCTACGTACCAACAAAGTGCAATGGGTATAAAAATCTCGTAGTTCATGGTAAAAATAACAAAGGGGGTTTGTTTTGATTCATTTTATGGAAAATACATTTTGTCATTTTAAGGAGAATACTTAACTAGTCACCCACAAGTATGAGATCTTTGCATCATCATGAGAAGGTCTCCAACTTGGATAAGGATCAACAAGTATGCCACTAGCTCTCACGGATGGAAAATAATTGTCATCAATACTATGGGGATAGGAGAATTATATCTCAACTATGGAAATGACTCATGTATAAACTTTTATAAAAGTTTTAAAAGGAAAAGTGCACAAAGGCACAAAATGATTTGAATGAGTTAGCCATTTTTTAGTCTTTTTTTTTTAAATTAATCTGAATATGCTTAAGATGGATTAACATTTATTAAGAAAAAGGTTTTGAAAATCACTTGACAAAAGTCAAGGTTTATTGACAATGATGTCCAAGTTAGAAAACAATAAGTTTTTTGAAAAGCGGGAGGAGATTTGAAAATTAAAGAAGGGGGAAGAGAAGAAGAGACTATCTTAAAGCATAAAGTTAAAGCTAGGAAGGAAAAATCTAACCAAGAAATAGCAAGCTTTATGACATAAGTCAAGCAATAATTCCCTCCTTTGGATTAAACCTCAAGCAAACAAAGTAAGCAAATAATAATCCATGTGTCAGATGAAACCCAAAGTAACCAAACCAAGTCTTCATAGAGAAGTCCAGAGTCATAAATATCAGATGAATTCCAAGGATCAACATCATGAGAAAGTCTCCAACTTGGATAAGGATCAACAAGTATGCCACTAGCTCTCACAGATGGAAAAGAATTGTCATCAATACTATGGGGATAGGAGAATTATATTTCAACTATGGAAATGACTCATGTCTAAACTTTGAGAAAAAAATTAAAAGGAAAAGTGCACAAAGGCACAAAATGATTTGGATGAGTTAGGCATTTTTTAGTTTTTTTTTTAAAATTAGTCTGAATATGCTTAAGATGGATTAACATTTATTAAGAAAAAGGTTTTGAAAATCACTTGACAAAAGTCAAGGTTTATTGAAAAGAATGTCCAAGTTAGAAAACAAGAGATTTTTGAAAAGAGGGAGGAGATTTGAAAATTAAAGAAGGGGGAGGAGAAGAAGAGACTATCTTAAAGCATAAAGTTAAAGCTAGGGAGGAAAGATCTAACCAAGAAATAACAATATTTATGACATAAGTCAAGCAATAATTCCCTCATTTGGAATAAGCCTCAAGCAAACAAAGTAAGCAAATAATAATCCATGTGTCAGATGAAACACAAAGTAACCAAAACATGTCTTTACAGAGAAGTCCAGAGTCATAAATATCATATGAATTCTAAGATCTCAAATCAAAAATCCAAAGCAAAGGTCAAGATACTAATTCTAAGTCCATAACTCCTCAGTGATGCCAATCATAGTAACCACAAGCCCATGAGTTAGGAGTAACAAGTTTCCTTTTTTTAGTGTCTTTTTAACAATGATATAAAAAGAAAGACCCAAACGGACAAAGATCAAAATAGCATAATCACAAACAATATGATATGAAATGTTAAACATAAAACATAAAGTAAATGACATAAAAATAAAGGCATAAAGGTAAATGACTTTGTAGTAAATGTTAATACAAGTGTTAGTTGAAGATGTAAAGATGTTTTGGTCATTTTTTGGAGAACACTCAACTATCCACTCACAAGCATGAAAATATGGTCCTAGGCATCATTTATGAGAAGAGCTCCAACTTGGATAAAATCAACTAGTATGCCACTAACTCTCACAAATGGAAAAGGAGCAAAATTTTCACACAATACCATGAGGAATAGGAGACTTATAATCTCACTTATAAAAATGCCATTTCCTTTGGGACAAATTTAGCGCTATGTTAAGCAATTGTAATTGGACTTATGTAGAAGTCACAACTATCTGAGGCCGATCAATAATAATGTTTGTGTTAATACATGCTAGAGAAATGATATGTAAACCATTCTCCTAAAGTCATGCCACACAAGGAAAGAGAATGAAAGGGGATGATCAAGCACAAAGGCTAGGAGGATGGTCCATTACTTCAATACATACTTCATGACACTTAGGACAAACTTATGCATCAATCTAAATTACCTTAAATGATTCATGATCACTTAGAAGGTAGATTTGAAATGATGAAAGTTCATCAAGTACCAATCCACACATCATGAATAAGATGGACACAATCCATCCAATTGATCAAAGGGAAAAGAAGGAGATGAAGAAGAAAGAAACAAGAGAGGTCACACCCAAATTGGAACAAAAGTTAGATCAAGTCATCATTAAAATCAATCATCCATTTTGGTGGATTAGGGTTTTCACCCCATCAACATCCAAGATCCATTGAGTTTGATGAGACTTGAAGTCCAAACCATTATGATCCAAGGCCAACAGAAGTCCACAAGGTCACACCAATTTAAAATGCAATTAAATGAAATAAAAAATGCATCAAAGGTATTTTTAAATGAATTTTAAAATGGAATAAAATGGAAAGTTCATAAAGTCCTTCAAAACACCAAATAAATGGCCAAGAAAATTATGGAAGTTTGGAAATAAAATAATAAACATATAATAAAATTTTCAGAAATTTAAAAGGAAGAAAAGTATTTTTAAACCAATTAAAACAAAGAAGAAAAGAGAAAATTCATGAAAAATAGGAAATCAATGAAATAAAATAAGGAAAAATAATAATCAGATGAAGAAAAATAAAAGAGAATTTTGGAAATTATTTTCGGATTTTTTGGATAAAAAATGAAATTACTATGAATTTTTAAAGAAAAAGTAATTTAAAAATGAAAATAGAAAAAGAAATAAATCAGAAAAAACCAGGAGCGTTGGATCACGCCTCATTAATTGACGTGGCAGATCCAACACTCCAAATGTTTAGGAACACGCTGCAAGCCAAACACATTATCCAGTTTGAATTTAACCAATCAAAACTTTTCAAAATGCCAACGTGTTTGGTTCAAACTCACACCACCTGAGGAAAACTTCGGTCGTCTTCTTCGGTGAGCTCTCACCAGAGTTTCATCATTTGGTAAATTCAAGACACGAGACCACCACCATTGTGATCCTCTTCTCATCCCGAATTCAACCTCATACTCCAAATTCATTTATGTGAACTGAGAAAAGGGAATTTTAAAGAAGTTTCATAAACAAGCAAGCCACGAAAAATAAAATTAAATGATGAACATGATCAATCAACACCAGATAAGTTAGGGGAAAGCATCAGAGAGTCAAGGACTACATTGTGGTAACTTGTTTAAGTTCAAATAATGCTCAGAACTACCTTGTCCAGATGGTGATCAGAAGTTGATGAAGCTCGATCTGGTTAGAACACTTTAAAAGGTCTCAGAACTTAGGAATTTTTGCAAAAGTTTTAGAGGATACTGATGGAGCTAATAGAATCAAGAAATTGGATTGAAACAAACTGAAACTCAAAACACGATAGTTGAATTTTCTAGAAAAAATTTAAGTTGCAACAAGGGTTTCTTAGCTCTCCAAAGCTTGGAAATGAATGTAATATGTTGCTCTATTTATAGGGAGTGTGTTTGGATCCAAATATGTGTGGAATGATGCTGAATTCGTGCAAAACGAATTTGATCCAAGTGTGTGAAAAGTATGACTTGAAACTCATCAAAACTCGTCCAAATGATGCGTTTTAAGTGCCAATTAACTTCTGGAGACTTGTCAAAACATGTTTAGGACCAAAACACTTCCTAATTTGGCTTGGAATTAAGATTAGTCATGATTAAAACTCGGGCCATGGTGATATTTTCAGTTTCAAGTCACAATGTTCAACTCAATGGGGCATCCTTAGAAAAGGTTGTATTTGGATGTTTGAGCACAAAGTTATGGTATGTTGAAGTTGGCATGAAAAACTGGTTCCATAGCTTAGAAAAATTTGAGTGCTTCATGGCTGAAAATGACCTGTAATGTCCTAACGAATTCCATGGTCTTCCAAGCATATTTTGCCATGGTCCTTGAAGTAAACTTGTAGATGGCATCACAAATGACATTGTGCAAAAATAATCAGCTTCATATGTTGAACATTGAAGAAGTTATTGAAGGTAGAGGAAAACAAGAAAGGGGGGTTTGAATTGTTTTCACAGGAATTTAAAATCTTTTTGCAATAACACACACATAATAAATAATAATAACACAAACGATTTATCCTGGTTCGCTTGATATTCAAAGCTACTCCAGTCCATCCGACCAAGGTGATTTCGCCTTCAATAAGGACTTAATCCACTAATCTCAACAGATTACAAAATTCGTCTAAAAGTTCAACAACCTCTTAACCCTCTAAGGTCTACCGACCTAAACAAGTCACTTGAGGAATCACAAACAATTTCAAGAATTATAAGTGTTTGGCTAGATGCTTCTAGATAACCAGTAAAAACACAGTTTAAGAACAATGAACGACAACCACATAATATTGAGCAACAACTCTTGTATGGAATTATTTCTTACAATAATAATGGTGAAGAATATTCAGAGAATGAGAATGTTGTTGTATGAAAGTTGTGTAAAAGTTATTTTTTTCAGCAAGTTGTAAGGAGGCCTTTATAAAGCACTTGAGATGATACCGCTTGGGGGAAATCAATAAATATTTTGTGCCAACTATGGGAGATAAATGTATTAAATTTCTTGTCCTTTCCATAGCAGTCTTGGAGTATAATCCAATATTTCCTTAAAAAGAATTGTACTATAATTTGAATGCTTCCAGCTTAAGTTTTTGATCAGGTGATATCTGATGGCGTGTTTCTGAGCACGTGTCATAGTGAGCATAATCAGAGTCTTCAGATATCTTTTCACAGAGTCTTCAGATATCTCTTGCAGAGTCTTCAGAGTCAGAGCTTGAATTTCAGAGTCAGATTCTTCTGGTGATCGCTCCTCGGGTGTATTCTATTTAGAGTCAGATATGATTTCTCTTTATGCTAGGTTAGTGTTTCTAGATTACTTTAGATTCCAGATATTCGTTTCTTGAGGATCAGAGGTGACTTATCAGAGTCATTTTATCTTAGAATCTTGCACACTTACAAAAATTGTTAGGGTACCAAATTGTTTCATTCTTTGTTATCATTAAAACTTAGAGATATATTACAAATCAGAATCTTGTTATAACAATCTCCCCCTTTTTGATGATGACAAAACTTAGAATTTTGATGAAACAATAAGTACTTTCATAGATACTAAATTAAAAATGATCAGAGTCATATAGAAAAGTGACTCCTTGAGATTTAGCAATCTCCCCCTAAGTCTGATACTTGAGAATTTTTTTTAAAGATATTTAGTATCAGATATGGGTTTCTGGTGTAGCGAATTTCTTACTAGATTTTATTAGGTTGTTTGACTTGATTTAGTAGTTTCTCAGATAAGGATTTAGTTTCCCTTGGTTCAGATAGATCCTGAAAAATGACTTAGACTATGCAATAATTTTATGTCAGAATGTAAGTAGTGCATTTCTGAGATTCAAATAAAGTAATTCATCAAAAGACTTATATTTAATTCTCCCCCTTTTTATTAGACTCAAAAAGTAATAACTTAAGAATTTCGTTGATAGGAAGAAAAACTTTACATGGTACAGAAAGAAGCAAAAGAAACAAAACATTAGAGAAAAAAACACTTAGAAAAAATACAAGGAAATCCTAGAGTGTCTAAGGGTTTGGTGGAGGAGGCATCCTCTGAAGTAGCTCAGCTAGCATACTATGAATGATGGAGTTGACCTGGTCTTATTTGTTGAGTCTCGCTCTGACCAATTGTTGTTCCTTCTGCAACTCTTCCAGAGTCTTGATGACTAGAGGAGCAAGGTCAATTGTTGATGACTCTTCTTGAGTCAGAGGAACCCCGGTGGTCTTCTCAGCATCTTCAGCGGCTTTTTGAGCAACTTCAATGGCCAGTGCTGCTTTTGCTTCAGCTTTCTATCTGGGTGCAACTTCAGCATCTACTTTCTCAGCAACCTCCTTGGCAACAACTTCAACAACTTCCCTTTCCGCCTTCTCAGCTGCTTCCTTCACCAGACGAGCCTCTAGCCTCTCCTCAGCTTCTCTAATGAAGTCATTTCTGACTTGTTCAGAAATGCTCTTCAGCTTGAAGACTTCAGAAGTCATCCATCTAATGAATCTGTTCCAGTTAGTCCTTACTTAAGAAAGATTGTCACTGTCGCTGGATTCGTCATAGATCTTATTGAGTTTGGAAGCTGAACTCTCTGAGAATTTGGCTAATGCCTCATCAAAGGTAGGTGGAGTGAGGTCAAGTTCAGAGGGTTCGAGAATTGGTTCGGAGGGTTCTAAAATGGGTTCAGAGGATTCAGGTACAAAAGGGTTCTTTTCAGAGTCAGTTGCAGCCTGAAGGTCTTCAAGGTTTGGGGAAGGTGGGTCAAGCTTATCTGAACCAGAGTGTTTAGAGTTAGAAGTGAGATCATAATAAGGAGGGGAGCTAGGGGTGGAGGAGAGGGTTGATGATAAGGGTTTGTTGAACATGATGGCTTCAGAGTGGGGGATGGATGTTGTTTGAAGGTTGAAAAGAGGTAAAGGATATGAAGGTGTGATGGTTCTGAGAGGGATGGGTTCAAAGGTTGTGGGTTCTAATGGGTTTTGTTTAGAAAGGATGTGTATAGAAGGTGTTGGTTCAGATGAGGAAGGGAGTGAGGTTGTTGGTTGTGGAGATTTGGATTTTTCTTTGGAAGTTATAGTGTGTGTGGTAGGTGGAGTGAAGGATGTTGTAACTACGGTTGAGAGTGTGGGGGTGGTAGAGGAAGTGATGAGGCAAGTTGCTTAGAACTAGAGGGATGAGGAGATCCTTATATAGATGACTTACTAGAGGGTGATGAAGAAGAGGTCAGAGGCATTAGCTTCTTCTTGGCCGCTGAAGATTCTCCAAGCTTGAAAGTCTTCTTCTTCTGAGCTATCATCTTTTGAGAAGGTTCCATCTTTCTCTTCGGGAAGTTTGATGGTTGATCTGGGAGCCGGTCCAAGCTGAAGCTAGAGATGTCAAAGCCTTGAACTTCCAGATCTTGCAGATAACAAGCTATAACTTCTGTAGGATCAATCTTTGAGAAGAGATACATCTCATTAGCTTTCTCTCTGTGGTCCTTCAGTGCTTACCAAGAGGTGTTTCTAGTGGGTTTGACGCGGACTTTGTCAATCAGACCCATACTCTTCAGATTACTCCCATTGAGAGGCTTCCTCGCGTCCATAATGACGTCTTCCATCAGATTCAAAGAGATGAGATGGTCCACCAGACCACTCTCAATCAAAATGTCTGAGATCAATTTTCTTAGAGGGATGTAGTTCCTTGGCTTCATGTTATTGCTGCTGTCTCTGACAGAATGTCTCAGATACTTGAAGAGGAGAGAAGGGAGGTCAAGCTTCAGACCCTTGTGCAGACAATATAGGATGCACTTCTGATCTGTGTTGATGTAGTCAGAATAGATGGATGAAGGCGGTGGTTAATGCATCCCAGAATTATCTTGAGCCACACCCTCATATTCTTGTGAAGCTCTTTATTCTTGGATGTTCTTCCTTTAGGGTTCTTAGAGAAGACAGTGGGGATGAGTTTCTAGGACATGTACTTAGCCCTAGGGTTTATGTTGTAGATTCTTCTTCCCCTAGTCTTCTCCATATGAGTGCTGCAAAGTGAACCTGATATATATTATGCTTTTGCAGTTGATAGTGCAATGGTTGATTGTCCTTTGCTTGCCCATGAGATGAGGTTTCGTCCCAGAAATTGACAGTTCTCAGATGTGCTTTTGCATTCTAACCTATCTCCAGCATAATCTGCATCACAATACCCAAAGAGCCTGTACTCTAATGTTTTCTTATACAACAAGCCAAGATTAGGTGTTCCTTTCAGATACCTAAGGATTCTCTTAACAACAGTTAAGTGAGATTCCATTGGATCTGACTGAAATCTAGCACACAGACATACGCTGAATAATATATCAGGACGAGAAGTAGTCAGATATAGGAGAGAGCCTATCCTACCACGATAGAGTTTTTGACAAACCTTTTGACTTACCTCTTCCTTCTCCAGAATGCAAGTAGGATGCATCTGAGTCTTGGTTGGCTTGCTTTTTGACATGTCAAACTTCTTCAGAAGATCTTTTATGTATTTTCTTTGATAGATATACATGGCTTCTAATGCTTGATAAATTTGAATGCCCAGAAAGAACTTTAGTTCTTGCATTAAGCTCATTTCAAATCCTGTCTACATTAACTCAGAAAATTCTTGGCAAACAAAGGGGTTATCAGAACCAAATATTATATCATCAACATAGATCTGACAAATCATAAGACCGTTTATGATGTTTTTACAAAAGAGAGTGGAATCCACTTTGCCTCTGATAAAATCATTTTCCAGAAAAAATGAACTAAGTCTTTCATACCAAGCTCTGGGAACTTGTTTCAAACCGTAAAGATATTCAAAGAGATGAGATGGTCCACCAGACCACTCTCAATCAAAATGTCTGAGATCAATTTTCCCAGAGGGATATAGTTCCTTGGCTTCATGTTATTGCTGGTGTCTCTGATAGAATGTCTCATATACTTGAAGAGGAGAGAAGGGAGGTCAAGCTTCAGACCCTTGTGCAGACAATATAGGATGCACTTCTGATCTGTGTTGATGTAGTCAGAATAGATGGATGAAGGCAGTGGTTAATGCATCCCAGAATTATCTTGAGCCACGCCCTCATATTCTTTTGAAGCTCTTTAGTCTTGGATGTTCTTCCTTTAGGGTTCTGAGAGAAGACGGTGGGGATGAGTTTCTAGGACATGTACTTAGCCCTAGGGTTTATGTTGTAGATTCTTTTTCCCCTAGTCTTCTCCATATTTAGAAGTGCATCAATGGATTTCATAGTGATTACCATCTTGATTCCCAGAACGTGAGAAATGATGTAGTGATCATCGGAGTCAGCGAATCTCCAGAACTCTTTCATCAGGTTTGTGTAGACGGGGCCATAAAGACGGTTGAAGTATGTGAGCCAACCTTGATTTTGAAGTTCTTGTGTTAGATTCATACCATTTTCCTTGAGGTTTTCAAAGTCCACCAACAACTCACAAATAACTTCAAGTTGTTCAAAGGGAGTTGAAAGGTTAGTGTGGGCTAGACGATCAAGAACATGGGGTTCTTGATAAGAAGTTGTTGTTTGAGTAGCAGTAGCTGATGCAACTTGTTGTGGTGATTTAACATGTTTTTCAATGGCATTCATCTGTTGAGAGAACTCGAAAACCTGTTGTTCTTGAGAATTCAGGATGAAGTTGTTGTGAAGGAGATGAAGAGAAGTTGCAGAGAAGGTTGGAGGTTATAGGTTTGTGTAAGTAGTGAGTAGTGAAAGTATGAATGTGGGAGTCGTGGGAGTAATAAACACAAGTTAAAATATTTCAAAAATGACAGTGTTATCTGAGAGGGAACACAAAAATTAATTGTTTCAAAAACCAAGTTTTAACAATAATGGGAAAAATTAAATGCAGCTAATATGAGATTCTAATCTCAGGATTTGCACACTGCTCGAGGGGATCTCAACAGTTTGGCCCTTGGGTTTTGAGCTAGACAGGTGTCTAGAAGAGCCAGAGCCACACATTTGAGAGACCATGTGTTGATGTCTTCAGAGTCAAGAATAGCAAAAGGTTTCTGAC
Organism: Lathyrus oleraceus; assembly: GCF_024323335.1. Lineage (NCBI taxonomy): Eukaryota > Viridiplantae > Streptophyta > Magnoliopsida > Fabales > Fabaceae > Lathyrus > Lathyrus oleraceus. Next base: position 437,701,695 of record NC_066579.1, read on the forward strand.
TAGAGAGGTTTTTTATAAAGATATCTTCTAACTTATAGAAGTATCAGAATCAAAATTAGATAAACATCATATGCTTGAGTTATAGTCTATTTTTACATTAGAGATGAGAAGCACAGGTTCAGAGTCATTCTGGGCAATCTGCCATATTTAAATTTTTCATAATGAAGAGAAATCTATCTTCAGCTAAGGGTTTTATAAAGATATCAGCCCATTGATGGTCTGTATCTATAAATTTTAAAATAATTGTCCCTTTCTGAACATAATCTCTAGCAACAGTATTATCACAAAATATAGGAATCTTACTCTCATAGATCTGAAAGTCCTCAAGCTGACTCTTCATCCAGAGCATATGAGTGCTGCAAAGTGAACCTGATATATATTATGCTTTTGCAGTTGATAGTGCAATGGTTGATTGTCCTTTGCTTGCCCATGAGATGAGGTTTCGTCCCAGAAATTGACAGTTCTCAGATGTGCTTTTGCATTCTAACCTATCTCCAGCATAATCTGCATCACAATACCCAAAGAGCCTGTACTCTAATGTTTTCTTATACAACAAGCCAAGATTAGGTGTTCCTTTCAGATACCTAAGGATTCTCTTAACAACAGTTAAGTGAGATTCCATTGGATCTGACTGAAATCTAGCACACAGACATACGCTGAATAGTATATCAGGACGAGAAGTAGTCAGATATAGGAGAGAGCCTATCCTACCACGATAGAGTTTTTGACAAACCTTTTGACTTACCTCTTCCTTCTCCAGAATGCAAGTAGGATGCATCTGAGTCTTGGTTGGCTTGCTTTTTGACATGTCAAACTTCTTCAGAAGATCTTTTATGTATTTTCTTTGATAGATATACATGGCTTCTAATGTTTGATAAATTTGAATGCCCAGAAAGAACTTTAGTTCTTGCATTAAGCTCATTTCAAATCCTGTCTACATTAACTCAAAAAATTCTTGGCAAACAAAGGGGTTATCAGAACCAAATATTATATCATCAACATAGATCTGACAAATCATAAGACCGTTTATGATGTTTTTACAAAAGAGAGTGGAATCCACTTTGCCTCTGATAAAATCATTTTCCAGAAAAAATGAACTAAGTCTTTCATACCAAGCTCTGGGAGCTTGTTTCAAACCTTAAAGAGCTTTCTTAAGTTTGAAAACATGTTCTTGAAGTTTTGAATTTTCAAAACTAGGAGGTTGATGGACATACACTTATTCAAAAATGTAACCATTCAGAAATGTAACCATTCAGAAACACACTTTTGACGTCTATTTGATATAATTTATTAGAATAATTAACATCAAAAGATACAAGGAGACGAATAAATTATAACCTCGCGACTGGAGCAAAGTTTTCATTGTAGTCAATCCCTTCTTGTTGACTATAACCTTGTGCCACCAGCCGTGCTTTGTTTCTGACAACTTCACCACTTTCATTTAGCTTATTTTTCTAAACCCGTTTAGTTCTAATCACATGGGTTCCCTTTGGTCTTGGTACAAGATCCCAAACGTCGTTTCGGGAAAACTGATCAAGTTCTTCTTTCATTGCCAGAATCCATTCTTTATCTTGAAGAGCTTATTCACAGGATGTTGGCTCTATTAGAGATACTAGTCCCAGAAGTGTTTCTTCAGAAACTTTGAATGTTGATCTTGTTCTGACAGGTTCATCATTGTTTCCCAAAATTAGTTCTTCAGAGACATTCTGCCTATTTCTTTGTCTTTTTTGATTGATTGTGATTTCAGGTGCTTCTGAAGTTCCTATTTCTGCTTCTTCAGAACCAATTGTCTTTTCGTCAGAACCTGCAAGTGAGATCTCCAAATCTGCAAATTTCTCAACTAGCTTTGACTTTTCAGAGTCAAGCTTATCATTAAATCTGACATGAATTGGTTCTTCTATAATTTGTGTTTCTGTATTGTATACTCGATATGCTTTCGAGTATTCTGAGTATCTCAACATAATACACTTTTGTTCCTTAGAATCAATCTTGTTCAGATTCTCTTTAGTGTTTAGAATAAAACAAGAGCATCCAAAAGGATGAAAATAAGAAATATTAGGGTTTCTTCTCTTACACGGTTCATAAGGAGTCTTCTCCAGAATAGGTCTTATAGAGATTCTATTATGAATGTAACATGTTGTATTCATAACTTCTTCCTAAAAGTGCTTGGCCATATTAGTCTCATTGATCATGGTTCTGGCCATTTCTTGGAGAGTCATATTCTTCCTTTCTACAACTCCTTTTTGTGGTAGAGTTCTAGGATAGGAGAAATCATGGGATATTCCTTTAGAGTCAAAAAGTTCTTCAAAAAGTTTGTTTTCAAATTCACCACCATGATCACTTCTGACTCTAATAATCTTAAAGTCTTATTCATTTTGCAGTTTTGAATAGAAACTGGTGAACAGAGACTATGACTCATTCTTGTGCCTTAAGAATTTTACCCATGTCCAACGACTGTAGTCATCAATAATGACAAGTCCATACTTCTTACCATTGACTGGCGTTGTCTTAACAGGTCCAAAGAGATCAGTGTGTAGAAGTTCCAGAGGTCTGGAGGTGGAAACAACATTTTTTATTTTGAAAGTGGTTTTAGAAAATTTACCTTTCTGACATGCTTCACAAAGAGCATCTGAAGAAAACTTAAGCTTAGGTAGGCCTCTGACTAACTCAAGTTTATTTAGCTGAGAAATCCTCCTCAAGCTAATATGACCCAAGCATTTATGCCACACCCATTGCTCTTCATTGACAGACATCAAGCATTTCACGTTTTGATTTTCCAAATCTGAAAGTTTTATTTTATAAATGCTATTCTTCCTTTTTCTAGTGAAAAGGATCGTGCCATTCTTCTGATTAACAACCTTGCACGTTTTTTAATTAAAAATAATATCATAATCGTTATCACTTAATTGACATATGGATAACAATTATGCATTAATCCCTCAACATAAAGAACATCAGAAATGGAGGGAAGAGATTTGTTACCAACTGTTCTAGATCCTCTGATTCTTCCTTTCTAATTTCCTCCAAATCCCACGAAACCAACATCTTTAAGTTCCAGGTCTTGGAGCATATGCATTCTTCCCGTCATGTGTCGCGAGCAGCCAAAGTCCAGGTACCATGACTAGTGTTTTAACTTTGCTGTATAGGATATCTGCAACATACACTATTTTATTTTTTGGTACCGAGAATCTTTTGGGTCCTTTAGGATTAGTTCTCCCAGAGTTTCTGAAAACTTTGGGTTTTCTAGCGTTACTGAACTTCTGTGTCTGTGCAGGTGTATAATGGTAATAAAAAGGAGATTTTGGTTTGTTTTCTATAGTAAGTTTCTGATCATCGTCATCAGAGTCATAACCAATTCCTTTTTTTATATTATGACTTAATCATAGATCATAGAAGCCATTTTGCTTAAGTCTAGGCTATTGTTCAGAAATTTCTGAAAGGCTTTATCATATTTGTATATGATAGTGTTAGAAGTAGGTGGAGCTTTAGAAAGAGTTTCCTCAAGTTTTGAACATTTCTTAGTTGAAAATTCTTTTTCTCTTTCAAGAATAAAATTATTTTCTTTGAGTTCACAAACTTCTTTCTCAAGCTTATCACACTCTTCAACAGTCTCTTCATGAACCCTTTTCAAGTTCTTGAATTTCTGTCGAAGCTTCTAATACAAGCTCAGAGATTTGGACAAACAAGCTTCCAGATCAGAACGAGAAAAGTCAGATAATACCTCTTCAGAGTCAGACTCTGTTTCAGATGAACTTCCAGAGGTAGTGGCCATGAATGCTACTTTGCATGCTCCTCTTCAGAATCAAATTCTGGAGCTTCAGATTCAGATTCATCCCATGTTGCCATGAGTCCTTTCTTATTTGCTTTGAAGGAGTTCTTCTTGAAGCTTTCTTTTCTGGAGCTATCCATCTTTAGGTTTGGACAGTCATTTCTATAGTGTCCAGGCTCTTTGCATTCATAACACGTTACTTCCTTGTTGGGTATGCCTCTGGATGTTGAATCTAGACGGTCTCCCTTCTGTCTGGGCCTTCTGAAGTTTTTTGTCTTTTTCTCAAAAGAGATAATTCTTCTTCATCATCAGAATATTCATTCTCAAAGTCATCAGCTTCTTCCTCTTCAGCTTGAAAGGCTTTATTCCTTTCGGACTTTCTTCTTTCTGATCTAGACTTTATAGCAACAACTTTTCTTTTCTTTTGAGGTTCATCTTCTTCTAGCTCTATTTCATGACTTCTGAGGGATCGGATAAGTTCTTTAAGACTTATGTTGTTCAGATCCTTGGATAGCTTCAGAGCAGTAACCATAGGTCTCCACTTCTTGGGAAGATTTCTGATTATCTTCTTAATGTGATATGTTTTAATATATCCTTTTTTCCAGAACCTTGACTCTTGCAACCAAGGTTTGGAACCTTGAGAACATCACTTCAACAACTTCATTATCTTCCATTCTAAAGGCTTCATACTTCTGGATAAGGCTAGAGCCTTAGTCTCTTTAACTTGATTCTTGCCTTCATGCGTCATTTTCAAGGAGTCAAAAATATCTTTGGTTGTTTTCGTGTTGGTTATCTTCTCGTACTCGTTGTAGGAAATAATGTTTAACATAATGGTTCTTGCTTTATGGTGATTCTTGAAATCACGCTTCTGGTCGTCACTCATTCTACTTCTTGGAATAGGAATACCAATTGTAGAGATGGGTGGTTCATAACCATTTGTAACCATATCCCAGAGAGCAGCATCATAGCCTAGGAAGAAACTTTCAATTCTGTCCTTCCAGTAGTCAAATTTTTCTCCATCAAAAACTGGAGGTTTTGCATTGTAGCTATCTCTTTCATTTGTGTTAGCCATGAAGTTTTTCTCACCCTGGGTATCTCTACACGGTTAAGTGTTTGATTCAAAAATTAATAATAGAGCTGAAGCTCTGATACCAATTGAAGGTAAAGAAAAACAAGAAAGGGGAGTTTGAATTGTTTCCACAGAAATTTAAAATATTCTTGCAATAACACATATAAAATAAATGATAATAACACAAACAATTTATCTTGGTTCGCTTAAAATTCAAAGCTACTCCAGTCCATCCGGCCAATGTGATTTCACCTTCAATAAGGACTGAATCCACTAATCTCAACAGATTACAAAATTCATCTAAGAGTTCAACAACCTCTTAGTCCTCTCAAGTCTACAGACCTAAACAAGTCACTTGAGGAATCACAAACAATTTCAAGAATTACTAGTGTTTGACTAGATGCTTCTAGATAAGCAGTAAAAACACACTTTAAGAACAATGAACGACAACCACACAACATTGAGCAACGACTCTTGTATGGAACTATTTCTTACAACAATAATGGTGAAGAATATTCAGAGAATGAGAACGTTGTTGTATGAAAGTTGTGTAAAAGTTGTTTTTTTCAGCAAGTTGTAAGGAGACCTTTATATTGCACTTGAGATGATACTGTTGGGGGGAAATCAATAAAGATTTTGTGCCAGCTGTGGGAGGTAAATGTATTAAATTTCTTGTCTTTTCTAAACTAGTCTTGGAGTATAATCCATTGTTTCCTTAAAAAAAAATTTACTACAATTTGAATACCTCCAGCTTAAGTTTCTGATATGGTGATATATGATGGTGTGTTTCTGAGCCTGTGTCAGAGTGAGCATAATCAGAGTCTTCAGAGTTAGAGTCTTCAAATATCTTTTCGCAGAGTCTTCAGATATCTCTTGCAGAGTCTTCAGATATCTCTGCCAGAGTCTTCAGAATCAGAGTTTTAACTTCAGAGTCAGATTCTTCAGGTGATCACTCCTCATATGTATTCTGTTTAGAGTCAGATATGATTTCTCTTTATGTTAGGTCAGCGTTTCTGGATTACTTCAGATGACATATATTCGTTTCTTGAGGATCAGAGGGTGACTTATCAGAGTCATTTTATCTTAGAATCCTGTACACTTACAAAAATTGTTAGGGTACCAAATTGTTTTATTCTTTATTATCATTAAAACTTAGAGATATATTGCAGAATCATAATCTTGTTCTAACAATTATGATCCTTGAAAGTTGGCAAAAAGTCACTTAAAAATAGGTCAAATTTCACTAAGTCCACAAATGACCTATAACGTCTCTAAAATTTGATGATCCTCCAAGCATAATTGGCTATTGTCATGTAAAGAGAAGTTGCAGAGGATGTTGAGAAGAATCATATGTAAAAAGAAGCATTCAAAAATGTTGAAAATTGAAGGAGTTGTGATCTTTGGAACTTTGACTTCAAAATATTGACTTTTAGGTTAAACCACTTGGAATAAGCTTGTGCACTTGGACTTTTCTTGCATTTCAAAGCACATGGGTGATCATATGAACTCAAAATAAGTTTCCCTTGATTGTCTCTTGATTAAATTGCTCAAAGTTTGAAGTTACTCGTTGAAGAAGACATTGAAATAAACACATGAACCTTTGACTTTCTTTGAGAAGTAAGCCACCAAACTTTGAGATGCTTTTGATTTGAGGAGTCATACCTTGCATAATAAATTTAAGGGAAGCAAGACATATTTTTGATATTTTGATTAGTGGTTAGATAAGCAATGAACATATAAACACAAAGGTAGACAAAGAGGTGCTTGGTGATCCCTATAAGAAACAAATCCAAAGATGAATAGGGGAATGACCAAGATGTGATCTTATTTGTGTGCAAGAATGCAAATGAGATGTGGGATCTTAGGATTAAAAATTAGGGTGTGACATTGTATGATGTTAAATACTTAAGGAAAGTTTATTGGGCATGTTGAAATATTTAAGGATGGTTTGTAATCTTATTTGAAACATTTAAGGAATTTTTGTTATTCATTTATCTCATGCTAAATTTATTCTTATTACTTATAAATAAGAAGTAAAATTTTAAATACTACTGAAATTTTATTGAGATATTATCAACATTAAAATACAAATTTTAATTAAAATTTAGATAACATGAGTGATTCCTTATGTTCAATAAATTTAAATTACTATAGATATTTCTACATATTTTAGTCGATTCATTTTAAATGAGTTCATTATACTTTCCTTGATATAGTTGTAATCATTAGCTACTTTTTAATTTAATGTTGTCGTAATTTTTTTTTAATTAATATAGATTGAATTAGTGTACACAAAAAGTTAAAAACAAAGAGCAAAATTGGTTCTTGAATCAACAGTAGAAATTATAATCTTTGGAAAAAAAAACATAAAATTTGAAATAATTGTTTTTATATTCATAATATATTTCTAGATCAAAACTGTTTATAAATTCAAAACTTTTTGAAATTCTATTATATTTTTTTATTTGTGTGTGTGGATAACAAGTAGTTTTGTGTTTATGAACTGTGATAACTCAAGAAAAGAATTTGTGATTTTTGAAGATTTTTTTTTAAAATAACCATGTTTCATGTTTTTCAAAAAAAATATGAAAATAATTAATTTTTAAATTTTTTTTCAAAATAATCATGTTTGGGGGAGAATGCGCCGGGGGAGTTGGCGCACCCCAAAAAAATAAGAGGAGGCGCCAGATGCATTGGCGCAGGCCTCATGAAGAGGCGTCAATGCTTGTGGCGCCTGCATGACCCTCCAAGAGGAAGAGGAGGCGCCAATACAGCTGACGCCTATGTATGTATGTGCATTTCTTTTGAAAATTAAGACTTCATAATATTTATTATAAATACAATTGAAAAATTATATTATTTTAAATATAATATATTTTTAAATATTATATTACTTTTTATAAATAATATAATATATTAATACATGTCTAAGTTATATAAAATAATACTTAAATATTTAATATATAAAAAATTTATAAAATATAAATACATTATAAAATAGAACACAAAATAATTGAATATTAATTTGAATATATTAATATATAATATTTTTAAAAATTAAAGAATAGAGATAAAATTTAATAAAATGAAAAAAGAACAATATATGATTTTTTTTTTAAAATAAACATGTTTTTTATTTTATTAAATTTTATCTCTATTCTTTAATATATTGTTCTTTTTTCATTTTATTAAATTTTATTTCTATTCTTTAATTTTTAAAAATATTATATATTAATATATTCAAATTAATATTCAATTATTTTGTGTTTTATTTTATAATGTATTTATATTTTATTAATTTTTTTTATATTAAATATTTAAGTATTATTTTATATAACTTAGACATGTATTAATATATTATATTATTTATAAAAAGTAATATAGTATTTAAAAATATATTATATTTAAAATAATATAATTTTTCAATTGTATTTATAATAAATATTATGAAGTTTTATTTGAATTTTTGTGTAAAAATTAATATAAAAAATAATATGTTTAAGGTTGAATAATTCAAAAAATATAAAACAAAATAATATGTTTAAGGTTAAAATATAAAACAAAATATTTTACAAAATAAGAGTAACATATAATTTAAAATGGAAATAGCAATTTATATTAATTATAAATAAATTATATAAATATTGAAGAATATAATTCATATATTTAAGATATTAAAATTTAAAATAAAAATTTAGTGTCTCTTATGATCTAAAAACAATGACTCATTAAATATATGATGAAACAATTTAACATGAAAGGTTTGTGGTGCAATGATAACGCTTTTCACGCGCCAGCTGTATTGGCGCCTCCTCTTGGAGGGCTATATTTTTTGGGGGTGCGCCAACTCCCCCGGCGCATCCTCCCCAAACATGGTTATTTTGGAAAAAAATTTAAAAAGTTGATTATTTTCGTATTTTTTTTAAAAAACATGATTATTTTAAAAAAAATCATTTTTGAATGTCATAACTATATTTATATTAGAAAATAAAGTTTGTTGTGTAGTGTAAATATTTAAGGAAAGTTTTTTTTTAGGTATGTTGAAATATTTAAGAAAAGTTTGTATTCTTATTTGAAACATCTAAAAAGTTTTGGTTCTTCATTTATCTCATGTGAAATTTACTATTAATGCTTTTATATTAAAAATAATTTTTTTAAATATTTGTGGACTTTTATTTTTAGAGATTGTCAATATTAAAATATAAAATTTTAATAAATTATAGAAAACATGAATTTGTGATTCCTTATAATCAATCAATTTAAATTCTTATAAATATTTCTAATGATATTCTCCTGTCTTTGATATAGATATAATCATTACCTTCTTTTTTATTTAAATTTATTGTAAAATGTTGTAGTTAATATATATTTAATTAGTCTACGTACACTATTAAAAAATTAGAGCAAGATTTTTGTATGAATCAACACTAAAAATTTGAATTTTGAAAGAATAAAAAAGCATAAACCTATTTTTCTCTCATGCAATACATTTACGACCATCTCAATCAAAAATTTATAAATTCAAAATCTCTTAAAATTCTATTATATTTTTTCAGGTTTCTTTCTGGGTTGCAAAATAATTTGGGTTTATGAGTCATTATAATTTAGGAAGAGATTTTGTGATATTTTAACACCATAACAATATTTATTTTAGGAAACAAAGTATTTTTTTTTTTGCACTGTGAAATATTTAATGAAAGTTTATAGGGTATGTTGTAATATTTAAAGAAGTTTTGTTGTCTTATTTAATACATTCAAGAAGTTTTTGTTATTCATTTATCTCAAGTATATTGTTATTATTTTTAAATAAGAAGTAAAAATTTAAAATATTACATAACTACTATTTTGAGGTTTTTTTACCCAAATAATCCACTTTTTCAAGAAAATTCGCAAAATACCCTTAGTTTCAAAAAAAATCTCAAAATATCTCACTTTTAGGAGGAGTCGCCAATTGAATTGGAGACTCCTCTTAAAACTTGAATGGAGGCGCCAATTGGATTGGCTAGGGCATGTGCCCTAGCCAATCCAATTGGCGCCTATGTGTAGGTTTTAAGAGGAGTCGCCGATTCAATTGGAGACTCCTCCTAAAATGCATTTTTTTGTGTTTTATGGTATAAGTGAAAGATAAATTTGATATAATACGACTTGATATTAATAAAGTTTGGAGTTTACACAAAGAAACCTAATGGTGATGACCGGGATCACCTAACCGACCTCCGGTCCCACATCCTCTAGCTACCCTAACCCTTGGTCATAACCCACGTTGACAATTCTGCACCGGTGTTTGATCATCTGAGGGGTCAGGAGCGTCACTACCAACTACAGGAGAAGGTCCGTTGAGGTATTCAGACAAGTCAGCATAGTCTTCAGTATGCATTGATGGTGTACCGCCGTAGCTGAGCTCATGACCAATGCCAGAGAAGTTGGGGTGTGGTTGACTCATGGATGGGCGACCGGGACGGTTGAAGGGAGACATGGGTGTGAATGATGCGTCGAGGAAAGGTTGGAAAGGTTGTTGGGGTGTTTGGTAGAGATAGAGTTGTTGGATGTTTTGGTTTTGTGATGTTTGGGCTTCTTGGCTACGGTAGGAGGAGGGACGGTTGGTGTTTTGGCTAAGGCGACTTTGGTAGGGTGATGGTGTGGGTACGAAGCGATGTTGGGTCTCAGGTTAATGGTCAATTTGTTGGTGGTGGTATGGGGTATGCTCTTGGTATTGGGGTTGGGTGAATGGCATGTTTTGGTTGTATGTTTGTGTGTTTGTGGAACGAAAAAGTTTGACGGATAAGGGGTTGTGAGTAACCGGGCTGAGAATGTTGTTGGGGGTTAGATGTTGATCCTTCTTGTGTGTAAGTTGCCTGGCGTGGGTCGTATAGGTACATATTTTCGGCGATGAACTGAAAACCAACCGATCTGTACCAAGCCATATAAGTACGACTTGGTTTTACCTCAGTTGACATGACTGCGTCAGTTAAGACATGGTCATGATGGTGCTTCCATTTGCGATACTCCGATCTTGCGAAGCTTTGCCATGGATTGAAGTTCCATTGATCGTTAACTTTACGCAAATGCCATTCTCCTAGGCTAGCTGTGGGATCTGGGATATTCTGGACCATACCAAACTGCAGCTTCACACGATCGGTGTTGTGCATCTCCACAGTGGTGAACCGTATTATCGGTGTGCATGCAGTCCAAACGGCTGCGTCTTCAACGTTGACCTCATGGTCATGATCCAAATTAAGGTATGAATGCCAAATGAACTGAAATGTTAAAGAAGATAGGATTATAATGAATATAGAAAAAGTTAACAAAATATAACGAAATAATTAAGTTATTTTGCTTACGTCTGTCGGTCGAAGGTGATCCAACAGGTTGCGATACTGAGTAATACAATGTCTCGGACATCTGTTGTAACTCATATCACGTGCCGACTGTCGCATCACGCGAAAAACCGGCGGGAAAAGAAAGAAACAACAGAGCCGCCACCGTGCGTTATTTATCCCAAAAGAGGGAAAGGAAACGCTCGAAGTAAACCTAGGAAAGATCATGGTCTCGCGACCAAAAAGAATGGGTTCGGGAGTCAGTTATGCGAAGGGAAAGTATTAGCACCCCTACGCATCCGTAGTACTCTACGGGATCCACGCACAATAGGAAGGAAAATGGTTGCTAAATCACTGCTCACACACACACACACACACTGGCTGAAAGAGACACAAGAAACTGACTGAAACCGACTCGGCAGGATGTCGCATCCTGGGCCTACTTAGTCTATCAGGCATAGACATCAGAGTCGAAGTAGTTCGGACTGGGGAAACGACACATGCTCGCTAGGATACCGCATCCTATGCATACGTATCTTCTCGGACGAGAGAAGAATCAGAGCATTCGTAGCTCGGCTGACACGCACACAAACAAACAAGACACAGGCAAACGTGGAGCCCGACTGCCAATCACTGGACTTACATCAGCATCCGAACCAAAAACGCACTCAAGAAGGCAAACATGGAGCCTGAATGCCAATCACTGGACTTACATCAGTATCCGAACCAAACACACGCGCACTGGAACCCAAATGCCACTCGATGGACTTATATCGGCTTCCAAGCACACAACAACATAACAAGTTAATAGGGAGTCGGGGACTCGAGCCTATAACTGTCAAGCACACACTCAGAACAAACAGACAACAAATTGCTAAGGAGTCAGGCACTCGAGCCTAGCAACTGTCAAACAACACACACAAAAAAGAAAAAGGGCGCCCGGAGAGATCAACTCAATCTCCTGCCTACATACTTCATCTGGTGTGAAGATCAGGGCGATGTAGTTCCCCTACAGAGGGATACAGGACTAGCCTAACCAGATAACAGAGGGAGACACAACTAGGGAGACTACGACTCGAGCCTAGATGTTATCATGCAAATTCATCCCTAAGTTAAGGTTTCTAGCTAACTGGCACAGGGAGCCAGACTATCCTAAACATGACTTGCACAGGAAGCAAGCCACACACACACTTAACTTGCACAGGAAGCAAGCCTAAACTAACCCTAACTTGCACAGGAAGCAAGTCTAAACAAACATACAAGCACAGATAGCACACACTATACACAAGCAAGTGGCTCACACAAGGGTTAGGCACTGAGGCCAACTGGAATAGGGTCAAAGGTTGCTCTTAACCTTGCCATTGAGAGACTAAGGTGAAGCAGATGAAAGGTGAGTGAAGATAAGACTTCACAGCTCTTATCCCTGGCCTGGGAGAGCTCAAGACAAGAATGTGTGGGTTCAGAAAGTGGGAACCCTTCTACACATTTAAAACTGACTCAACTGTACATTTGTACAAGATCTTGGGTTTTTATCTGTAATGCATCAACACAGTGGTGTGAGCAAAACAGAAGACACACTGAATAGCAGGGGATAGGTTGCATATCCCTTGGGTTCTGCCAATTGCCTCTTCACTTAGGAGGTCTTTGACTCTATGCAAGGACAAAATTAAACATACACAAACATTGCCTCTTAAGGAGGACTTCAGACAGTTGCCTGGCCAAGTAACAGGCCAGGTCTTCCAGACTACATGAAGATTAGAAGCATACCTCAATGCAAATTGCTTATACAAGCAAAGCAAAGCAACAAGTTCACAAGGAACTAAGCAACTAAAAGCACCTGAAACAGTCAAGCAGATGTTAGTATGCAACTTCAAAACAAAGCAGAAGGAAACAGACATTAACAGTTAATCAGAAGCAAATGAATGTGCAAGGCACAAGGCTTAAGGCATGTGAGCCAAGCCACCTACAAAACAAACAAGTTAGACAATGATAATCAAGCAAGCTCAATCAAATTGTAATGATCTCTTTGAAGCATTTGTATCTTAACCTGAAAACATAAGCTCAAAAGTGAGTAACAGGACCACTAGGGCAAGCCTAGGGTCAAAAATGAATGAGAAAGTCAAAACAGCAAGTGGCAAGTATCCAAAATCATGTTCAAACAATTAGGAAACACAACCAATTGGGTTCACACTCATATCAATCATCATCATCATTTCATGAGCAAATTAGGTCAAAACATGGCATTTAGAAGCTCATAGAAGTCAACAGAAAGACTTGCATCAAAAGCAAACTAAAACATTTCCAAAAATCACCAAATAAATCATGATCAATCACAACCCACAGTAAAGTAAGCATGTCAAATTTCATCTCATTTGGACAAGTGGAAGGCAGTCAATGAAAATCATAAAGTCAAAGCAATTTTGGACATGCTCAAAGAAGTCAACCAAACATGCATCAACTTAGAAAAATCATAAGTCAGAGATGGTGTATGATAAATGAATGGGACTAAAACCATGGCAAAGATGAAGATGTCTAGTTATCTCATGTAAAATTTCATGTCCATCTAATAAAGTATGAGAATTTCACAAATGAAATGGGAACATGTGTCACACAAAGTCAACATATGACCAAGCAGGGGAGAAAATCTCAAACAATTAGGAAATGCCACAAATAATTCCAAGAAAATTCACATGTAAACTAGACATACAAGAGTAGGTTCATGCAAAAAAATCAGATCAATTGGAGGTCAAGAAGCATGGTAATGAAAATCATGAAGTTGGACATCAATGGTGTGACACAAATTGTCACACCCTAATTCAAAAAATCATAACTCACAAACCAGATAAGATAAATTCACAAACTCTACACCAAAATCACCATGAGTGTGTCTAGCTGTAGCACCTCAAATTTGCACCTATCATTGTACATACATTTTCATATTAGGTCATAGCATATCATGGTCCATTGCATAGCATTGCATTGTCTCAGTTGCCTCAAGTGCAAGCCAATCAAGGAATTAGGTCAAATTGATCAGGAGATCAGTCAGTCAAGCAAGCAAGCACAATTCTCAAGGAGCCAAGGCCCTAGGGTTTGTCCAACAAGTTCACACGACTTGGAGATCCATTTGAAGTGTTTTGGTCAAAGATTGGATGTTCAGAAGTCATCAGTTCATGCACAGTCAGGCAAAGAACCCTAGACAGTCAACAGTCAGTCAAAGCAGTGGATGGTGGCCATTCTTGTGGAATTTGGACACCATGCTCATTAATCAAGAGTTCATATGTCTTGGGACATCATTTGAAGTCAAGTTCTCAAGGAATTAGGGTTTGGAATTCATCAGAAGAGGTTCAGTCATCCAAAACCCTAGAAAAGTCAATTGTTGGTCAACTGTCCATCTAATCAGTGATTTGATGATGGAAATTGGTTTGAGGGGTCTCATTCATGTCCATATAGTCCTCATATATCATGTCAAACACAATCATGGAAGAATTTGAAGCCAGATCAGAAATTTCCAAAAATGGAAACTGGACCTGTAACTGAAACTTACCAAAAATGGAAAGTCTTGATCCTCAAACTTACATCATGATACAAGCTTCAAATGAATTTTTGCCCAACATGAAAGTTGAAGATCTTGTTCTCCCATTTCCAAAAAGTCCAAGAACTCTCAATTCCCATGTGTGGTTGGCAAGTTATGATCGAATCGATTTCAGAAAATCTTGAACTTCAAAAGGCCATATCTCCCAAACCATTTGGCCAATTTGGGTGGGGTTTTTTCCTACAAGTCACATTTGATCCCCTCTTTCCAAAAATGTAACTTTCATGAACCAAAACCTTGCCAATCAAAATGGCATTTTTTGACTTGTCTCATTTAAATTCAAGTTTGACCAAGGGTTGACTTTTTGATATAATCATTTTTTTACCACTTGGCCATTGGAACATGTTCTGAAAATGCATTTAAAACTTGTTGCAAGCCCATTCTTGTGCAGTACATGAAGCCATGCCTAGTTTGCTTGAATTTTGGGAAGAAAGTACAAGTTTCACCAAACCTATCCCACAAATCCATGGACCATGCCTTGTACATCAAAACAGAAGATTTTTACCTCATTTTCTGTCATGGAAAACCAGCTGCAGCCAGCATAACCAACAGAAAAAACATTGGTTCTCTCATTCTCTCAAAAAATCACATTTGGTGCATTTTCAAAAACGAGTCCAAAAACTTCCAAGGAACTGAGCACTGCCTGGCTTAAAACACCATCCTTTCATCATTTTGAACTGGTAGCAGCCACATTTGACAGCAAGAAACCTTGGTTCTCTCATATTCTAAAAAACCTCATCATTGTGCATTTCCAAAACCAGTCAAGAAACTCTCAAAGAACAAAACTTTGCCTGGCTTGAAACATCATCAAAACTACATTGTAAACCTGTTGTAACCACCTTTCTCCACCTGTAGAAGCTTCTTGCAGCACTGTTTTTGCAGAGCATTCATCCATGGCAGAAGTTGTGTGAAGCTATCCCAAGCCATCTCAAGCCAAGTCCCTTGCATCATTCAACTGTAGGAAGCTTAAAGCTCATCTGTTTTACTTCAAATCCACCAAACAACAACTGTTTTTCCTTCTGCTTCAAAAATAGGTAAGATTTCGACCCTCTCTATTTCAAAAAACATGAGATGTTTCTGGTAGGTCTCTCCATGCTGAGTCTCGTGGTGTGTTTGTTTTTGAAAATGATTGATTGTTGCTCGAGTTATGCTGAAAACAAGTTTGATGTTGATTTATGTTTGTGCTCGATTCATGATACATACAAGGTTTGCCCCTATTCAATCAGCTGGGAACCCGAAATGGATGAGCAACGACTGTCAGACTTTCAGGGTAAACAGGGATTGAATACCAAAAGAACCGTAGAAATTTGCACTCTGCCGGATATGATACAAGGAGAACCACGTCATTTACCGATGACGCCTGCAATTGACAACTTCAGAAAAGCGAAACCATTTACCGATGGTTAGAAACTGGAAACTTGATATTTACCGATATCAACTTCAGCGAGACCATTTACCGATGGCGGTTGGGAAACAACTCTGATGTAAAAGGAAGCAAGACCATTTACCGATGGTGGCCTCAAAGAAACTTGACATTTACCGATATCAACTTCAACTCGACCATTTACCGATGGCCACTGCAACTGGGGATCCGATATTTACCGATATCGAAACATACGGGGCCATTTACCGATAGCGGATAAAACTGGGCATTCAATATTTACCGATATCGAAGCATACGGGGCCATTTACCGATGGCGTCTCCACTTGGGGAGGAACAAAATCTTTGTGGTGTAATCAGACAAGACGTTTACCGACGACTTCTGGGGATCTTGATTTTATCAACAAGGAAACAAAGCATGACCAGACATTTACCGATGACTGGGATGAGACTCGACGTTTACCGACATCGAAAGATGATGTTTACCGACATCAAAAAACGAACAGACATTTACCGATGACCGGGGAACACTTCACTAAGGGAAAAAACAAGTATTTGCAACTGGAAACCAGATAGGACATTTACGGATGACTCTACTGGGGATTTCTAGCTGGGGATTATCAGACATTTACCGATGACTGCAGAAAAGACTCGATGTTTACCGACATCAAAAAATGACCAGACATTTACCGATGACTGGGGAGAGAACCCGATGTTTACAGACACCGAAACAATGGTGTTTACCGACACCAAAAAAGATCGACCAGACATTTACTGATGAATGGGAAGAATACTCGATGTTTACAGACACCAAAACAATGGTGTTTACTGACACCAAAAGATCGACCAGACATTTACAGATGAATGGGAATACTCGACGTTTACAGACATCGAAAGATGATGTTTACAGACACCAAAAAGATCGACCAGACATTTACAGATGAATGGGAATAAGAGAAACACAACCAGACGTCAACGGACGAATGGGAAAAACTCGTCGTTTATCGAAACCAACGGAGAGGTAAGTCCACATGGGGAGGGTACAACTAGACATCATCGGATGACTAGGAAAAAACTCAACGTTTATCGACACCAACGGAGAGGGGGAATTTTCACTAGGGAAGGGAGGCCGACGTTACGAACATCGAAAGATGATGTTTACAGACATCAAAAGAAAACCAGACACTTACGCATGACTGAGAATCACCGAAAGATGGTGTTTACCGACACCAAAGAAACAACACACGCGGGTGCTGACAGGATACTGACATCCACAAGATGACCGGGCAAGGCTGAACACTTGCAGGGGGGTCTCACTGGGGAGAAACAAACTTTCTGTCACCAACAGGTGAGGAAATAAACCTCTGTGGGGATATCAATCCTGAATGCTGTCAAGAGCAACTGTAGCAGACTTGCTGTGCTGATGTTGAATGAAATGATCTGCCCCTGCCGGGGATACGGTCTGGTGAGGTTAACACATGAATGCATATGTTTGAATTTTTCTATGGCGTAATGCTCCATATTGAATGGGAATGCTACGCGATTTTTGAGGATGCAATGATTACTACATGCAAAATGCAAATGAACCCTGGCTAGGGAGCCAAAATGATCAGATACTTTGACTCTGTGGGGAGACTCCTCTTGGGGAAATATTCTGCGGGGAACTCTGCTTGGGGAACGGTAAAGCGACTTCACACTCATGTTGGAGAATAGCACTGCTGCTGGGGGAAGGGTAAACTCCGCCGGGGATATCCTTCAGTCCACAGATAGGATAAATGTTGGAGATAAATTTCAATGAACCTGCCTCACTCGGGGAGGAAATTGGCAAATACAGGCCTGCTGGGGATAGGCAAACCTTAAATCTGTCGGGGAATAGAAGACACTATCCACAGACGTCTTCGCAGGGGAACATAGCTCTGATAGCTTCCAAACTTGCTTGGGGAAAATATCTGCTGAGGAAACGTCCTCGCAGATGCCGATCTGAAAAACAGCACAACAAAATGCCCCCAGGGGATACATGGACAAGATACGCTCAAGTGTCCTCAGCATTCAAAATGATTTTCAAATGTTTTGTCATCCTGCAAGCTATTGTTTAGCCTTCATGTTTTTATATGCAATGCTTATCAAAAATTCGGACATTTTTGCAAACAAAACAGTAAAAATAAAAACAAAAGAACCATTTATCTGAATAGCGACTTTTATTGATTGAAAATGTGCCTGAAGAGGCAAATACATTGGGAAGCAATTCCTAGAAAGAGGTAATTGCGCACAAAAGGAAAGATCTATCCTAATGGCAATGTGAACACGGCATCCACTATTTCCCAATTCTGTTATAACTCACAGATCATCAGTTTTTCTCCCAACTCCTTGCTTTCTGAGAAGAATGACTGGACGGATCACCTCTTTCGAGATGGCAGACGACAAAGCTCGATGAAGTACAGACAACTCAGACTGTAGTCTTCGCTTTAATCCCTAATTTTTGCCTGGATCGCCCTTTCGGGTTTTCAATCCACCGGGATACCCATTTTTGCCTAAGCCGCCCTTACGGGTTTTCGACTTACCGGGTGTACAAATTCTTTTCATTTTATCCCTAATTTTTGCCCGAACCTTTTCTTTCTGTTTTTTTGGTTCGTCGGGATGCCCTTTTTTTGTCTGGACTCTTTTTTCTTTTTGTCCAGCGGGTCAATTTATGCGAAGTATTTTTTGACTACATCTGAGTTGACAGGAGACGGAAAATCTTCACCATCCATAGTTGTAAGCATCAAGGCTCCGCCGGAGAAGACCTTTTTCACAACATACGGACCTTCATAATTAGGAGTCCACTTGCCCCTGTTACCTGCACCGGGAGGGAGGATCCTCTTCAAAACTAGATCACCTATCTGATAGCTTCGAGGACGCACTTTCTGATCAAAGGCTCGCTTCATCCTTCGCTGATACAACTGTCCATGACATACAGCTGCTAGCCGTCTCTCTTCGATAAGGCTCAACTCGTTAAACCTTGTTCGAATCCACTCGGCTTCGTCCAGCTTGACATCCAATAAAACTCTTAGAGAAGGAATCTCCACTTCAACAGGTAAGACAGCTTCCATACCATACACAAGGGAGTAAGGGGTTGCCCCGGTCGACGTACGTACCGAGGTACGGTACCCATGCAAAGCGAAAGGCAGCATCTCATGCCAATCCTTGTACGTAACGACCATCTTCTGCACAATCTTCTTGATATTCTTGTTCGCCGCTTCTACAGCACCATTCATCTTCGGTCTGTAAGGAGAAGAATTGTGATGTTCAATCTTGAAATCTTTACAAAGCTCTTTCATCATCTTGTTGTTGAGATTCGAACCATTGTCAGTGATGATTCTCTCAGGAACTCCATAACGACATATGATTTCTTTCTTGATGAACCGGGTAACCACTTGTTTGGTAACGTTAGCATAGGAAGCTGCTTCCACCCATTTGGTGAAATAGTCAATCGCGACCAAGATGAAGCGATGTCCATTCGAAGCAGTGGGCTCGATCTTCCCAATCATATCAATGCCCCACATGGCAAACGGCCAAGGCGAATTCATGACATTCAGAGGGTTTGGTGGTACATGCACCTTATCAGCATAGATTTGACACTTATGGCACTTCCGAGCATACTTGAAACAATCGGATTCCATAGTCATCCAGTAGTAACCCGCTCTCAACAATTTCTTAGCCATTGCATGTCCGCCGGCATGAGTACCGAAGGAACCTTCATGAACTTCCTGCATTAACATGTCTGCCTCGGGTCTGTCCACGCATCTGAGCAAGACCATGTCAAAGTTTCTCTTATACAACACATCATCCTGATTCAAATAAAAGCTTCCAGCCAGCCTTCTCAGGGTTTTCTTGTCATTCTTCGACGCACCTTCAGGATATTCCTGAGTCTTGAGGAAATTCTTGATGTCATAATACAACGGCTTCTCATCACCCATAACAGACTCGGCTGCAAACACATATGCAGGCCTCTCAAGTCGATTCACCGCAACATGTGGCACATGATTCCACCAATGAACTTTGATCATTGACGATAAAGTAGCCAAGGCATCGGCCATTTGATTCTCATCCCGGGGGACATGATACAACTTCACCTTCTTGAAGAACGTCAGTATTCTTCTGGTGTAATCTCTATACGGAATCAAATGCGGCTGATTCGTATTCCAATCTCCATTGACTTGATTGACCACTAGAGCGGAATCTCCGTAAATGTCAAGCGTTTTGATCCTCAGATCAATGGCTTCTTCTATCCCCATGATACAAGCCTCATACTCAGCTTCGTTGTTGGTGACGTCAAACGTCAATCTGGCAGAAAAAGGTATATGAGCACCTTTAGGA
The DNA here is from genome assembly GCF_024323335.1 of Lathyrus oleraceus. Classification (NCBI taxonomy): domain Eukaryota; kingdom Viridiplantae; phylum Streptophyta; class Magnoliopsida; order Fabales; family Fabaceae; genus Lathyrus; species Lathyrus oleraceus. The sequence continues at coordinate 437,722,179 of NC_066579.1, forward strand.
TTGATCAATACTGCCCCAACACCGTTACCATTCATATTCACAGCCCCATCAAACATCAATGTCCACCTGTCATCAGGATCCGGTCCTTCCTCGACAAGAGGCTCTTCGCGATCTTTCATCTTCAGATACATGATGTCTTCATCAGGGAATTCAAACATCATAGGCTGATAATCTTCAATCGGTTGCTCGGCAAGATAGTCTGACAGAATACTACCTTTGATGGCCTTCTGTGACGTGTACTGAATGTCATACTCTGTTAAAATCATCTGCCATCGGGCAACACGTCCGGTGAGAGCTGGCTTCTCAAAGATGTACTTCACTGGATCCATCTTAGAAATCAATAAGGTAGTATGGTTCAACATATACTGCCTTAGTCGGCGAGCAGCCCAGGCCAAAGCACAACAAGTTTTCTCGAGCAGTGAATATCTTGTTTCACAGTCGGTAAACTTTTTGCTAAGGTAGTATATGGCATGCTCTTTTCGACCAGACTCGTCATGCTGTCCCAATACACACCCCATCGAGTTCTCAGTCACTGACAGGTACATTATCAGAGGTCTCCCTGGAACTGGAGGTATAAGGATTGGAGGTTCCTGTAAATACTCTTTAATCTTGTCAAAAGCTTTCTGACAATCATCATTCCACTTGATCGCCTGATTCTTTCTGAGCAGTTTGAAAATTGGTTCACACGTGGCAGTTAGGTGAGATATGAACCTTGCAATGTAGTTCAATCTCCCTAAAAACCCACGGACCTGCTTTTCCGTTTTCGGTTCAGGCATCTCTTGAATAGCTTTGACTTTTGCTGGATCTACCTCAATCCCTTTCTCACTGACAATGAAGCCTAAAAGCTTCCCTGATCTCACCCCAAACGTACACTTGTTCGGATTCAATCTCAGCTTGAACTTTCTCAACTGGTCAAACAGCTTCTGCAAATTAACCAGGTGCTCCTCTTCTGTCTGCGACTTCGCAATCATATCATCTACGTACACTTCAATTTCTTTGTGCATCATGTCGTGAAAGAGAGTCGTTATTGCCCTCTGATAGGTAGCACCAGCATTTTTTAGCCCAAATGGCATCACCTTATAGCAGAACGTGCCCCAAGGTGTAATGAATGTCGTCTTTTCCATATCCTCTGGCGCCATCTTGATCTGGTTATATCCGGAGAAACCATCCATGAAAGAGAATACCGAGGATTGAGTCGTATTATCAACCAATACATCAATGTGAGGTAATGGGAAATCATCCTTCGGACTCGCTCTATTCAAATCCCGGTAATCGACACACATTCTGACTTTACCATCCTTCTTCGGCACAGGAACGATGTTGGCCACCCATGGGGGATAACTTGTAACAGCCAGAAAACCTGCATCCCACTGCTTCTGAACCTCTTCCTTGATCTTAGTTGCCATATCAGGACTCGTTCTACGAAGCTTCTGCTTGACCGAAGGACATCCTTCTCTAAGAGGTAATCGATGCACCACAATGTCTGTATCTAACCCAGGCATATCTTGATATGACCAGGCGAATACCTCCACATATTCTCTCAGCATCTCAATCAGCCTCCTCTTGACAGAGTCCTCTAAAGCAGCCCCAATCTTGATTTCTCTTTTGGCGTCTTCAGTACCCAAATTAACAACCTCCAACTCCTCCTGATGAGGTTGGATGACCCTTTCCTCCTGCTTCAGCAATCTGACCAATTCTGCAGGGAGTTCACAGTCTTCCTCACTCTCCTCTTCAGCTTGGTAGATGGGATTGTCGAAATCATACTGAGCCATAACAGAATTGTTCATAGTGAATGCCATAAGATCGCTTCTGCATGTTTAATGCTTTGTTTTAGAAAAAGAGTTCAAAAAAGTCACAAAAAACAAAAACATTGCCATTTTTGTTGTTTTGAAAAAGGATGAAAACAAAAAAATTGAAAGACAGGGATCACAAAGTTTGATTTCAAAAAATGTCCTTCATTAATGATAATCATTAAAACATGATGAGGCCCTACAATGAATCACTACGCCTTGGGCAGAACGTAGGATTTTCATGCAAAAATGACAAAACAACAGAAAATTACTCTGTCAGAAGAGTAACTTGAACCACTTCTTCAGCCGTCCAGTTGTTGATAGACCCCCCTGGTGCACACGGGCGAACCCAGTTGTCCAAATCACAATCACTGTCACAGTCTTCACTACCGGTTGCAGAGACGTCGCCATGATTCATCAGCCCAGCGCTGGTAAAGGTACTCGGACCCGCTTGACCATTCTGCTCTGCTTGGAGAGGCTCGTAACCAACACCAAATTTGTCTTCTTTAACCGGCAAATCCACCATCTTGCCCCAGCCTTCAGCTTTGCCAGAATCCACAACCTCCTTAGCCTGCTTGTAAGAAGTAATTGAAGCACCTGGCTTCCTCTGCTCAGCGTACGCCACTTTCTCAAGAGCCACAGTCTCAAACGCCTGGCATAAGGTTTCGTGGATCTCGCCATCCACCTCAACATATTTGAACGAGGATAGATGACTTACCAGAATCTCTTCTTCACCGCACACGGTCACAATCTGACCGTTCCAGACATACTTGAGCTTTTGATGGAGAGTCGACGAGACTGCCCCTGCTGCATGAATCCATGGACGCCCCAATAAACAACTATAGGCGGGCTGGATGTCCATAACATAGAAGATGATATTGAATACCTCAGGACCTATCTTCACAGGCAAGGTAACTTCCCCACACACAGAACGTTTGGAACCGTCGAAAGCACGAACGATCAGGTCACTGGGAGTAAGCACCGACCCTTCCGCATCAATCTTCTTCAGAATCTGCTTAGGCAGCACATTCAACGACGACCCGGTGTCTACCAATACGTGAGACAACACTGCCCCCTTGCACTCCATGGTGATGTGCAAGGCTTTGTTATGGTTTCGCCCTTCAGGCGGTAAGTCCAGGTTGGTGAATCCTACACCATGCCGGGTGCTCACATTGGCCATCACACCCTCCAGTTGATTGACAGAAATCTCTTGAGGCACGTAAGCCAGATTCAACATCTTCAGCAAGGCATTACGGTGTGCCTCAGAGCACAACAACAGTGAAAGTATAGAAATCTTGGACGGAGTTTGATTCAACTGATCTACAATCTTGTAGTCACTCTTCTTGATTATCTTCATAAACTCCTCCACGTCCTTCTCAAATGACCCCTCGGGCGCTTCTTTCTGGACAGGTTCTTCCTCAACCACAGCTTGCTTACCCTTTGCTTTGGCGAGAGCCTCAGCATTATTGTCCCTCAAAGGCTGCGGTGCGAACAGACGACCGCTTCTGGTAAAACCTCCTGGACCCCCTACATTATCCACAGCCGGACCAACAGTTGCAGGAACTCTATTCGGTAAACCAATGGTCACTGGAGTTTGATTCACTGGTCTCGTCTGACTTTCAGCCCTTCTGTAACTGCGGTGAGCATTATCATACTTCCACGGCACGGCTCTACTATTCTCAACAGCCCTTCTTCCAGACGTGGCGATAGTAGTTGGAGCACTGATGGTCACAGGCACGGAAATGGTAACTGGGGTACCATTTGTTGCAGGTGCACTAGCGACCCTTTGTCCACGTTCTTCAGACGGTTTAAAGTAAATGGTGATAGTTGACACTGTTCCACGATCTTTTACAGCCCTACTGAATTGCAGACAACCCTCATCCATCATACCCTGGATACCGGCCCTTAACTGGTCGCAACCATTCTCTGATTCTGCACAGCCCAAACAATCCTCATCACAGCCCGAGTAGACACCCTCATTCAGCAGACGGCCCTTCACAACTAGCAGAGAAGTCTGAACATCATCAACATTAACAACCAGATCTTCAGCTTCTTTCCCCTCAATATTGTTCACTCTATGCCCACCATGCTGAGGCATAGGGTTGTTTACGACATTAGGTACTGGAGCGAAGTTGATTGCCTTGGCATCGATCAAATCTTGGACCTTGTGCTGGAGAGCCCGACACTTCTCAGTATGATGTCCTGGTGCCCCAGAGTGAAAGTCACAACGGACGTTGGCGTCGTACCCAGGAGGCAATACTGTAGGCGGAGCCATTGTACGCAACTCAACCATCCCCAACCTGAGTAATTCGGGCAGCAGCTCGGCGTATGACATGGGTATCGAATCAAAACGTCGATCATGCATCTTTTGTCTGGGCTGATACGGACGTTGCTGCTGTTGTTGTTGTTGCGGTTGTTGAACTCTTTGTTGTTGTTGCTGACGAGGTTGAGGTGCCGGAATGGTCACTGCAGCAGCTTGACGGTATTCAATTCTGTTCTGATCTCTGCGGTGTTGAACAGCATTAGTTTCACCTTCTCTTCGACGAGGTGCCCCAGCAAACGGCTTCTTAGAAGAAGAGGAACCAGCATCTTGGATCTTCCCAGTTTTAATCAAGCTCTCAGTCCTCTCTCCACAAATGACAACATCAGAAAAACTACCGAATGGGCAGCTCCCCATCCGGTCCATAAACACACCTTGAAGAGTACCGATAAACATATCTGTCAACTCCCTCTCCAGCATAGGGGGTTGAACTCTAGCAGCCAGTTCACGCCACCTCTGGGCGTACTCCTTGAAGCTCTCATTGGATTTCTGACAAAGACTCTGTAGCTGAGTCCGGCTCGGTGCCATGTCCATGTTGTGTTTGTATTGCCTCAAAAAGGCCTCACCCAGATCCCTCCAACAGCGGATAGAATCTCTCTTCAATTCCATGTACCAGTCCAAAGAAGCCCCAGATAGACTATCTTGGAAAAAATACATCCACATCTTTTCATCGTCGGTATACGCAGAGATCTTTCGATAATAAGCCTGCACATGGGTGCGAGGGCAAGAAGTACCGTTGTATTTATCGAAGGACGGTGCTTTGAACTTGTGAGGGATTCTCAAACCTTCAACCAATCCCATATTAGTAACATCAAAACCGAGGGAGTTTTGACATTCCATAGCACGGATCTTCTCAGCAAGAGCATCAACTTTACGATCCCTCTCATTAACCCTTCCCAGAACGTCCTCGTCTTCACTGAGCAGAGAAAACATATCCTCTTGTCTGTCAATAATCGGAGCAGGATTACGGGCCGGGGCACGGACTGCTCTGGCATTAGCGGCATCTGGAACAATAGGTTGACCGTTGATTCGAATACCCCCCAACTCATCACCGACAGCATAGTTGTTGATGGGTACAGCAGCAGCAACATTGTTATCATTGACCGGGCCTCCCTCTGGCGGAGCATGGTTGACCGGTGGAATTGCAGCCTCTTGTCTCTGAACCATGGCTCGAAGTTCTTCTTGACCTTGTGCAACCCCTTGCATCATATTCATAAACTGGGCCATGCTAGCCTTCATCTCAGCCAACTCAGCTTGAAATTGATCCATACTTCTCTGTTGATTCAGTCTTGTTGAATAGCGGTGCGGACGTTGATCAGCTATCCTGCCTGAACAGGAACCAAGAGTGAGAAGTCACGACCAAGAACACCTGTTATGCAAAATGATATGAGTATGATGCTAATGATGCGTATGATGCACATGATATGTTCATTCCTCAGGCATTCAAAGAGCCTGACCCATCCTGAAAAGATGGCAACCTGCAGCAACAAGAGAACAAACAGATACAAGGAAAATGAGAACAACAGGGAAATACTGACGACCTTATCCATACATAAGAGCAAAAAGGTCAATACCACCGAGTCAACAGAAAATTCGCATAAACAGAGTACAAAGAAACGAATCCCATCCAACAAGCCTGGAGGTGATTCTCAACAATGAAGGTCCAAAGACGGAGTACAAACAAATGAATCCCATCCAACAAGCCTGGAGGTGATTCTTAACAAAACACAAACAAAAGATACAAACTAAGACAGACGGTCTTCTGGAATGAGGGTCTTCAGGTAATGGCACTGGTCTATCAACAGTGTGCATTCTGAACATTCTGGTAGAGGGGTAATCTTCTCCTTCAACTGTCTTCTAAGCTCTAAGACTTCTCCTCCAAGACGGTTCTCTGATGCCTGTCTCAAGTCTACTTCCTTCTTCAACTGGATGTCTTTATCTCTGAGTTGCTTCTCCAAGTCTCTGATCTTCTTCTGGTAGCTGGCCTCAACCCTCTGCAGCCTCAGGCACTCCCGGTGTTCTGCATCTAGCATGCTCTCCACCTCCTCGTAGGATCTCTTCTTGCTTCTCAGTCTGCTAGCATCTTCTTCTCGCACTCCTCTGAGTTGATGAGCCAAATTCAACCTATCAGCTTTGGCCTTGTACAACTCCATCTGGGTATCTTGCTCCTTCTCTCTCAAACGGCGATTCTCCATCAGGGCTTGCTTGTAGTGCTCCGCAGGCACACTCTCAGCAAGGATCAAAGGTGGTTGCTCTTGCAACGGCTCCATCCTATCGTAGGGTAACAACAAAGTTTCTACTCTCTCCTTGACCCAATCAGTGTAATCGGGCATAGCAACGGCAAACTTCTTCCCTAAGACAGATCCATCCTTCACACCAATAGACTTCCAAGCTCTTCCTATCTGCTCCAATCTATCCGGGTCACTCTGCTTCTCAAAATACACACTTTCAGCTACCTCAGCCTCAAGTGGTCTTCCCTTCATCACAAACCCCAACTGGCGAAGAGAAAGAACTGGGTTGTAATTGATGCAACCCCTAGTCCCTATGAGTGGCACATTACGGAATCCTCCACAGCTCATAATGACGTTACGCACATCCATCCGGTAAGATTGCCATCTGATATCATAGGAAGTAAGAGACATAACCCTCTGAGTCCACTTATGCGTGCTCTGAGCATCCACAAAAGGTCCACTGACTGGCAGGAGAGACAAGAACCATCTGAGCAGAAGCGGGAGACAACATCTGATAGCCCCACCCTTACCATGCCTACTGTGAATAGCATAGTAAGTGTCAGCCAACAGAGTAGGAACTGGATTTCCTCCAGTGAATATACTGACTGCAGCATAGTCAACAAAATTGGGCATATTCGGAAACAGGACGATCCCATAGATCATGACGGCCAACTGAGCATGAAAGGCTTCCCAACTTCCCTTCTCTGCTTCTTCTCTAGCTACCCTCAACAGAAACTTCAAAGGCAATCCTACAACATCCCCACTGGACTTCCAACTATCACTGACTTCCTTGATACCCAAATGGAGAGCTCTGGCAACAACTCTGAAATCAACCTCCTTGGGCACATCCAAGAATGGAACCTGATACCGGACCGGGACACTCAGCAGAATGGAGTACTCCTCAAGAGTAGGCGCCAACTGATAATCTTGAAAGGTGAAACAATGAAGCTCTGGGTCGTAGAACTGTAGAAGAGTCTGCAACGGCACCGGATCGACTACCATCTTCAACAGTGTCAGAATATCTCCATACTGGTCAACAAACCCCTTCTGGTTACCACTGGTCATAAGGTTGCTCAACTCAATCAGAGACGTCAAAGGTTCACGGTGAAAGCTGTAGGAACAAGTCTTCCGCTTCAACTCTGGGACTGTTGCCATCTCTATCAGTGAGCAAGCTCTGGAATGTACCTGAGAAATGATATGCATGCAGGGATTAGTTTTTTTTTCTTTTCTTTTCTTTTCTTTTCTTTTTTTTTTTGTATTTTTTTTATTGCGTTTCTTTTGAAAAATAAATATGCTATGATGCAAATGATGCAGACTCGACTGGTTGGCCGTGTCTCTCAGAACACAGGATCAAAGCTTCGGCTTGAACTCGGAACCACAAATTCATCTGAAACCCAAAGTCATCTGAGACCCCAAAATTCTGAACCAATAGTCACCAACAGGATCACAAGTCACCAACAAGTCACCAACAAGTCACCAACTGTACCTGTAATAATGATCATTCCCTCCCCACTCACGGGTGTCATCTAGGCCAGGGTAAGGTCGAGAGAAACGCAGCATAAATAACCTTTCGCAGAACATCATCATATACACACCCGAAGTATGTAACGATAATGTCCCACCAGGGTCTGAACTGCTCGTGATATCAATGTTCCGCTAAGTGGCGCAATACCACCCGCTTCCCATGAATCACTCTATTCCTAAGTATCCTAGATTTCACTCATGGCCTGGGTATTGGGCCTTTTACCTCATGTAACTCCCACCCCAACAGAGAGACACAGCACAGCCAGCCAGGTGAACAGATGAATATGAATGCAAACATTAATGCAAATAATAAATGCAAACAATAAATGCAAATATATACAAATGAATGCAATAAATACAACAGCAAACAGCAACCAAAATCCTAACCTAGAGAGCGCTAGGGGAGACTCGCTCAGGGAAGACGGACCAGCACATGTCAACTTCTCTATAGTCCCCAGCAGAGTCGCCAGCTGTCGCATCACGCGAAAAACCGGCGGGAAAAGAAAGAAACAACAGAGCCGCCACCGTGCGTTATTTATCCCAAAAGAGGGAAAGGAAACGCTCGAAGTAAACCTAGGAAAGATCATGGTCTCGCGACCAAAAAGAATGGGTTCGGGAGTCAGTTATGCGAAGGGAAGGTATTAGCACCCCTACGCATCCGTAGTACTCTACGGGATCCACGCACAATAGGAAGGAAAATGGTTGCTAAATCACTGCTCACACACACACACACACACTGGCTGAAAGAGACACAAGAAACTGACTGAAACCGACTCGGCAGGATGTCGCATCCTGGGCCTACTTAGTCTATCAGGCATAGACATCAGAGTCGAAGTAGTTCGGACTGGGGAAACGACACATGCTCGCTAGGATACCGCATCCTATGCATACGTATCTTCTCGGACGAGAGAAGAATCAGAGCATTCGTAGCTCGGCTGACACGCACACAAACAAACAAGACACAGGCAAACGTGGAGCCCGACTGCCAATCACTGGACTTACATCAGCATCCGAACCAAAAACGCACTCAAGAAGGCAAACATGGAGCCTGAATGCCAATCACTGGACTTACATCAGCATCCGAACCAAACACACGCACACTGGAACCCAAATGCCACTCGATGGACTTATATCGGCTTCCAAGCACACAACAACATAACAAGTTAATAGGGAGTCGGGGACTCGAGCCTATAACTGTCAAGCACACACTCAGAACAAACAGACAACAAATTGCTAAGGAGTCAGGCACTCGAGCCTAGCAACTGTCAAACAACACACACAAAAAAGAAAAAGGGCGCCCGGAGAGATCAGCTCAATCTCCTGCCTACATACTTCATCTGGTGTGAAGATCAGGGCGATGTAGTTCCCCTACAGAGGGATACAGGACTAGCCTAACCAGATAACAGAGGGAGACACAACTAGGGAGACTACGACTCGAGCCTAGATGTTATCATGCAAATTCATCCCTAAGTTAAGGTTTCTAGCTAACTGGCACAGGGAGCCAGACTATCCTAAACATGACTTGCACAGGAAGCAAGCCACACACACACTTAACTTGCACAGGAAGCAAGCCTAAACTAACCCTAACTTGCACAGGAAGCAAGTCTAAACAAACATACAAGCACAGATAGCACACACTATACACAAGCAAGTGGCTCACACAAGGGTTAGGCACTGAGGCCAACTGGAATAGGGTCAAAGGTTGCTCTTAACCTTGCCATTGAGAGACTAAGGTGAAGCAGATGAAAGGTGAGTGAAGATAAGACTTCACAGCTCTTATCCCTGGCCTGGGAGAGCTCAAGACAAGAATGTGTGGGTTCAGAAAGTGGGAACCCTTCTACACATTTAAAACTGACTCAACTGTACATTTGTACAAGATCTTGGGTTTTTATCTGTAATGCATCAACACAGTGGTGTGAGCAAAACAGAAGACACACTGAATAGCAGGGGATAGGTTGCATATCCCTTGGGTTCTGCCAATTGCCTCTTCACTTAGGAGGTCTTTGACTCTATGCAAGGACAAAATTAAACATACACAAACATTGCCTCTTAAGGAGGACTTCAGACAGTTGCCTGGCCAAGTAACAGGCCAGGTCTTCCAGACTACATGAAGATTAGAAGCATACCTCAATGCAAATTGCTTATACAAGCAAAGCAAAGCAACAAGTTCACAAGGAACTAAGCAACTAAAAGCACCTGAAACAGTCAAGCAGATGTTAGTATGCAACTTCAAAACAAAGCAGAAGGAAACAGACATTAACAGTTAATCAGAAGCAAATGAATGTGCAAGGCACAAGGCTTAAGGCATGTGAGCCAAGCCACCTACAAAACAAACAAGTTAGACAATGATAATCAAGCAAGCTCAATCAAATTGTAATGATCTCTTTGAAGCATTTGTATCTTAACCTGAAAACATAAGCTCAAAAGTGAGTAACAGGACCACTAGGGCAAGCCTAGGGTCAAAAATGAATGAGAAAGTCAAAACAGCAAGTGGCAAGTATCCAAAATCATGTTCAAACAATTAGGAAACACAACCAATTGGGTTCACACTCATATCAATCATCATCATCATTTCATGAGCAAATTAGGTCAAAACATGGCATTTAGAAGCTCATAGAAGTCAACAGCAAGACTTGCATCAAAAGCAAACTAAAACATTTCCAAAAATCACCAAATAAATCATGATCAATCACAACCCACAGTAAAGTAAGCATGTCAAATTTCATCTCATTTGGACAAGTGGAAGGCAGTCAATGAAAATCATAAAGTCAAAGCAATTTTGGACATGCTCAAAGAAGTCAACCAAACATGCATCAACTTAGAAAAATCATAAGTCAGAGATGGTGTATGATAAATGAATGGGACTAAAACCATGGCAAAGATAAAGATGTCTAGTTATCTCATGTAAAATTTCATGTCCATCTAATAAAGTATGAGAATTTCACAAATGAAATGGGAACATGTGTCACACAAAGTCAACATATGACCAAGCAGGGGAGAAAATCTCAAACAATTAGGAAATGCCACAAATAATTCCAAGAAAATTCACATGTAAACTAGACATACAAGAGTAGGTTCATGCAAAAAATCAGATCAATTGGAGGTCAATAAGCATGGTACTGAAAATCATGAAGTTGGACATCAATGGTGTGACACAAATTGTCACACCCTAATTCAAAAAATCATAACTCACAAACCAGATAAGATAAATTCACAAACTCTACACCAAAATCACCATGAGTGTGTCTAGTTTAAGCACAAAAAATTTGGGAGCCATTGGATAAAGTATCATCATTTCACAAATGTTTTGGCAATGTGTACAAAAATTGGTCACATGTCAAAAACCCTAGAACCATTTAAAAAACCAACCATCCAAAAATTCTGGAAAAAATGTGATAAAAAAGTAGAGATCATGATGAACACAACACAAAAAATCCCATGAAATTTGGATTAAAAATGAACAAGTTATGATTTTTGTAAGTTGGTGATCAAATGAAATAAAAAATGAGAAAAAACAACATTTATTAATGGGTCATGGGGTCCGGCCGTGGCATTTTTGTAATTATTTGTGCCACTTAACAAAACGACGCCGTTTAGGCGCGGCCAGGGAAATAATTTGATTGGCTGTGAGGTTAACAAGGGCATGCAGCACGTGAAGCAAACAGGAATCTGGGCAAGGCTTTTGAGATTAGGGTTTTCACAGTAACAGTACCTTCATTCATCACCTTCAAATCGTGTTTCATAAAATTTTTCCAGAAATTAAAATTGGATGCACACAAATGTTCATCTAATCATGGCAAACAAGAATCCATCAACCATTTTCATTAAAACCTTGTATGTATCATGAATCGAGCACAAACATAAATCAACATCAAACTTGTTTTCAGCATAACTCGAGCAACAGTCAATCATTTTCAAAAACAAACACACCACGAGACTCAGCATGGAGAGACCTACCAGAAACATCTCATGTTTTTTGAAATAGAGAGGGTCGAAATCTTACCTATTTTTGAAGCAGAAGGAAAAACAGTTGTTGTTTGGTGGATTTGAAGTAAAACAGATGAGCTTTAAGCTTCCTACAGTTGAATGATGCAAGGGACTTGGCTTGAGATGGCTTGGGATAGCTTCACACAACTTCTGCCATGGATGAATGCTCTGCAAAAACAGTGCTGCAAGAAGCTTCTACAGGTGGAGAAAGGTGGTTGCAACAGGTTTACAATGTAGTTTTGATGATGTTTCAAGCCAGGCAAAGTTTTGTTCTTTGAGAGTTTCTTGACTGGTTTTGGAAATGCACAATGATGAGGTTTTTTAGAATATGAGAGAACCAAGGTTTCTTGCTGTCAAATGTGGCTGCTACCAGTTCAAAATGATGAAAGGATGGTGTTTTAAGCCAGGCAGTGCTCAGTTCCTTGGAAGTTTTTGGACTCGTTTTTGAAAATGCACCAAATGTGATTTTTTGAGAGAATGAGAGAACCAATGTTTTTTCTGTTGGTTATGCTGGCTGCAGCTGGTTTTCCATGACAGAAAATGAGGTAAAAATCTTCTGTTTTGATGTACAAGGCATGGTCCATGGATTTGTGGGATAGGTTTGGTGAAACTTGTACTTTCTTCCCAAAATTCAAGCAAACTAGGCATGGCTTCATGTACTGCACAAGAATGGGCTTGCAACAAGTTTTAAATGCATTTTCAGAACATGTTCCAATGGCCAAGTGGTAAAAAATGATTATATCAAAAAGTCAACCCTTGGTCAAACTTGAATTTAAATGAGACAAGTCAAAAAATGCCATTTTGATTGGCAAGGTTTTGGTTCATGAAAGTTACATTTTTGGAAAGAGGGGATCAAATGTGACTTGTAGAAAAAAAACCCCACCCAAATTGGCCAAATGGTTTGGGAGATATGGCCTTTTGAAGTTCAAGATTTTCTGAAATCGATTCGATCATAACTTGCCAACCACACATGGGAATTGAGAGTTCTTGGACTTTTTGGAAATGGGAGAACAAGATCTTCAACTTTCATGTTGGGCAAAAATTCATTTGAAGCTTGTATCATGATGTAAGTTTGAGGATCAAGACTTTCCATTTTTGGTAAGTTTCAGTTACAGGTCCAGTTTCCATTTTTGGAAATTTCTGATCTGGCTTCAAATTCTTCCATGATTGTGTTTGACATGATATATGAGGACTATATGGACATGAATGAGACCCCTCAAACCAATTTCCATCATCAAATCACTGATTAGATGGACAGTTGACCAACAGTTGACTTTTCTAGGGTTTTGGATGACTGAACCTCTTCTGATGAATTCCAAACCCTAATTCCTTGAGAACTTGACTTCAAATGATGTCCCAAGACATATGAACTCTTGATTAATGAGCATGGTGTCCAAATTCCACAAGAATGGCCACCATCCACTGCTTTGACTGACTGTTGACTGTCTAGGGTTCTTTGCCTGACTGTGCATGAACTGATGACTTCTGAACATCCAATCTTTGACCAAAACACTTCAAATGGATCTCCAAGTCGTGTGAACTTGTTGGACAAACCCTAGGGCCTTGGCTCCTTGAGAATTGTGCTTGCTTGCTTGACTGACTGATCTCCTGATCAATTTGACCTAATTCCTTGATTGGCTTGCACTTGAGGCAACTGAGACAATGCAATGCTATGCAATGGACCATGATATGCTATGACCTAATATGAAAATGTATGTACAATGATAGGTGCAAATTTGAGGTGCTACACCGACCATCTACACCAAAAAGTCAAAAAAAATTAGTTTGAGGTAATAAACTTTAAGGAAGTAAGTAAAGATATAGCAATTTAAACAACTTACTTTTCTGCATATGGAAAAGTGAAAGGGTTGTTATTGACCGGTGCTAGAGACGGTAGTCTTGACCAACCCCATGCTTGTAGCAAAACAGCACATCCAGAAAATGTAGATGTGTCTTTGTGGGAGTTTTTGCACAAGGAGCTATAGAGATAGGCTAGACAAGTAGATCCCCAACTGTAACTTCCTATTCTATCTACATGTCTAAGTAGAGGTAAGTACATAATATGCATGCTAGAACCACTACCTTCGGGAAATAAAAACGATCCAATTAACATCATAATGTAACACCTAGTTTTTATTATTCGAGCATCTTCGATAGAATGCTCATCTAAGTATAAACTATTATAGTATGACTTAAGGCGTGAGAGTAGTATACCTTGACCTCTAGCATTATCATCTAACAAATCAGTGTCTAAGAGCTCCATGCAAATTGAATTTGCATAGTTGGTCTTACCATTAACAGCCTTGCATTCAATGGGTAGTCCTAAAAGCATGTAGACGTCTTCTAACGTCACGGTACACTCACCGGTTGGGAACCAAAATGTGTGTGTCTCTGGTCTCCATCTTTCGCATAAGGCTAGAATGAATTTGTTATCTATGGACCAAGACAAAATCTTGCTAATATGACCAAAACCGACGAGTTCAACATAAGGTTGAATCATCGGGTCCATATGGACATATTCGTGGACCCGAGTTTGAAACCTTGATACATCCTATAAAAGAAAGAATAAAAAACTTGACTAAGTTGGTATGTCAAAATAAAATGGGGTTGGTGAAGATGAAATATAAAAAGTTAACAAAAGAAAAAACTTACATATGTTGCGATGTTTGCAACCGTTCCTCTATGTGCTTCGCCCCTTGTGAGTAAAGACATTTTGTTGGGGGGTTGGTGTAGATGAAACTAGAAGAAGTTGTTGAAGATGAAATTGTATAAGAAGTATTGTAGAGGAAGTAGTAAGAGTGATGGTGTGGAAGAAGTGTTGATGAAGTGGATGTATTTATAGGCAAATGGATGGGAGCATGAAAAGTTATGCTTGCATGGTGTCTCCACTTGAATTGGCGACCATGTACAACCTTTAAGAGGGGTCGCCATTCAAATTGGAGCCTCCATAGGGACATGCATGCAAGACCTAGGTCTGATTGCTTGGTTTCGAGGTCTGAATGCATGGTGTCTCCACTTGAATTGGCGCCCATGTGCAAGGAATAAGTGGAGGCGCGAATCCATTTGGAGTGTGTGTCTGCATGTCTGACACGTGGTTGTCTTGTCTCCTGCATGCTGAACAAGTCACTTCTTGATAGCTTGCATGGTTGACACATTATCTCAGAGTATCTTGCATGTCCGACACGTCATTTCGGACTAGCTTGCATGTCCAACACGTCACTCCGAACTAGCTAGCATGTGAGACACTTCACTCATCTATTTAAGTGTCTTACTATCAACATCCAAGACACTACACTCACATTCATCTGCAGTAAGAAAATAGTTTTCCTCTGCACAATGTCATCTTCATCATTATACAGTGTCAACGTTCACTGCAACGGTGAAACATACGTGTCTGAGCTACATGGTTTTTGTTTTCGAAACACTGATACCATTAGAATCACGATCAAGAGAAATGCAACCTTCTTTCATTTGAAAAAAAGAATACAATCCTTTATAGGATCGGGTATTGTGTCAAAGATCACATATCAAAATCCAATATTTTTTAAGAATGGTCAATGCAAGTATTTCCCCCTTAAGGTACAAGACGATGAAGATGTTGAATACATGTTTGTTAGTCATGAATATTCAGGCTGCAACTGTATTGAGTTGTACATTACTCTTCAACCATGTATATCATCTCAACAGTCTCAACTAACCGGTTAGGATGAATCTGGTGAAGATGATCGACAATGGTCAGATGACGTCAACCCAGAAGCAGAGGCAGAAGTGGATGTCGTTGATGAAGAAGAAGAGGAGACCGAGATACAGGTTGATCACATGCTGAACAACGACGATGAAGATGATGATCAACCACCACCAATACCTCCTAGTCATGTCTACAATCCGCCTCAACATATGACAAATATGGATCTTCACGACGATGAAATATCCAACAGTGTTTTCTATAATCCGTATCCGAGATCAGAAGGCGAATTAAAGGTGGGAGACATGTTTCGTACCAAAGAAGAATGTGTTATGGCAATCAAAAAATTCCACATGAACAACTCTGCTGACTTTACAGTGAAACGCACTGATTCTAGAAGGTATGTTATCGAATGTCGTAACATGCTTTGTAAGTTTCATTTGGCTGCTTCTTACAAGAAGAAAAACGACTCTTGGGAGATCGCTTCAATAGACCCACCGCACAGTTGCATTGCAACTAACGTTGAACAAGATCACCGTAAACTAAGCGCAACTTTGATATGTCAAGATATTCTGCCGTTGGTTAATAAAGACCCATCAGTGAAGGTGAGTATAATTATATCCCATATCAGAACAACATATAATTATACTCCATCTTACAAGAAAGCCTGGATTGCGAGGACAAAGGCTGTTGAATAGGTTTTCGGCAACTGGGAGGATTCATTCAAGGAATTGCCACGGTTTTTATGGGCACTAAAAACATATGTCCCAGGAATTGTGGCAATTATGGAGACAGTGCCAACAATGATGCCAGACGGAACCTGTGCTACAGGTAATAGAATATTTCACCGTCTCTTTTGGGCATTTGACCCGTGCATCAAAGGTTTCACATTCTGCAAACCTATTATTCAAATTGATGGCACTTGGTTATACGGAAACTACAAGGGTACTTTGCTCATGGCGGTTGCATAAGACGGCAACAACAATGTCTTTCCCATTGTCTTTGCTCTTGTTGAAGGTGAAATGGCTGGTGGATGGGGTTTCTTTCTTCGACGTCTCAGAACGCATGTGGCTTCACAAGCCAATCTCTGTTTGATTTCTGATAGACATGATGCCATTGAGAGTGCCTACAACAACCATGACAATGGATGGCATGATCCTCCTTCTACACATGTCTACTGTATCAGACACATTGCACAAAACTTCATGCGTGCTATAAAAGATAAGAATCTTCGCAAGAAGGTGGTGAATGCTGGGTATGCTTTAACTCAACCGTCATTTCAATATTATCGTGATGAAATTAGGCTGTCTAATGAAGACGCAGGGAGATGGATAAATAACATACCAGTAGAGAAGTGGACAAGGGAATTTGACAGAGGTTGTCGATGGGGCCACCTGACAACAAACATTGTGGAATGCATGAACGGGGTTTTCAAAATCTGCCGATAACCGCCTTGGTAAGATCAACCTATTATAGGTTAGCTTCTATGTTCGCAACCAGAGGTGAAAGATGGAGTGCAGTGTTAATGTTCGGGCAAGTATTCAGTGTGTGTTGCATGAAGGTCATGAAAGAGGAGAGCATCAAAGCTAGCACACACGCTGTAACAGTCTTTGACCGTCATAGACAAAATTTCAGCGTCCAGGAAACAATGGGAAACAACGAGGGGAGACCAAATTTAGCCTACACTGTTAGACTAAACAGAAGTTGGTGCGATTGTTGAAAATTCCAGGCCTTCCGCATACCTTGCTCCCATGTCATAGCAGCATGCGCTTATACTCGTCAAGATGCTTACAACCATTTATCTGATGTGTACAAGGCCAACACCATCATGAATGTATATACTCAAAGCTTCTCAGTACTACCAGTGGAGGATTACTGGCCTCCATATGAAGAAAGAAGAAAGGAAGGCCAAACAACACATGTATAAGAATAGAGATGGATTCCACAGATAAAATGATAATATTATGTAGTATCTGTCGTCAACCAGGACACAACAAGAACAACTGTCCCAATCAAGGAGCATCATCTAGGTCTTAAGCTTTTTGTAACATTGTATTTCTGTAACATTCAATCATTATATATCATTAAGTTCTTGTTACAACGAGGTTCACAACAAACATTAGTACAAAACATCTGAAAACATTAATATTTCTAACTGATTACAACAATCAAATTGATGTCGTATCGACCGAACATCATTTCCCTAGCATCCTTATCAGTCTTCATTCGCATCCAACCAAAGATACTGTCAAGTCTCTCAATACTTTTGATTTTCCCCCTTCTGGTATTTTCCCATCTAACCAACGAACCAACTCCCTCTTCAGTTGATTGAACGTGGTGATGTTCCAAAACAGCATCAGCATTTGAGGTTTGTCTCTCGCATAAATCACCTTTTCGTATTGGCGACGAACACCAAACATGATAGCCAAATGATTATATGAGACGTGGAACAATTAGTCACACAACGTATCTATTTATAAGACAAAAAATGCATTTTATGAGGAGTCTCCAATTGAATTGGCGACTCCTCTTAAAACCTACACATAGGCGCCAATTGGATTGGCTAGGGCACCTGCCCTAGCCAATCCAATTGGCGCCTCCATTCAAGTTTTAAGAGGAGTCGCCAATTCAATTGGAAAGTCCTCCTAAAAGTGGGGTATTTTGGGAGTTTTTTTGAAACCATGGGTATTTTGGGAATTTCCTTGAAAAAGTGGGTTATTTTTGTAAAAAAACCCTATTTTGAGATATTGTCAACATTAAAAATGTAATTTTTAATTAAAATGTAGATAATTTGAGTTTGTTATTCCTTATATTCAATAATTTTATATTACTACATATATTTTTAATGATATTTGTCACTGAACTTTAAATGAGTTTAGAATATTTTCGTCTGATATAGCTATAATCATGAACTATTTTGCATATTTAAGTTTATCGCAATTTTTTTGGAGTTTTTTACAAAAATAACCCATTTTTTCAAGGAAATTCGCAAAATACCTCTGGTTTCAAAAAGTTCCCAAACTACCCCATTTTTAGGAGGAGTCGTCAATTGAATTGGAGACTCCTCTTAAAACTTGAATGGAGGCGCCAATTGGATTGGCTAGGGCAGGTGCCCTAGTCAATCCAATTGGCGCCCCTGTGTAGGGTTTAAGAGGAGGCGCCAATTCAATTGGAGACTCCTTCTAAAATGCATTTTTTTGGGTAAATGGTATACGTGATAGATAAATTTGATATATGACCACTTGATATTAATAAAATTTTCCGTTTACACAAAGAAACCTAATGGTGATGACCGGGATCACCTAACCGACCTCCGGTCCCACATCCTCTAGCTACCCTAACCCTTGGCCCTAACCCACGTTGACGATTATGTACCGGTGTTTGATCATCTGAGGGGCCAGGAGCGTCACTACCAACTACAGGAGAAGGTCTGTTGAGGTATTCAGACAAGTCGGCATAGTCTTCAGTATACATCGATGGTGTACCGCCGTAGTTGATCTCATGACCCATGCCAGAGAAGTTGAGATGTGGTTGACTCATTGATGGGCGACCGAGACGGTTGAAGGAAGACATGGGTGTGAACGATGCATCGAGGAAAGGTTGGAAAGGTCGTTGTGGTGTTTGGTAGAGATAGGGTTGTTGGATGTTTTGGTTTTGTGAGGTTTAGGCTTCTTGGCTATGGTAGGAGGATGGGCGGTTGGTGTTGAATGATCGTTGGGAGTTCTGGCTTAGGCGACTTTGGTAGGGTGATGAGGTGGGTGCGAAGCGATATTGAGTCTCAGGTTGATGGTGGTATGGGGTATGCTCTTGGTATTGGGGTTCGGTGTATGGAATGTTTTGGTTGTATGTTTGTGTGTTGGTTGAACGGACCATTTGACGGACAGGGGGTTGTGCGTATCCAGTCTGACACTGTTGTTGGGGGTTTGGTGTTGAGGTGTCAGGTGTGTAAGTCATTTGGCATGGGTCGTACAAGTACATATCCTCGGCGATGAACTGAAAACCAATCGATCTGTACCAAGCCATATAAGTACGACTTGGTTTTTCTTCAGTTGGCATGACTACGTCAGTTAACACATGGTCATCACGGTGCTTCCATTTGAGACACTCCGATCTTGCGAAGCTTTGCCATGGATTGAAGTTTCATTGGTCGTTAACTTTGCGCAGATGCCATTCTCCTAGGCTAGCTGGGGGATCTGGGATATTTTGGAGCATACCGAACTGCAGCTTTACACGATCACTGTTGTGTATCTCCACAGTTGTTAACCGTATTATCGGTGTGCATGCAGTCCATATGGCTGCGTCTTCAGCGTTGACCTCATGGTCATGATCCAAATTAAGGTATGAATGCCAAATGAACTGAAATGTGAAAGAAGATAGGATTATAGTCAATGTAGAAGAAGTTAACAAAATATAACGAAATAATTAAGTTATTTTCCTTACGTCTGTCGGTCGAAGGTGATCCAACAGGTTGCGATACTGAGTAATACAGTGTCTTGGACATCTGTTGTAACTCATACCACGTGCAGACCATCTACACCAAAAAGTCAAAAAATATTAGTTAGAGGTAATAATCTTTAAAGAAGTAAGTACAGATATAGCAATTTAAACAACTTACTTTTGTGCATACGGAAATGTGAAAGGGTTGTTACTGACGGGTGCTAGAGACGGTAGTCTTGACCAACCCCATGCTTGTAGCAAAACAGCACATCCAAAAAATGTAGATGTGTCTTTGTGTGAGTTTTTGCACAAGGAGCTATAGAGATAGGCTAGACAAGCATATCCCCAACTGTAACTTCCTATTCTATCTACATGTCTAAGTAGAGGTAAATACATAATATGCATGCTAGAACCACTACCTTCACGAAATAAAAACGAGCCAATTAACAGCATAATGTAACACCTAGTTTTTATTATTCGAGCATCTTCGGTAGAATGCTCATCTAAGTATAAACTATTATAGTACGATTTAAGGCGTGAGAGTAGTATACCTTGACCTCTTGCATTATCATCTAACAAATCAGTCTCCAACAGATCCATGAAAATTGAATTTTCATAGTTGGTTTTACCATTAACAACCTTACCTTCAATGGGTAGTCCCAAAAGCATGTAGACATCTTCTAACGTCACGGTACACTCACCGGTTGGGAACCAAAATGTGTGTGTCTCTGGTCTCCATCTTTCGCATAAGGCTAGAATGAGTTTGTTATCTATGGACCAAGACAAAATCTTGCTAATATGACCAAAACCGGCGAGTTCAACATAAGGTTGAATCATCGGGTCCATATGGACATATTCGTGGACCCGAGTTCGAAACCTTGATACATCCTATAAAAGAAAGAATAAAAAACTTGACTAAGTTGGTATGTCAAAATAAAATGGGGTTGGTGAAGATGAAAGATAAAAAGTTAACAAAAGAAAAAACTTACATATGTTGCGATGTTTGCAACCGTTCCTCTATATGCTTCGCCCATTGTGAGTAAAGACATTTTGTGTTTTCTATAATCCGTATCCGAGATCAGAAGGCAAATTAAAGGTGGGAGACATGTTTCGTACCAAAGAAGAATGTGTTCTGGCAATCAAAAAATTCCACATGAACAACTCTGCTGACTTTACAGTGAAACGCACTGATTCTAGAAGGTATGTTATCGAATGTCGTAACATGCTTTGTAATAGAATCTTTCACCGTCTCTTTTGGGCATTTGACTCGTGCATCAAAGGTTTCGCATTCTGCAAACCTATTATTCAAATTGATGGCACTTGGTTATGCGGAAAATACAAGGGTACTTTGCTCATGGCGGTTGCACAAGACGGCAACAACAATGTCTTTCTCATTGCCTTTGCTCTTGTTGAGGTGAAACGGCTGGTGGATGGGGTTTCTTTCTTCGACATCTTAGAACGCATGTGGCTCCACAAGCCAATCTCTGTTTAATTTCTGATAGACATG
Organism: Lathyrus oleraceus; assembly: GCF_024323335.1. Classification (NCBI taxonomy): domain Eukaryota; kingdom Viridiplantae; phylum Streptophyta; class Magnoliopsida; order Fabales; family Fabaceae; genus Lathyrus; species Lathyrus oleraceus. The sequence goes on from NC_066579.1 coordinate 437,743,660, forward strand.
CTGCCATTGAGAGTGCCTACAACAACCATGACAACGGATGGCATGATCTTCCTTCTACCCATGTTTACTGTATCAGACACATTGCACAAAACTTCATGCGTGCTATAAAAGATAAGAATCTTCGCAAGAAGGTGGTGAATGTTGGGTATGCTCTAACTCAGTCGTCTTTTCAATATTATCGTGATAAAATTAGACTGTCTAATGAAGACGCAGGGAGATGGCTAAATAACATACCAGTAGAGCAGTGGACAAGGGCATTTGACAGAGGTTGTCGATGGGGCCACATGACAACAAACATTGTGGAATGCATGAACGGGGTATTCAAAGGAATTCAAAATCTGCGGATAACCGCCTTGGTAAGATCAACCTATTATAGGTTGGCTTCTACGTTCGCAACCAGAGGTGAAAGATGGAGTGCGGTGTTAATGTCCGGGTAAGTATTCGGTTAGTGTTGCATGAAGGTCATGAAAGAGGAGAGCATCAAAGCTAGCACACACGCTGTAACAGTTTTTGACCGTCATAGGCAAAATTTCAGCGTCCAGGAAATAATGGACCACAACGAGGGGATACCAAATTTTGCCTACGCTGTTAGACTAAACAGAAGTTGGTGCGATTGTGGAAAATTCCAGGCCTTCCGCATACCTTGCTCCCATGTCATTGCAGCATGCGCTGATACTCGTCAAGATGCTTACAACCATTTATCTGATGTGTACAAGGTCAACACCATCATGAATGTATATAATCAAAGCTTCTCAGTACTAACAATGGAGGATTACTGGCCTCCATATGAAGGTGATATTGTTTGGCACAATGACGAGATGCGTAGAAAGAAAAAAGGAAGGCCAAACAACACACGTATCAGAACAGAGATGGATTCCACAGATAAAATGATAAGATTATGTAGTATCTGTCGTCAACCAGGACACAACAAGAACAACTGTCCCAATCGAGGAGCATCATCTAGGTCTTAAGCTTTTTGTAACATTGTATGTCTGTAACCTTCAATCATTATATATCATTAAGTTTTTGTTACAACGAGGTTCATAACAAACATCAGTGCAAAATAAGCTATCTGAAAACAGAAATATTTCTAATTGATTAAAACAATCAAATTGATGTCGTCTCGACCGAACATCATTTCCCTAGCATCCTTATCAGTCTTCATTCGCACTCAACCAAAGATACTGTCAAGTCTCTCAATACTTCTGATTTTTTCCCCTTCTGGTATTTTCCCATCTAACCAACGAACCAGTTCCCTCTTTAGTTGATCGAACGTAGTGATGTTCCAGAACAGCATCAACATCTGAGGTTTGTCTCTCGCATAAATCACCTTTCCGTATCGGCGACGAACACCAAACATGATTGCCAAATGATTATATGAGATGTGGAACAATAACTCACACAACGCATCTATTTATAACACAAAAATGACATTTTAAGAGGAGTCTCCAATTGAATTGGCGCCTCCTCCTAAACCCTACACAGGGGCGCCAATTGGATTGGCTAGGGCACCTGCCCTAGCCAATCCAATTGACGCCTCCATTCAAGTTTTACGAGGAGTCTCCAATTTAATTGGCGACTCCTCCTAAAAGTGGGGTAGTTTGGGATTTTTATTGAAATCAGGGATATTTTAGGAATTTCCTTGAAAAAGTGGGTTATTTTTGTAAAAAATCCAAAAACTTTTAGTTAATATAGATTTAATTAATGTACATACACTATCATAAAGTAGAGCAGACTTGTGCATGAATCAACAGTAAAGAATTGCAATTTTTGAAAGAAAAATATAAAAATTGAAATCCATTTTTATCTTTTGCAATACATTTATAACCTAGGTCAAAACTGTTTATAAATCCAAAATCTTTTGAAATTTCACTAAATTTCTTTATTTCTTTAAGTGTATTGTAAAAGATTTTGGATTTATGAACCATTATAACCTAGAAAGAGAATATGTGATTTTTGAGCACCATAACCATATTTATAATAGGGGAAACAAATTGTTTTGTAATATGAAATATTTAAGAAAAGTTTATTGGATATGTTAAAATATTTAAGGATGATGTGTAGTCTTATTTGAATCATTTAAGAATGTTTTGTTACTCATTTATCTCATGTCAAATTTATTTTTATTTCTTTTAAATAAGAAGTAATTTTTAAATTACTAGTGAACTTTTATTGAGATTTTGTCAACATTAAAATATAATTTTAAATTAAAATGTAGATAACATGAATTTGTAATTACTTATATTCGATAAATTTAATCTAATCATGTCGTAAACTTTTTTTAATTAATATAGAACTAATTAGTGTACACACTATTAAAAACTAAGAGCAAAATTAGCTCTTGAATTAACACTAGAAATTACAATTTTTGAAAATAAAAAACTTAAAATTTGAAATAATTGTTTTTATATTCTGTAATACATTTTAGATCAAAACGAGAGTTTTTTTTTTAATATCTAGGTTTTTTAAAAAAATTCAAAAATAAATATTTTTTCAAAAAAATTACAAAATTGGGCAATTTTTGCCCTAATTTTGTACATGGGCGCCACCCTAGTTGGCGCCTACCCTTAAAGGGTAGGGCAAGTCGCCACTAGGAGTGGCGCCTACACTCTATTTTTTTTTTTTTTTTTTTTTTTAATATGTTTTTTTTTTAATATGTTTTTTTTTTAATTTTTTTTAATTTATGAATTTAGATTTATTATAAATTATATAAATTTATATTAATACATATATATATATAAATAAAATTATTTACAAGATTAATATATATATATATATATATATATATATATATATATTAATTTATATATATTAATTAAATTTATAAGTAATTAATATTATTTATAAATATTTGGGAAAATTAGGGTTAATCATGTTAAGGTTAATTTATCAAGTGCGACACTAATTAGGGTTAAGTAGATTGGTGTACAACCCAGATCTTTTCCTATAAATAAAGTGTTATTTCCTTGCATTTTCTTCACCACTGTTTCCTATCACTTTCTCTATCAAGTTGAGTTCATGGCATCCCCAAGACCGTCGTCATGGCAGCGAACATCATCAAGGCGCCCGGATCCTGAACAAGTAATCTTAAAAAGGGATGGGCATGTTATTTTCTCGCCTTTGAAACCCCCAATGGAGATGAAATTTTGGAACATCCGTTCGTTGGACCAACTAAAAAGGTCCTTGATGTCTTGGTTAGAGGGAGATTACCAACCTGGTGAAGTCATCAGAAGGATTCAGAGGCTTAGAACAAGGTTCTCATTTGAAACTGGAGAAACGATACGTTGGTGGGTTGAAGTTGAAAGCGACATTGATTGCATCCAAATGATGCATGGATCAGACAACATAGTGTTAACTGTTGTAATTTCTTAGATTTTAATGGTTGTTTGTCATGTTGTTGTTGTATTTGTTATTGTTCTAGTACTTGTTCTTGTTTTAGTACTTGTTTTTGTTCCAGTATTTGTTTTTGTTTTAGTAATTGGTGTTGTAATGTTAGATGTTTGTGTTTGTTGTTCAAGTGTCATCTTCTATTTGGAATAAAAAGTAAGCTTTAATGATAAATAGCATTGGTACACAGATTTATGAATATGAAAACTAAGTTGTGGAACTAGATCCACGATATGAACATTTGTTCTTATTATGCCCTAGTTGTCTACATATGCTACACTTCCTCTGCATTTTCTCTGCGACGTCCATTTCAGTTCTAATGCGCCTGCTATTTGGGCGACCACTTTTATTCCTCCGCATTGATTCGTTGTGCCAAACAATTTCCCCGTCATACTCTGGCCAATACGCCTCCAATGCTACCACCGGAAAGGGATTGTCGTATACATTGAGCAATGTTGCAACTTTGTAGATGGGAGACACTAGCGATAATGCATCGAAGTGGCTGTGTGAACATGCTGCAATGACATGGGAACAAGGCATACGATAGGCCTGAAATTGACCACAGTCGCACCAACGGTCTGGTATTAGGACCCTATACTCTTGTCTGGGCAGCCCTTGGTTGTGGTCAATTGTTTCCTTGACACTAAAAGTGTGGCCATGACGGTCGAATTCCGTAACCCGATGGCTGTTGGCTTTGGCAGATTCCTGCCTCATAAACTTCATGCAGGCATCACTATATACCTGACTCGTCTGCAACACTTCATGCCAGCGCCTGCCTCTTGTTACGAACAACGTTGCCATCCGAAAATAGGTCGCACTCACCAATGCGGTTACAGGGAGGTTACGTATGCCCTTAAAGACGCCATTCATTGATTCCACCAGATTTGTTGTCATGTGGCCCCACCTCACCCCATCGTCGTATGATCTAGTCCACTTCGCTCTGTCGATATTATCGATCCACCTCCCTGCATTAGAATTTGCCAACACTATTTCCCAACGGTAGTATTGGAATCCAGGTTGGTTTAATGCATACCCCGCGTTTATTAAATGTTGCTTCAAGAAGTTATCCTTGAACTCCCGCATAAAATTTTGAGCAATATGCCTAATGCAGTAGACATGGGTAGACGGGGGGTCATGCCAACCATTTGCTGGATTATTGTATGCACTGTCTATAGAAGCGTGCCTGTCAGAAATCACACAGATGCCAGCTTGTGGAGTCACGTGCGTTCGGAGATTCTTAAGGAAGAAACTCCAAGCAGCAGCCGTTTCTCCTTCTACCAATGCAAAGGCTATTGGGAAAATATTAGAATTTCCATCTTGTACGACCGCCATCAGTAACGATACTTTGTATTTCCCATACAGCCAAGTTCCATCGACTTGAACAAGTGGTTTGCAGAATGTAAAACCGATGATGCAGGGACGGAATGCCCAGAAAAGTCTATGGAATATTCCATTACCTTCTAGACGAGTTCCGTCAGGGGATTGTGCCGGCAAGGTCTCCATTATAGAAACCGTCCCAGGTGAATACAATCGTAGTGCAGCCAGGTAGCGTGGTAGTTGTTTGTATGACTCCTCCCAGTTACCGTATACCAGTTCAATTGCCTTGGTTTTCGCTAACCAAGCCTTTCTGTATGACGGTGTATATTTGAAAACAGCCACGCAATGGGAGATAATTGTTTTGACCTTCAGTGACGGGTCAGCCTCAACTAGAGGTAATATGGAATGGCAGATCATATCATGGCTAAGTTTGCGATGATCCTGTGCCATGTTGGTGTTGACGCAAATGTGAGCTTGAGAAATGGACCCTATCACCCACGCATTATGTTTCTTCTTGTACGATGCCATCAACCTATACCCACACTCCGGATTTTTGCATACAATAACGTATCTTTCCGGATTTGATTTGATAACATCGTAGTCAACACAGTTTTTCAAGTGCCAGTTCTTTATTGCTAACAGACACTCTTCCTTGGTCCGAAATTGGTCACCCTTCTTTAAGTCCTCATCAGACCTCATATATGGGTTGTAGAACATATCTGATGAGGGCTCATCCTCGCCCAAGTTAAGTGTTGTGAAGTGCGCAGGTGGTGAGTAGCGTTGCGCTATAGGTATTTGAACTTGGTGTTCATCTTCAGAATCACGGTTCACCAAGTCATCAACCACGTCTTCAGCATCATCAACCACATCGTCTTCAACGTGGTGCTCAACATCTTGTTCGTCATCAATCACAGGATCAATAACCTGTGACTGAATATTCTGAGTTGGTTGAAATTGTTCCAACACAATGTACAACACTATGTATTCGTAACCAGAATACTCATGGTTACGAAACATGTATTTTGTCTCCATGTCATTTTGAATCAATGACTTATAAAACTTGACAAAGTTGTTTTCTGAAAAAAAAGGTTGTTGATAAAAAATTTGGGACACGGGTTGTCTTAGTTTGGACTCAATCTTTTTCTTCAGATAAGAGAAGTCAGCTTCTCTATTTAGACAAAAACGAGTGCATTCGGTGTTTCTAAATAGGAAGCCAGACATATCACATTCATAAGTCTCACCATTGACGTGAGCTTTGATTTTGTATTGTGATGAAGATGCCATGTTTTGTGAAGGTTTTGTGAAGATATTGTGATGGTTTTGTGAAGATATTGTGAAGGTTTTGTGAAGGTTTTGTGATGATATTGTGAAGGTTTTGTGAAGGTTTTGTGATGATATTGTGAAGGTTTTGTGAAGGTTTTGTGATGATATTGTGAAGGTTTTGTGAAGATTGCTGTGAAGATATTGTGAATACCTTTGTGAAAATGTGTGTGAATATTTATACTGCAAGATTCCGACACATCTTTGCATGCATGTCTTCAACCAAGCCTTCCCCAAGAGCAACGCATGCAAAACTTGGACACGTGTAAAGCATGCAAGAACTTGCAGGCAACGTGGAGCTGCATGCATGTAATAATTTTGCCACGTCTACTGCCTATCCATCAAATGTATTCTCCACATAGTCTGAACTTAGTCTCAGCTTTAGCTTTTATTCAGAGAACTCCGGCGAAACTTCTCATCCACCAAGCTTCGTTCTACATTGCAGTCATGTCTCTTCTTACCATGGGCCAAGAACACAGAGGCACTAGGGCAAACATTGCCTCATTCGTAAGTTTTTCTTGAACATTGCCTCTTTCGTATGTTTGTAATTTGTTTTTTAAAAGTCCAATCTAATGATTGTTTATATTGTTTGTTTTTAAAGGATCCCAAGAAATTTCGTCAACGTTCACACCCTATGCCTTATCCAGACCCATGGTGCGTACCTTACATAGAGCGTGCGGGTTTCGGTCATGTTATGCATGTCGTAAATGCCACAATTGATGTCAAATTCATTTTGGCTCTGTGTGAACGTTGGAGACCTGAGACACACACTTTTCACCTACCAACTGGTGAATGTACCGTCACATTAGAGGACGTGTACATGCTTTTGGGTCTTAGAATAGATGGTAAGCCTGTGACCGGAAATGTTCAACAGCCTAACCAAATATGTGTTCAAATGTTGGGGGTAGATCTGGTCGAGGGTGACGGGTCTGCCAAAGCAAGGGGTCAGGGTATTAAATTATCTAGCCTACAATTGTACCACGACTCCATAACTTTGACTGAGGAATCCTCCGAACAAGAAAAAGTCATAAAAACCCGGGTTTACATTATGCTATTGTTTGGGAACTTGCTATTTCCCGAAGGGACGGGAAATAGCATAAACTTTATGTACTTGAGTTTGCTCGGGGACATTGATAGAATAAGCACATATAGTTGGGGTTCTGCAGTATTAGCATTCCTATATAGCTCTTTGTGTAAAAATGCACAAAATGAGCACTGTACATTTTCTGGATGTGCTTTTTTGCTCCAAACATGGGGGTGGTGGAGATTGCCGAGGCTAGCCCCAGAAAATCCTAATGTCTACTCCTTCCCCTACGCAACTAGGTAAATTTATGATGTTATTTCATTTTGTATATTTATTCTATAAATATTTGTAAATAATATTATTTATCTTTTTTTGTTTAGGTTCATTACAACCGGACTGGATTACAGTCTTACCCCCAAAAATAAAATTATATTTTATCGTCAACTCTTGGATCGTCTCCGAGCACAAGATGTATTACCACTAAATCACTCAGCTTCTAACTGATTTATTAATATCATGCATTCTCGATAAATAACATATTTACTTTTTTCTTTGCAGTTTATTTGGAGGCCATATTTGGGATTGGAACATCAACCCAACCCCGAAGATGCAGCTGTTTGGACAGCAAAAACGGCCATAATGCGGTTCACCACTGTGGAGATGCACCAAAGTGACCGTGTCAAGCTTCAATTCGGAATGCATCAAGAAATCTCAGGCCCCCCAATGTCTATGGAACCTTGGCATCTAAAAAAAGTCAGCCACCAATGGTATGCCCAAAATTGGAAGGAATTTGCTAAGGAGTTTCGTAAAATGTGGAAAGACCGTGCCCACTATGTTCTACAATTTCTGGTGGCGCCCAACGAAATGAAGCCGACAAGGGAATATGTGGATTGGTATAGAGCAAATACAAATCCAGAAATGATTGTGTCTGACCCGTTCTATTTGGACGATCCCCGGATGCAACAGCCATATTTCCAACAACAACAACCACCACAGTATTCCCAACAACAACAACCACCACCTTATTACCAACAACAACCACCACCACCATTTTACCAACAACAACCACCACCACCTTATTACCAACAACAACCACCACCACCATATTACCAACAACAACCACCACAACACATGTCCACCCCCCAACCAAATCAACAATACATACCACAAACTCAACCCCAATACCATGAAGACTACCAACACCAAACTCAACATTCCCACCACCATCAACAGTCCCAACACCTACCACAATATCAATCCCCCCACTTCCACCAATCCCAACACTTCCATCACGACAATGTCCCGAGCTCTTCCAGTCCTCCACCTAGCCCCTACACGGGTATACAAGAGGACTACCAACAGGACTACTACACACCACAACAAACATTGTACTTTGGCCAACCCGATTCAACCCTAAACTACCAAAGACCACAATTCGAGGGCGCACCCAGCAGTAGTCAGTTTGTCCCACCGAGACAAAGCTTTGAGGGCGCAGAGGGGACCCGTCTTTCCTACAGCACTGAAGGGACTTCGACCCAACCACAAAGGCAAACGACAAGGGGATACGTTAGGGCAAGGGGTGGTAATAGGGAAGCACCACCACCACGTGAACCGTCTAGGCGAGTAATTAGACCTCCCCCGTGCGGATCGTACCAGGGACCGCATCATATGTGATTAATCATATCTTTGTAATATTTGTCTTGTCTATTATTTAAATAAAAATATTTTCTGTTTATTATCTTTATATCTTTATCTTTATCTTTAAAGATATTGTCTATCATATATATATATATATATATATATATATATATATATATATATATATATATATATATATATATATATATATATATATATATATATATATATATATATTAATTTACATGTGTATAAATATTTATTTACACGTATATAAATTAATTTTTTTTCCAAAAATTTACAAATAATATTAATTACTTATAAATTAAATTAATATATATATATATAAATTAATATATATATAAATTAATATATATATATATATATATATATATATATATATATATATATATATATATATATATATATATATATATATATATATCTTGTAAATAATTTTATTTATATATATGTGTTAATATAAATTAATATAATTAATAAAAAATATAAATTTATAAATTAAAAAAAAAATATAACATATATAAAAAAAAAAAAAAAAAAGGAATGGGTGTAGGCGCCACTCCTAGTGGCGACTTGCCCTACCCATTAAGGGTAGGCGCCAATTAGGGTGGCGCCTAGGTGTAATTTATGCCCAAAATGGCCATTTGTGTAATTTTTTTGAAAAATGGTGTATTTTTGAAATTTTTTTTAAATTTCTGGATATTTAAAAAAAAAATCTCAAAACTATTTATACCTCCCAAACTTTTTGAAATTCCACAACATTTCTTCATATCTCTACGTGGATAATAAGTGGTTTTGGATTTATGAATCATCATAAGTCAAAAAATGAATTTGTGATTTTTGAATACTATAACTATATTTATATTAGGAAACGATGTTTGTTGTGTAGGCTGAAATATTTAAGTAAAGTTTATTGGGTATATTTAAATATTTAAGGTTGGCATTCTTATTTGAAACATTTAAGGAGTTTTGATTCTCCATTTATCTCATTTCAAGTTTATTGTTAATGCTTTTCAATTAGAAGTAATATTTTTAAATACGAGTGGACTTTTAATTTTAGAGATTGTCAATATTAAAATATAACTTTCAATTAAAAATATAGATAACATGAATTTGTGATTCCTTCTATTCAATCAATTTAAATTACTATAAATATTTTAAATTATTTTTTCCAGTACTTTTTAAATGATTTTTTATTTAAGCTTATTGTTAAAAAAAATTAGTTAATATATATTTAATTAGTGTACATACACTATTAAAAAATTAGAGCAAGACTTATGGATTAATCAACACTAAAAATTTGAATTTTTGAAAGAATAAAAAAATAGAAATCTAAGTGTATCTTATGCAAGACATTTGTAACCATCTTAGTCAAAAACATAAAAATTTAAATCCATTTTAATCTTTTGCGATACATTTATAACCATCTATATCAAAACAGTTTATAAATCCAAAATCTTTTGAAATTCCACTATATTTCTTTATTTATCTAAATGATTTGCAAAAGGTTTTGGATTTATGAACCCTTATAACTTAGGAAAAGAATTTTGATTTTTGAGTACCATAACTATATTTATAATAAGGGGAAATATTGTTATATGGTATGAAATATTTAAGAAAAGTTTATTGGATATGTTGAAATATTTAAGGATGGTTTGTAGTCTTATTTGAAACATTTAAGAACTCTTTGTTATTCATTTATCTCATGTCAAATTTATTCTTATTACTTGTAAATAAGAAGTAAAAAATTTCTTATTACTTTTAAATAAGAAGTAAAAAATTTAAATAGTACTGAAATTTTATTTTGAGATATTATCAACATTAAATACAAATTTGAGTTAAAATTTAGATAACATGAATTTGTGATTCCTTATGTTCAATAAATTTAAACTACTATAGATATTTCTACCTAATTTAGTCTATTCATTTAAAATGAGTTCATTATACTTTTCTTGATATAGTTATAATCATTAACTACTTTTTAATTTAATTTTGTCATAACTTTTTTTAATTAATAATGATTGAATTAGTTTACACACAAATTTAAAAACTAAGAGCAAAATTGGTTTTTGAATCAACAGTAGAAATTATAGTTTTTTCAAAAAAAAGTATATAATTTGAAATAATTATTTTTATATTCTGTAATACATTTATAATTATCTAAATCAAAATTGTTTATAAATTCGTTTTTTTTTAAATTCCACTATATTTGTTTATTTTTGTATGTGGTTAACAAGTGGTTTTGAATTTATGAATCATGATAACTTAAGAAAAGGATTTGCAATTTTTGAGTGTCATAACTATATTTATATTAGGAAATAATATTTGTTGTGTAGTGTAAAATATTTAAGAAAAGTTTATTAGCTATGTTGAAATATTTAAGAAAAGTTTGTATTCTTATCTGAGACATCTAAGAAGTTTTGGTTCTTCATTTATCTCATGTCAAATTTACTATTAATGTTTTTAAATTAGACAATCAAAGATGATGTCAAGGTTCTTCAGATTCATTGGCTTCTGATAAAAGATGATGTCAAGGTTCTGATCCAAGATTCTGAAGTTTCTAAATCCAACTCTTTATTTCTTCACTTCATGCTTCAATCATCTTTTATCAGAAGCCAATGAATCTGAAGATAAGATCAAATGGGAATGTGATCAAGTAGTACATAATACAAATCGAACAACTTTTCCACTACCTGATTTCATGGGCAAGGATTGTACTATTCATCACACATGTCACTGATATTATGGGCGAAAGGACAGTACGTGGTATCATTCCTTTCTCATCCAACAATGGACAACCGCTCAAGGAGCTTTCCCCATTTTTCCATCCAACGGTCACATGCTTACACTATATAAGCATGCATTGGAGACTTGAAGAATTTCACTGATCTACACAAGTATTTTAACAAGCTAATTTTCTTTGTGAAAAAACTATCATCTTTTGTATACAATGTTCTTTAAGTATTTATTATTCATTTGTGTAAATCTGCTTTTGAAAAAACATCTTGTAACACATAAGTTTTTATTCAAACTATTTGTTTGATTCCTTAAGGAGGTTATCCTTAAGAAGACAAAGAAAGTTATTCTTTGTGAATCCTTGAGGGGACTAAGGTTTAGTGGATCCTTTAGAAGACAAAGAAAGATATTCTTTGTGTTTATTGTAATATGTTGATTATAGTGGATTAAGTCCTTGTGTATAAGGCAATTCACTTTGGCGGATGGACTGGATTAACTTTGAGTTTCAAGCGAACCAGGATAAAAATCATTGTATTTTTATCTCTTCATTATTTAACTTGTTAGTGGTGTTTTTGTTTTGGAAAAAGCTTTTGCTTGTAAAAACCAATTCAAACCCCCATTCTCTTGTGTTTTTCACACCTTCATCAATTAGATATGCAAACATGTATGCAATGTACTCCACAATTGACTCATTATGCATATGATACCATTCATGGATAACCAAGGTCTATCTCGCTTCTGAATCCCCACCATAGGACCAGAGCATATCAAAATCGTTACAACCATGATAAGTAATGTTTCATCAATTCCCATATGGAACTAGCTACTCGATACTGAATCCACACCATAGGAACAAAGTATATAAAACAGTTATTATCACCATAAGTAACACTTCACTAATTCCCATATAAAACCAGTTACTCGCTCCTGAATTCATACCACCGGAGAAGAGCACACAAAAACTGGAATGAAGCCCATACACCATGATGAATGACTCTCAATAACATGCATTATCACCAAAAGAATCACCAAAATTATCACTAAATAATAATCAAAATTATCACCAAAATAATCACTAAAATAATCACCAAAATAATTACCACAATTATCACCAAAATAATCACCACAATTATGCATAACATTATACTCGCTACACAATAATTCATTAACGCAATAATAAATAATAAAAAACATCAACCTGCAACACCACATTAAATGCATATTCACATAACACCCAATCATGTTAAATCATTATAACATCAACTCATCATTAAGTAAGCACAATGAATCACTAATTCATCATACATGTCATCACATACACTCATACAATGGATACACGACTACGATTCAATTATATCACCAAGCACTACCATGACGTAGCTCTGCGTGTTAACTTTCCAACGCTTCAAATTGCGTCTCTATTGGAGTCATGTAGCTCAAGTTATGGCTAAAACAACAAGTGAACCAATCAATTGTTGTAAAGGACCAATCAATTGACACAGAAGCCCAATCAATTGACACAGGGGACTAATCGATTTTCCTTAACTCCCTGATTTCGTTTTTCTCAAATTTTCGAAGGTACCAATCGATTGGCATAGGGGACCAATCAATTGCTCTAAAGCTACTGTCTATATTTTTTGTGTTTTCTCTAAACTCTTTTTTTCACGTACTAACAAAAGGTTCTCCTCTAAACCTGATTTTCTCTCATTTTTGAATATATAATATTCTATTTATCTTTTCACAATTACAATTTTCCCAAAATAACTTTCAACTTTTCTCCTCTTACCACCTAGTTCCCTCTAAATGACATGATTGACCAAACTTCTCATATATTACCAATTTCTCATTTTTATTTTTAATATTAATTAAAATACTAATAGTTTTAATTATTCTACCAAGCATGTATTTCTCACCACACCCTTCCAGTTCCATTTCACCCCAACAACACACTTAATTACCAAATTTATTTAAAGGCATATCAAACATCAAATAATAAAATAAAAATAAAAATAATTCAATTAAATCAATTAATCGAATTTGGATGTTACAAATCTCCCTTGCTTAGAAAATTTTCACCCTCGAAAATTACATGAGGAAATAGAGTCGGTTACGACTCTCTCATATGGATCTCCATCTCCCAAGTTATGCTTCCATCGGATGGTCATTCCCGCACTACCTTCACCAAGATAATCTTCTTACCACACAACTTCTTCACTTCCCGATCCTCTACCCACATGGGTGATGCCTCAACATCCAGGTTCTCTCTCACCTCGCCCACTTTGATCATATGAGATGGATCTGGAATGTATCTCCTCAACTGAGACACATGAAACACATAATGAAGATTAGCAAGTGGCAATGGCAAGGCAATCTGATAGACCACCTCTCATATCCTCTGAAAGATCTGGTATGGACCAACAAAATGTGACGCAAGCTTTCTAGATTTCAAAGCTCGATCAACACCAGTTACCGGAGTAACTCTCAAAACACATGACCCCCTCGTGGAACTCAAGTGCTTTCCTCCTATTATCATGGTAACTCTTATAGAGACTCTATGAAGTTTTCATCTCCTCTAGGATCATCTTGATCTTATCAGAAGTTAGCTAAACAATCTCAGGTTTAATCACCACACTCTCACCTGATTCATAGAAACACAAGGGAGTTCTAGACCTCATACCATACAAAGCCTCAAAGGGGCCATCCAAATACTTGAATGGAAACTGTTATTTTAAGTGAACTCAATCAACAAAAAGTAGTTATCCTAAGAATCTCTTTGTTCTAGCACACAAGCCCTCAATAGATACTCCAAAGATTGGATGGTTCTCTCCGTCTGACCATTCGTCTGCGGATGATATGTAGAACTCAACTTCAACTTAGTACCCAAAACTTCCTGAAAACTCTGCCAAAACCTCGATGTAAACTGCTAAACTCTATCTGACACAATGTTCGACGTAATATAATGCAAGCTAACAATCTTCTCAATATACAATTCAACTCACTTCTGCAAAGGATAACTGATCTTAATCATAAAGAAATTAACCAATTTATTCAGTCTGTCAATAATCACCCAAATTAAATCACACCATTTATTCATCTTCGGCAAACTTGTCACAAAATCCATGGAAATGGTGTCCCACTTCCACTCAGGGATACTCAACGATTGCATTATACCCAACGGCTTCTGATGTCCAATCTTCAACTTCTGACAAGTCAAACAAGCATAAACAAACTCAACTACTTCCTTCTTCATTCCTGGTCACCAAATTTTTTTCTTTAAGTCTTGATACATCTTAGTCGCACCAGGATGAATACTCAACCCACTCATGTGACCTTCCTCAAGAATACCTTTCTTATGTTCTAACACATCAAGTACGCAAACTATGTCTCTGAACCTTATCACACCATTCTCTTCAATTTCGAAGTCACAACATTTACCTTGATTGATTAACACAAGTTGGTCAACCAATCCCAAATCAACTTTCTGACCTTCTTTGATCTCTTCAAGGATACCACTAGTGAGCTTTAACATACCCAACTTTACACTAATAAGAGTCTTTTCACTTACCAAACATATGTCTCTGAATTGCTCAATCAATTCCAAATCTCAGACGATCAACATTAACATATGTAATGACTTCCTGCTCAACGCATCATCTACCACATTGGCTTTACCCGGATGGTAACTTTATGATATTCAAGCCATCTCCCCTGTCTCATATTCAACTCCTTTTGATCGAATAAATATTTCAAACTCTTGTGATCACCGAACACCTCAAATATTGAGCCAAAGAGATAATGTCTCTAAATCTTTAACATGAATACCACTGTTTCCAGCTTTAGATCATGCGTAGGATAATTCTCTTCATGAAATTTCAGTTGCATATAAGCCTAAGCCACAACCTGACCATTCTGCTTTAACACACCATCGAGATCCATCTTTGAAGCATCACAATACACAACAAAAGACTCACCTAAATTTGGAAAATTCAAAACTAGAGAAGGCGTTAACTTCCTATTGAGCTCTTGAAAAGTCTCTTTGCAATGCACATCCCAGACATAGGCTTGGCCCTTTCGAGTCAACTAATTCAAAGGCAATGCTAACTTTGAAAAGCCTTCAATAAACTTTCTGTAGTAACCATCCAAACCAAGAAAAATTCTAATATCCGTAAAGACTTTAAAGTCTCCCACTTCAACACCGCATATATCTTTGACGAATCAACAATAATAGCACCATTCAAAATTATGTGACCAAGGAAACTCACTTACCGCAACTAGAACTCGCACTTGGACAACTTCGCATACAACTTCTTCTATTTCAAGGTCTGTAACATAACTATGATATACTCTACATGCTATTCACCAGACTTAAAATGTATTAAGATGTCGTCGATGAACACAACCACAAAATAATCTAAATACATATGGAATATTCTATTCATGTACTCCATGAACACTCCAGGCGCATTAGACACCCTAAACAACATTATTGAATACTCGTAGTGACCATACCTCGTTCTAAACGTAATCTTCAAAATACCTTATGGTTTCACATGAATATGATGGTAACTCAAACGCAAATAAAGAAGCACCTACCAACTGATCCATCAAATCATCAATCCTCGGAAATGGATGTTTGTTCTTGATACTTACTTTATTCAGGTGTCGGTAGTCAACACACAATCACATACTACCATATTTCTTCTTGACTAGCAACACCGACACAACCCACAATGAAACACTTGGTTGAACAAACTTCTTATCAAGCAACTCTTCCAATTGCTTCTTCAGTTCACTCAACTTTGAGGCAGATATTCTATAAAGAGCCATCGACACAAGACTAGTACCAGGTGCTAAATCTATGGTGAACTCAACTTCGCGCTCCGGTGGCAAATCACTGATATCATTGGGAAACACCTCTGGAAAATCACACACCACTAGAAACTCACTAATCATAACTTTACTTTTATCCTTCATAGAAGCTAATATCATAAACAACTCAACATCATCCTTCATGAACTCATCCACTTGCATAGCTGACACAAACAACTCATCATTTGCATCAAACTCTAGAAATGACATTGACTTGTCAAAAAATTAGCACTATTGCAAACCGCGGCACGACGAACCAACTCTCCACACCTGAAACATATTAGAGAAGCATAAGCTTCTCCCTCACTTATTTCAATCCCTTTCCTACATGCAAGCGGTAAGAAAAACAAACGAGCATCGACGGTGTTTCACACACGTGTCACATACTATGGAACAAACAACACGACAAGACCTAGCCGGATGGACTGGCCTACTCTGATACCACTATGTAACACCTTAAATCCTAAAGGTTATTTTAAAAGGTTTACATGACAATTTAAGGTGTCACCAACGACAATCCTTCAAAAACATATCAAATCATTTGAAAACTAAGAAGCAGAAAAACATTTCATAACAACTTCATAAATAAAGTAATGACTTCCAAAACAACTAAAGCAAAATCAACATAAAACATAAAAAACTCCTGTCCCCAATGTTATACTATCAGAGCACTAATAACCACTAATGCATGTTAAAGGGATAGATAAAAGCGAAGAGTAGCTCCAACAAGCCACCTTCCATGCATAACAACAATGATCACTCCTGAGTATCTACAAGATGTCCATGGGGGACAACATGAAGCAAAGGCGTGAGAAACAACACTCAATATTAACATCATAAAGACTACGAAGGTAGAGAAACCTACAACATAACACACATTCAATACACAAATCAACAACACCAATGTCTCACACCCATTCATAACAACACACACATTCATCATGTATACACATTATTCATAACAACTTATTAACTACGTCAAGTATTCTCAACCAATCAGCAACATCATGAACAATCAATTACACATGTAAACATGTATGCAATGTAACCCACTAATGACTCATTATTTATGCGGTAGCATTAATGGAAAACACAAGTCCATCTCGATCCCAAATCCCCGCCATAGGACCATAGCACACCAAAACCGTTAAAATCACATTAAGTAACCCTTTACTGATTCTCATATGGAACCAAATACTCGCGCCAGAATCTATATCATTGGACCAGAGCATGTCAAAACTGGACCGAAGCCCGTACACCATGATGTACGACTCTCAACTACATGCATTATCACCAAAATTATCACCAAATAATCACCAAAATTATCACCATAATTATCACCAAAATAATCACCAAAATAATCACCACAATTATGCATTACATTATACTCACTACACAATAATTTATTAACTCTACGATAAATAATAAACAACACCAAACAGTAGCACCACATCAAATGCATATCCACACAACATCCAATCATGTTAAATCATTACAACATCAACTCATCATTAAGTAAGCACAACGACTCACTATTTCATCATACATGTCATCACATATATTCCTACATTGAACATACGACTACAATTCAATTATCTCACTATGCATTATCATGAGGTAGCTCTGCGCGTTAGGTTTTCAACGCTTTAAATTGTGACTCCATTGGAGTCACGTAGCTCAAGCTATGGCTAAAACAACAAGTGAACCAATCAATTGCTATAATGGACCAATCAATTGACACAGAGGACCAATCAATTAATGCAGGGGACCAATCGATTGTCCTCAATTCCCTGACTTTGTTTTTCTCAAATTTTCAAAGGGATTAACCGATTGGCATAGAGGACCCACCGATTACTCCAAAGCAATTGTCTAATTCTTTTTGTGTTTTCAAAAGGAACCGATCAATTGCTCCCTAGGATCAATCGATTGGTCTAAGCAATTTATTTCCAAAAACTTAGTTTTTTATGTTTCAGTACTTTTAGTCACTTGTAAACCCCATCCAACATGCCCTAACACGCATAAACAACTTATTTCAAAGATCTAGCTTCATACACCAATTATCTACTATTACCACAACATATATATCAATTAACATGCAATTTGTCATACAATTTGATCATCACCTTCACCAACATTTACACTCATGTTAAAGCTTCATATATTCATCAATGAAAGAAATTTTCATATGCATAAACATGTTGAATCAACCATGAATTCAGTCACAACCAATTAATTAATTAATCAACATAATCAATTGCAAGTTCAGATTTGAACACAACAATAGCAAATCCAAAAAAAAGTTATACAACCCTTATGAGAGAAACAACCTCTCTTCTCTATCCCATCATGCAATACACCCATAGTGAAAGCCCTTTTTCATCCATTACCTTAGATTTTCAGCAAAAACAGCAAAAGCAGTCAACTCTTGTGAATTCTCTCTTTTAAACCCTAGCTCTCCCTTCCAATGTTCTTATTTCTCTAAACTCCTTATTTTCATGTACTGACAAAAGGTTTTACCTTAAACCTAATTTCCTCTAATTTATGAATATATAATATTCTATTTATCTTTTTATGGTTACAATTTTGCCCAACTAACTTTCAATTTTTCTCCTCTTACCACCTACTTCCATTAAATTACATAATTGGTATAATTCCTCATATATTACCAATTTCTCTTTTTTATTTCTAATATTAATTAAAATACTAATTGTTCTAATTATTCTACCAAGCACGTATTTCTCACCACACCATACCATTCCCATTGCACCCAACAACACACATAATTATCAAGTTTATTTAAAGACACACCAAATCCTAAATAATTAAATAAAAATATAAATAATTCAATTAATCGAATTTGGGGTGTTACACCAAGCCATGTGGCTAATGCATCTATTAAAGGAGTTAGGAAGCAATGAGGGTGATGATGTTACATTCATGGTTGATAATGTTTTCACGATTAATCTTCCTAAGAATCCGATTGCACATGGGAGGAGGAAGCACATTGAGATGAAGTTTCAATACTTAAGGGAACTTGTTAGTGAAGGAAGATTAAGATTGAGATATTGTCAAAGTAAAGAATAATTTGCTGATTTGTTGATCAAAGGAGTCACTATTGAAGTGTTTAAGAGGTTGAAGATGAACATGGGCATGAAAGACTTGGAATACTTGAATTAAAGTGGTGTATTAAGAGTTTCTTAGTAATTCAACTATTGTAACCGATTAACACCAGTGTGTAATCGGTTACATGTTGCGCATTCGTAGTAACTAGTTACCACTGTTATTTAATTTATGTTTTATTTCGCCTGTAATTGATTACAGATTTTGTATAATCGATTACACATCCTAAATTTTTATTTTTCTATCATTTAACTTATAGAACTTGTGTCTCAATCAACTTATAATATTTATATAAATATCTCAAAGGCTTCCTCGTTGATAACAAAAATATTCTCACACTCAATTTATTTCTCTTTCTTAATTTTCTCTCTATTTTTCTTAGTACTTTAATTTCTCTAGTATTCATCCATCTTTTGATTCAATGTTTCAAAAGTATAAAGAAACCACTTCATTTCAAATCGCTAAAGAAACCACTTCATTTCAAATCGCTAAGTAAAGATCTTCCACACGTTTTCTTGAATTTTAAAAAATTATTGATCAAATTTAATAAAAATAGTTTATTGTTTAAAATACCCTCCACGATCAATAAATTTGATATTTGAAAATATAAAAAATTTAAATTTTATTCAAGAATAATTTAGCAAGATATTATATTATAAAATATAAGAAAAATTATTTAAATTTGTTTATATTATATTTTCAAAAATAAAACTTTTTTTATATTTCATTTTTGCTAAAGTATTTAATATATTAAAGTTCTACAAAATTGTTTTTTAATCTTTAAACTTAATTTCTCATAAAGTTGGTCAGGATATTTGCTTTTATCAATGCTCATTATTAAAATATTTTATATATATATATATATATATATATATATATATATATATATATATATATATATATAAAACAAATTTAAAAAAAAAGAATTCTATAATTATAAATAAAAATTAGATTCACCTAAAAATAAATTTTCCCATAGATTTATCTTCATTATGAAACAGACTGAGCAATAATTTTGTTGTTTTGTTTAATTTATAGCTTCGATTGTCGCGTAGTTTGCAGATGATGGACACTTTCCAATACATTATTAGTTGTCTTACACTTTTACTCATTAGTTTTATTTAAAGTTAAAGATACAAAGTAAATTACTTAATAATATTTTATTTATTTCTTACAAATAAATAATAAATGAAATGAAATAATAAATTATTAATATGATTATTAAAATTGATCAAATTTAGTACTAATAAGTAACAACATTGACTTGTACATAAAAGTTGAAACTTTATTTATTATTTACTTTATTTTGTTTCTTTATTTAAAGTTGAGACATTTTACAAATCATTATCATGATTCATTGTCATGGAGTCATGTGAAGCAACAGAGATTCTGAAATCTGCCAAAAACATACCCAAAACAGTTTTCCTCTTTCCCCTCACAGCCTTCATCCTTGTCCTTCTTCTTCCTCTCCTCATTCACTTCAATCAATCATCTTCAAAGGTTCTCTTCACAACCACTGTTGTTGAAAATCAAACAACAACGACAAATTGCAACAATTTGTTTTCCGGAAAATGGGTTCCTTATCTAGGACAACCTTATTACAACGAAACCTGTCCTTTTATAACAGAGAAACAAAACTGTCTCATTCATGGAAGACCAGACAGTGATTTTCTTAAATGGAGATGGAAACCGGATGATTGTGAGCTTCCTTTGTTTGATGCGAAAGTGTTTTTGAAGATTGTTAAGGGAAAGTCAATGGCTTTTGTTGGAGATTCAATTGGGAGAAATCAGATGGAATCTTTGCTATGTCTCTTGAATAATGTAAGTTTTTATTCCTCCCAACTTTTTTTTATCTACTAGTCCTTTATTGGTTGAAATTTCATTTAAACAAATATATAGATGTTGTGGCTTCGAATTCGCGTCAATTCAATTCCTTTGAATGTTCTTGCATAACTACTGATTGAGCTACTATTATGTATATTTATTGAAAGTCTAGAAAAACAAAGAGGAAGATTGAAGTGTGGTAGATGAAAAGTTGTAGCAGACACCTAGACAAAATAATATTGGCTTTTAGGTATACTCACTCACATGATGAATAAATAATAGTACGATAAAAGAAAAATCTAGGACCTACCTAACCTATGTTTTCTCTCTATTTGAAATTGTTAGTATTTGGAAAATGGGTTTCTCCAGCATCATCTTTTGGAATTTAGGAGTGGTGAAGTTTGAAAATTTTGAAGGAAAGTAGAAAAAAAAAATTGAAAATAGTTCCTCAATTTAAATGAGTTTGTTTTTTCCATAAAACAAGAAATTAAAAATCAGTTTCTGCCATCAAAGTTTTCCATCATTCATAGTTTCACACCAATAGTTGAATTAAAATTAAATGGTTTAGATTGTATGTTTTACTTGTTTTACTTTAAATAAAAATACGGAATATAACATTTTAAATTTTATGTTTTTAGTTTACTTCAAAATAAAAAAATTGAAAATAACATTTAGACCGTCCAATTTTAATCCAACCATTGTAAATATAGCATCTCTAATTATATTAAAAAAAATTATGAAAAACATAAATTATTTAAAATCACATTAATATTTTTGCAATATTTTTTATATTTAAAAATATATTAATCATAAATATTTTATTGTTTATTCTCTATAAACATATTCTTTTCAATTAGGTGGAAACTTTCTCTATTTTTTTTTTTATTTCCTCGGTTCTCCTCATAACTTTCAAAGAGAACATAGGTGTTTTTTTTATTATTTGTTGTGATTCTAGGACTTGTTAGATTTGAATCCGATCTAAGTTTTACTCAAATTCTGTTGATAATATGCATTTGATTTATTTATTTGTAAATCAGATCCATTAAAATGTTGTCTTTGTTAATACTATTATACTAATATTTGAACCGTGTGCAATGCACATGGACATGTTAAAGTGAAATTTTGGAGTAATAAATAGGAGAGTATCAAATCATGGTGGGTGCAATTGTTTATAAACAACATACATAAATTCCCATTTCTTTACTCCAATAACATAGTTTTCTTTATGGGGGAGAAAACAACTCTCACTCCTTAGCTTCGTTATTAATCTTGATCAAGTATGGTGAATCTTATTCTTAAGATTTGAGGTTTGAATGTGGTACAAAACAACTCCTGCTCCTTAGCTTTATTATTAGTATTTATCAAATATAGTATGTGTTATTCCGAAGGTTTCAGGATCAAATCTTACCATTATAAACAATTTTTATGTTAAATCAGTTCATATAAGTTTTGCCTTTCGTTCAATTAGATCCTATTAAAATCCAGGAATTATTGGTGCTTAAGAGTGATTTAGATTTTAGGTCCACATTCTTTAATATATTCTTTCTGCTTTATCCGTTATTTTTGGGCTTTTGCGAGAGCAAACATACAAGAATTTTTACAATTTTTAGATTTTAGGGGTGCAAAGCCTGCTTGCCCACTCCACCCTCATTTTTCGACGAGGCTGAGTCAAGATTTTATGTTTGCACCCTCAATTATGTCTGTTTCGTCCCGTTTTTTATTTTGGCAAACTTTTACAAGAGTGGAGATATTGCAATTTTTAGACTTTAGGGATGCAAAGTCCGCATGCCCACTCCACACTCATTTTTCGCGGGACGAGACAAGGTTTTATGTCCGAACCATCAACTACGTCCGTCTCGTCCCACCCCGTTTTTTTCCAGGCTTTTGTGAGAGCCAACATTAACAAGAATCTTTATAATTTTACACTTTTGCGGTGCAAAGCCAGCATGTCCACTTCACCCTTATTTTTTCCAAAACATACCAAGGTTTTAGACCCACACTCTCAATTATGTCCACTCTGTTTCGTTCCGTATTTTTAGAGCTTTTGCGAATGCGCATCTAAATGAAGTGGTTATGCCCGTTTGCCACCCTAATAGTAATAGAGCGGATACCGAGTTTCTGAAAAAGAAAAATAATAGTCCGTGTTCATTGTTGTTAGTATATGCTTTTGAAGTTGAGTACTGAATTTCAGAAGAAAGCTTTGAGTACATGCTTAGTGTTGTTCTTCCGTAATTCTACTGCCAAAATAAAACTTAATTTCAGCATGTTCTTTCAGGTTGCGAGGCCAGAGGACATTACAACCAAATATGTATCAAATGAAGACCTAACATATTTCAAATGGTGGTTCTATGCTGATTATAACTTCACCATTACAATGCTGTGGTCTCCTTTTCTAGTGAAATCCTCCAAATCTTACATCTACAACAGTTCTAATTTCTACAAACCCGAGAGTCTTTATCTTGACGAACCAGATACAGCTTGGACGAGTCGAATTGAAAATTACGACTACGTAATTTTCTCTGGCGGACAATGGTTTTTCCGACCATTCACATTCTACGAAAAGAATCAAATTGTTGGATGTCAAAAATGCAACAACTCAATAGAACTCAACTATTACGGATACAAGAAAGCGTACCGAACCGCTCTCAAAACTATTATGAATCACAAACAGTTCAAAGGATTGGCATTTTTGGCAACACATTCTCCGAATCATTTTGAGAACGGCGAATGGAATAAAGGCGGAGGCTGTAATCGAACACAGCCCTTTAGTAATGAACAAAAATGGGAAGTGCATCCTTATGGTCTAGAGATATTACATCAAATACAAATGGATGAATTCAGTGCTGCAAAGAAGAATGCAAGCGAAAATGGCTCGCGTTTTGGTTTGATTGATATAACGGAGGCAATGTTGATGAGGCCGGACGGGCATCCTAACAAATACGGGCATGCGTTGAATAAAAATGTGAGTGTTAATGATTGTGTTCATTGGTGTATGCCGGGTCCCGTTGATACTATCAATGAGATTTTTCTCTATATGATCATGAGAATGAAGTTATGATAGGAGTAGATGATATTTTTAGTTTCAAAATGCATAGTTGTGTTTTGAAAAAATGTAAATGATCATTCTGAGGACACCATTTTTGTTTGTTTGCAAACATTTTCTTAAATTCATCCCCCTAATCCTTTGAGAATTAGTCAAAGTAAACTCTTAATTGTTATGATAACATAAATGTTATAAATAAATTAGTATTTGGTAGTTTTTTTTAATGAAGAATCGGCATTTGGTGGTATGTGAAAATGAATTTATATAGTTTTGAAATTTCTTAGAGAAAAAGTGGGTCAAGGAAGTGTTAAATAATACTCCATTATTATGGATTTTTCGAATAAACCAAAAATAAGATACATATGGGAGAGATCTCTTCAAAAGATTGAGTAGCTTTAAAAGTACAAGGAATCAGCACCTCTTGTTCTCTTCTTTATATATTGCTTTTATCTATAAAAAAAGATTGATTTGAAAAATTGTCATTTCATTATAAATTATTTAACTAAAAAAAATAGTATTTTACTTTTATCATTCTTAATATTTGATAAGAGGTACTTAATAAAAATATAATTAATCTCTTTCATTTATTCATTTTCTTAATTTGTGTGAAATAGTCAATTGAATCATTCATTGTGGGACAAAGGAAGTAATATTTACTTTTATATTCTCATCTCCTATAAAAACATGACTTGCGACAATCATTTTTCAATATTCAATCATTTTTCAATATACATCAATTAAATTATAATTAAATATTACATCCACTCATTTTCTCTCTTAATTAAAATTTTAAATCTCTCTCACGTTTCTTTTTCCCACACTTTTTTACTTTCATTTCAATTTTTTTCTCTGTTTATTTATTATCACTAAAAATACTAATAATCTATTTTCTAATTTTAATAAAATTACAGTAATAATTTATTTTATCTCATAGATCACTACCAACACAATATCTATTTTAATTTAATCAATCATAATCTTAATTTGAGAGACAAAATACTTATTTTTAAATATTAATTTTTTCTTTCTCCTTCTCACGGTTTTTCTTCTTCTTTTTGTATGATTATTTAATATAATTAAATTTACATAATTATAGTTCATTTTACATATGAGTAAATCATTTCAAATTTTACATATGTATATAAATATATTTCATATTGAAATAAATTTTTTTATCTCCTAGATCATTATCAGCACAATGTCTATTTTATTTTAATTAACAATTTTTCTTAATTTGAAAGACAAAATCTTTATTTCAAAATATCAAAATTTTCATTTTCTTTTCTTTCTTCTTCTCACGAATAATTTTTTTCTTCTTTTTGCATGATTATTTAGAAAAATTGAGTTTATATCATTATTTTTCATTTTACAATTAAGTAACTCATTTCAAATTTACATTTATAATAAATACATTTTATACTGTATCAAATAAACTTTATATTTTACGCGTCACTATCAGCAAAATACATATTTTATTTTATCAATAATTATCTTAATTTAAAAGATAAACTATTTATTTTCAAATATTAAATATTCATTTTTTTTCATCTCACGTGTCTTTTTTTTATTTATATTTTAATATAATTTAGTTTATATAATTATTGTTCATTTTAAAATTAATAACTAATTTCAAATTTAGATAAATATCTAAATACATTTTATATCGTATCAAATAAATTTACTTGTGTGGCAGCACAAATATCTAGCTAGTTATGACAATGAATAAAAGAAGCATAATTTAAATTTGATTTTGTCATTTAAGTAAAACTCAAATGATAAAACATAGAAAAAATATTTAATATGTTGGAGGGACAGGTCAAATGTGCATTTTTTATCATTTAATTGCATGGGATCCCAAGACGGTTGTAAATGCAACAAAGTTGATCAAACTAACGGTAACCTTTTAAGCGAATGATTGAGTATTAAAAGTCGTATGACAAGATATAAGTTAATCTCCCTCAGTATGCAACCTGACAATCCAAAGCCAAGAAAGGTGTTAAGGTTAGATATCAAGGACGGAAAACTATAACAACGTAGTTTGGTAAAAGGTTGGTTGTTGACACAACTAGAGTTAGAAGAGGAGAGGAACCAAGATCTTATGCTACTATCTTGAATCATAGACTGAACCCTATTCCACATTTGTTTTGAAACAAATCTCGAGAAATATAGTCTCAAGTTTAATAGAGCTTTTGTGGAAGTGGTTGAGAATCCATGAATGACTTATAATATGCAAGAAATTTTTAGTTTAGAAGGTTATTTTGCGGTTAAGGTAACTTCATTGGTAGCAAATCTTTGCTTGTTAGAAGAGAGATAAATATGTGTTATCTTGGAATTGCTAGAACCAGACCGTGATTCGCTTTTTCTATAGTTCAAGGAAGTTCGACGATGAAATCCAAAGGACGTTGATGCAGAAAGGTTAACTTGGCTAAGTATTTATGGCATTCCATGTCATGCTTGGAATTATAACTTCTTTGCTTTCATTACCAAAATAGTGGGAACTTATATCTGTGTCGATGATGGTACAACAAATCAAACCAAGATGGATGTGGCGAGGATCTTGGTTAGAATAAGATGTGTTACGATCCTTAATGAGATTAATAATATTAAGATTGTCGGGGTTTTGTTTAGTTTAAAGGTGGTGGAAGATGCTCATGGACCACTCAGAATTTTCATGTCGACGAAAGAGAAAAAGTCATAGGAAAATTATGAATCAGAACCAATGTCCTATGAGTGGGAAGGTGAGAGGGAAGAAGATTAATTTGAATTATTAGAGGAAGACGAGACTCTTATTCCCTTTTAGCTAGGGTGGTTGTAGCAGACAAAATCAGTGATGTGTCTCATAAAGAAGCCCATGTTGTTCTTCCCGATCTTGAGTTGGATAAAGGTGATTTGTTGTCTTTAGCGGAACAAGATAAGTCGAAAGTTGATTTGACTCTCCTTTTAATTCCTGGGCATAATCGGTCCAGGGTAGTTGCTAGTGTCAACGAGAAATCTAGACCTAGAAGAAAGAAAATGAAACACGTGTCAAGTATAATGGAGGGGGGACCATCGAAGTCCGGAGAAGTTGAGGTCGGCCAAAGGGATTTGGTTACCTTTGAACAGGTTACTTCAGGGGGTGATTTGAGCCTTAGCCCATCATCCAAATACCCCCTTGCAAGCCCAAATTTTTTTAGAGTCTTTGCAAAGAAACCGTTCTCCAACTTTTAGAGATGTTTTCAAGCCTTCGTACTTCTATGCGCCCAGACCTCTGAAAAAACCCAAATTTACAATCGGTGCATAAAAATTCACCTTCGCTTTCCAATTTTGAAGATAATCAACCAGTTAGATTCTCCGGTGGATCCGCCCTTTGTTATGAGTTAACCATGGACTCAGACGTGGTTCAAGGAAATACAAGATTCTGGGAGAAAGGATCGTTCGAAGTAGCGCAAAAAAATTTGAGCGAAAGCTATTTCTTTTAGGGTTAAAGGAACATAAGAGAATAATTATCATGTGGAAGTGATTAATTGTTTAGAGAATATATCTTAGGGCGTGCACACGCAGAAGGATGCTACAAATAAGATTAGTCGATGAATATTCTTTCTCTTAACATTCAAGGGAGTGAGAGCATAATTAAGAAAAGATCAATTGCAAGTTGATTTTAGATGGAAAGTTTGACATTTGTAGGCTCTAAGAGACTAAGATCTGAACAATTCATAAGGAGTCTATCTCAGAACTTTGGGGAGATTTGGAGGTGGATTGGACTGCAAAAGATTCCATAGGAAGACCAGGTGGCATCCTCATTATGTGGAAACCAAAAATGTCAATTATGGAGAAAGTTTATTGAATTGAAGAATAGGTGGCCAAAAGGATAGTGGTGTGTGGCAGCGGATTTTAATGTTATTAAGAAAGAGAGGAAGAGGAAGGGGATGGTGATGGGTAGCCAACTTAACAATGGAGAAGAAGACGAGTTTAATTTCATTATAGGGGAGATGCAACTCATTGATGTTCCAGTTATTGGAATAGGGTTTTCTTGGAATAAACCAAAAGGTGGAGCCATGACTAGGCTAGACTGGTTCTTTGTGTCAGAGAATCTTCTTTTAGAGTGGGAGGTGGAATCTCAGCATGTGGGTTATAGGGATATTTCTGATAACAAACCAATATAGATAAAATAAATACTACTAATTGAGGTCTTAAACCCTTCAAAAATTTCAATTGTTCGTTAGAGCATAAGGCTTTTCTACCTTTTGTGTGTAAAACTTGGGTTTATCTTTCAATAAAAGGAAGGGAAGATTTTATTTTAAAAGAAAAGTTGACGGGTTTGAAAGAGGGAAATAGAATAAGGAGGTCTTTGTAGTTCTTAATCTTAAGGTTGATAATGCAGTAAAAAAGTTGATGATTTAGAAAATATTGAAGCAAAAGGAAGTGTGAGGGATATTGAGATTTTTTCTAAATCTCATTTAGAGGTAGAATGGTGTGAGTTGTGAGTTCCCCAACGCGATAGAGTGACCGATGGAGGGAGATTCGACATATTGAAGTGAGTAGAGGGAGGCAAAGTTGCAAGCGAAACAAGGAAGTGGATGGAGGTTTGTTTGAGGGAGAATAGAGGTTTATCGACGCGGTTGAGAAGTTGTGAAGTAGTTGTTGGCGGAAGTTGATTGAGGTGTAAGGGAGCAAGGACCGACGATTGTTGTTGTTGGTGGCCCGTTGGAGATGGAAAAAAACAGAGATGGAAGGGACAATGAGTAACATACCAACTTTTAAATAGAGTATTTTATGTAATTATTGGTGTATTTGATTCGTCAAACTTGAATTTCGGTGTTTTTCGGTGTGTAGGAGTATTTTGGTAGTTTAATAATTACCAAGGTTATAAGATTTGAGAGCAGAAAAATAAAATATTATTATTGAGGTTATTACAGGTAATTAGACATATTTTATTATTTCGTAATAGGTTGAAAGAATAGAAAATAGAGAAACATTGAATTAAATGATTATTTGAATTAAATATTTATTTAATTTAAATAACAATTTATAAAAATTGAGAATTACGAGAGAAGTTGAGTTTTTAGAGAAGTTGTAAGGTTGAGTTAGAATAATAAGATATTGTGGATAAAAATTGTGAATTAGTAAAACCCGTTAGGTTATATAAATAAAACATTGGGATTTGGGATAACCACTTTATGTAAAAATTGAGGAGAACTGGAGTAGTGGCTACGAGAAAACCCTAAGGAGGGCTCTGGGAAGGAAAAGCAAAACTTCACCAAAAACGTTGCAATTTTAAGGTAGGGGGATTTTCTTCTTATGAGTGATTTAGGCATGCAAGATAGTGAAGGTTCCTTACCCTCCTATCAGCGTCTTGAGATTTATGTTATTTTCCCCAAGTTTTCCTTATTTTATACGATATGTGTAAATTGGCCAAATAAGATTTCGGCAAAATCTTATTTGTGCGATTGATTGAATTGTTTTTCTTGTATGATTGCTCGAAGACCCAAACAGGGGATTTGGGATAAATCCCCTATGGTCTCTAAAGTGTTGTTGTTGGTAGGTTTACAAACCTTTTTGTTGATGATGATGATTATTGTATGAATTTTTGTGTTATGCTGTTTGGTTTCTTCTATAGAGTTGGTATTTTTCCACGGAGATTCGAACGACCCTATTTGGAACGTTTGGTTTACCAATTTTGTGATGTTGTTGGACTGTAAAATATAAAAAAGCTATAGTTAAGGATCGAACCAATGACCATTTCAAGTATCCCATTGATTATTCTAAAACTAAGGGATATAATGGAGAGTTCTCATGACACCCTTCGTTACTTCGCCTCTGTAACCGATGTTAAATCAACTTTGCGTCCTAGGTTAAATGTATTTTTTTGTAGCAGGGGTTGAATGTGCGATGATTGATGTTATGGTTAAAAATTGTGTTTCATTTATTCCATGTGTAAAATGTTATAGTCATCTAATTATTAAGATTACTTAATAATTTATATAATTGTAATTTGACTATATGAGATGAATGAGTTGATGATAATTTTTCATAATGATGTATTAGTCATTATATTGTGACTATGATTGACTTTATGTGAATCCTTGACATGCTAGTTTATTAATTGAATTACTTATATGTGTATACATATACTAAGTGACGCCTGATGATATAGTTACATAATAATGATGAAAATGATGAATTTGATGTGGTAAAGCTGAGATGTTATGAGTGTTTGATTTGAATAATTATAATTGGTAAATATAATTACTTGAAAATATGTTGTGATTATAATTGAGATGTTATAATTATGATTATTTTTTTCTCGGTGGATTAAGATGAATTGATATACCTAGTTTTGACGCATATGTATGAAGTGATGTTTGAATGTATTAAATGTATAATGAGGAATACGATGTTGTGAAATTTATGTGTAAAAGTATTTGATGGTTCCCTATAGATAATGAAATAACGGTCGTTCTGATCCATGCTAAAGATGGTACTTATAAGGAAATAGTTACAATTTAAAAGAAGACGATAATCAACATAGATGTTATTTTTAATGACTAATTAATGTTGAAGCAGTCATTTTCAACAAATGTGTCAGCATTCGAAAGAGAAACTTCCAGCAAATAGGTGATTCAGTTATATGTTGATCCGCCACAAGTGAACAATATGAAGGTAATGCTTGAACCACAAGAGTAACCATGTTCTGATAGTGAAATTGACCACAGACTTGAAGTTTCATGTGAATTACATGATTATATTCTTGTATGTGACATAGAGCATTGTTCAACCAAACCACCAAAATATATGGGTATGAATATTTTGTAGCCTATGCACTTCATACTAGTTATAGAGACCCTTCCAACTTTTAAGTTATTTTAGATAACTAGTAGAAAGATTAGTGGATGGGTGTAAGGGTGGAGGAGAAGGAATCTTTGAATAAAAGTTAGACATCGATTGTAAGTGGGTTTTCAAGAGAAAACTAGTCGTAATAGAAAAAGAATGGGAAAAGTCCATGACTCCTCTTATAGAAAAAGGGTACTCACAATAGAAGGGGATTGACTATGATGAGATTTTCTTTGTGGATGTCATACATACTTTTATCAGGTCAGTGTTAACTTTGTTAACCAGCTGGGACATTCGTTTATAGCATATGGATGTGAAGACAACATTTCTTCATGGTAATCTAGTTGGGAGCATCCAGAGAGGTTCAATGACACTGGAAATCTTATACTTGTTTATAAACTAATGAAGTCTTTATATATTTTAAAGCAGTCTCCAAGGAAATGGTACAAGCGCATTGATTCATACATGCTTCAGATTGGCTATAGAAGGTGTCAATATGACTATTATTTTTATGTTAGGAGCATTTGTGATTGTACTTTTATTTTCTTATTATCATATGTTGAGGATATATATATTATTTTTAATCATTTACATGACGTAAATGTACTAAAAACATTGTCGGGAAAGGATTTTGACATGAAATACTTAGGTGCTTCTAACAAGATTCTTGGTATGGAATTCCCAAGAATATTTATGCTAGAAAATTATGGCTCTCTCTAAAAATCTATGTTGAAAAGGTGTTAGACTAGTTTGAATGAGTAATTCAAAGGTTGTGAATAATCCATTAGTGAATCACTTTAAGCTCTCATTGGATTAGTGTCCAAAGACAGATGAACAATTTGAGTATATGTCAAAGATTCTTTATGATAGTGTTGTTGGTTGTTTAATGTAAATTATGGTCTACATTAGACCATATCTGGCACAAGTTATAAGTCATGTTTATAATTTTATGTCCAAATCATGCAAGCATCATTGGGAATAAGTCAAGTGGATTTTCAGTTACTTGATGGGTACAACAGGTCATGGTATCATGTTTAACACTAAATAGGGTGATCCTTTTATATTCCGAAATTGTTGGTGATATGGATGATTGAAGGTGTAAATTAGGGTATGTCTTTACTTTAGCATAATGACCTATTTGTTGAAAATCATTAGTTCAATCCATATATGACATGTCTACAACCGAAGAAAAGTACCTAGTGGCAGCGAAAGTTGGCAAAGAAGCCTCATTGCGTACCAAACAAGCTAGATAATTAGGTGATTAGCAAGGTAGAGTTTGGTTAGATTATGATAGTCAGAGTATAATTTAATTGGAAAAAACATGTGTATCATGCTAGTATTAAGCATATTGATGTCAAGTTTCACTAGATTAGACAGGTACTTCATCTAGAAATATATTACTTGAAAAGGTTTGTAATTTAGAGAAATCAGTTGATGTGTTGACCAAGCCATTCATCAATTAAAAGTCCAAGCATTGCTTAGACTTGTTACATATTTTTCAATGTTAAGTAGGAGGTGTACCTCCCTGATTTCCATGATGTGATCGTCATGCAGGAAGTCTTAATGGAGGTTTTGATATTCGCTAAGGTAGAGGTTGTTGAGTATGGTTCATATTTATGTATACACTAAAGAGAGGTATGGCGTGGATCCATTACTCTTACGTTTGGCCCAAACGTGTCTTAGGCCTAACTTTTTGTTGTGGAGAGGCTATTAGGTGTGTGTGTGTGTTAGGGGGGGGGGGGGCAGTAGCATCTCGTCGTATGGTTCAGAGGTATTGTAGTACATTGAGTCTTAGTATTATACATATTTCTTGTAACATTGTAACCCTAATCTCATCACATTTCTCTATAGTTGCAGAGGTATGCACCATTGAGTGAACTTTGTTAACAAAGAACATTCTTATTAACTGGGTTTTATTCTTGTTTCTTTGATCTTCTATATGGGTTGTTGTTCTAAAATTATGCCATCACAATTTGTCACACTTCTTCAAGAGGTCTTCTAGCTATATTTACTTATCCAAATTGAAGATTATTATGGTCATAAGTATCATTCTATACTGATTTCCCCTCGGGGTTCCACGTAGAGAACATATTAGGATGTGAATTTAAAGGAGTGAAAAGTGCTTAATATATAGACCTTGACTGAATCTACGAAGGTCATATTATTGCAACAATCAATTAGATTTTGATTGCAATGTGTGTTAAACCTCGGTTCCTTTTAGATTTCTTGAATGGTGAAAGAACTAGAATTGTCACAATAATGGACTCACTTGACCTCATATTGTGTGACTTGTTGGACCTTATAATTGTAACACCCTAAACCCCAACATACGATTTTAAAACATAATGCGGAAATAAAACTAAAAAAAGGTGTCACATTTTCAAAACATAATATCTTTCTAAAAATATAATCGCAACGAAATTAAACAATTAAAAACATCTTCAATTATCTCATGAAATAGTACTTAACTTAATTAAAATCATAAGTCAGATAAACTTAACAATTCACATGAAACATCATCAAATAATCCCAACTCAAGTGTTACACTATCTGAGAGACTCGCAAAAACCAAACAATGCAAAAAACGAAGAAGGAAAACTACACCACGCTCCAACATAAGCAACATTTAATGCTCATTGGGATCTACCTGAGTATCTGCACCATAGGCCTAAAGAACAATAGAGGAAACAAACATAGGGTGAGAATACATTCACATATGTTAGTGGTGTATAAATGATAAGGGTAGTCCATGTCAACATATAATTAATCCACACAATGTACAACATATAATCATTATGCAATGTGTAATTCCTCTACTCCTATGCATGGGGTATCATCCTATAACACTGGACTAAGATCCTACAACACTAGATATAAAATTTATGTTATTGAAGAATCTTTAACGCTGGATCGAAGTTCTAAAACACTAGAGCGAAGTCCTAAGCTAATTTCCATTATACATGATGCATGATTCTACAAACATTCAAATAATCTCCATCCAAACCTCCTACTCCTATTATCAATTACCAATCACAACACTGGACCGGATTCCTTCAACACTGGACTGAAGTTCTACAACACTGGACTGGAGTCCTATGACACCGGTTCCTCCATGAACCTAAAATTCATCATAACTCAACACTTTTTTATCATAACTCAACATGATAATCAAAATATATTATTTTTTTCATCAATACTCATCAACATCATCAAAACCGCATTGAAATCATGTTTCCTGCTAATCATACCTCAAATTCGAATAATTATTTAAAATATTAAACAGAGTCGGAATTAAGAAAATGAATATGATTTGGAAAACTTAGAATGTCTATTCCAAGAATCTAATTTTTTTGGCAGGACTTAATATGTCAATCGGTTCAGTTTAATCAAACGACAAAAACTAGTACTAGCACCGACAGAAAGTTTTGTCTGACTTCAAAATAGAACAATAAATTTTAGACTTATTATGAAATTATGAAACTCTCTAGTCTAGAATATTGTTTAACTCTATTTCTAACACAGTTGACGACACCCCAAACGGACTTACGAAACCCAAGTTACGCGCGAAACACGGTGACCAATTTGACTACGCCTCTGGTATAAAAACTAACGAAATGGTACTGTTTTAGCGCTCCTTGATTCAATTTTCCCACTTCAAAATAAAGATTATTGCGTTAGATTTCCAACGCAACTGACGACACCTCAAATAGACTTACGAAACTCAAATTATGCTTGAAATAAGATGATAAATCCCCTTTTATGTATACATGCAATTTTCTGTGTTTTTCTCCCTATTGAACATATTCAAAACTCACATATTTCTCCTATTTGAGTTCTAACCGTCCTAAAAAACACACAGATAATCAGCACCGTTAAAAGGATACAAAAATTAGTATCCTCATTAACACATTTGATTTTTCGACTATTATTATATTCACCCTATTGAACATATCTACAACTCATAGACAACCGCCATAACAAATAGGTTACAACTATTCAAATTTTATATTTTTGCCTTATGACATCAACATGGTTATCACATTAACCTTGCCTTATCAAAAGGCATCAATAGGGTTATCACACTAAAATTACCTTATCAAAAGGCATCAACATATGTATCAAATCAAAATAGAAGAATGCATACAGATCACTAAATAGAGCACAAAAATCACATCATAACAATCGACTTAGAAGATTTTGCACAAACCTTTTTCAGCCTCAAACATTATCAAAATACAAATATAAAGGAAGAAAAAATTAGGGTAAGGAACTT
Source organism: Lathyrus oleraceus (assembly GCF_024323335.1). NCBI lineage: Eukaryota > Viridiplantae > Streptophyta > Magnoliopsida > Fabales > Fabaceae > Lathyrus > Lathyrus oleraceus. The sequence continues at coordinate 437,779,042 of NC_066579.1, forward strand.
TCACTATCCATCTGCTTAAACATCCATACATGAATAATTTATCCCCCTTACCTTGAATTTACGAAAAGGTTGAATCTACAGTAATGAAGTTCATCTTCGCCTTCAAAATTTCTCCTAGGGTTGCCACTTTCTCTCCTTAACCTTTTCTCACAAAAACACGTACTAATAACTCTCTCACTCATTTTCTCTTAAATAAAACCCTAATTCCTTTTTATTTTAATTAACTCTCCAAACTGCCATCAACTCTCAATAATTATATCCACCGCCCTAATTTTATTAAAAATCTATATTAATGTCCAAAACTCATTTTCTCACATTTCTCTATTATTTAAATTATTAAAAATATAATAAAATTCTAATTTAATATTAAACTACTTTTTCTCACTTCTACACTAATTTAAATAATTATACTCACACTCATATATTAAATTAAATTAAATTAAATAAATAAATAAAAAATACTCAAAAACTCAATTAAAAATAAAATATTAGAATTGGGGTGTTACAACTTTCCCCCACTTAAAAGAATTTCCACCCTTGAAAATTACCTAAAGGATACAACTCTCCATAATACTCTCTTATTTGATTCTCTAACCCCCTCGTCACACTAACCTCAATAGATCATCCCTCACTTGTTTCACACCTATCATCAAACATAAGTAACATTTAATACTCCTCGGGCTCTACCTGAGTATAAGCACCATAGACGCAAAGACCAACAGAGGAAATAAATAAAGCATGAGAATACATTCACAAATATTAATAGTGGATAAACAACAAGGATAATCCACATCAACATATAATCAATCCATATAATATACAACATACAATCGTCATGCAATGCACAATTCCTCTACTCCCATGTATGTGGTATGATCCTACAACACTGGACTGAAGTCTTACAACACTCGATATCAGAGTTATGTTACTGAGGGATCTTCAGCACTGGACCAAAGTCCTACAACTCTAGACCGATGTCCTAAGCTAATCTTTGTTATGTACGATGCATGATCCTACCAGTAAATGCAAACAATCTCCATCCAAACCTCCTACTTCCATTATCAATTATCAATCACAACACTAAATCGAAGTCCTACAACACTGGATCAGAGTCCTACAACATTGATTCATCTTTTAACCTAAAACTCAGCGTAACTCAACACTTTTCATCAAATCTCAATATAATAATCAAAATATATTATTTTCTCATCAATACTCATCAACAACATCAAAATCACAACGAAATCATGTTTCTTGCTAATCATACCTCATATTCAAATAATTATTTAAAATATTAAACGTAGTCGGAATCAAGCCAATGAATATGTTCTAGAAATCTTAGAATGTCTACTTCAAGAAACTGGTTTTTATTTCAGGACTTAATTCCCCAATCAGTTCAGTTTAATCAAACGACAAGAGCTGAGTCTGGCATCGGGCAGAAAGTATCGTCTGACTTCAAAATAACACAAATTATTATTGACTTATGATAAAATTTTGATTCTCTTCAGTCTAGAATATTGTTGAAACCATTTTTTAACACAACTGACGACACCCCAACGGAGTTACGAAACTCAAATTATGCGCAAAACACGATGACCAATGCAATATTGAATTTGACTACGCCTCTGATATTAAAATTAGTAAACGGCTATTATTGTACTGCTCCTAGACTCAATTTCCACTTTAAAATAAAGATTATTGTGTTAGCTTTCAAACGCAACTGACGACACTTCAAACAAACTTACGGAATTCAAGTTATGCTTGAAATAAGACGATCAATCACTTTTTATGTCTACCTGCGATTTTCTGCGTTTTTGTCCCTATTGAACATATTCAAAACTCACATATTTTGCCTATTTGAGTTCTTACCACCCTAAAAAGTACATAGATAAGAAGCGCCATTGTGATGATACAAAAGTTAGGATCCTCATCAACATATTTGAATTTTCGACTATTATTAAATTTTCTCTAATAAACATATCTACAACTCACGGGCAACCTCCATAATAAATAGGGTACATCTATTTCATTTTTATATTTTTGTCTTATGACATCAACAAGGTTATCACATTAACCTTGTTGTGAATGTTCAAACAACCAGAGAGATTGAAGATGAACATGATAAGAATAGATGAAGAATCCATGGGAAGAGAGAAAGAATAACGAGAGTTTGTTAAGAATTCAGTTACAATCTGTAACTGTAATTTTGTCATTATAATTGAACTAACTATACAAGGATATACATATATAGTGAAGGTACACAAAGTGTGTGGCTAGAACTAAAGCCAAAGAATACACGTGTAAGAAAGCTATAGGTAGAAACTTAATATGTACAAAGGCTATTATAAGATTATATAAGCTAATATCCCCCCTCAAGTTGGGCATTGGATACTACAAAGGCCTAACTTGTCCAAATTGGTCTTCAAAGAGGGAGAATGCAGAGGTTTGGTAAACATGTCGGCGAGCTGATCATGAGTAGAAACTGGAAGAAGATGAATGAGCTTAGCTTGAATCTTCTCGCGCACGACATGACCGTCTAGTTCAATGTGTTTACTGCGCTCATGGAATGTAGGATTATGCGCCAAGTAAATAGCAGATTTGCTATCACAAAAGACAGATGCTGGCTGAGTGAAAACAACGAGAAAATCACGAAATAAGTAATGTAACCACTGTATTTCACAAGTAATGGAAGCCAAGGCACGGTATTCAGCTTCAGTGGATGACCTTGATACCGTGTGTTGCTTCTTAGGCTTCCAGCATAGGAGAGAAGATCCCAGTATTACACAATAACCTGTTACAGATTTTCTCATATCAGGACAACGAGCTCAGTCCGAATCAGCAAAGCCAAAAAGCTGCAGTTTACTAGATGAAGAGAACAAAATGCCTTTAGCATGTGCTGATTTCAGATATCGAAGAACATGTAGGGCAGCTTGATAGTGAGGCATTCGAGGTTTGGATACGTATTGGCTGAGATGCTGAACAGAGAAGGAAATGTCTGGCCTAGAGTTGGTTAAGTATATAAATCTTCCAATTAACCTTCTGTACAAGGAAGGTTCTTCCAAAAGGGAACCTTCATCAATGGAAAGCTTTGTAGTAGGGATAAAAGGAACAACATATGGTTTGGCGGCAAGAAGGCCAGCATCTTCGAGCAGCTCAAGAGTATATTTTCGCTGATTCAAGAAAATACCATCTGTTGACCGAGCAATTTCAAATCCCAAGAAGAATCTCAGTTGGCCCAGGTCTTTTATTTTGAATTGCTGATTCAGAAGATTTTTGACCTTGTGAATTTCAGACAAAGAATTACCTGCCAAGACCATATCGTCTACATAGACCAAAAGGGCAGTAAATTCATGCTTGTTAGATTTAACATACAAGGAATGATCTGCCTGAGATTGGTTGTAACCAAGAGAAATTAGGAAAGTGGAAAGCTTTCAGTACCAATGCCTACTGGCTTGTTTGAGGCCATATAAAGACTTGTGTAACCAGCATACTTTAGATTCAGAAATACCAGTCAAACCAGGGGGAGGAATCATGTATACTTCCTCATGTAAATCAGCATGAAGAAAGGCGTTGTTAACATCCAATTGTTCTAAGTACCAGCCCTGAATAGCAGCTAGAGATAACAAGACACGCACTGTAGTAATTTTTGCCATAGGAGAAAAGGTGTCAAAATAATCAATACCCTCCATCTATGTATATCCTTTTGCCACAAGTCTGGCTTTTTATCTCTCTATAGAGCCATCTGCCTTGTGTTTGACCTTATATACCCATCTACACCCAATGGGAGTTTTTCCATGAGGTAGATCAACCAATTCCCATGTATGATTTTTTGCAAGAGCAAGTAACTCTGCATCCATGGCCTTTTTCCAGCAATCATGTTTAATGGCTTGATTGAAGGTCTTAGGTTCAATGTTTAAAGAGATAGAATAGCAGAAGTTTTTATATGTGGGTGAACATTGGTCATAAGATAGCACAGAGGATAAAGGGTATGATACATGAGAATTTTTGGATGTTGATGAGGAGGGGTTGTGAGCAATATTATAACAGTGGTAATTATCCAAGTATCTAGGGGGATGTGATATTCTAGTGGACTGTCTTAGGGATTGGTTATTAGATGGAAGGATGACAGCAGGTTCAGCTATGGGAACATGGGGTTGTCCATTGGATAAAGGCATAGTTCCTGGATGTGTGCTATCAGGTTCAGGAGAGCTTGTGTCCATGAGATTAAGGTCTGAGTCAGACAAGGAGGAAGTATCCAATGTGTGGATAGGGCTAGTGTGGGAAAATAAAGGTGAATGGACAGATGTAGGGTCAGAAATGGATGTAAAAGGAGAAAGAGTACTAGTGCTAGGCTGCAAGGGTGAATTAGTTTGTGTGCTGTCATTATCCATAGGGTAAGAGAAGTCAGTAGAGCTAGGGGAATGACCAAGTCCAATAGGGTCATCATAGAGGGGAGGGCTAGAGGAATTGGACTTGTCGGTGGAAGCAGACTGTGGTTTTGGAGTTTGCAAGGAAGATTTAAAGGGAAATTGAGTTTTATAAAATAACACATGTCTGGAAACAAATATATTGTGGTTTAATAGGTCATATAGAATATACCCTTTTGTTCCTTCCTTAAAACCCAGAAAAACAACTTTTCTAGCCCTACGTTCAAATTTTGTTCTATGTGCCTGTAGGGTAGATGCAAAACTCAAGCAACCAAAAACTTTCAGGTGAACGAAAACAGGAGGCTGTTGATAGAGAAGTCCATATGGACATTTAGATTTCAATAAGGGGGTAGGCAATCTATTAATAAGGTGGATGGCATGTTGGACACAAAAATTCCACATGGTTATAGGAATGTGAGACTGAAAGTATAATGTTCTAGCTACATTCAGTATGTGTTGGTGTTTTCGTTCGACTATGCCATTTTGTTGTGGTGTTTCAACACATGATGTTTGATGTCTAATACCCTTGGATAGAAAGAACTGAGATAGAGCAATGAACTCAGTTCCATTGTCTGATCTAAGGCACTTTAGGCTGGTTTTAAATTGGTTCTCAATGAAGGCAATAAATTGTATTAGGCTGGTTTTAACTTGATCTTTGGTTTTGAGAAATATCACCCAAGTAAATCTACTATAGTCATCTACCAAAGTCAGAAAATACCTATGTCCTAATATAGAGATAGTAGAAAAGGGTCCCCACAAATCAGCATGTAATATCTCAAAAGGCACATAAGTAGTAGTATAACTATGAGGAAATGGCAATCTCTTTTGTTTACCAAAATGGCATGAATCACAAACAAGTTTATTATTGTTGTTATGAGAAGGAATAAAGGGATTTTTTTTTTGAAATTTGTTGCAAACCAATATCAGATAAATGGCCTAATCTTAGATGCTAGAGATTACAAGAGTCTTGAGAACTAGAGTGATGAGCTTGAGAGTGAGGTGAGACATCAAGCACATAGAGTCCTCTCTGCAGGCTAGCTATACCAATCGTTTCCATTGAATGGTTCTGCAGAATTGTGTAACACCTTAAAATTTGCCCTCCTCTCTTGGGACTAGCTTAGCATATTGCATTTCATTTTTAGAGCATTAGTCATTGCATATTTTCATATCATGTGGGAACAATAAGCAAGTCATCCTCCTAGGTCTTTCTCAGAAGATGGAGAGGTTAAGAGATGCAAGCCTGAGGGTCTCATGAATTGATCACTAATCATCTGAGGGTTTGTGCTTCAATTAGGGTTTCTTGGTTCCTCAAGGAGATTGGGTATTATCTTGGTTGGAGTGGTACATCACCATCATCATGGTCTTATCATTACCAAGAGGTTTCATTGTGCCTGATCAGATTCCTTGAGATTAGGGTTTTGACCTCTGGTCAACCCTAATTAGTTGCACTATGCCAGTCAGGGTTTCTTCAAGGAGATGAGGTCTTCATTGAGATGGGGATCATCACATGGTTTTATTGAGCTTGTATAAGCTAGGATTTCATTTTGGAGCCATTTCATCAAGAGATTGAGGCTCAAATTCATCTGTGCATAGCCAAGTCATCTATCAACTACAAAAGTCAACAGAAGTCAACCACAAGTCAACTGTTGGATTTGGAGGTGGGAAATGGTTAGAAATGCTTCATTCATGTTCAAACAAGTCTCATTTGACATTTCAAACATCAACATTGAAGAAAATAAAGTCAGGACAAAACTTTCCAAGAATAGAAAGTGACCTGTAATTTGAAACTGCCAAAAATGGAATGGTTTTCAACTCAGGATTACATCATCAAGAAAGCTTCAAATGAAATTTTGTTGAACATAAAAGTTGTAGATCTTTCTCTCCCATTTCCAAAAAGTCCAAGATCATCAATTTCTCATGTATGGTTAAGGAGATATGATCAAAACTTGGTCAAGTGAACATTGAACTTCAAATGGGCATAACTTTCAAACCATAAGTCCAAATGAGATGGCTCTTTTTGCAACATTCTTGTTTTAACTTCTAGTTTCCAAAATTGGCATTACATGGCATGCATTCCATTCACATAAATATTTGGAAATTCAATTGATTTTTGGAGGGAAAAATGAAATTCAAAATGTGTGCATTATTTGAACATGGTACCCCTTCCATTGGTTTTAAAATGATATTTTGAGTGCATTTCAATCCCAAATTCGTACTGTTCACATGCCATGTCCATGCATAAGGGTGAAAGATCAATTTTGCAAAACACCTCCAAACTTCCCTAATTTTCATTAGCACATTGGTTAATCTTAATTAAGCATGATTAAGAGGGAGTATATAACACAAATCTCTAACTGTTTTTCACATTTTCCCAAGTTTGGATCTAGAATCACAAAAAGTCTCTCAAAATTCTCTCTCATTTTTTCTTCAATTTTCTTCAAATCAAACCACAATTCATTGCCTAATTCATCATCTGGAATCATCATGGAGCAAGATTGAAGATAGATTCAAGAGATTTCGTGCAGTTTGAAGCATATCCAAAGCTTGAGTTCATCAATGGTGGAATCCAAATTCGGTTGAATCAAGGACAATTGGACCTCAAGCCTTCATCCAAACACTTGTACAAGCTTGCTAGAGGAAGATTGAAGCATTGCACGGCCTGGAAAATGCGAAATTGCAAAGCTGCACTTCAAGAGGTCACTTTTTCGACCTCTTTAATTCATGAAATTGTTATGCTATACTTGTAGATCTTGCAATGCTTGTGATTCTGAGCTTTGAACCACTAAATTCCATGCATTATTGAACAAGTTATGGTGATTTAAAGTTTCATGTGCAAAACTTGTTGGCTTCGATTCTCATTGTTTATGATGTTTTAGGTTTAGTTATTAGTTGATTCATGCTCTATGTTGAAAGATCTATCCATACCTGTGCTCAATTTTAAAAACTGGAGAAATTGTTCTTGACCATGTTTGGATGTTACTGTTCATGCGCGCGTTCTGTTGAGGAAGATGATCCAGGTTTTTTGGCCACGGTTTCAAAACCGTTCTCTTAGGTTCGCTAGGGTTACGTTCCCATTGGCTGCATGTGATTGCCATGCAGCGCGCCAAATCCTTGTTTGAAGTTGCACCGGGTTCGAGTCCTGGTTTTGCCATATTTCCACATGCTCACTTCATATTTTTTCCATGCCTTTCCCTACTTGTTTCACATGCATTTTTATTTTTTCTTCACCTTTGAAAATTCATAACAAATAGAATAATGATCCAAAAATTATGGGATTTTTTGCACTGTGATCCTTGATTCCTCTAGTTTTTTATAAATATTATTTTGTTAATTTTGCTTGGCTGGTTTACTTTTTGCCCTAGGGTTTGTGTATACATATCATATTTGACCTTGCCTTGCTTCTTCATTTGTGAAATGCTCAATTTTAATCCAATGCTCATGAAATTTTACATTCTATAACTAGACATCTTGCTAGACATTTTGGTGTCGAGTTTGCATTTTTATCAATTGCCATTGCTGTTTTATGATTTTTATAAGTTAGGTGTGACAATTTGTGTCACACCTTGTGATGTCCAACATGATTGATGAATTTGCCATGTCAAATGATCTCCAAATGTTCTGAGTGTTTGTGTGATACTTGATATGGATGTTGTGAATGTGCATGAATTTTCTTGGAATTTTTGGAATCATTTATGATTTGATTGAGATTTTTCATTCTGGATGATCATTTGTGAACTTTTGAATGGCATTGATTTTCATTTGTTTGTGAAATGCTGGTTGTTTATCCAATGGATGTGAAATTTTTCACACCAATTCTAGACATGTTGAATGGTGTTTTGGCTTTGGTTTGAGGTTTTTACCATGTTTCATTTCTGTTTTAGGCTTGTGCTAAGTTGGTGTACCAATTTGTGTCCCACATGAGCTTGTTTATGTTTGCCTTGCCTTATGCAATTTGATTACCATGCCTAATGTTGCTCAAATGCCTTGATTTTTTGTGTGGTGATCATGTTGTATGTTCTGTTTACTCCTGAATTTTGCCAAGATTATTTGAATCATTTTTGAATTATTGTGCATTTGTTCATTCTGATGTCACAATGTGGTTACAATGTGCATACCTTGCCATGTTTGGTTCATGAAATGAAATTGGTAATTGATATTGAGATGAGACCTTTTGGATTGTGTTCTTAATTGATTGAGGTTGATTCATGTTAATTCTCATGTTCTGTTTTGGATTTTTTCTCCATCTTTGACCCTAGGCTTTGACCTAGTGGTTTGCCTCTCATGTTTGAGCTTTGATTTCAGGTTAAGCATTCAAGATCCATAATTGTTGATGCAACCTCACTTGAGCATTTGATGCTTGATTTTGGCTATTAACCTTGTGTGTTTTGTAGGGTTGTTAACTCATTTGAGTTTGACTTGTTGGCTTATGCCTTTGATCATTAGGTTTGACTGTTTGATATTCATGATTGTCTGTTTGTCTGTACAGTTGAACTGATTTGTGTGATGTTTCTACAGGTACATAAGTTGCTTAAGTTCATTTTGAACTTGCTTTTGCTTGGTTGCTTAACCAGTGAGGTATAATATCTCTGACTTCATGTAGTCTGGAAGACCTGTCCTGTTATGTGGGCAGGCACCTGTCTGAAGTCCTCCTTAAGAGGCAATGCTTGTGAATGTTTAAATTTGTGCCAAGCAGGAAAAGTTCTTTGATAAGGCAATTGGCAGATAAAAGAGATGTGTAGTCCATCTCCTGCTACTCAGTGTGTCATCCACTTTACTCACACACCTTGTGTTGATGCATTGTGGATATTAACCCAAGATCTTTGTTGTGTCGGTCATATGTGGAGAAGAGTTCCAACTTTCTGAACTCCCACTTTCATTTGTCTGAAGCTCTCCCAGGCCAGGGATAAGAGCTGTGAGGTCTTACCCTCACTTCCCATTTCATCTGCTTCACCCTAACTCTCAATGTTAGGGTTAAGAGCTAACTACACCCGATTCCAGTTGGCTTGCTTTTGCAGCCTAACCTTGTATGAGCCCAATTGATTGTATATAGTGTGTGCTAATTGTGTGTATGTTTGCTTTGCCTGTGCTGTTTAGGATAGCTTGCTGCCTGTGCAAGTTAGATAGAAACCTCAACCTAGGACCATTGTGGATTGCATGATAACTATTAGGCTCGAGTCAGTCTCCCTTCTAGTTTGTCATTTCCCAGTCTCTAGTTTAGAAGCAGTTTCTCCCCTGTTAAGGGGAACTACGTCGCTCTGATCCTCATACCAGATGAGGTACGTAGGCAGGAGATCGTGCGAGATCTCTCCGGGCACCCTTTTCTTTTTTTTGAGTGTGTTGTGTTTGACAGCTATCAGGCTCGAGTTCCTGACTCCCTGTTAGTCTGTGTGTTCACCCTTTTCTTTTTTTTGAGTGTGTTGTGTTTGACAGCTATCAGGCTCGAGTTCCCGACTCCCTGTTAGTCTGTGTGTTCACCCTTTTATTTTTTTTTGAGTGTGTTGTGTTTGACAGCTATCAGGCTCGAGTTCCCGACTCCCTGTTAGTCTGTGTGTTCACCCTTTTCCTTTTTTGTGTGTGTTTGCTTGGCAACTAGCAGGCTCGAGTACCAGACTCCCTGTTAGCTTGGTTGTTCAACCTTTTTGTTGCTTTTGACGACTCAGCGTCCGGTTAACCTCTTGTTTCTTGGAGTCTGACGTAAGCCCAGCGATTGGCAGTCGGTTTCCTGAGTGTGTTTGTTGGTTCGGAGTCTGATGTAAGTCCAGCGATTGGCATTCGGTATCCATGTTTGCCTGTTTGTGTGGAGTCTGACGTAAGCCCAGCAATTGGCAGTCGGTTTCTTGGGTGTGTTTTGTTTGGCGTGCGTGAGCCGAACTACGGTAGCTCTGATTCTCATTCCAGATGAGATACGTAGGCATAGGATGCGATATCCTAGCGAGCCCGTTCCCTTCTCTTTCCATCTGTGTCCTGTTTTAGTGTGTGTGCATTCTTTGAGCAGTGTTTAGCAACCTTTCTTCTATCTTTTTGAGCGTGGATCCCGTCGAGTACGACGGATGCGTAGGGGTGCTAATACCTTCCCTTCGCATAACTGACTCCCGATCCCATCTCTCTTTGGTCGCGAGACCATGTCTTTTCCAGGTTTACTTCGAGCGTTTCCTTTCCCTCTTTGGGATAAATAATGCACGGTGGCGGCTCTGTTTGTTTTGTTTTGCCCGCCGGTTGTTTTTCGCGGATGCGACAAATTGTGCAAGAGTTAGCATTGAGACTAACATGACAATTATTGTTTTTGACTAATTTAGCAATGGAGAGTAAGTTGACATGAAAGCTAGGGATATACAGCACATGATGTAAGGTTAAGGCATTGGATATAATAACACTGCCAGACATAGAAGCCACAGCTTGAGAGCCATCGGGTAAACTAACATAAACAGGAATAATGGTTTTGTATGAAGTAAAGGAGGATAAGTCAAAAGATATGTGATTAGTGGCTCCTGTATCTAGAATCCAAAGGTTAGGGTTCTTACCATTATCACTTGAAGAGTGGGAGTTGAGGACAAAGGGAGAAGTGGTTATGGAGTTGACTTTTGGTGTGGTTTTTGATTGCTGAATCAATTCCAAGATGCTATTGTACTGCTCTTGAGTAAAACCAGAACTGGGTTGTGATTCATCAGTACCTGCAAGAACTGAAGCAGCAGATTGGTATTGAGTGTTGTTGTTTTGAGATTTACCTTTCCCTTTAAAGCCAGGTGGATAACCGTGTTTGATGAAGCAGGTCTCGACTGTATGATTGGTTCTCCCGCAGTGAGTACAGACACGGTTTTGGACTCGTGTTCCACCCTGTCCTTGAGCTTTGCCCTTGTAATTGTTATGACCACTCTTGCCATTTGAATTTCCTGAAGTTATGTGTAACTAGAAAGCAGTTACTTCATCACTTGAATTTCCATTGGGAATCACAGAACCTGCACTGCTCATCTCTCGTTCTTGTTGGATAACAAGTGAAAAGGCTTTGTCAACATCCGGTAACGGATTCATCATCATAATCTGAGATTTGGAATGCGCAAACTTCTCATTCAAGCCTTTGAGGAAACGAATAACGTAATCCTGCTCACGGTACTTCCTAATTGAAACAATGGCTCCACATGAACACAGAATGGAACAGCAACATGCAGGAATCGGTCTATAATTTTCTAATTCATCCCACATTACTTTCAATTGCGTAAAATAATTGGAAACATCAAGTGTACCTTGACGAAACTTGTATAGATCTTCCTGGATGTCTGAAATGCGGAATACATCACCTTGGGAGAATCTGAGCTGTAAATTCTTCCAAACATTGGCTGCGCTTTTAATCCACAATACTGACTTTGCAATCGATTCTGAGATGGATCTGTGAATCTAAGCCAAGACCATGGTGTTGCAACGAATCCACTGAGCATATAAGGGATCCAAAATAGGAGGTTTTGTGAGTGTGTCGTCAATAAATTGATCTTTGTTCTTGGAAATCAAGGCAATATGCACAGATCTCGCCCAAGTGTGATAATTTTTATCATCGAGCAACGGTGAAACAAGAACAAGCGAAGGATTCTCATTCGGATGCAGATAATATGGATTCGTTGAATTTGTCGAGAAATCGGTGATGTAGCTCTGGTTAGCCATAGGTAGCAAAGGAAGAAAGGTAGAATTAGCGATCGAAAGGAGAGAAAAGGAAACGGTGCAGAAAAAAATAAAAGCGATATGAGAAATGCACCAAGAATTGATTGAAGATGTAGAAGGAATGGCTACCAGAGCTTGTAAAGCTCTGATACCATGTGAATGTTCAAACAACCAGAGAGATTGAAGATGAACATGATAAGAACAGATGAAGAATCCATGGAAAGAGAGAAAGAATAATGAGAGTTTGTTAAGAATTCAGTTACAATCTGTAACTGTAATTTTGTCATTATAATTGAACTAACTATACAAGGATATACATATATAGTGAAGGTACACAGAGTCTGTGGCTAGAACTAAAGCCAAATGAATTCACGTGTAAGAAAGCTATAGGTAGAAACTTAATATGTACAAAGGCTATTATAAGACTATATAAGCTAATACTTGTCTTATCAAAAGACATCAACTGAAAAAAATGTTGTTTGATAAAGAAAATTGTTGTTTGGTAAAGAAAATTGTCAAAAACATGGATCGTTCAAGTTGAGTTGATCAATTGAAGCATTTATAGAATTACTAGGAAGGGCCACCAACGTTGGCATTCCGAGAGTTTATGGATAGACATTTAATCTACTAAGGCATGGCCTCTTTGATGATGAAACTAATGGTTAGTTGACACTTCTTTGATTTCTACCAGAACGCGAATGCCTGCGTCAAGTGACTCGAAGGACTAATTTTTAGTGGAATTAGTTGTATTGTCATATCTAACGTGTCAAATTTATTATCAAACAGTTGAGGAGAAGAACTGTGTTCCTCAGCTATGAGATTTTTTACTTCTCCAAAACATGTTCATAACAATGATAGGATTTTTTTTTTGGAGATATCAAACTAAAAAACGCATACATAAAATGAAAAACATAGATAAATTGATAAATGTTAAAAAGTAAATGTGCTTGATTGATTGAGTGTGCCAAATAACATGTACAAGCGCCATATTTTTAGAAAACATTAGTCATACCGACCAAAATATCATGACCTATAGAATTTAACCTTGCAGGATTTTTTCGTAAGTAGTGTGTGATTTCTCCTAATATTAAGAGTATGTGATGCTCCACGTTTAAACTATTTATCATTTTATAAAATGCGTCTTAATATAAATGGTTGTTTTGATTAATAGTGTTATAAACATTGAATATCTTATGTGGATTCGAGAAAAACTTCTTTGTATTGTATTCATTTACTTTTATTCAATTAGTTTTGATTTTATTAAAAGAAAATTTGACTATTTTAAATGTTTCAATCTAAACCAATCCAAATAAAAATCGTAAATTAATTTTTAAAAAATTGAAAACTGCAAAAAAAAACATTTTTTTTTAATATATTTTTTAAAATCAATCCAAGCCAAACCAAACCGCATATATATATTTTTTATATTTATTTATTTTTTATTAACGTGATATGTTGTGTTAATTTAATATTAAATGATATTTATTTTTTAAATACGATTTATTAATTTGATTTAATCTATTTTTTATGTTTATTATTATCATTTTGTAATATTAACTCTTAATAATATTATATATTATATCAAATTGATTATTTATTAGTACTTTTATAATATTAATTATTTATTAGATTTTTAGAATATTAATAAAAGCTATAATTTATAAATTTGGATATCCAAAAAAATTGATCTAAATTAAATAGCATGAAATTGAATCAAATCAGATCGTATTTTTTTAATCAGTCATTAAAAACTGAATTAAATCGTAAATAAATTTATCTTTGAATCAAATAATTTTTTTCTTCATAATCGATCCAAACTAAACCACGAACACTCCATATCTCAAAGTTTAATTGTTGGTCGTTTGCACTGACAACTTATTTATTTTGAAGTGATAATATAATCAACAAAAATAATTAAAATTGTAACTAATTAATAAAATTAAAATTTATACTAGTACACCACCCAAAGAAAAAGTACATTTTTGTAAGAAATAACAAAATAAAGCTAATTGATGCTTTCTGTCAAAATTATAATATTCTAAAAAGACGAATGAGTTGGAATGAGATCAGTTTCCAATTAATATTATAAAGATTCCTATAGAAAAGAAAAAAGCATACCAAATTCTTAACATCTAGATGCATGCTAAAAAGGATCCGGAAAACTTTTAATTGATGGAAAAGGGAGCAACAAATCCATTGAAACCTGGAAAGTTGGCTTTTGTGCGAAAAGTAATACCGAATGCTTTTAGCAGCATGCAACTTTAGGAATCATATATCCACTCAAATTTTCATGAGATGCTTACTTAATCTTGATTTGTCACAATTTGCTTTATAAAAAGTCATGCCTAGATCACACATTCAATTATTTCAATGCACCCAATACCACTCTCTCATTGCAAAAAACCAAATCAGCTTAGCAAATATTCTCACTTTAATATACTGTACTTTCCTAAAAGGGAAATGAGGTTTTATTTTTATGTATTAAAAAAAAACTTTTTTTTTCTATTTTAAAATTATTCTTTTAGATTTGTCGGATCTAAGATTTAAAAAAAAAATATTGTGTCACATTAGTATAATAGCTATAATTGCAAAATAGAAATAGGACTTGATCCGTTTTTTTTAAGTTTCAATAAAATAAATTTGAACAAAAATTTAAAATGTCACCTCAAAAATGTCAATTTTTAGCATATTAATTTGTTTACTAATTCTTAGAGATTGACATTTTTTTTGCTAATTGAGTTTTACTCATGCGGTATAAAATCAAGGTTAAATTATTTACCTAGAAATCTTTTCTGCTATATATGACCGGTAGAGTGAAATGGGTTAGATCTATGGCCCAAACTATAGTTGTTTACAGTTTTTATTTATTTATTCCCATTACAAAGCTCTGCTTAATACAATTGATAGTTGGATGATAATTTTTATTTAGTCCTTTGGTATGTGAATGTTAAGAAGTTGGTGATGGTGAGAAAGTGATAAATTATGAAGATATTTTATGTCTGGTTTTAGATATATTTTTATCATGATAGTGTTATTTTTTGTTGAATTGTAATTTTTTGTTTCGAAGTAGATTGTTTGACAGAAGTAAAAAAGTGTTGAGTTGTGATAGTTGTTGAAATAGTGTACCTCAATAGGAATTTCGACTTAGGTCTAATTTTGTAGTGTTAGCAGAATTAAGTATTCTGGGCTTTGTTTTAGGACAAGTAAACCCAAAATCTATAAATAAGGAGTAACTCATATCATTGTAATATAACACATACTTGCAGTTGCAAAAAATAAATTCTCAGTTTGAAAGCAGAGAGAAACTCTGCAGATATTTCTTCCTTCTTCTTTCAAAAACCCTAATTTTTCTTTTTTCTCCAATTCAATTTTGTTTCTTTTCATTACAATTGTGCAGCGAAATCCTGCAACCAAAGTTGGTTGATTCACTCGAGTGAAGAGTGAAGAACAAGAGAGAATTCGATCGGTGTGATTGAATCTTGTTCATCAAGATTGCAGTGGAATTCTCCATAGATTTTGATGAATTTCCAACATCTGATATCTAGAGCATTGGCTGGGCGATTCGTGGGAAGCAAAACACGATGGTGATGAACCATTCGAACGATCATTTTCCGGCAAGTCTCCCAATTATGAAGAATCAGAATTATGAGAATTGGTGAAAATAGATAAAGTTGTCTTTTGCTATCAAGATCTTCGGGGTCTTGTGAATGAGAGAGTGACTCCGCCCTGAGCAAACATGACGGGTGAATAAAAGGTTGCACACAAAGAATTGAAGAAGAATGATTATAAAGCTCTCTTTATGATCCATTAATGCGTTGATGCAGACAATTTTGAAAAGGTTAGTGATGTTGAATCAGCGAAAGAAGTATAGGAAATTCTAGAAAAATCATTTGGAGGCGAAGAAAAGGTGAAAGAAATGAGGTTACAAACTCACAAAAGAATGTATGAATTACTTCAGAGGGAAGACAATGAAAGCATAATTGATTTTTTCACTAGGGTTACAAAACTAGTGAATCAAATCAACGTATGTGGAAAAGTATTGACATCAAGATCAGTTGTTTCAAAGATCTTGAGGTCATTGGCACCAAAGTTCGATCACGTGGTAGTAACCATAGAAGAGTCGAAAGTTTGTCAACATTGACAAAGGAAGAGCTTCAAGGGACGCTTGAATCTCATGAAAAAAGAATGGTTGAAAGAGTTGCATGTAAGTCAAAAAGTGATGTGGCTTTGCAGGTGCAATCAGCAAGAGAAAAGAAAGGCAAAAGGAAGTGGTTCGACAATAAAGGTAGAGAAGACTACAATAATTCGACTGGTCGAAATCAATAAGAAGGAGGTTGGTCAAATCAGAGAAAGCCATCATACTAAAGCAACCAAAGAGGTGGTGTTGCAGGTAGAGGAAGAGGTGATGGTCGAAAACCTAACAAAAGCCACATTCAGTGTTTCAGTTGTCAAAAGTATGGTCATTACTCTAGTGATTATCCTAAAAAACAAAAGAATCAAGATAATGATTCAAAGCTTGTAAAGCATGAAGAAGAATAGATGTTGCCTATGGTCACAACAAGAGATGAAGAAAGATTCCAGGACCAATGGTACATGGACTAAGGATGCTCATCACACATGACTGGTAGGAAATATTTGTTTGTCAATATGAAACCCTCAATGAAGGACATGATAAAATTCACAAATGACAATACTCTAACAATTGAAGGTATTAGTGATGTTCTGATTATGAGGAAAGATGGAAAAACGTAAGTAATTTCCAATGTATTGTAGATACCAGGCATGAAAAGAAATTTGCTCAGCATAAGGTAGTTAGTAAAAAAGAAATACAAAGTGTTGATTGAAGACAAGATGATAAGAGTTCTCGATCCAGGTAGAAGGTTAATCTTGAAGGCACCTATGTCTCAGAATAGGACCTTCAAGATTGAACTTAATGTGATGGAGCACAAGTGCCTTGCAATTGCAACTAGCAAAGATGAATGAATATGGCACTATAGACTTAGTCATCTCAATTTCAAAGGCATCAGAGATCTGATGAGAAGAAATATGGTTTCCGGGTGACCAGAAATCGACATTCCAAATGGAGTGTGTGAGGAATGTGTGCAGGCGAAGAAGCACAAGAACAACTTTAGCAAGGATGCAGGAAGTAATTCGAAGGGAATCCTTGAAGTCATATACTCTGATATGTGTGGACCTATCTGATATTGGGTAAGGCGTGCATGTTTGTAAGTTAAGAGGTCTCTATTTGGTTTTAAGTAGTCTCCAAAATAGTGATACAAGTGTTTTGATTCATATAATACGTGTGAGTATGGGTGGTTATACTTATATTTGGAATCATGATTTATGATTATTTTATTTTCATGTTACTTTATGTGATGCCATGATGTAAATGAACTGAAGTGTCTTGTTGGAAAATAAGTTTGACATGAAGCATATAGGTGATGTTAAGAAGATTCTTGGGATGAAAATTCATGTGGATATGAATGCTAGAAAGTTGTGGCTCTCTTAGAAATGCTATGTTGTAAAGGTAGTAAAATATTTGACATGATTAATACGAAGGTTGTGAGTATTCTATTGGAGAATCACTTTTAGCTCTCATTTGGTTAATGTCTAGAGACACATCAAGAAGCCAAGTATATGTTAAAATTTATTCTAGTGTTGTTGGTAGTTTAAGGTATGTTATGGTTTGCACTAGACCATATTTAACATAAGTTGTAATTCAAGTTTATAAACTTATTTCCAAATAATGTAAGCATCATTGGGAAGTAGGAAATTCAATTCTCATGTACTTGAAAGGTACAACGAGTCATAGTATCATGTTTAAAAAGGACATGATGATCCTTCTGGTGAATATATGTTTATTCATACTATGCATATGGTATAAATGATGAGAGAACTACAACTAGATATGTATTTACTCTTGCAAGTGAACCTATTTGGTAGAAATCATAAATTCAATCCATAATGTGCATATCTACTAATGAAGCAAGGTACATTAAAGTAGTCGAGACAGCCAAAGAGGCTTAATAGATGACATGATTAGTTAGGGATTTAAGTGTGGGCGAGGTGGAGTTTAGTTTCACTACAATAGTTGGAGTATAACTTATTTGGAAAGTAACTAGGTATATCACGCCAACACCAAACATATTGATGAGAAATTTGACAAGATTAGAGATTTACTTGCACCTATATAAATATAATCTGAAAAAGTTCATACTTCAGAGAAGCAACTGATATGTTGATTGAACCACTCACCTGCGAAAAGTTCAAATACTACTTTGACTTGTTACATATTTTTTATTGTTAAGAAGGTGATATACTTCCCGGCTCCTAAAATATGGATGCTACTAACAAAATCTCCATAGAAATTTGATATTCTTCAAGATAAAAATAGTTAAGTATGACTCATATTTACATAACACAAACATACTTTTTATATTTTTGTTATAAAAATTATATATATATATATATATATATATATATATATATATATATATATATATATATATATATATATATATATATATATATATATATATATATATATATATATATATATATATATATATATATATATATATATATATATATATATATATATATATTGTAACACTAAAACTCAAACTCATTCTAGTAGTAATACAAAACTATAAATGCTTGTCGTCGCATACCTATGAACACTTACTGTGTAAAAAATTGTATTTTGTATCACCAAATAATAATTATCTCAAAGTTAGTATACGATTTTAAATATAACAGTAATTAGAGGTGGTCTTCTACAATTTAAATCGGTAAGGTCACTTTAGAGGGAAAGTAAAAAAAATGAAAGTAAGAAAATACAAGTGGAGTTACATGAATAATAATCTCAATTTTAAAACCTAATACACAATTATATAATTTCCTATCTTCAATTCTTAGGTTCCTTTGTCTTAGTGATCCTAAAATACTGTTCCTAAATAAAAATAATCAAGAACATTGTGTGAGAAATTATTTTTCAACGGATTTTTTTACTAGGAACCTCAAAATCGACTCACTTAATTCTAATTGATATTTCTGATCACTGCATATTTATACTTTCTTAAATTTTGAGAAAGTCTATAAGAACAACAATAATTTTGTTCTAGTTTGGGTTTGATATATGTATAATATAAGCTTAAGTATTTTGATACCTGAACATGAGATTAATCCTAGAATTTAAACATATTTGGTAAGTGAACATAAGGGGAGTTTAAAATTAGAGCTACCCTAACAAAATAGTTACGGGTTCGTGACATTGTTTTTATCATAATAAAATTAAATACATATTATATTTTGTGTGTTTGGAGATAGATTAGCCCCAAAAAATGTGTCCCACTTGTTGAGAATGTATCAAGTGTGAGTAGTGTGGGTAATAGTCCCATATTAGTTGGAAATATGGAGACTTGAGCATTTATAAGTGAGAGAACCCACACACCTATCACCTTAAGATTTTAGGTGAATATGTGGTGTGTCTTTCACAATGTGTTGCTCCAAAAAGAAGAAGTCACATAATGTTCAATGTTCCCTAGTGAAAAACTCCCGTAACAAATGGTATCACGAGCCTTTGGTTCGAGAAATGGACCGACTTACTTGTATCGAAAGTAAACGGTGTCTGTGTGGTGCATTGTGGAAGTAAGAAGAGCTTTCACTTGAGGGGGAGCATTGTGGACTCACACTTGAGGGGGAGTGTTGAGAATGTATCAAGTGTGAGTAGTGTGGGTAATAGTCTCACATTGGTTGGAAATATGGAGACTTGAGCATTTATAAGTGAGAGAACCCACACACATATCACCTTAAGGTTTTAGGTGCATATGTTGTATATCTTTCACAAAGGTGTTGCTCCAAAAAGAAGAAGTCCCATAATATTCAATGCTCCCTAGTGAAAAATCCCCCAACACCACTTACCACGATCTACATGTCTCATTTTATAAGCAGGGAATCTATTTTTTTTAATCAACAGAGAACCTATTTAGTTACAATGTCATACATTTTCACACAACTTTAACTAACCATCTAATAACATTTATACATATACATATGCATAAAAATTTAATTGAACATTTAATCAATATATACATACTTCCTAGATAAGGAAACATAAGTAGTCTCTTCATTCATTCATTCATCATGTTAAAATATAGTATCCATGAATTTTATTACAATTTAATATTTTCAATCAAGTCTTATGAATTTATATCTACTAGTTATGACTAGTCTTTGTTCTAAACATATATTCATTGTAGATGCTTAATAATTCTTAATCTCACATTACCATCGTTTCTAAATAAACTTTGAGTGATAATTAAGCCTAAGAGTCAAAGATCATTAATTAACCTTAGAGATCATTGCTTATGTTAAATTAGTGTTTTAGAGCATAAAATGTTTTTTTTTGGGGGAAATCGAGTATCATAAACCGAGTCATGAAACCCCTTAATCCGAGTCATGAATCTAAGGAGTCTTTTTTTACTGCATGATTTGAGTTATGCACTCCCTAATCTGAATTAAAACACGAGAATAGCCATGATCCAAATCATGCATTTCTCCAACTCGAATGAAACCTGTAGAAAAAAAAATAGTTTTCTCACATCCAACCCATCATAAACATGTCCTAATACTCCTTAATCTTCAAGAATCAAAACCTACACGATCATACATTTATTACATAGAAAATCCAATCAATCTCACGCATGTAAAATCAACTATCATAAGGTTACTCAGACATTTTTCATCATTCCAAATTTCCTAATTTCAAGTCATAAACTAATATTCCTACTTCTAACATCATTATTGCTACATTTTCTAGTTAAACCTAACTAAGATCAAGCTTAAAGAAATCCGCCCAAATATTGATGGTGGTGATGCTTGTTGAAGTGTAATCCAAATTCACATTTAAGCTTGCATTTATATTTAATTTTAGTTTCATTTAGTGGTTATGATGACATAAATACTAAACTTAAGTTTAGTTTGTAACAAAATTTTCATTGTAATCATTTTTGCATCTGAAAGTTAGTTAAAGTTTCTCTCTTTCTCTCTCTCATCATCTTCTTCATTCTTGTGCACCAATAATCGGTATCTAGAGCTCCTGTTCTTATTCAAGAACGGGAAACACGGGTGTATGTGAGGCGTGTGTGATTGATTATACTCATTCAATTCACAGTGAATTGAAGATCTGAATCGAAACAGAATCATATTTCTTGATTATGGGGGATTGGGAAACACAAGTGTTGGTGAGATCTGATTGAATTTTCATAAGAACAAAGATGAACAGCGAAAATGGTAGCTTGAACACAAAGTTTCCAGTATTTTATATAAATAATTTGAATCGGCGGATGATTCAGATGCGTGTGTATTTTTGCATTCAAGATGTTCTTGATCTCGTCAATACGGTTACACGGAAGTTGCATCAGATGCAACTGAAGCACAGAGAAACATGCATAGAGAAACGAGGAAGTATGATCAAAAGGTGATGTTCTATATCCATTAGTGTATGGATACAAATGTGTTTTAGAATATCATTGATTCAACGACGATGAAGGTTGCATGGAACACACTGGTACGATGCTACAACGGTGATGCATCAGTGAAGAAGGTGAAACTTCAGTCTCTATGTAAGAAGTATGAGAATCTCAACATGAAGAACAATGACAAGGTACCTTATTACATCTCTAGAGTCATTTTGATCACAAATGAGATAAAATCTTGTGGAAAACTCTCTCTAAACAAGTAATCATTGAAAAGGTACTGAGATCACTTACTCCTCAGTTTGATTACATTATTATAGCAATTTAACACTCTAAGAACCTCACCACCGTGAGAATTGAAGAGTTCCAAAATAGTCAAGAGGCACAAGAGTTGTGTCTGACCGAGAGAAACTCTGAAAGAGAGGTAGAGCATGCTTTGAAAGTGTCTTCTGGTAAGAAGAATCAGAAGTAGTCTTGGTCATAGGCCAAGAAGAGACATGGTGATGGTTATCAGAAGTCAGAAGCCTCCAAATTTGATGAGAAGAAACATCAGAAGGGAAAAGAGAAGTTTAACAAGAAGAAGGTTAAATGCTATTGTTGTAAGAAGTTTGGCCACTTTGCTGCTGACTGTTGGTCAAACAAGGAAAATAAATCATAAGAAGAAAACATAGCCAGAGGAGATTCTGATGATGAACTATGCTATTGATGGCTTCGGAATCTGATATTTGGTTAACTGGTGGTATATGGACATTGGTTACTCAAAACACCTAACTGGAAACTAACAAAGAATGATTAATTTTGACTATAGAAAGAGGGAAAATTCAGATGTGTTGGTGATAAGTATCTGAATGTTGAAGGAATGGGAAATGTAAAAGTCATGGTGAAGAATGGAAAAACTGTTCTGATCAAAGATGTTTGGTATGTTCCTGGAATGAAGAGAAATTTGATGAGTGTAGGTCAGCTAAATGATAAATGTTTCTTAGTTACTATGAAGGACAATCTCTCGAAGTTGTATGATTCTGATCAGAAGTTGATTATGCAATCTGAACAGGGAAGCAGCAGAACATTCAAAGTGAATGATGAAAGAACTAAAACTAAATGACTTATGCAGAAGGTGATATTAAGATGTGGCACAAGAGATTGGGGCATCTGAACTTCAGAAGCTTAGGGCATATGAGTTCTAAGAAGCTGGTACATGGCATTCCTAAGATTGTGAAGCCTGAGAAGTCATGTGAGATATGTATGAAAGGTAAGCAACCTAGATTGTCATTTGCATCAGAAGTGGCTCCAATAGCAAAACATGTTTTGGAAGTAGTGCATTATGGTGTATGTGGACCATTTGAAGTACATTCACTCGGAGGAATAAGTAATTTGTGTCAATTATTAATGAGTTCACAAGAATCACATGGGTAGAACTCGTCAAGTTTAAGCATGAGGTGTTTGTTAAGTTTCAAAAGTTCAATGTGAAGGCTGAAAAATAGAGTGGTAAGAAGCTGAAAGTTCTCAGAACTGATGGTAGAGGTTAGTATAACTCATCAGAGTTCAAAAGGTTTTGTGAAGATAATGAAGTTGAATATGAGGTGACTGCTCCATATACTCTACAACATAATTGTCTTGTTGAAATAAGAAACATGACTTTGCTTGATATGACAAGGAGCATGCTGAAGGAGAAGAATCTTTCTCACACCTTGTTGGGAGAAGTTGTTGTCACTGCAGCATATGTGCTCAACATGTGTCTAACCAAGAAGCTGAAGGAAATTATTCCTTTTGAGAAGTAGAGTGGAGATAAGCAAACTGTGAGTCATTTCAGAGTATTTGGTTTTGTTTGTTAAAAACATGTTCTAGGTGCTACTGGAAAGAAGTTCAATGATATAAGAAAAGTAATGTTACTGATAGGGTACCATAATACAAGTGCTTATAAGCTCTACTTTCCAGTCACTAACAAGGTGGAAGTTAGTAGGGATGTCATTGTGAAGGAAACATAAGCATGGGATTGGAACAAGTCTCAATCAAACTCTGGTGCAGTGTTAACACCTGAGTTAACTGCTAAAGATATTTCAAACTCTGAATGAGACTTTTCCTCTGAAGATGAGTATGAAGAATACTCTAAAGATGAGTCTGAATAAGACTCTGAAGATGAGTCTGAAGAATACTTTCAAGGTGAATCTGACTATGATCCAAATTCTTATGATGATCTAGACTATGGTAGTAATTATTCCGCTAAAGGTGGTCATGCTTTTGGTCTAGCATATGATATTGTTCCAGTATTTGAATAAGATTTTGAACAAGTTCAAAGGCCACAAAGAATCAAACAAATACCAAGAAGATTTTCAAAGTTTGACATGTTGCATGATACTAAGATAGACTCTGAAGGGGGAGTCATTCAGTGTTCCATATTGGTAGACTCTAAACCAGTTAGTACTGAAGAAGCTCTCAAGAAGAAAGTGTGGCTGAAGGCCATGAAATAAGAACTTAAGTCTATAGAGAGAAACAAGACTTGAGAGTTGACTGAGCTTCCAAAGAACAAGAAAGTCATCAACGTGAGATGGGTTTACGAGTTGAAATTGAAGCAAGATAGATCAATTAGAAAATACAAAGAAAATTTAGTAGCTATTGGATTTCTACAGAAATATGAATTAGATTACTTTGAGGTGTTTGCCCTTGTAGCTAGGCATGAAACAATCAGATTGGTGATTGCTATATCTGCTAATAGAAATTGGCCTATGATGTATTTAGATGTGAGATATCCATTTATGAATGGTCATTTACAAGAGGAAATTTATGTGTCACAACCTCCTGGATTTGTGAAAAAGAATCAGGAAGGGGTTGTGTACAAGTTGCATAGAAACTTGTATGGATTGAAATAAGCTCCTAGAGCTTGGAACCTGAAAATTGATTCATTTGTTAACCTTCAAGGATTCATAAAATGTGAGATAGAGTATGGTGTTTATGTTCAGCATACATCTTATAACAATATGATTCTGGTGTGACTCTATGTTGATGACATATTGCTAACAGAGAGTTATTCATATGAGATAGTCAACTTCAAGAAGCTGTTGATAAATGAGTTTGAGATGACTGATCTAGGAAATATGGTATATTTTCTAGGGATGAAGATTTTTTGCTCTGATTAGGGTATAATTTTACATTGGCTGAAGTATAAACTTGAGCTTCTGAAGATATTTGAGCTAATAAACTGCAAGTCTGAAATCACACCTACTGAAACAAATCACAAGCTGGATTTTGATGTTGAGGATGATGATATATATGCTACAACTTTTAAATAATTGGTGGGCTCATTGAGACATCTCTGTAACACCAGACCAGACATATGTTATGTAATTGAAATGGTGAGTAGGTTTATGAACAAACAAAAGTGGTCACATTACCTAGTTGTTGTCAGGATACTGAGGTATATTAAGGGGACTCTGAGGTATGGAGCTTTGTTCCCTTCTTGTGTTAAGTTCAAAGTTGATATTCTATTCAGACTCAGATTCGTGTGGAGACATAATTGACAGAAGAAGCACTTATGCACATTTCTTCAAGTATCTGGGAGGTCCTATTTCTTGTTGCTCCAAGAAGAAACCAGTGGTTGCATTGTCAACCTGTGAAGCTAAGTATATTGCAGGTGCTTTATTTGCGTGTCAAGTTGTTTAGATTATAAACTTATTGCAGGATATGAAGATCAAGGTGAGCAAGCCTGTGAGGTTGATGATTGACAAAAAATTAGCTATAAGCCTTGCCAAGAATCTATTGTTGCTTGGAAGGAGCAAGCACATTGACACAAAGTTCCATTTTCTATGCAAGCAGGTCCGAAATGGAGTGCTTGAAGTTGTTCATTGTAGCACTCAGAAGCGACTTGCAGATGTACTGACTAAAGCTATCAAGATTGAACACTTTATCCGTTTGAGGGATGAAATTCGTGTTGTTAATTTTAGTCTTGAATGTGGATTAATGGATGGTGTTGAAGTGTAATCCAAATTCACATTTAAGTTTACATTTAAATTTAATTTGAGTTTCATTTAGTGGTTCTGATGATATAAATATTGAACTCAAGTTCATTTTGTAACATAATTTTCATTGTAACTGATTTTACATCTGAAAGTTAGTTACATATTCTCTCTCTCTCTCTCTCTCTCTCTCTCTCTCTCTCTCTCTCTCTCTCTCTCTCTCTCTCTCTCTCTCACTCTCTCTCTCTCTCTCTCTCTCTCTCTCTCTCTCTCTCTCTCTCTCTCTCTCTCTCTCTCTCTCTCTCTCTCTCTCTCTCTCTCTCTCTCTCTCTCTCTCTCTCTCTCTCTCTCTCCATATTCTTCTTAATTCTTGTACACCAATAATGCTAGCCCATTCATTTGCTCTTGAAATCTTCAGCTTAACTTTGACTTCTATGCCTCTCTCTCCTTCTACCTTGATCCTTTATGGTGTTTCCTCCATGTTCCCCGATATTCAATTTTCTTCCCTAACATATGTTTGCCTACAAAGCACTACTACAAATACTACATTTCATGACGAAACTTTCACCTCAGTTATTGAAAAACCCAGGTCAAATGACCTGGAACAAGCTATATATTATTTTTTTAAGAAACTTTATCTTTCACCTCAGTTTTCTAGGAAAATTGACTTAAAATGTTATTCAGTGTTTGAGCTTCGATTTCTAGCTCCTGCAATTTTATATTTTATTTACAAATAAAAAGGTGTCTTTATTTTTTATACATTTCACGTCTTATATTATCCCTCGTTTGTTGAAGAAAACTGAGATAAAAACATTTTTTATTCTTTCAGAATTATAATGTTTTGTTTCATTCACTTTTTACGCCCTAGCGAACAAAAGGAATCCATTCTTCTCCGGCGAACGAAGGAGTTTCCCAAGACTCATAACCACCATCCTTCTTCTCCGATGAGGAATTAAGCTCAAATTCTTCTTCGTTCAATCTCTCATCAGATTTCTGATATTTATAAATTCTCCATTATTGTTGTTGTTGTTTCAATCGTTGATGTTATAGTTATAGGTCATCGTTGTTGTTGTTCCATTGTTGATGTTGTTACAGTATATGGTTGTTGTTGTAATTATTATGGTTTTTGAGACTTATACTACTTACTATAATGTTGTTATGGATTTGGTGTTGTTCTGGTAGTTATTGTTAGTTGTATACTATTTTTAATTTATTTTCAGAAGATGTATGTGATTATGGGTCGTAGTTGGATGATAGCCAATAGATTAAGTAAATAGTATGAGAATGAAGTGATTCAATTTTTTGATTTTGCAAAGAAAAAAAACCTTTCTAAGTAGAAGGGGATTTTTTGGTGTCCTTGTAAAATTTGCCAAAATATGCACAAACATCCAAGAGATGAAATATTTAATCATTTAGCTTGTGATGGAATTATACAAAACTATAAGAAATGGATATGACACGGTGAAGTGACAAAAATAATACCTTTGTCGCATATAGCTGAAGATGATGATGAATTTATGAATGATACTCTAGAAGACATGATTCGTGATATTGGGATAGATGCTTTCAAGAATGCTAATGTGGTAGATACTTTACAAAAACACATGGAAGAGTCGTTGTATCTGGGATGCAAAAGTTTTACAAGATTATCAATTATGTTAATACTATTTAATATTACGGCAAGATGTGGGTGGACGGATAAAAGTTTCACTTAATTGCTTGAATTGTTCCAAGAAATGTTTCCAGAAGGTAACACATTTTCGAACCATAGTTATGAGGCTAAGAAGATATTGTGTCCAATGGGTTTAGATTATGTCAAAATACATGCATGCCATCATGATTGCATATTATGTAGAAAAGAATATGAAAACGTGAAGGAGTGCCCGAGATGTGAGGAGTCACGCTATAAGAACAAGGCCAATGGTGTTGAAGACGATGATAGTGTAACTATAAAGGGTGTTCCATCCAAGATGATGTGGTACCTACCGATAATTCAAAAGTTCAAGAGATTGTTTTCTAATGCAAATGATGAAAATAATACTATATGGAATGCAAATGAAAGAGTGTGTGATTGAAAAATTTGCCATGTAGTTGATTCATTGCAATGGAAGAAAATTGATTCCTTGTTTCCATATTTTGGACTAGAAGTGAGGAACCTTAGGCTTGGACTTGCCACCGAAGGAATGAACTCTTTTGGTAATTTGAGTACTAAATATAAGTAATGGCATGTTCTTCTCATAATTTATAACCTATCTCCATAGTTGTCCATGAAGTATTTGTCAGAAGCTAACTCTATAGGAATTCTCGAGTCTCATCATGAGGGAAGATATGATGGTAGAGGTATTCAAGGTTTAAATATTAAAACTTTTAGCCGAGATATAGTTCTTAAAGCACATGTGTATATATTGAAAAACTTGGATGAAGTTAAACCTTACTTGACCGCTCACAAAAGTCTTATAAAGAAAAAATACCTCCGGATGAATGAAAAATGGTTGTTGACAGAGCATAACGAAACTTTCATAACTTGGTTTAATGAAAGTGTTTCTAAAGAGAGTACTTGTGCATCGGAGAAAATAAAATGGTTGTCATGTATGCCTAAGTTTAATGTAATTACTTGTAGTGCATACGACATTACTAAATATTCATTCTATACAAAATCAAAGGATGGTCGTAGTACCATACAAAATAGTGGGGTTATGGTTAAAGTTGAATCCATGTACTTCTCTAGTGCCAAAGATAAAAATAATGTACTAGCATCTAGAGCGTACTTTGGATTCATTGAGGAGATTATGGAGATTGATCATGTTTATTTTAAAGTTCCTTTATTTAAGTGCAAGTGGATTGACAGTAAACGTGCTGTAGAAACCAATGAATTATGATTCACACGGGTTGACCTTCGAAATGCAACTTATAAGAACGAACCATTTATTATGGAAACCGAAGTGAAACAAGTTTTTTATGTCACTGATCCTTCTAACACTAGATGGTCAATTGTACTTCAAGGAAAATATCTTTGTGATAAAAATCAAGATTTTAACTACAAGACCCATTGTTTCGCAACACATGTATATCAATCATCTGAAAAAATGATTCAGATGATGTGAATGCTATTCGTCGTGATCATAGAGAGGGAATATGAGAAAACTAGTAAGTAAATATTTTATATCACTTAATAATTTATAATTATTCATTTTATGTTGTTGTTGATTATCCTAATTGGTTTAAATTATTATTCAAATTATAGGTGTTTAACAACCAATGACAAATCTTAGAATAAAATTTTTGGACAGCCTACAAGACTTTCCATTTTTGTAATTGCTTTTGTTGGTTAATCATTTGATTTAATTTTGTTGTAAAATTATAAGGTTTGTACAATTTTGGCTTTGCATTTGGTATAAACTATTGTTCTTCTGTGATATGGTTCTATAATGCAGGTACAATGTTTATGTTTCAGAAATCTGCGAAATATGGTTTTGTATTATGTGATATGGTTTTGTAATTCAGGTACTAACGATAATATATAAAAAAATTTACTCTCAGTTTTTAAATAAAACTGACGTAATAATATAGGGTTATTACCTCGATTTTTAAACAAAATTGAGATTTTATATTGGGTGCACCATCTAACTTTATAAATAATAAAAATACAGATCTTGGGATTCGAACCCATCATCAGATAATTTTACCCATCAGTTTTTCATTAATCGAGGTGTTAAGTGGTTTATTTTCATGTCTCCGTTTATTACGTCGCTTCAGCAACCGATGTCACATCTCTTTCGTGTGCAACGTTAAAAGCATTATTTATAATAGTGAAATTTGTTGTTTCTTAGTCAAACCTTTCTCAAAACATTAAAAGTGGGAGAGATGGATCATACATGCAAGTAAGGGTGACTATTATTCAAGTCTCAAACTTCCAATTACTCTCCATTCCAAGTTCGGAAGGGGGAATAATAAACGATAAGTATGTTTTTTTCTAAGACCTTTCCTTATATATCTATGGGCCAAAGATACCATAATGCCCTTCATTAATGAAATATGATATTCCTCTTTTGTCTTCATTCCATTTATCAATTAACTCTTGATTTTAATTATACATTAAATATTTATTCATCTTACTTAAACCTTACTTAACCTTAACAAGTTAGTTAGGTCTTAATTATCACGTAATTCTAATGAAATGACTAAAATGTCTTTCAATAATAATGTAAATTTATATAAATGCCCTCATTACATTATAAAATTTCTAATTCGTCATTTATTACTAATTATGGTGTAAGGGATTAATCATCACTCCCTAAACCCTAATTTTATCTCTGAGTTGACCAAAATACCATTTAGAGTAAAATCTCTATTTTACCCCCTTAATATTCTAATTCTATATTTTGCAATACATCATTGCTCTTAAAAACTCTTAAACACTCTTAATTCAGGATTTATACAAAATTTTAAATTAATTTTTTTAATATAATAACAATATTTTTATAAAATTAATATATTATAGGTATTTTTGTTGGAATTCTACCATAACCTATGAAGAATTTCTATCAATCTTGATGAACAAGCTTGTTGTCACCCATACAATAACAATGAGAAAAGAAGAATAATGGAGAAATAAAATAAAGAACGATGAATGAGAAGAAGAATATTCTGCAGAGTTTCTCTCTGCCCAAAACCTGTGGAAAACTTCTTATTCACTTTACAACTGCAAAATTCTGTGAATACAATGTTATGAATACATCATTCACTTCATTACAAGAATAAGGGTTACTCCCTCTATTTATAGATTTAGGTTAGCTTGCACCCTCAGGCAAAGCCCAAAATAGTTAACACTACTAAAAATAGGCTCAAGTCAAAATCTTGTGCAAAGCAACATACTTCGACACACTAATACAACTCAAGACACTAGGTGATTCGACACTTCCTTGCTTCTATCGAACAACCCGCTTCGACACAAGGATTTACAATTCAATACATCACCTAATTCATTATGTCTAAACTATCTACATTCATCATAGCTCTTAGTCTTCTGAACACTTTGACCTGCACTCCCTTCGTCATGATGTTTGCAATCTGATTCTCAGTTCTGCAGTGTTCCACATTCATCTTCCCATATGCTACCTGCTCTCGAAGATAATGGAACTGCACCCTGTTGTGCTTGCTTCAACCATGTGCTATCAGATTCTTCGCCATATTGATATCTGACATGCTACCGATCTTCATGGTAATTGCTCCATGACTCTTTGTTGTTATCTTTTCGACCAGATTCACCATCCACGTTGCTTGACATGCACAAAAGGATCAACTATGTATTCTGCTTTGCACGATGATAATGCCACTACTGGTTCCTTTCTCGAACTCCAAGCAACTGGTTCATCACCTAGCATGAACACATAGCCAACTATGGATTTTCGATACTCAGCATCACTACACCAACTTGAGTCGGTGTATCCCACTAATTTGCATTAGTTTCCTTCATTAGTTGCAGGAAAAAATGCCATAGTCGAGAGTTCCTTTCAGATACCTTAGTATCCTTTTCGCCACTCCTAGATGTGATACCTTTGGCTTCTGCATGAATCTACTCACCATACCTACATTGTATGCTAAGTCGGGCCTTGTGTGACAAAGGTATTAAAGTGACCCAATAAGTCTTCTATATTGGGTTGGGTCGACATCATCTTCATCTGAATCTTTCAACAGTTGTAATCTGGGCTCAGCTGGAGTCGAAGTTATGTTGCAATCTTGCATCTTAAATATCTTGAGTATTTCGCTTGCATATCTTATTTGATGCATCATCAAACCTCTATCACTCTTGTAGAATTCTATGCCAAGGAAATATGAAATGTCACCAAATCTGACATTTCGAATTCCTTGTTGAGATCACCTTTGAAGTCTTCGATCTCCTTCTTGCAGCTACCTATTGTCAACAAGTCATCGACATAGAGACATAGTATAAGCAATTCACTATTGCTTCTTCTTACATATACTCCATGTTCAATTGTGCACTTCACAAATTCCTTATCCCCTAGGAAGCCATCTATCTTGTTGTTTCAAGCTCTTGGAGCTTGTTTAAGTCTGTACAGGGCTTTATGCAGCCTATACACCTTTCTTTCTTCACCTTGTTTCACAAACCCAGCTGGTTGGGCAACATAAACTTCTTTTTCTAATGGGTCATTCAGGAATGCACATTTCACATCCATCTGACACATCTTCTAGTTATTCATATTTGCTAGACCAATAACTAACTTGATTGTTTCGATCATAGCAACAGGTGCAAAAACTTCGTCGAAGTCGATTCCTTCTTTATGAAGAAATCCTTTCACCACAAGTCTCGCCTTGTGTCGAGTCACTTCTCCTTTGGGATTCAACTTCATCTTGTATACCCACTTCACATCGATTGCCTTATTGTCTTGGGGCAACTCGACAAGTGACCAAGTGTTGTTGACTTCGATTGACTTCAAATCTTCGTTCATTGCTTTCACCCGCTTCTAATCTTTCAATGCCTCAGTTGTATTGACTGGTTCGATATCTGCGTAGAAAGCATAGTGTACCAACTCACATTCTTCATTGACCACATCATCTGATGTAATCACACATTCTTGCAACCTTGTAGCCATGTGTCTTGTTCTTTGAGGTCTGCTTGGGCCTGCTTCACCTCTGACTTCTTTTTGAACTTCTCTTTTGACTTCACTAGTTGGTTCATCACATAAGATTCTCACTGAACCCTTATTAACATTCTCAGTCCAATCCCACTCCTTAAGCTCATCTATGATCACGTCCCTGCTGATCACCAATTGCTTGTTCACTGGGTCGAACAACTTGTATCCTTCAATCGAATGATATCCTATCAGGATCATCTGATTCAACTTGTCATCAAGTTTTCTTCTCAACTGATCTGGCACATGTCTATGTGTTATAGATCCAAACACCTTCAGATGAATCAAGCCAGGCTTGACACCAGACCAATATTCTTCTGGCGTGATTCCTTCTAGCTTCTTCATCAGAATCTGTTCAGGATATATGTTGCAGTCCACACAATTTCTCCCCATAATTCTTTGGGTAGATGCTTGCATTTCAACATACTTCTAACCATATTCATAGTGGTTATATTCTTCCTTTCTGCGACTCCATTCTACTGTGGAGTTTAGGATGGCACCGCCTCATGCACAATCCCTTCTTTCACACGTAATGCGTCAAAGTCTTTCGACACATATTCTCCACCACCATCAGTCCTCAGAATCTTGATCTTTCGACCGCTCTGTCTTTCGACCTAGATTTAAACTTGGCAAATACCTCAATCACTTCACTTTTCTTCTCGATCAGGTAAGAACATCGTTTTTTTACTGAAATGATCTATGAATGTAACAAAGTATTTGTTACCTCCAATTGAATCCACCTAGATAGGTCCACATACATCAGAGAATATGACTTCAAGAATTGCCTCTGACCTGCTTCCTGCATCCTTACTGAAGTTGTTCTTGTGTTGCTTCGTCTGCACATTCTTCACACACTTCGTTTGGAATGTTGATTTCTGATAATCATGAAACCATATTTATTCTCTTCAAATCACTTATTTCTTTGAAATTGAGATGTCCAAGTCTATAATGCCATATCCATTCATCTTTACTGGCTGCTGTTGCAAGACACTTGTGCTCCATCACATTAAGCTCAATCTTGAAGGTTCTATTCTGAGACATTGGAGCCTTCAAGATCAAGCTTCCATTTTAGTCGAGAACTCTCATCATACTGTCTTCGATCACCACCTTATAGTTCTTTTCGAGTAACTACCTCATGCTGAGAAAATTACTCTTCATGCCTAGTATGTACAACACATTTGAAATTACTGATCTCTTGTCATCTTTCCTCATAATCAGAACATCACTAACACCTTCAGCTGCTAGAGTGTTGTCATTTGCAAATTTCACCGTGTTCTTCATTTAGGGCTTTATGTTGACAAAAAAATATTTCCTTTCAGACATGTGTGATGAGCATCCTGAGTCCAAGTACCACTGGTCCTTGAATCTCTCTTCATCTCTCATTGTAACCATCAACAATGTCTCTTCTTTTTCATGTTTCGCGAACTTTACATAAGTTTCTTGATTCTTCTACTTTTCTAGACAATCACTAGAATAATGACCATACTTCTGACAATTATAACACTGAATGTGACTGTTGTCTGGCTTTTAACCACCACCTCTTCCTCTACCTGCAGCACCACCTCTTTGGTTGCCTTGGTTCCAAGGGTTTCTCTGACTCGACCAGTTTCCTTCTTGCTGATTCCGACCATTCAAATTATTGTAGCCTCCTCTTCCTTTGTTGCCATTCCAGCTTCCTTTGCCTTTCCTTTCTTTTGTTGATTGTGCCTACAAAGCCATATCACTCTTCGACTTTCCTGTAACTCTTTCAGTCATTCTTTGTTCGTGAGATTCAAGCGTCCCTTGAAGCTCCTCCTTTGTCAGTTTTGACAAATCCTTTGACTCTTCTATGGATACTACCACGTGGTCGAACTTTGGAGCCAACGACCTCAAGATCTTTCCAACAATAGATCTTGATGTCAACACTTCTCCACATACCTTGATTTGATTCACCGGTTTACTGAAATGATCTATGAATGTAACAAAGTATTTGTTACCTCCAATTGAATCCACCTAGATAGGTCCACATACATCAGAGAATATGACTTCAAGAATTGTCTCTAACCTGCTTCCTGCATCCTTACTGAAGTTGTTCTTGTGTTGCTTCGTCTGCACATTCTTGACACACTTCGTTTGGAATGTTGATTTCTGATAATCATGAAACCATATTTATTCTCTTCAAATCACTTATTTCTTTGAAATTGAGATGTCCAAATCTATAATGCCATATCCATTCATCTTTACTGGCTGCTGTTGCAAGACACTTGTGCTCCATCACATTAAGCTCAATCTTGAAGGTTCTATTCTGAGACATTGGAGCCTTCAAGATCAAGCTTCCATTTTAGTCGAGAACTCTCATCATACTGTCTTCGATCACCACCTTATAGTTCTTTTCGAGTAACTACCTCATGCTGAGAAAATTACTCTTCATGCCTAGTATGTACAACACATTTGAAATTACTGATCTCTTGTCATCTTTCCTCATAATTAGAACATCACTAACACCTTCAGCTGCTAGAGTGTTGTCATTTGCAAATTTCACCGTGTTCTTCATTTAGGGCTTTAGGTTGACAAAAAAATCTTTCCTTTCAGACATGTGTGATGAGCATCCTGAGTCCAAGTACCACTGGTCCTTGAATCTCTCTTCATCTCTCATTGTAACCATCAACAATGTCTCTTCTTTTTCATGTTTCGCGAACTTTACATAAGTTTCTTGATTCTTCTACTTTTCTAGACAATCACTAGAATAATGACCATACTTCTGACAATTATAACACTGAATGTGACTGTTGTCTGGCTTTTAACCACCACCTCTTCCTCTACTTGCAGCACCACCTCTTTGGTTGCCTTGGTTCCAAGGGTTTCTCTGACTCGACCAGTTTCCTTCTTGCTGATTCCGACCATTCGAATTATTGTAGCCTCCTCTTCCTTTGTTGCCATTCCAGCTTCCTTTGCCTTTCCTTTCTTTTGTTGATTGTGCCTACAAAGCCATATCACTCTTCGACTTTCCTGTAACTCTTTCAGTCATTCTTTGTTCGTGAGATTCAAGCGTCCCTTGAAGCTCCTTCTTTGTCAATTTTGACAAATCCTTTGACTCTTCTATGGATACTACCACGTGGTCGAACTTTGGAGCCAACGACCTCAAGATCTTTCCAACAATAGATCTTGATGTCAACACTTCTCCACATACCTTGATTTGATTCACCGGTTTCGTAACCTTAGTGAAGAAATCAGTTATGCTTTCATTGTCTTCCATCTGAAGAAATTCATACGTCCTTTGTGAGTTTGTAACCTCACCTCTTTCACCTTCTCCCCGCCTCCAAACGACTTCTCCAGAATTTCCCATGCTTCTTTCGCTGACTCTACATCACTAACCTTTTCAAAGTTATCTGCATTAACACATTGATGAATTATAAAGAGAGCTTTATAATCTTTCTTCTTCAATTTTTTATGTGCAGCATTTTCTTGATTTATCGCATTTTCTGTAAACGTTGTTACTCCTTCCTTCACAAGATCCCAAAGATCTTGATAACAGAACACAACCTTTATCTGCTTGCACAAATTCTCATAATTGTTGTTCTTGAGAATCGGAAGATTTGCTGGAAAATGCCCATTTGGATGATTCATTACCATCGTGATTTTCTTCCCACGAATCACTTAAACCGGAGCTCTTGATATCCGATACTGGAAATCCACCACAACTTATGAAGAATTTCTATCAATCTTGATGAACAAGGTTGTTGTCACCCACACAATAACAATGAAAAAAGAAGAACAATGGAGAAAGAAAATAAAGAATGATGAAGGAGAAGAAGAATATTCTGCAGAGTTTCTCTCAGCCCATAACCTGTGGAAAACTTCTTATTCACTTTGCAACTGCAAGATTCTGTGAATACAATGTTATGAAAATAACATTCACTTCATTACAAGAATAAGTGTTACTCCCTCTATTTATAGATTTAGGTTAGCTTGCACCCCAAGACAAAACCTAAAACTATAAAAGTCCAAAATAGTTAACACTATTAAAAATATGCTCAAGTCGAAATTCTGTGTGAAACAACATACTTCAACACACTAATACAACTCAAGGCACTAGGTGATTAGACACTTTCTTGCTTCTGTCGAGCAACCTGCTTCGACACAAAGAATTGCAATTCAACAATTTTAAGATGTAAAATCATTAAATTATAATTAATTTTATTTAATATATTTTTTTTATTGATAATAAAATTAGCTCATAAAAAAATGCCAAAATTATAAAAAAAAATTAGATGTGAAATCTCCTATTATGTTAAATATTTCAAAATTTTATTATCTATACGTGAAGTTTTTAAATAAATAAATCAAATGATACACGTTTATAATGGGTGTTATTATTATATATTCTATATTAGATATTACTATTTAATTGATATATAAAATAATATACTAAATTATTATTTTAAATAAATATCAATTAATTAAAGTCATATAAATATAAAATAAAAATTTGAGGCTTCCTAAGGCTGACCCTGTCTTAATCTATCATAATTAAGTCTATAATTAAGTCTGTAATTAATTATATTTCTCAATTTCACTATTAATAAAAAGATAAAGAATCATATTCTTTGTTTGTGATTTACGTTATTTTATTAGTTGTTGTAGTAACGCTTTTTTTTTTCATTTGTCTATTTTTTGTGTGTTATTTTGTATCTATTTTATTGTCAAATTGATGCTCTTAAAAACCGTCTTGAACATTTTTCATGATTATACATCCTATCGGTTTTTATTTATAAAAATAATACAAAAATCACTTATTGGCACACATTCGAATAGAGAGAAACAACCAAATAAATCCAAATTAATAGCATATATCATATATGCTTATAGTGATAGATTAACAACTTATCAAACAAAGAACTAATATGTTTCTTAATTTTAATTATGAGCATCTTCATTCTTAGCTACAACTGTTTCCAGCAAACATCCAATATTTCCTCAAAGCTTCATAAATATATTTCTTTGAAGACTTTTGTACAATACTTATGTCGCTCCTTATAGAGAAATCCATTCCATTAAGTCATTTCCGTGTCAAAGCAAAACTTAACATAGTTCTTAATTATTTTAAGGAAACTATTAGGAAAAAGAAACATCAGTACAATTTTTTGTAAAATGAGTGTCAAGAGCAAAATGTGAAATTAGTGCATTTATAATAACTATTTTCTTCTTGTTACATTTTTCGTTACAAAGCCATAAAAACATTTTTATAATCAATGTTCTTTATTAGAAAAAAAAAAGTATTTGATAGCAATCAATCATTATTGAGATAGATAATATTATTGTATAAGGTATGAGTAATTATAATATTAATTTATTTTGTGCGTGTTAGTTTGGGGATTTATTTTGGTCTCTTACTTTAAAAATATTTATATTGATCATTTAACTCTTCAAAACATATTATATTAGTCATTTTCATTTAATTAACGACGCATAAATTAAAAAAATTATCGTTAAATTCGCCGTTAATTAGACAAAAAAAAAGACTAACATAATAAGTTTTGAAGAGTTAAGGGATCAATATAAATCTTTTTAAAGTTAAGACACTACTAGAAATACTATGTTTTCCTGCGGATTTACCTATGAAGTAATCCCGCAGAAAATTTGGTGAAGTCTTTTGCGATATTTATTTAGCAATATTGTTGATGGTATTCGATTACGAAGATATATTAATCCTCATTAGTTATAAGAGTCAAGTATGAGATGAAAGTGCTAAATCAATATCGAATCAAGCAAGGGACTTGAAGCTCCAAAATTGTAAAAAAGAGAAAGAATAAAGATTCACTTGGTCGTTTTTGCGTTTATCGTGGACCCGAGTGATCAATTGAATGCAAAGGTATAAGAGTAATTTTTAGAGATACTAATGCAACTCACACACACGGTAAATATTTTGAAGCCTCTCTCAATTTACTAAAACACCTAAAAACATTTTATACACATACTTAAATAATTAAAAACTTTTTTAATCAATTAGGAGTGTCTTTTACATTATTTAATCAATTTACACAATAGGTTTAATTGATTAACACAATTGTAACATCTCCAATCGATTCAGGAAGTCTTTAATTGATTAATGATGGTGTAATTCAAAAACCTTCCTTATTTCTCCTGTCTAATCAACTAATGGTTAATCAATTAAGACATTAAAAAAATCCATTAAAAAAACTCATTGATGTTCTTCACCCATAAATATAGGGTTTCTCCTCACATTTTGTTTTACACCATAATTTAATTTTGAAATCATTATTTCTCACTTTCTACCTTTTCCTTCTTCATTTTCTAATTTTTTACCCAAGTTGCTTTAATATTGAGAGAGTGAAAATTAAGATTTTATTTTATCCAAAAAGGTGTTTTCCATTGATTTATATCTTTGTAAGAAGTTATTGTTTGGTTCCGAAGATTAACCAGGGAAAACTCTTGTTTGGTTCTTGAGATTAGCTAGGTAAAATCTATATAGTTCATGAGATTAGCTTGTTAAAATCTCTGTGATTATTAAGTATTTCTAGCCGTCAGCCACTACTACAAAAAGAAGATACAACGACACCACCATTACCACAATCCTTTGAAGGGTCTCTAAATTCAGGCGCCTATATAATTTTTATTTTTTAATTAAATATTGATAATTTATTACTACAGTTTTCTAAAACAACAGTGGTAATATCAGTTGACGTTTCATGACTTCGACTCTCAACGTCTGCTAATTCATGATTTCTTCAGAATTTAGCATTGTCTTTCATTTTTATTTAAATAAAGAAAGATATATCACTACGGTTATTTAAACAACCCGTTGTGATATCTTTTCTATTATTTTAAATTTTAATTACTTAAAACCTGACATTTTTTTATTATAAAATATCACTAATGTAAATATGATATCAGCACGATTGACTAAAAACACGATTGTGATTTACTTTTTATTATGTTTTTTAAAAAAAAAATCTTAAGACATGGTGTTTTTTTATAAATTTTATCATATATCATAAGGGTTTTGAAAAACAACCGTGGTGATATCATTTAATCACATTACACAGAGCTAGCTACTTTGTCTCTTCATTTGTATATTTTCATTTCCATCAAGAAACAACCCCTGACGAAACAACACGATTTTCATCCCTAATAAAACGTACATCACAATTTCAACCCCAACGATACAAAATTAGTTTCAACCCTAACGAAACATTCAACACAATCTTCAAACCTAAAGAAACAACAATATTTTTAACTAACATCTCTGCTTTCGTACCGTCGAGGAGGGAGCCGACACTATGTTCTTCGATCTTGACTAGCCTTCAGTTTAGCTGTCGAGGATGAACTTTAAGATTCTGACTTTTTTTTTTACTTATTCATCAAGTTTCCGGTACGTAAACTTTTGTATCCCATGCATCTATAGTACCTACATTTCCATTGTTATTTATGAATTAATTATTATTCATGCTTATGTATTTATTGTTGTTGATGCTTATCTATTTGTTGTTGATGATTCTAATTATTGTTGTTGATGCTTGTTGTTGTTGTTGTTGATGCTTTGATGAAAATGATGATTTTTGTTGTTGTTATTGATTCTTATTGTTGTTGATGCTTATGTATTTTTTGTTGTTGATGCTTACTTGTTATTATTGATGCTTAATGTTGTTGATGATGCTTATTGTTATTGTTGATGCTTGTTGTTATTGTTGATGCTTGTTGTTATTTTTGTTGATGTTTATTGTTGAAGATGTTTCTTATTTGTTGTTGTTGATGCTTATTGTTGTTGTCGATGCTTGTTGTTGTTGTTGTTGTTGCTTATTGTTGAAGATGCTGCTTGTTATTATTGTTGATTCTTATGTATTTGTTGTTGTTGATGCTTATTGTTGTTGTTGATGCTTGTTGTTGTTGTTGATTCTTATCGTTGTTGATGCTTATGTCTTGATAGTGTCATATCCCAATTTTGTCCGGGTATTTTTAATACTGTCATTAGCATTCAAAGCGAGGAGGCATGCTATATAGATTCAAGGCATGATGATTTTTACCGGAAAAGGAAACCAGGTTTCTCTTGGTAGCTCGTGATTAACCAAGCATCATAACCCTAATTCTCTTATACCTTTTGCAATGTTGATATGGGTCACCTCATATTTAGGGTCGTGGATTCATTTGGATTCATTTGGATCCTTAGGTCAAGTGGGTTTTATTGATTGTTTGTTGGCTCATTACGTTGGTGTTTGTATGCTTAAAACTTTACTAGTTGTTGCATGAGTTGTTAGTCATATCATCATAGTTCATGTCATCATTTGCTCCACTCATAAGTTACCATTAAATTTCGCCTTCCATTAATTCAAGTTCATCTGATAGCATTGTTTGATTCATGAGTGTAAGGTGTATCGGGAAAACATAAATTCTTTGGCTGGCCTGACTTACACGGATTGGTTCTCCATTTTTTGGGTCAGTATACCTCATTTAAAGCATTGTATAATGAATTGCATTTTTTACCTAAAATTGACTTTTTGTCAACTGTTGACTTTTTGGTCAACAAGTTGACCAAAGTCAATAAATCAAATAACGTTTTTATTTCTCTCTCCTCATAGCATTCTACTTCAATGGATAACTACCATTTTGACTCATTTTAGGTTATAACATAAAATGGTTCATTAAGGTCGAAACTTGATAATCATTTTGCATTAACCAAAATAACAAGAGTTGAATCCTTTTGAACATAACTAGGCCAATTCATATGACTCCATACAAGTATCATACACTTGTTTTAATGAGCGAGTGGATCCTACTTTAAATCACAAACTTGAATTGGAACCATAAGTGAGTTCTCATTACACGAGCCTATTACATAGGTAAAACCATAAGCATTTTCCTTTTCCTTAGCACACATTTCATTACAAAGAATTACAAGCATGATTCATTCTTACATAAACCAATCCATAACATCATTACATTTTGTATCATATTCTATGTACATAGAATCAACACAAAGTGAAAAAAAGGGAACAATGGTTTTTTCTGTGTGCCATAGTTGGATGCTTAAGATAACCCAATAAATCCCACCAAATTCACCAAAGCAAGAAGTGCAGACTTAGAATTCATTTCAAGAACACTAAGAAAATTGCATTTCCCATCGAGAATGCATCCGTGATCGAAGTTAAGAGGTACTTGGAAGATGTCCTTACCCACAAATATGCCATTCCAATGAATAAGGTAGATGGCCTACAAATCAACATCAAGAAGCACGGAATACAATTTCTCCAGGTTCTGCAATATCACATCAACAATTGCCAGTCCCATAGCCAACACCATAGCAATCATGTTTACCATTTTTCTCATATTTAGTTCATAATAAAATTAATAACAACATGATAACAAACTTGTTGATTGCAGCAAAAAATACAACCAACATTACTCAAATAATGGACGTAAAATAACACGTAATAGCAAGGCAAAACAATCTGAAATAAGTGATTTAATTTACAATGGAAATGTGTGCGGCAAGTGTTGGGGACCACAAGAAAATGTGGTGTCAGCAAGGTACAAACATACTCCCTCCGTTCCTTTTTAAGTGTCATTTTTTGACTTTTTACATATACCAAGGAAACTAATCATTATTGTTACTTTTCAAATAATAATTCTTGTTTTACCTATAGTACCCTTAATTATTTATTACATTCACTTTACTTTTTCTCTCTCTGTAATAATTACGTAGGGGTAATTTTGACAAAATTTTAATTAATATTACCTTGAACTTTGCAAGTGACAAATAAAAAGAAACAATTTTTTTATAAGAAATGGACACTTAAAAAGGAACGGAGGGAGTATATAACAAATGGCATTTTTAAGCAGCAAATTCATGACAATCCCACTCACGAAAGATCCCACAAAATCAGGGATTCCACAAGACCTCTCTAACATCTTAATTCAGGAATATCTCCAGCTCACCCATCCACTCCTATAAATAGAGGCACTATTCCATTCATAAAGGGAGGAATACCCTGTGGAAACACTACCAAAACCTCACTAAAAGCTCGGGACTAATAAATTACTCAGAGTTTCTCATTGAAACTCTGAGATAATTCGAGCTAAACCTAAATCTAAGCCAAACAACAGCAAAGCTTGAAAAGAAACAAGAAGAGGAGTAGGATATTTAAAAGTGTAAAAGAGCAAAGAAGACTTATCTATTTCACCAGAGAGTCTCTCAATTTAGCTCCGATTTGGTAAGTTCTTGTTCTTTTCTTCAATCCTTCTGCACTAGCTCCATCGCCATATGATTTAGATCAAAACCCCCATGGTGACTTCCTTAAACTCGTGATAATTAGACCCTAATTTAAAAAATCATGGTTTCCTCTTTGACGTTCTTCTTTCTTTGATCTCGGTTCCAAATAGTGTTTTTATGGGTATTTAGCTTAGTTTTTTCTTGATTGGTTTTGTTTTTGTTATTTTGGTTTTAATATTCTGTTGAGCTTCGGTCCGTCCATTTGAGGAGGATTTGGGTGAAAACAAGGTCGGATTTGGATAGTAGAGAAGAAATGAGGGGGGTTAGTGTTTTAGGTTTTGGATTTAGGGGTGGTGGTTCACCAGAGAAGACGGTGGCGCCGCTGTTCCTGGCCGACAACCACCATCTTCTCCGGAGAAAGAGCATCGAAGAGAGGACGAGCATTTGTAGAGCTCGGGACACTCTATCGGAGAGAGAAATGTTTTGAGAATTGGTTTGGTTTCATGTGATAATATGAGATTTATTTGTTTCTTTGGAGGTCCGATCCAGTGGTAACAAGTGTCTCTACCCAAGAGACACTTGTCATTGTTCTCTTTAGTTGGGCCTTATGGTTGTGGATAGGGAGGCCTATTATATCATTGTGCTCAGTGAATCCTCACCGTCCATGATGGTTGACCAAGTCAGATATAATGATCTGACGGTCAATTTTTTTGAGAAGTCAACTAAGTTGACTATGGGCCCAACAAATTTCCCTTTTGGTTTGGGTCTTTGATTTGGACTTAGGAGCGTCCCAAACCAGTTGTACCCCTCTTTTTCCTTTTTTTGACGCGCCCATGTTTGGGCCTATTAAAATTCAGTCCATTTCCATTTTATTTTTATTATTTGCTTTTTATTTCTTTCATTTTCTATTATATACATCTCTTTTAAGAAAAAGCATATTAATGTTATAAAATAATAACATCTTATTTATTTAATTATTATTTTTAATACTTGATTTTTTAATTTAAAACTAATTATTCGTTTAATTTGTAGATTTCGTTTGAATTATCATTCTATATGTGCTTGATTAAACTCACTTGTGCAATTTCTAGTTTTGAGTAATTCATGCTTTAAGTTATATTTTCATAATGACCTTTACTCAATAATCACTATAAGTGTTATATTAAATCATTTAAAGATCACACAATTCTCGATTCAATATCGAGCCTCATTTCCATACCTTTGTAAGTCG
Source organism: Lathyrus oleraceus (assembly GCF_024323335.1). Taxonomy (NCBI): domain Eukaryota; kingdom Viridiplantae; phylum Streptophyta; class Magnoliopsida; order Fabales; family Fabaceae; genus Lathyrus; species Lathyrus oleraceus. Next base: position 437,822,639 of record NC_066579.1, read on the forward strand.
ATTGCTTTTAGCATCGTTATCAACCTCACATAGCTTACTCTTGAGCTTTTTCTTACAATGAGACCTATTCGATTATTAATTAATCGATTAGATGATTGATTCACTAAATATAATCCAATTTATCCGTAAACACAAATTCAAATCTCGATCCAACATCGAGTATTTTTATTCAAATCAAATTAAAGTACCTAATCACGATTAACCACCATTTCATTAGAGATGAAAAGGGAAGATGATTTTGATCCTTCAACTCTTTGTAACGGTTTCTTATTTTTATTATAATAATTATTAATAATAAAAAACCAATTTTAATGTGGTCCATAGTTTTGGGATTTTGGTTCTGAAAAGGGTATGATTTATTTTAGTTTTAATGTAAACTGATATGACCATTTAATTGGGTGGTAATGAGTTTTAATGACTTTAAATTCTTGATGGTAGAATCATGCCTATAAATAGTCTTTGGTCCCCAAAGCTTTTTCTCATCAGAAAAAAAATACACCATCTATATTGAGAGAGCAAGAGCTTGGAAGAATCAAAGGCAGTGCACGCACAACACTACAACAATGGCTAGAGGTAAAACCTCTAATTCTATTTCCGCATTTTGTTTTATTGACCTTGTTGTTCTTTTGTTATCAGGAACATAAGATCAATATATATATATAAATCTAACATTTGGTATCAGAGCCTTTACTGCCTTTGCCTTATTTTTGAATGATTCTTCCATATTCGATATTTTTTTGTGATTTAATTTTGAGTTTTGAATTTTCAAATATTATGTTTCAAAACATATCAAAAGATTAAATAATTTACTTTTTAAATTTTTTTTCCTGGAAACTTACGGTATTGAATCCATGTCCTGATCCATGGGATACATGAGTGTTACCGATGGACTGCTTTGTTAAACATGTATTTTGATTCTGTTCATATCCATATGATTTCATTTTTACTGATCATTATGCCTTATTATTTCATCTTTGAATTAAACTTGTGCATAAATTAAAATTGATTTATAATGTTATTATTTTGTTAAGCAATTGTATAAGAGATCTTATTTATTTAATTTTGTTCTCTCATATAATTGAGTTACTATGTCTAGTGATCGTTATAATTTTGATTAACCACAGCATCCTTAAATTAATTGAGATTATTTTTTTAAAGTTTTGAGATCACATAAATTATTAGACATAAAATTGTAATTAATTATATGTGGTATAATGAATTTTATCCTATAGAAATTTTTATTATATTTGTATGATTAATTAGGATAAAATGTCAAAATATTTTCATAACTTGCCCACATGAATTATGAATTGGTACATAATTTGATAGTTTTATCATAAAGTATTAATTTTGGATAGAAAAACAAAATTATATCATGCACGTAAAGTGTGAGGTTTGAAAAATCTATCGCAATTTTTTTTAAATCTTATTACATTAAAATTTAGCCCACAGGTAATTTTTATGTTGGAAGATTTATTTTATGGTATGTTTATATTGATAATACATACAACTTGGATAATATTTATGCCTCAAATTTTGACATCAATTTTGTTTATCTTTTTAGCTTCTCAACCTGCTAATTTTTCTGATATCCGATGTGATATTCCCGAGCTCAGAGGAGATAACTATAAGGTGTGGAAGGAAAGAATTCTCCTCCATCTAGGATGGATGAACATAGATTATGCTATTAGGAAAGACGAACCACCTGCAATTATAGATGAAAGTACTCTAGCTGCAATCGCACTATATGAGCGGTGGGAGAGATCCAACCGGCTCAGTGTGATGTTCATTAAGACTAAGGTCACAGGTGGAACACGTGGTTTATCGATCAGCATTAGAATGTCTGTAATTTGCTGAAAGCCATTGACGATCAGCTCGTCACTTCTGAAAAGGCTTTGGCAAGCACATTAATTATGAAATTTTCCTCCTACCGACTCACTAGTGTGAAAGGTGTGCGTGAGCACATAATGAAAATGCGTGACATTTCAGCTCAACTTAAGAAACCTGAGGTTGATATGTCTGACTCCTTCCTGATGCACTATATTCTGAACTCTCTTCCGTCTGAGTATGAGCCTTTCAAGATCTCCTAAATACACATAAAGACAAATGGTCAATCAATGAATTAATGACCATGTGTGTTCAGGAAGAAGAAAGGCTTGTAATGGAACAGAGTGAGAGTGCATTGCTGACAAGCACTCACGGGAAGAACATAGCTTTCAAAACTGACAAGTCACAAGCCAATCAGAAAGGGAAGTTCAAAATACCACCGCAAGGTGATATCAAGAAAGAAGCAAAGTGTTACTTCTGTAAAAAGGGAGGACACATGAAGAAGGAATGCCCTGGATTCAAAGAATGGCTTGAGAAGAAAGGTAATTTATTCTCATTTGTTTGTTATGAATCTAATATGACCGATGTTAATATTAACACCTGGTGGATTGATTCTGGATCAACAATCCATATAACAAATTCCTTACAGGGTATGCAAAAGCTAAGGAAGCCAGTGGCAAGTGAGTGAACTGTCCTATCAGAAAGCAGGATGGGCTCACATGTGGAAACTATTGGAACTTGCAATTTAATTTTGAATAATGATTTTGTTTTAAAATTAGAAAGGACCTTTTATGTACCAAGTTTCTCACGAAACTTGATTTCAGTTTCTAGACTTGTACCTTAAGGATATTCCTTTAATTTTAAAGACACCTTGTTTGAATTATTTTATAATTCGGAATATGTTCGGAATGGTATATTGTCTGATGGTCTTTATCATATTAATTTACAAATCGAATCCATTTATAGTTCAATGCATGTTCAAACTGGCACTAAGCGGTGTAATATTAATGAGAATTCTTCTATGTTATGGCATCGGAGATTAGGACATATCTCCATAGAGAGAATTAAAAGGTTAGTAATAGATGGGGTACTTAATACTCTAGATTTGGCTGACTTTGAAACTTGTGTTGACTGCATTAAGGAAAAGCAAACCAACATGTCTAAGAAAGGTGCCAATAGAAGTTCAAGTATATTAGAAATAATTCATACAGACATATGTTGTCCTGATATGGATGCACATGGTCAAATATATTTCATCACTTTCATAGATGATTACTCACGATATATGAATATTTATTTGCTTAACAATAAATATGAAGCATTGGATGCCTTCAAAGTCTTTAAGGCTGAAGTTGAGAACTAGTGGGGAAAACAAATAAAGATAGTGAGATCAGATCGGGGTGGTGAATACTATGGTAGATACACTGAGAGTGGACAAGCACCTGGTCCATTTGCTAAGTTTCTTCAAGAACATGGGATTGTTGCCCAATACACATGCCCGGTTCTCCGAACCAAAATGGTGTTGCAGAAAGAAGAAACCGAACATTATTGAACATGGTGCGGAGTATGCTTAGCAACTCTAATCTTCCTAAATCATTATGGAATGAAGCACTAAAGACGGCTGTGTATATTCTAAACCGGGTTCCATCCAAGGTTGTCCCAAAGACACCATTTGAGTTATTTAAAGGATGGAAGCCGAGTTTACGACATATGCGCGTTTGGGGATGTCCGTCTGAGGTGAGGATTTATAACCCACAAGAAAAGAAACTAGATCCGAGGACCATTCGTGGGTATTTCATTGGATATGCCGAAAGGTCTAAAGGTTATAGATTTTATTGTCCATCTCATACAACTAGGATTGTGGAGTCAAGAAATGCAAAGTTTCTTGAAAATCATTTGACTAGTGGGAGCGATCAAATCAAAAATTCAATTTCTATGCATGATCATATAGAGTATGAACCTTCCACTTCAAGTAATATATTGGTTACTATTTACAACATCCCTCAAGTTCAAATGGACGTTGATAAACCAATCATCGAGACTCCACAAGCTACTGATGATCCAGTAAATCAAGTTGGTCATCAAGATGATGAATAATTAGTTGAACAACAAGATCCACAAGAAAATGTTGATCAAACATTAAGAAGATCTATTAGGACAAGAAAATCAGCTATTCCTAATGATTAAATTGTGTATCTACAAGAATCTGACTATAACGTTGGAGCTGAGAATGATCCTGAGAGATTTGGACAAGCCATGAGTTGCAAAGAGTCAAATTTGTGGTATGATGCCATGAATGATGAAATGAATTCCATGAAAAACAATGACGTATGGGATCTTGTAGAGTTACCTAATGGGCAAAGGCCATTGGTTGTAAATGGGTCTTTAAAACCAAGAAAGATTCATTAGGTAACACTGAGAGATACAAGCCAGACTCATTGCTAAGGGATTTACTCAAAAGGAGGGAATCGATTACACTGATACTTTTTCTCTTGTATCTAAGAAAGATTCTCTTCGTGTCATCTTGACATTAGTTGCACATTTTGACCTTGAGTGGCATCAAATGGATGTGAAAACAGCCTTTCTTAATGGTGATTTAGAGGAGGAGGTTTATATGAAACAACCTGAAGGTTTCTCTTCTAATAGTGGTGAGCATTTGGTTTGCAAGCTTAAGAGATCCATATATGGGTTAAAACAAGCCTCTCGTCAATGGTATCTTAAATTCCATGAAACGATATCCTCATTTGGGTTTATTGAAAACCCCATGGATCAATGTATATACCAGAAGGTCAGTGGGAGTAAAATTTGTTTTCTCATTTTGTATGTGGATGACATACTACTTGCAGCCAATGATAAAGGTTTTCTACATGAGGTGAAACAATTCCTCTCTAAAATTTTTGATATGAAGGATATGGGTGAGGCATCTTATGTCATTGGCATTAAGATCCACAGAGATAGACTTCGAGGAATTTTGGGTCCATCGCAAGAAACCTACATCAATAAAGTTTTAGAGAGATTTAGAATGAAAGATTGTTCACCAAGTGTTGCACCCATTGTCAAAGGCGATAAATTTAATTTGAATCAATGCCCTAAGAATGATTTAGAGCGGGAACAAATGAAGAACATTCAATATGCTTCTGTTGTTCGAAGTCTTATGTATGCTCAAGTATGCACAAGGTCCGACATTGCATTTGTTGTTGGAATCTTAGGAAGATATTAGAGTAATCCAAGTATGGATCACTGGAAAGCTGCAAAGAAGGTGTTGAGATATCTTAAAGGAACAAAAGATTACATGCTAATGTATAGGCAGACGGAAAATCTTGATGTCATAGGCTATTCAGACTCCGACTTTGCTGGTTGTGTTGATTCTCGCAAATCAACATCAGGATATATTTTTATGATGGATGATGGAGCTATTTCATGGAGAAGTACTAAGCAAACCTTGGTTGCTACTTCTACTATGGAAGTCGAGTTTGCCTCCTATTTTGAGGCTACTTCTCATGGTATATGGCTTAAGAGTTTTATTTCTGAGCTTAGAATCATGGATTCTATTTCTAAACCTCTGAAGATTTTTTGCGATAATTCAGCAGCTGCCTTTATGGCTAAGAACAATAAAAGTGGAAGTTGAAGCAAGCACATCGACATAAAGTATTTAGCCATTAGAGAAAGAGTTAAAGATAAAATAGTAGTTATTAATCACATTAGTACTGATTTAATTATCGATGATCCTTTGACTAAGGGCATGCCACCAATAAAATTTAAGGATCATGTAGAGAACATGGGACTTGGGTCCTCCTTATGATTGTATACATACAGTTTATTAATAAAACTCTTATATTGTGATGTTTTCTCATTTTCATGCGCACATCAGTTTGAGAAAATATGTTACATCTGGACCAAGAGTAAACATTGGTTTATTCATCAAGTTAGTTACCACATTATATATATATACTTGAAAATAGACATGTTGTAATACATAGATGAGACTACTCGCTTTAAGAGGGACTATCTCTATGATTTACATATTTATTTCTTGAGTAAGTTTTCCATGACTCATTTATGCCAATAATCAGTTCTATGGACCAAGTGGGAGAATGTAACGGTTTCTTATTTTTATTATAATTATTATTAATAATAATAAACCAATTTTAATGTGGTCCATAGTTTTGGGATTTTGGTTTTGAAAAGGGTATGATTTATTTTGGTTTTAATGTAAATTGATATGACCATTTAATTGGGTGGTAATGAGTTTTAATGGCTTTAAATTCTTGATGGTAGAGTAAAGCCTATAAATAGTCTTTGGTCCCCAAAGCTTTCTCTCATCAGAAAAGAAATACACCATCTATATTGAGAGAGCAAGAGCTTGGAAGAATCAAAGGCAGTGCACTCACAACACTGCAATAATGGCTGGACGCAAAACCTCTAATTCTATTTCTGCATTTTGTTTTATTGATCTTGTTGTTCTTTTGTTATCAAGAACATAGGATCTATATATATATATATATATATATATATATATATATATATATATATATATATATATATATATATATATATATATATATATATATATATATATATTAATCTAACACTCCTATCCTCTATTGTTTGAATACGAGTTCTCTTACTCGGTTAGTCAAACAATTATCATTTATCTAAAAAACTTCTAAACCCGATTAAATCAAAACTTTTTTTTATATATAATAACTTAAACGAAAAGGGAGATGGTCTAGAGCCTCCGATTCCTTTCCTTAAATGCTTGGATATGAGTTCCCTTGCCCAGCCATTCAAGTGTTTTTCGTTTATCCAAACATATCAACCATACACAAATCTATTTTCATAATCACTTAGATGAAAAGAAAGTGGTATAGAGCCTTCAATTCCCTTTCCCGACTACTTGAGTACGAGTTGCCTTACTCGATTATCCAAGTATTCGTCCTATATTTAAAATACCTTAACTACCATCAAACCTTTTTATAATTAAGGATGGAAAGGGAGATGATCAAGAGAATTCGATTCCTCTCCTCGATTATTTGGATACGAGTTGCCTTACTCGATTATCCGAGTAATCGTCATCCAAATAAAACATTTAACATATTAATCTAACTTATCAAAACTCTTTTCAGATAGAACATTGTTTAATCCTTTCTAACACGCATAACAAACTAGTGCTTAAGACTCCGATGAGAGTAGACAAACCAACATTTAGCCTTTAGAATGCGATCTAAACAATTGTTTATTAAAAGATAATAACCAACCGTAGTTCCCCGAACTACGAATACTTTGATTTTCTTATTGCACCATAAGGATACATAGGAACGAGTTTGCTAGATCTTGGCGAGCACACTAATAAAAAACCTCCCTTTTCCCCATTTCTGAGGTTTCCATTCATTTCTCTTTTCAATCTTTTATTCACTCGAAGGAAACAAATAACATTAGCTAACATTCAAATCGCAAATTAGACTAAAAGGTTTCCGTATAGTACAACAGACGTGAGGGGTGTTAATACTTTTCCCTTGTGTAATCGACTCCCGAGCTCGAATATGGTTGCGACGACCATTATTCTATTTTTAAAGGTTTTATCGATATTTTCCTATTCCTTCATTGGAATAAATAAAGTTCATTGGCGATTCTGTTTGAACTATTTTTCCGCGACCATCGCGAGGAATCATATTTTTCGAGATGCGACAGATAGATGGTCTCTTCTTTATCTAGTAGAGACGAAGCTACGTATACAAATGAAACCATGAAAAATGATTCGCAATTTTGAATTAGGAGAACACAAAAAAACACCAAAGAGGTGCCACAATGATGACTACATTAAAAAAAGTATGTAATTCAGGTGTTAGACTTCTGGTTGAGTTTAATGTCTATTCTTGATGGTCCTCATTCTTCGGTGTTTAAGAGTTATGTTGCACTCCTTAGGCGTAGAAAATTCATCATATTATTAGATGATTGGAAGGATCTACCAGATGAGGTGAAAAAAGCATATGGACAGACAATCAGGTATTAAATTTATTTTTTATCGATTCGAGTTTATGTTATATAAACACTAATACATACTTATTGTTTTAAATGTGTAGTTTACATTTGAGTTTAGTGATGATTCAAAGTTGAAAAAAATGAATTGAAGGTGTGAAAAACACAAGAAAATGGGGTTTGAATTGGGCTTTACAAGCAAAAGCTTTTTCCAAAATAAAAACACCTCTAACGAGTTAAATAATGAAGAGATAAAAACACAATATTTTTTATCCTGGTTCACTTGAAACTCAAAGTTAATCCAGACCACCCGCCAAGGTGATTTGCCTTATACACAAGGACTTAATCCACTATAATCAACAAATTACAATAAACACAAAAAATACATTTCTTTGTCTTCTCAAGGATCCAACTAAACCTTAGTCTCCTCAAGGACTCACAAAGAATAACCTTCTTTGTCTTCTCAGGGATGACCTCCTTAAGGAATCAAACAAATAATTTGAATAAAAGTTTATGTGTTACAAGATGCTTCTACAAAAGTAGATTTACACAAAATGAATAATATATACTTAAAGAACACTGTATACAAAAGATGATAGATTTTCACAAATAAAATTAGCTTGTCAAAATACTTGTGTATATCAACAATTTCTTCAAGTCTCCAAGGCATGCTTATATAGGGTAAGCATGTGATCGTTGGAGGGAAAAATAGGGAAAGCCCCTTGAGCGGTTGTCCACTGTTGGATGAGAAATGAATGATACATCATATTGTCCTTTCACCCACATATTCAGTGTCAGGTGTGATGAATAGTATAGTCCTTGCCCACAAAATCAGGTAGTGGAAAGGTTGTTTGATTTGTACTATGTAGTATTTGTTCACATTCTCATTTTATCTTATCTTTAGATTCATTGGCTTCTGATAAAAGATGATTGAAGCATGAAGTGAAGAAGTAGAAAGCTAGATTCAGAAACTTCAGAACCTTGGGTTAGAACCTTGACAACGTCAGTAGTCTGACTTGAGTTCTTCATTATCTTCAGAATCTTCAGAGTCTTTATAATCCTCAGTCAGAACCTTGATAACTTCAATCGTCTGTCTTGAGTTCTTCAGAATCTTCATCTACATAACATAACTTCAGAAGCTTGCCAATCTTCAGAAGCTTGTTGATCAGAGTCACATCTAAAAGCAGAAATTGAGAGAATATTGCAACAGCAATATAGAGTCTCCTCATAAGCTTCTGATGGGTGAAATAACACAGAAGAAGAAAGAACATTGCTGCAACAATATTAACGTCTTTCAGAACTTCTAAAAGCAACGTAAAAGCGAATTTGGAACGCAAAGTTCAGAAACTGATGATGTTCACATCATATGATCAGAATCAGAAATGGTTGTTAAAGTTACACAATAACAAACCATTAGGGTACCAAAATTATTCTCATACAAATAAAACATTGTTATCATCAAAACTAAAGGTATAAATCCAAAACCAAATCTTGTTCTAACATGGATAACTTATGCTGGTACGACTTGGAAGAGTTTTAAGCCACGACTCACGAGTGGCTATATTACGAAGCTAAAGGCTAATATTGAGCGGTCGTGGGTGAAATATCTTGATAAAAAGGTTTGGAAAAAGTTTGTGAAGTCTCGTAGTAGTGAGGAGTTCACGGTTAGTACCAGTTGTATTTTCTTATAATTTTATCGATAAACCATGGATGTCAATATTTTTCCTATGTTTATAACAGGTTAAAAGTGAAGCGGGAAAGCTGAACAAATCCAAAAACAAAATACCCTGATAGATTGTCTCGTGGGGGATATCGGAAACTTGAGAAAACCATAGTTTCTGAAAAACAACAGCAAGGAGACGGGGACTCCATGAGTCATGATTAGAAACCATCTCCACCATCACGACATGAGAAGTGGAAGAGGGATTGATTGAGACCAAATAAGGACTACACTTCAAATGCCTCCATATTAGTAGTTGAGAGAATTATAAGTAGGACTTATTGTACATATGTTTAGTGTTATTTAAATCACTTTGGTAATTAACAATGTATGTCTTATCATGTTATGTATGATTTGTTGGTTAACTCATCCCGTGAAGACACCTTTGTTCTAGAACCATGACATGATATATTAGTAGAAGCAATCAGAACAAAGGAGCATGGTGGGCGTGCCCGTGGGGTTGAAGATGGCATCGACCTGAGAGTGTTTTTTGGCACGTCTAAAAAAAGCATCGGAGAGGTGCAAAATGAAATGTTGGAAGATCTTCAGAGGAAGATAGATACTCAAAAGCAAGAATTTAACGGGAAGTTAGAAGCGGAGCGGAAAACTCGAAGGAAATAATTGGAAGAATTAAAAGAATTATATATGATATGTGAGAGTGAGAATTGTGTTATCTGAAATGTATGATATATATTGTGTTAATTTTGTTTTGTGTTAATGTGTGTATTTTATGATGTAGAGAATCTGTGGAACCGTCCCACAGTGTACAAATGAAGATGATGATGCTGATGATCAATTTCCTGGTAGAAATGTTGTACGTGATGCATGCACAAAAGGAAGTTGTTCATTCTCCCCCACCGGTAGAGATATCCATTAAGGGTTATTGACTCCCTTTGAAGAATCATATTCCAAAATGATGGCTTACATTATGCGCAACGAAGAAGAGGTGTTTACTTTTCTCTTAGAACATGATCCATGTATTGAGGGGTTAAAGGAATTCTTTAGGATTCCTAAATATATAAAGGATGTGATATTTGGAAAACGGTAGTTGGACATAAGGTTACTATAAGTTTGTTGCACGTAAGTATATCTCATTACGGTACATTCATTGTTTTGTATATAACTAATTCCTCACATGTTTTTTTTTGTTTAACCTTTTAGGTACATTCACTATGTATGTATATAATTAAATAAATCGAATACTTATAGATTTTTGGATCCAGTTAAAGTACTATTTACAAAATTCTCCAAAAAAAACATTGAAGAATACTTAACATCACTAATAGCGGAGGAGAAAGAATGTTACTTAACACCATTCCTCAATAAGTGAGTAATTTTAAAATTATGGTTTCTCTATTATAGTTAGTTTTCATGTTTTATCAAATAATCATTATACATGCTTGTATTTTTCATTCAGAGAATATTATCAATTGATCATCATATCTCTTCGGTCGAATATGGTAACTACACCATGTTCGTTAGACATAGAACTTATCCTATACTAGGTAACTTTATGTTTATGTGACTTTTTGTGAAATTTTATATTTGATTTTGTAGTTATCTTAGTGTGTAATATTTTTAAATCATTTTCAATATACAGGATTGTCGAGAGACAAAATAGATTGAACAACTCTAGAAAAACCTTGCATTTTGTGAGCTCAAGGTAAATGGATTAATTTTGACATTCATTTATATACAAATATATATTCATGAAGTGTGTAAATTTGTAGACGAGGAGACAAGAAGAGGGATACGAGTGTGAGTACTATGTAATGAAACACATGTTTAACATCGTTTCTACCGACATTGTTGATACGTGTGATCAGGTATATAGTATCATTAAATGTTTTCAATAACATATTAATTTGCTATTATAATTCAAATAACGTGATTTTCAATTTTTTCCACTTGTTTATATAGACGTTTAACGACAAGACACATTTCTCTGACGAAGACTTAGACGATGTCCTTAGACGTTAGACATTTATTTTTAATGTGTTAGTTGAAAATTATGTGCAATATACTAGTAAAACAAATACATGTCTATAATATATGGAAAAATAAAATATATTTTTTTAAAAAATAAAGTATTTAATCATGATTATTTATATCAATCGTTGTTATAGATAGAGCACAAAATATTATTAACCATACATTCACTAGGTTTTGAACCCATGGCCATTTGTTTTATATCACAACGGTTGTATACTTTGACCATTGTGATATATAGCGCGCTACCTAGTTTATCACAACGGTCATACGTCCGTGATAGAAAACATCATATATACAATCACATCGTACCTAACAACGGTTGATCGGACGTGGTTGTATCTTTTTTTCAACCGTCATGATATGTGTTTTTCGTAGTAGTGATTTGACCTCCTAGTTTTAGTACTCCTCAAAAAGTTAGCAAAAAGATATTTAAAGAACAATTCATGTGTGTCAGCAATTCATACCATTGTGCCACGTTACCTTTACATCACACCGCGATACAAGCTTCATCGCACCACAATGAAATGCATCACGCGCGTGAGAAATCCAATATATAAAGCTTAGTTTTCTTCACTTTTTCTTTAATATTTTCACTAAGTCTTTATTTATTCCTTGTGATATATTTTTTCCTAATTTTTCACTCTTTGACGTGACTTTTGCTCGTTAATCTTTCGATTTCAACTGAATTTTCTCGTAAAAATCACGTAATGACGACTGTCATTAGGTTTCCACTTGGATATGCATGTTTTAATCGGAAGGTTATTGTGGATTTTGAGGGTGTGATGTTCCTTATGTGTAGAGGATTAGTTGAGTCAGTTTCTCATTTGTTTGTCACTGATGAGTTTGCAACTTTCTTGTGGTATATGATCTTTAGATGGTTATGCTGATTTTTAGTTTTTCCTATAAATCTATCGTCTATTTTTGAACTTCTTATTTCCTTGGATGAGATATATAAAATTAGAGGTGACATTTCCAATTTTTGACACTCAATTGTCTAGTCATTATGAAAATCTCGAAATTATGGCGTCTTTACAGGTACATCAATTATAGGGGTTGGAGTGGAAGATAAAAGTATCTTTCTTGCTTGTAAATGGTACTTTGGTAGATTTAGGACTATCTCTTTTGTTTTCTTTGATTGACCTAATAACCCTATTCTATGTTCAAGTCAATATTGATTTGAGAGTCTTCGACACACTACTTTGACGGAGTGTTGTTGGTGATTTCTAATGTATGTTTTTTATGGTGATTCGTAGGTATTGAAAACTTACTTATGTTTATTGCTTTTTTTCTCTCATATTTCAGTTTATTTGGTAACTTTGATAACCTTATGTTTGCTTCGAAATTTTCATTTAATTATTATTTAATATCTTTTTTTTTTGAGATAGTAGTTTGTCATGATACCTCTGGAAACCCAACTCACCCGATGGATAGATGGATAAAATTTTAATTAAAATAACATGGTTAATTTATCATGTCATAATGATTTGTTTCACTTTAAACTAATACACGTTATAATAAGTTTTCAAATCATATTTTTTTTATCCTAATCACCTAACCATTAGTAGTTTGATATCGACATTGTTAATATGATACTATTATAGTATGAAAGTTTCAACCGAATAATTAAGTTTATTCTCTTTCCCACACATCTATATATCCAAACAAAGGTACATGCATTCCCTCTCCATAAACTTTTGACACTTTGCAAGCGACCTATCTGGAATAGGCCCACATTGTAGACATTTCAGCACCATATGATGATGACGTAGACTATCTCAAAACCTCATTGGCCAATTAAAATAAACTCTTAAGTTCTCTTCTATTCACTACCCTCAACCACTTTTCACATTTCCTTTGACAAAAGCACTTTATACTCCACCTACGTTTAGCTTTTTTTTGTCGTCTAGCACTTCGTTTATAATTATGCTAACTAATAAGCACTTTTCACTTTATTATCTCCCTATATAAAAGCACGACGTCTATAATATTTCCTCCTCAACCCCAACCAAAAACTTCTTCATTAAGAAAAAACCCATCATGGCTGAAGTGAGAAAAGATGAAGAGAATCCAGCGATTAAGCTATTTGGCGCAACGATAAAATTACATGAAGTGGAAATGAAAGAAAGCGAAGAAGATCCGACGGTGGAGAAGAGATCAGACAAGATCATACCGTGTCCAAGATGCAAGAGCATGGAAACCAAATTCTGTTATTTCAACAACTACAACGTTAATCAACCGAGACATTTTTGTAAGAGCTGTCAGAGGTATTGGACGGCCGGTGGAGCCCTCCGTAACGTACCGGTTGGTGCCGGTCGTCGGAAGGCTAAGCCTCCGGGTCATGAAGATGGAGGTTCGCCGGAAAGTTGTGTTTATGAAGGTGATTCTGATGATCATGGACGTAAGTTTGGATTTGATTTGGATAAGTGGCAGGTTGAAACGATTCCTCAGAGTGGTTTCCGGGAGGTTTTTTCTGGTAAGCGGCAGAGAAAGAATTCAGGTTGTTATTCGTTAGCTATGATGTAATTCTCTCGTTCTTTTCACTATGGATAGAGAATAAACCATTCTCTCATATGAATTTTACGTTTTTAAGATTTAGACGAGGTATTTAGAGAATATAGTCTCAAATTAAAACGATTCAAAATTATAAAATTAAACTGTATATTTGTATCTAATGATAATTTCTTATTCTCAATTTAGATTAAGATACATGATGATTACTTTGACAAAATAAATTGTGTTCTCATCAGATTGGTTAAACTCAATCTCTCTCTATATATATATAATTCTAGGATGAAGATAATAAAGACTTTGTGTGTTGTGAGCTAGATCATGAGAAACAGAATGAGTAGAGACTTCAATTGAAGAATCAGAATCATTGTCTTTGTTTTTTATGAATTATTATTAAGTGATGATAAACAAAGAATGGGTTAAAGAAAACTGGGTTGAGAGAAAGATAAATTGATTAGAAAATCGATATGTTGATTAAAGGATAATGGAAAGGTGTTGAATAGTTTTTTTTAATGATTCAAGAAGAAAGATTGAAGAAGAATAAGAAGACGGAAAAAATGCATTACTAAAAAAAAATATAACTTCATATTTTGTACGCGTGTTTTTTTATTTTATTAATTACCTCATGGTTAAATACTCATATTTGAAACAAACCATTATTCTTTTTTGTTTGTCTTGTCAGTTCTCTTGTGATTAGACAAACCTTTTTTTTTCTTGGTTGCCTTATCAGACTTCGTGTTTAGGCAAACCTCTTTCTCATGCATTGTTTGCCTTGTCAGACCGAGTGCATAGGCAAACACCTTCTTTTTCTCTTTAGCTAATCATCATCTATTGATTAATGCCACACTCTCTTTGGTTCAGACACACCTATCTTATGAATCCATACAAAAAATCATTGGTTCAAACCACACTTTTACAATACCTTTCACTTCAAGCTCTTTTCAATTCAAGCGAGTTATTTTCCCTGTTAATTCAATAAACTCTTTCTTTTCTTTTGACACAAACCTTTTGCAAACAAACAAGCTTATTTCTTTTCATAAAAGAACTTTTATAATCTGTTCCTTAACAGTTACACTAAATGCTTGGAGCATCCAAACTATAATCAAATCAACTAACATCTACACACTTCTAGATACGATTATGATTATTCCCTAAAAACAACCAACACACACTCATTTTCTACCACGAAATACTGACCTCTGATTTCCTTATTGTACTATTAGGATATGTAGGCACAAGGGTTCGAATCCTTGGCGAGCACACTAATTATTAAACCTTTTTTCTCTTTAGAAAGTAATCTTTAGATAGTAGCACCCATTCGAGAAAAGAACAATCAAAATGGTTCCCGTTGAGTACAACGGATGTGAGGGATACTACTATCTTCCCTCTGCATAACTGACTTCCTTACCCGTTTCTCTTCCCCTTGGGTTTTATCGATATTTTCCCTTTTCTTCTAGAATAAATAAAATTCGGTGGCGACCCTGTTGTATCTTCGAGCATGCGATACACTCAGGTATTTTTCGTGGTGCGATACCATGGACACTAGATAATCGTTAAAACAAACTATCCAGTCAATGAAGTACTAAAAATTTGCTTTTAGAAGGAAGGATGGTTTCATGGTCAGTGGTACTTTCCGAATATGACATATCATTTGTGCCCATAAGAAGTATTAAGTCTCAAGCCCTAGTTTATTTCTTGGTCGAGTTCAATATGTCGGTTGAAGCGGAGTCCTCGTGCCTTTAGTTCCTATCAGTAGACGGGTCTTCTAATCCAAAAGGAGGTGGGGCAGGAATCATGTTAGAAGGACATAAAGAGGTACTCTTGGAACAATATTTTTGTTTCAACTTCCAAGCTAGCAATAACCAGACCGAATACAAATCCCTGATAGCAAGAATGAAGTTAGCCCGTGAGGTAGGAGCCACTCACCTCCGGTACACAAATGATTCCCAGCTGGTCACCAATCAGGTGAAAGGGGACTATCCAGTGAAGGAACCTTTATTGGACCAATACCTATAACAAATCATCAATATTGCAAAGGAGTTCGAGACTTTTGAAATAGTATATGTTGCATGCGAAGAAAATGTTTGCATCAATATCTTTGCAAAGATTTCCAGCACCAAAAACTCAGGTCTGAGTATAATAGTGGTACATGAAACTCTTCAGCTCCCTAGCAAGAAAGTAGGAAATATCACGATGGTAGGAAATGGTAAAAGTTGGATGAATCCCATAATCGAATACCTAACAAGAGAGCATTTTCCAAAAGAAGAGGCGAAGCCTCATAAGATACAAATACTCACTGGCAAATACGTTCTAGTATTGGGCAAACTCTACAAACTGAGAAGGTTGGCACCCTCTGAGATGTATCTCCAAAAAAGAAGTAAGCATAATTTCGTCCGAAGTACATGGGGGTATCTATGGAAGCCACGTCGGAGGAAGAACATTGGTAAGCAAGCTTCTGGAGTCTAGGCATTATTGTCTAGAAATGTTGAGGGATAACGTCAGGTTTTTCAATAAGTGTGACAAATGTCAAAGGTATTCACCTTTTATCCACATCCCTACTTAGATTCCAGATTCAATAATCTTATAGTGGCCATTCTATAGGTGGGGCATGGACATACTGAATCATTTACCGTTGGCTCCAAGTCATCTAAAATTTATACTAATCGGGGTCAACTATTTCACAAGTTGGGTGGAAGTTAAGGCGATGGCAAAGATAACAGTGGAAATGGTACGAAGTTTTTAATAGTAGAATATCATTTGTTGATTTGGCCTACCCAAGACAACACCCCTCACTACGCCAAATAAGGGAAAAGAGGGCGCTTATTTTGGCATATAACAGCGCTTTTAAGCGCCCTCTAAAGTGGCGCTGGCATAGGTAAAGACAGCGCTTTGTTTTCCTGGAGAAAGCGCTGTCTAAAGTGGCCACATTATAGTGCGCTTTCAGAAAAAAGCGCCCTCTGGAGTGGTCCATAAAGGGACACCTTAGAGGGCGCTTTCTGGAAAAAGTGCCCTCTAAAGTTGTCAATGTAAAGTGTTTAGAGGGCGCTTTCAGGAAAAAGCGCCCTCTAAAGTTGTCAATGTAAAGTGTTTAGAGGGCGCTTTCAGGAAAAAGCGCCCTCTAAAGTTGTCAATGTAAAGTGTTTAGAGGGCGCTTTCTGGACAAAGCGCCCTCTAAAGTGTTAGTTATTTTAAAAAAATTTGTTTGAAAAACAGTGGATATTTAATTGGTAACCTGTTCGCATGCTGCAAAAGTGTAAAATTCATATTGATTTCATCCTTTAATCCAATGTTATACACCATTAATCCATTGATATATACAACATGAATCCATTTATATACAACATTAATCCTCCATATATACAACATTAATATATGATTCTTTGATCAACAATATACAACAACATATTCATGATTTAGTAAAAGTACAACAACAATATACAACATATATACAACAACGGCATACAACAACGGCATACAACAACAACATTCCATACATATATGTACAACAATATACAACCTAGCTATATGATTCTTTGATCAACAATGAATTGACACAATTCATCCTTCATTTCATCCAAATGAGCTCTTGAGTAAGATTTGTATTCCTCAAAGTACTACAATTAAGAGAATAAAACATATTCATGATTTAGTAACAAATTAGATGAAATATCTGACAGACATAATTAAATATACAAATACACACGAATATTTAGGGGAATTTCACTTACGCGTCAACCGTCTTCTTCATACTCGGATATTTACTCCAATCACCCGATAACGAATCGAGATAATACACTATTAGTCTCGAAAGATCCATAGCAACCAACACCCAGTGACCACTGTATCCAAAAGCTGTCTAGTAGTTCTAACCAATACTAAACAAAATAACGCCCATCCACCCATGGTGAATAATAGCAAGTGTGCATAATAGGCAGGAGGAACTGCATACAAGATAACATTTTTGTTAAACTAAAGTTTTGTATAGCCTAAAACAAAAACAAGCAAAGGGAATCGAGTAACAAACCTATTGAGACAGATCGAGTACACCTCGCATAACTGAATGGAAAAAAATAGTATCAGAAGGCTTCTAAAATTAAATGAAAACAGTACAAGTTTAGAAAACATTAATTAAGATTAAAAAAGCAAATCATATCATTACGTGTAGCACAATAAGTTATTGGTCAAACTCTGTAGCTGGTCTGCAGTGAATTTATTTTCATCATACAGCACATGATAATGCGTTGGTCGACTAGTCCCCTGCAAAAAGAACACGTCCAAATGCAAATAACACAGAACTGTCAAAAGGCGATTGAGCAACAAATAGTAAACAATGGCATAAAGTTAAATGACATAGCTAATATTACCTGAATTCCTGCATGGCTGTTAAGGTAAAAATCAAATTCCCTAGGGTGACAAATGCTGGTGTCTACCACGGTTCCTTTGTCAATTTAGAACAACAAAATCAGCAAAAAGTGATAAATTCAAATGATAATATATACCAGCTGCGTTGAGAAATATATTGAAAAAACCTGGCATAATATTTCCATTTCTATCGGTCTCTTTGGGGTTGACAGGAAAGAGACGGGTGTGATGTCTCTTTTGGACCACTACAAAAGTAACTTTAGGTAGATACCCATCCTCTATTGAGACACAAGCCTGATGAAAAAAAATTAGTTGGTCTTCAGCACTCCAATGTACTTCAAATTTTACACCCTTGTCTCTTGCACGAATGATTGACTTCATAATAGCCATTTTACCTGTAATAAAGAAAATAATTAAAATCAGATGACAAATGTAAAAACAATTAAAATCATAAAAGTCATTTTACCTGTAATAAAGAAAACAATTAAAATCATTTGACCTGTACCTTTTTCACTAAGTTCTCTTTCTTTTCTTGGTTGGAATATGTTCTACATGTCTCTTAACAACACGGACGGTTGGATTGATCCAAATACCCTCATTATGATCAATTCTAATATATGAATCATTTGATATAATATTCTCATCTTGATCATTTCTGGTAAACGATTCAATCTCAACATCAATATCACCTTGATCTCCAGTGTTTTCATCAATTACTTTGTTGGAAAAAAGAACTATAGACCATTTCGTACTTTTCGGATCATTGACATAGAACACTTGTCTAGCTTGAGAGGCTAGAATAAAAGACTCATCTTTGTATCCCACCCTATTAAGATCCACTTGCAAAAATCCTGACTTATCCATTCGAATTCCGTTATTATTTTCAACCCACTTGCAACCAAATATAGGAATCTGAAACTTCTCATAATCAAACACCCAAATGCGCTCGATAACACCAAAATACGACAGATTTGCAAATTTGGGGTTTAAGTCCTTCACACTTGATATGTGCATTGCTTCAGCTACCACGGTGACACCACTATTCTGCATAGTACTTTTATCATCTTGTTCTTTGGTATAAAATGTGTATCCATTAATCGCGTATGCGCTATAAGAAAAAACATGGAAACTTGGACCATATGCTAAGCATCTCAACCTTTCTGTTATTGAAGCGGGATCTGAATAATACTTTGAATAAATATGATCCTTAAACCAAGGTATAAAACATCGATTGTGCTCTCGTACTATCCAATTTTCATTTCTATTGGGATTTAAACCTCGGAGAACATCCTTGTGAATTTCAACATACGGCTCAACCTCATTCTCATTGTGCAGAACATACAAATGCACTTGATCCCGTTCGACCCTTGATACTGCCACGATTTTATTTCCAATTAGATTTTTTCCTTCTTTCTTTTCGACAAGCTGAGACTTGGGGAGTCCGATTGACTGAACATTAGACAAATATTCAGTACAAAACTCAATCGCTTCTTCAACAATGTATCTTTCAACCATACAACCTTCTGGTCGACTTCGGTTCTTCACGTACCCTTTTAATATTTTCATATAACGTTCAACAGGGTACATCCATCTCATATAAGCTGGTCCACACAATTGTGTCTCTTTCACAAGATGAACAACTAGATGTACCATTATGTCAAAAAATGATGGAGGAAAAAACATTTCAAGCTCACACAAAGTAATAACGATTTCTTTTTGCAACATTGGTAAGATCGCAGGATTGATCACCTTACTGCAAATTGACTTGAAGAAAGAACACAACTTAGTTATAGAGCTTCTTACTTTTTCTGGAAGAATAGAACGTATACCTATTGGGAGAAAATGTTCCATTATAACATGGCAATCATGGGTCTTTAAACTCTTTAACTTGAGGTCTTTCATAGACACAAGTCTTATAATATCTGAAGAGTACCCTTCTGGAACTTTAACTTCACTTAGAAACTTACACAATGTTTTTTTCTCCTTTCTAGATAGAGTATAAGCAGCAGGAGGTAGATATGTTCGTTTTCCTTTCTTCAAGGGTCCTAATTCAGTTCTTATTCCCATCGCTATCAAGTCCTTTCTTGCCTTAAGGCCATCCTTAGACTTTCCTTGTATATTGAGTAACGTGCCAATAACACTTTCAAATACATTTTTTTCAATATGCATAACATCAAGAAAATGTCTCACATACAAGGACTTCCAATACGGCAATTCAAAAAAAACTGACCTCTTCTTCCACCCACTTTTGACAAGTGTGTGGGCAAAAGACTTGCCAAACTGAGTATCCAAATCTTTCACCTTTTCAAAAATTTGATCACCCGTCAATATAGGTGGAGCTCTGCCTTGTTCTGTCTCTCCATTGAACGCCTTTCTCCATCCACGGTAGTGATGATTTGAATTTAAGAATCTCCGATGACCGAGAAAGACATTCTTCTGACCAAACTCCAAGCGCTTCCAATCTGTTTTATCTTCACAAATAGGACACGCACATTGACCTTTTATGCTATACCCTGATAGATTTCCGTATGCTGGAAAATCATTAATTGTGCCAAACAACATCGCCCTCAAGTTGAAACTTTCTTTCCTATATCCATCATAAACCTCCACACCGGTCTCCCACAAAATCTTTAAATCTTCGATTAAGGGCTTCAAGTACACGTCTATGTCATTCCCTGGTTGTTTAGGTCCAGAAATCAACATAGACAACATCATGTACTTACGCTTCATACATAGCCATGGAGGTAGGTTATAAATCATAATAATCACAGGCCATGTACTGTGTGAGATACTCTGGATACCGTGTGGGTTCATTCCATCAGTAGATAATGCCAAGCGAAGGTTTCTTGATTCTTCTCCAAATTCAGGATAATCATTATCAATTTTCAACCACTGTGGTGAATCTGCCGGATGTCGATACTTTCCATCTATAATTCTTTCATCTGCATGCCAGGTCAAGTGTCTTGAATCGGTTTCACTACGAAACATGCGTCTAAATCTCGGAATAACAGGAAAATACCACAAGACTTTTGCTGGAGACAACTTGTTCTTATATCGCGAGACACCGCATTTAGGACACTCATTTAACGATGCACACTCATTTCGAAACAAAACGCAATCATTTGGACATGCATGTATCTTATCATAGCTCATGCCAATAGAGCACAACATCTTTTTGGTCTCATATGTTCGATTGGGAAGAACATTATCCTCAGGAAGCATATCTTTCAAAAGGGCTAATAACTCTGTGAAACTTTTATCCGACCACCCATTGCCCGCCTTTAAGTTGTACAACTTTAATACCGCGGACAATCTTGTGAATTTAGTGCAACCATCATACAAAGGTTTCTCTGCATCACTTACCAACCTCTCAAACATTTAGGGACAATCCTTAAGATCTCCTTCAAGTGCTTCTGCAATCTCTTCAACTCGATCACAATCGTATGTATCTGCGCCACTATAGTTTGAGGCATAGGTCGTACTATCCCCCGGTTCAACATTATCGTTACTTTTCTCACCATGCAAATTCCGACATGTATAACTTCGATCAATTCCATGCCTCATTAGATGCGATGTCAACTGAACTGCGTCAACCCGTTTCCCATAACAACAACCCAAGCAAGG
This sequence comes from Lathyrus oleraceus, assembly GCF_024323335.1. Classification (NCBI taxonomy): domain Eukaryota; kingdom Viridiplantae; phylum Streptophyta; class Magnoliopsida; order Fabales; family Fabaceae; genus Lathyrus; species Lathyrus oleraceus. Next base: position 437,844,651 of record NC_066579.1, read on the forward strand.
ACATATCATTCTACTGGGGTCTTCGGCGTGCGCAACGGCAAACTTAACGAATTCTGATACCCCATTCTCGTACTCTCTCGACAATCGATTGGAAGACATCCATGTATTATCCATTACTAATTAGAATAAACAAAAAACAATTTCAGAAGAGTTCAAACACATTCGGACCTAGGTTTCTAATGATACTGATGTTGACACAAAATCATATGTTCATAGGTCGTATAACCCTAACTACTGGGTAATGTAGTCCCATTGCATGCGCTATCATGGTCACTAAAAACCAACCGTCAATTTCCTATTGCATCCGCTATCATGGTCGAAACAAACGTAGAAGGAGGAAACGCGCAGTAATAAGGTAAAACAGAAATTGGGCAAAGCTAAAACAAAGCAATAACATAAAACAGAAATTGGGAAAAGCGTGTACCTTTGATTGGTAGAAGGAGGAAACGCGCATGTAGATCTAACAGAGGTGGAAGGAAAACGTCTTAGAACCCTAACGTGAAAAAGAACGAAAATAACAGATAGTGAAATAACAAAACGCGCAGTATGTTATAATTTTAATGTTTACTAAAGGGGACATTAGAGGGCGCTTGTGGAAAAAAAGCGCCCTCTAAAGGGGGCCTAAGAGGGCGCTTATGAAAGCGCTCTCTAAGGCTTTCCAGAAGCGCTTTATAAGCCGGAAATGCACATGGACTTATAACAGCGCTTTATTAAAAGCGCCCTCTAAGGGTAACCTTAGAGGGCGCTTTCTAAAAAGCGCCATGTATTGTTGTCCCTCTATCTCCTCCTTATTTTTTCGTTTCACCTTAGAGGGCGCTTGTGGAAACAAAGCGCCCTCTAAAGGGGGCCTAAGAGGGCACTTATGAAAGCGCTCTCTAAGGCTTTCCAGAAGCGCTTTATAAGCTGGAAATGCACATGGACTTATAACAGCGCTTTATTAAAAGCGCCCTCTAAGGGTAACCTTAGAGGGCGCTTTCTAAAAAGCGCCATGTATTGTTGTCCCTCTATCTCCTCCTTATTTTTTCGCTTCACCTTAGAGGGCGCTTTGTTACAAAAGCGCCCTCTAAAGTGCGCTGTCTATTGCTCCTTATTTTTCGCTTCACTTTAGAGGGCGCTTTTGTAATAAAGCGCCCTCTAAGGTGCGCTGTCTATTCCAGTTTTTGGCGTAGTGCCTCATAAGATAAGTACCCAAGTGCTCAAACAAATGTTGGGCATCCATGGTTTTGGCTTTCTCAACATCTTCAGTAGTATTGAGATGGTCATATAAAAAGTCTAAGTTGTCAAAACTTCAATCCCATAATTTTAATTCTTCGTCTCCTCGTGCAAGAACCATATGTTTTTACCTCTATTCACCCCTAACAAGTCACACGTTTCTTGGTCGATAAAAGCTGGAGTTACCTCATCATAAATATACGTCCACATACATGTCTTATTCTTCTTTGTTGGAGACGACTTGGAGCCTCAAAGGGAAGGAATTGATGAAACTAGGATGACCTTGATCACGGTTCCCTCCGACACAGTTTTTCTCTTCTTGGCAATCTGGGTTTGTAAGCAGGCTGAGTCATTCTGGTGCACAAATTGAGTTTTTCCCCCGACAAATTTTGGCGTGAGCCAAAAGAGTTTTCTTCTCAGCCACCATAATATGTGTCATCCTCGTTGGACAAACAAAAGGATTGAGCTAGGAGTAGGGTAAACAAAAAACACTAGAACAACATGAAAATTACTATATTGAGAAAATCCCTTCAACTTTGGCATGTTATCTTCATACTTGAACAAATCACACTCCTTCATAACGCGAAATTTCTCTAAGAAATCAACCGCTTCTCTCTTAGTTCCACTCAACTTATGTGGGTCAAAACCCATAATAGGAATGAGGTGACTAGTCCAGTAGAAGGGAAACTAATATGTTTCATCCTCCTCATATATAACTTTTGGGAAATGGGCATTACCCTTAATCCAAACAAACTTTTCTTGCTAACCTTTATAATTTGAAGTATAAGGGGACAAAATGGTCTTCCCGTGCATAACACTTATGGAAACCCATCCTCCTTTGTACACGCCTTTGACTTCGTAAAAGGAGAAGAAAGTGCCAATTATATGCCTGAAATCAAGAACCCAACATATAACCTCAAACGCTTAGCAAAGGCCCAACTTTAGGGTGAAGCTGTGAGGGGGCGATGTTTAGAGCTTTATGAAGTTCAGACTGAAAGATGGAAAAATAAATACTTGTGCCAAAATCGTCAATTACCCCAGTATAGAAATAAAAATACTCATTAGGAATACTGGGAGGCTGGCACATGCAAACTTTCCCTCCCAGAGAGAAAGGTTCCAAGATGATATTGACTTCATTACTGATGTTAGATAGTTCTAGCTCGACTCAGAAGGTCGTCACCTAATCATCATCGAGGCAAAACGAGTCATAACTCAAAACCTCTCCGTTAAAATATCTTACAGTGAGCTTTACGACGATTTCAACCAAACTTAAGGAAGAAGACACAAATTAGTGTCACTATCAGTGGAAGTGCTATCAAATCAGCCCTAACTTCCTTCCTGTAAAATCCCAACCCACCTTTTCCGTAGCGCACTAAGACGCTTCCACACACTGTTTCCATAACACATTTCTCTTCAATACAGTGTTAGGGGTGATAACCCTCTACCCCCCTATTCGTCACACTCACAAATCAAAACCATTGAAAGAATTAAATAAAGAGTAAAAACACATGAAAATGAAGGTAATACCTGAACTGGGGAGTGAGGAAGAGAACCTTGAGAAGTTGAATTTTTTTTGTCTGAGAGATGACACACAAAAGCTCTTGAATGGAAGGGATATGAAGCTAATGGTAGAAGTTTAAAAAAGAAGTAATGAAAGGGTAAAGAATGAAGAATCACTACTTAAAGGCTTGTTGGGTATACCACGGGCCGCATAATGAATATGTGTAATGATGGTAACATGTAATCTTTGAGTTCCAATAAAAGTAATCATTAAGCATTAAATCACTTCCGAAAACGCAAAAGATCAAGAGTTTCAAGGCAGACAGAAGCTCAAATTGGGAGTTTGGTCGTGTTCCACGGTAGGATTTTCCGAATGATTTTATCCTTAAACATCTCGCCTATATGGGCCTCATGCTTCAGGGGATGTGTACATCCCAGGAAAATATGATGGTCGGGTTATTCGAATAACTTTTCCCTTAGTATTTCGTCCCTATAGACCTCATGCTTAGAGGGTTGTGTACATCCCGAGAAGTTATGGTGGATTGGGTTATGGTTGTAACCGAGGTTAGCACAACGCATTTCTAAAATTTGGCATGACAAAGGTCGTCCCATGTGAGGAATCAACAGATAAACATTTATGGACAATTATCGTATGACATCAATGCATTCAAGTGTGTCTCCCAAATGTAATAAGTATCAGTTATGAATCAAATCAATGATTATGAATGTCCATTTTACTGGTTAGTGGCATTCAAAGCCTTGGTCTTAGATCAAGCAATCAAAAGTTGGTTTAAAAGAGGGACATGGTCACTAAAGATGATAAACTCAATTTTTCAGAGAGAAGTTACTATTTATAATCCATCTCAGATGAGTTATCAATTAGTGTTATTGCGTGAATAGATATCATATTCTTTTTATAAAGTGAAAAATTATTATAAAAAATACAAATGAAAAAGAGAATAATGAAGTGATTGACCTAATTAATTAGAATAAAATAGGGTTAATATTTAGCCTTTAACCATCTATTATATTTAACTAATAGATTACCGACCTAACAAATTTCAAAAATACTATTATAAGTTAGCCTAAAGAGGTTGACTTAGTCGACAATAAACAAAGTCTACTATAATATTTGTTACCATATGTGAGAAATACGAACAAATCCAATTGAACTTTTTCTCATAGGTAAGAGCTAATGACCATTTATTTAAGTTCAAACTTCTTACTACAAAGACCAATATATGATCCAAAATATGTGTTGAAAAAATGAATCTGTCCAATATAAACTTCTGAAAGGTTTGAGAAAAAACCCTAAACTTTTTTCCTAATATTTTATTAAAGTTTATTTACATATAGTAAGATTTTCCTTTTGACCGTATATTAAACGTTCTCTAAATAAAATTGTCTGATTGTGCATCTAATTAAGCATCAAGGTCAATAAGCCACTTATTAATATATATAATCAACGAAAGCACATAATTTGGAATTATATGCATACAACTTACAAGGACATTTTATTGAAGAAGGACCAAATAATTGTATGTAATTTTTTGTTTTTGATATTATTAGAAGTAAAATTTTTTATGTATAAATTAGATACTGTCTTAAGTTTTTTGAAATCATAGATAAGATTCAATTCAATTATGACAAATCAATTAGAGATTATATTTAATTATATTTTAACAATAACAAATATTTTATTAATTTGTAGTTAACTATGATAAATTTTAAAATCAGTGCATGTCGTCAATAATTTTGATTAGATAAATCAAAAAAATTAATTTTATTTATAATAATAAGTGAAAAGAATCATGTTCAAGGTCAATATTTTATTTAAGAAATAGTTCATTATTTGATGAATGTTGGATATAAAATAAAATGGTCGTACTTAGATAGATGCACATCCTTTTCTTGTGTTCACAGTAAAGGCCGGCAGAATCAATATCAAATCTTTTTTTAAGTGTTAATTAATATAGTTATTCACTTAAAACATTCATAGTAATCAATGATTAGGTCAAGTCTATAACCTTTTCAAAGTTTTATTTGTGACAGTATATTTTAAGAGAAGAAATACTAAAAATATTCAAAAAGTTACACCTAAGTTTTGCCTAAAATAAATATCCTCAAAATACTAAGACCTTAGTATGAATGGCAACATAAGGAAGAAATATTCTTCAAAGAGCAATACAATCCCTTAAAGAGAATGAGTTTTCCATAAAAAAGATTTGAACTCTATTTTAAAAGAAGCATATAATCATATTCATCTCGGAATAAACAATCATTTTTTTCTTAATAACATCATTATATATTTTTTAAATAAATTATATCATCAATCAATCTCAAAAAATGAACTTATCATCTCAAAAACACTTAAGTCACTCAAAAATACCAACAATAAATTGAGGCAAAACCACTTTTCTACCTAACAGGCAAAGAACTGCATGTCATATAAGAACAACAAACTCATATGTGGCAAACAAATGACCAGCAGATTCCACCTGGTTTGTTCACATAACACAAGAAAAAATTACATTTAGGTCAACAAAACATCTTTGTGTTAACAAAATCACTTTAGATGAGATCATAACTTGGATAAGCTACTACGAGAAAATAATAACCTTAGAATAACTCTAACTCTTCATCCTTTAGATAGAACTAGCACCGTCAAATTAGGTATAGTGTCTTGGCCTCTAGACGAGGGTGTAACGACGTCTTAATACGATCTGATCATTAACACCCCATTAGTGTCGTGCTTCCAAACCCATGCATCCTTCTATAAGGATATAACCTTCCCAATAAATTTATCAAATAGATATCAAAGAGGTTCTTCTCCCAAAATCATAAGCCCATACTATCACTTAAAGTCCCAAACTCAATCACATTCCACCTTGGACCCCATGTGCCCAACGAGATGATGTTGTTGCACAAATATCATAATCAACCTCCTAAAATTAATACTAAAAGGTTTAGTTTCAATCCAAATATTCCTCCAGAACCAACTCCTCAAACTAATCCCAACAATCATACCCACATCTTTAGCAAACCAGCAAGTAAACAAAATTTTATTGGTACTACGCAAGGAGAAAAAAATTCCACCAAGGGAAAACCCTTATGAGACCAATAGTGCAACCACCTAGGTGAGAGAGAGAGAGAGAGAGACGCAACTAAGAGACATATCTCACAATAAATATCTATCTTCTAAGGGACAAGCATTTAATTATGATCCTTCGATGCCATTTAGCCAAGTAAGCGAGATTCATTAGTCTAAGGTCTCACACTCCTAGACCTCCCAAAATCTTAGGTTTACAAACATCCTCCTATCATACCCAAAGCGATCTTGATTTCCCCATTGGAGACACCCCATAAGAAACCTCATTTGCAAGTCGGCTCTCCCAAACAAACATCTTCATGAAGGATTGAAAGAAGATGAAGATAACATTCAACATAAAATGAATGAGGAACACCTTTCCCACGTAGACTAACAAAATTATTCATCCACAAGGCAAGTCTATTAGAGATACTCGGGATTAGGGTCCCCACGTAGACTCATTTTTAGAGTTAGCTCTCATTAAAAGACTAAGATACTTAAAATGAAAGATCTCAATTGTACAATTAAGGAAGTTCTCAACCAACTCCAAAAGAGATCTCTCCATATTAATACCATAAAATTTGTTTTAGAGAAATGGATTGCTAAGTCTAAAGTCGGATTAAAACGTTGGAGGACATTTTTAAAGATTCAAAGATTTTTATTGAAATTTTGCTCAAAAGAAATGTACCATCAATATACTGAAATGTATCATCACCTTGACCCTCGTAAAGATCCCTAACAGAATCATACTCTTCATAGCAGCACTTAAGTCATCCAATGCCTCGTAAAAATCCCTAAAGTCATCATCACCTTCACCCTCGTAAAAATCCCTTACAAAGTAGTATTGATTTTTTCAACAAGGTACCCACTATCTACACTCTCACTATTATCTATTTTTCACCAAAACCAAACCTTCTCATTATATTACTTAAAAAAAAAAGAATAAAATTAATTTTGGATATCATTTATAAATTTACTAAGTTAGTTTTCATTAAGTATTTAATTATTAAGTATATTATTACATTTTTTTTAAAGAGTAATCTAAACCTCACCTAAAATTTCCTAATAATTTTTACATGATTAGCTGTATAGATATTTAAAACTAGAGGCGTCGCTTTTAAATGTTTTTTCTACGCTTTTTTCTGAAAATCAAATTCTTTTGTCAAACAAAAAGGTAGATTATATTATTAATTGATTGATATGATAAACATGTTTTGCAACGGAATATGATGTTTTAGGTTCACACTCAACATATTATTTCAAACAATCATTCTTTTATTTTTCTTTTGTCACATCAGTGAGACATGAGACGACAAATAGTATGTGTTTCAATTTCAATTTTTGTTTATGCTTTTCAATTTAAATTTTTCTTGGAAGTTTCCCACTGAATTAAAAGTAGTAAACTACAAGCCACATCATATATATATAAGAGACGTTTGACCCAGATTTTTTCAAAAACACTACTTTGACTTTAAGTTATTACTACTAGTTACGTAATAATAAGAGCTTTTAAATTTAAGTAAAAGTTGTTGGGTATTTTTATTTAAATATATATCCTCCTTTAAAAATCTCAAACTATTCTATTTTAAAAGATTTAATATCTTTTTTAATTCTGTATCTTAATCTTAAAATTTATTTTGGTTTTTTAATTTAAAAATGTTTTAAATTAACTCTTAACTCTTCAAATCATGTTATTCTAATCGTTTTCGTCTAATTAACGACGAATTTAGTGATAATTTTTAATTTTTTCGTCGTTAATTAGAGAAAAAGACTAACATGATACTTTTTGAAAAGTTAAAGGACTAATGTGGATTTTTTAAAGTTAAAAGACAAAAATGAACTACAAAGTTAACATAAGGAATCAAAAAGATATTAAACCTAAAAAGTAATAGGTGTGATTATTAGGGCAATCACAACTACCCTTAGATTGAAGGAATGGATGATTGAGTGAAAAAAAATTCAATGAATGAGTTGTTTTATTATTGAAGTTTTTATCAATTACAATGAAGGGTGATATTTATAGACACAGTAACCACCTGAATCAAATATAAAACAAATTGTCTAAAAGTGATATAGTCACTTGATTATATGATATACCCACTCGGGTATATCTTTGAAGTAATATACTCGATTTAGTATATCCTTAAAGTAAGTTACTTGTATCAAGGAACCAATTAAACTAACTAACTATCATAATAAACATAACAACTATAATTGGATTATATTACAACATACCCCCTTATAATCCAATTTATGTACTACAAAAAACATCAAAACAAGTTAACTATCAAATTGTGCGACTCCTATCTTTTGCCTAAGAGCCAAAAGTATCTCAACTTTCAATCCCTTTGTGAGAATATTAGCAACTTAGGAAAACTGTCACACCAACTCAGAAGAAAATTTATAGAAAACATCATAGAGTTAGAGGCATTTTGATTGAAGCCCTACCTCATTTTGAGTACATCAAGATCATTGATAAGTCAACTGCTAAGACTCTCTTTGAGTCTTTGTGTTCTACTTATGAAGGTAACAAATAAGTCGACGAGGCTAAGGCCAACCTTCTAGTACAACACTATTAAATGTTCAAAATGAAGGATGGTGAAGATATTGAAACCATGTTTTCTAGGTTTCAAGTTTTTGTATTAGGCCTTCAGGTTCTGAACAAAAGTTACATTACATCAGACCATTTAAATAAGATCTTGAGAAGTCTCCATGCTAGATACAGACCTAAGGTCACGGTTATTCAGGAGGCTAAAGATTTGAATACGATGAGCCTTAAAAGTCTGATAACAAACCTTATGAGCCATGTGTAATACCCCAAAATTTACCCTTCACTTTTCCCGAAAAAAAAAAAACGAAAAAAAAAAATTTTTAATTAATTAATTAATTAATTAAATAAATAAAATATAACAAATTATTTTGGACTTGGGTCTCCCTCATTTGAGCCCATTACCCACGAAAATCAGTCTATAAATACTGAAGTTTCAGTAGAGGAAAACACACTTGGAGTTACACTTGGAGTTACACTGGGAGATTCACTGGAGAAAGAAGGAAGAGAAGCAAAACCCTGAGGAAAAGATAGTGAGAGAAAAGCCAACAGAGTTCAGAGCAACCTCCAAACCCTGAAAGGAACTCAACTTGTAAACCTCACGGGCGCAACTCAATCAAGCTCTCCAATCAGGTTTGCCCTATATCCATCATCTTTATGCCTTTTATTTGAATGCTCTAAATGTATGAGGTATTATGGGTGAATTTGATACCTTTTTGTGAGTCTTTTGTGAATTTTGATGGAATTATTCATGTGGTTACATTTTGATTTAGGGGCAACTCTGGGTTACCCTATTTTGTTTATTCTAACCTGTCTTGTGTTTCCATGGCATTGTTTTCTCTTGATTTCATCCTACTACTCTAACCCTTTGTCGAGTTTTGTGAGGGCTCACATGGCTTTCGCAGAGACACTCGCGTGGTTTCCCACTTTATTTGTGGGATACCCCCTGGAGTTTTATTCTGATTATTCGTGTTGACTGATTTCCTTTGACGGTCCAGCTGGAGACATTTCAGGGTTTCTTGCCCCTTTAACTGCTATAGCTTCGGATCTTTATCCGTGTGGTAATTTTTTCCCTTTCTCATACTTTATCGCTTTCTTAGCTGGAAGACCTCGATAGGAGGCAATGTTTGAGCCCCTTGGTGGCATTTTACTTTGAGATACATGTTTTGTGTTTTGTATTCATATCCCTGCAGGTAGCGCGGTTCCTTCGTCAAGGACTGCCTGTTTGCCCTCGAGCATCCCAAACCCTAAAACCCAAAGCAACACGTTTACTCCTTCTACTACAGGCGAGTAAGTCTCCAAAGGTCGAGCATCCGGTAGATTGCGTAGTGACGTCGTTCGTCCAAAACCCAATCCATAACCCCGTAGTTAGCCGAACTACGGCTTGCTCTGATTCTCATTCCAGATGAGATACATAGGCATAAGACGCGATGTCTTAGCGAGCACACATCCCCCCAACCCATAGGTCAGCCGAGCTACGAAGACTCTGATTCTCATATTCAGATGAGATACGTATGCAGTGGATGCGACATCCGCGCGAGTCATTTCTCTTAACCTTTTTAGTAAATAAACACATTAGGTAAACCCACACCCTTTAGACAAAAAACTACAAAAGTGGATCCCGTAGAGTACTATGGATGCGTAGGGATGCTAATACCTTCCCTTCGCATAACCGACTCCCGAACCCAAGATTTGGTTGCGAGACCCCGTCTTGTCCTTTCCTTTTTCAGGTTTACTTCGAGCGTTTCCTTTCCCTCCTTTGGGATGAATAACGCACGGTGGCGACTCTTCTGTCATTCTCTTTCGCCGGTTGTTTTTTTCGCACACTGTATTTTTCAGGTTGCGACACCATGAGATATAGTTGAATGGAGATGAGCATGTGAAGAAACCTAAGTCATTGGCTTTGATATCAGTTGCTGTGAAAAATATGGTGGTAAAGCTGTGAGATCCTTAAAAGTCTGGAAATCAGAAAATCATATTGCTCAAGTAAATAAAGTGTATGATAAATCTTTGAGTGGGCATGAATTGATATTCAAGATTTTATCAACTGCTCTTGAAAGAACAAAACTTACTTCCATGATATATGGAGTAAGTAAGAGAAAATGATAAGGTCTGGGTTATAGTGAAAGATGTTCTAATCGAAAAGCTTAATTATTGAAAAAAAAACCTCAGACCCTTCTTCTTTAAGCATTGCTCAAATAAAGCTGAAAACTTATTTTATGCATGCTTCTGATAAAGGAAAAAATCAAAACCAATCAAAACCTGAGATAACATAATCAAAGTTTATGAGCAAATTAGTATTTATAACTTCAAAGTCAATGGTCTTGAAGAAATCAAAATCTAACATTCAGAAGTTAAAGGTTATGAAGAATGCAAAACCAAAAATTCTCAAGTCAAAGGTTCTAAAGAAATCAGAACCCAAGACTTATGGATCAAAGGACATGAAGGGTTCAGAAGCCAAAGTGAAGACTTATCCTACACAAAATTATTAGAAATAAAGAGTCAAGAATGAGTATAGACCTTTTTATCAGCAAAAGGCTCATAATAAAAGGAAGTTTGTCATAACTAACATTAGAGGACCCATAAGATTATGGGTATCTGTCATACGGTGAACTGACTTTTGGTGTGTTTTTGCTTTGGAAAGCAAATGTCGCGGTTAGCAAGAGTCGCCACCGACTTTTCTTTTATCCCATAAGGAAAGGTGGAAAAGAACAGGAAAGACCTTAATTAGATTTTGGGTTCGGGAGGTACATTATACAAAGGGAAGGTGTTAGCACCCTTTGTATCCATGGTTATCCATGGGCTCTTAATTGCTTGATCACTTATGTTATTTTTCTTGTCTGAAAAAGTGTTTGTGAACTGCTTAGAAAATGTTTTGAAAAGAGAGTTTAACTTTGTAATGATTCTTGTACGAATGTATACAAAGTATTTATCTCGTTTAATTTTGAAAGCGGTATAGAAAAATATAACTTGGCAATGATTCTAGTACGAATGTATACCAAGTGGTGATTTTCTAGTATTTGTTTTACAAAGTGTGATGTATGAAAAACGTTTTAGGTTGTGAGTCAACAATTAAGAGTTATACCTACCCAAGGTCTTTATGGGCATTTCCTATCCTTATGAGGGTAAAATTGTCCTTACTATTGAGAAGTAAGTAGTTTTATCCTTTGGATGTAAAAGAGTCATCGTAGGGTCATCGATTGGTCATGGAAGGCAACATTTGTAAGGATACCTTAGCATTCGAAGGGACGATCATCATTAACCGTAGGCTACAACGACGAGTCATCGAGGGACAAAATCATATATTCGCAGGCAACATCCGAGGGACTATGATTTATTTTATAGGGACATGATGATTTAACCGAAGGGTCTTTGCTAAGTGTATCCCCACATTCGCGGGACATGACCATAATACCGTAATACCGTAAGGCAACAAAGAGAGGTCAAAGATCACATATTCAAAGGCAATATTCTATAATCACTTAGGTAATTAGGATGAATCTCCATATTATAATCAATTAGGTAATTAGGATGAATCTCCACATTAAAAATCAATTAAGTAATTATGATGAATCTCCACAAGGGTATCCCACAAATAAAGTGGAATACCTAGCAAGCTACCTTTTTCGGGAGCATATGAACCCTTACAAAATTCAGCAAACAGGTCAGAATACCAAATCAGGGTGCGGTCAAGAGTTGCACCCAACAAAAGGCATCATAACAGAAATAGTGTTAGGTGAATAATGTATGATTACAATAAAACATGTCAGATAAGCAAAAATCAGAACGAAAAAATCAGCGACTGACACGTTCGCTCCTGCCTCGCCTAGCGACGGCTTAGCGAATGCTCGCTACATGCTCGCTTAGCGATGTGCTAGCGAGCGGCTGCGGGTTCTGGTTTTAATAACAGTACAATTCCAGAAAGCTCCAAACCCTATGGCATCCATCATAGAAATTACATGGTTAAACGTTCAAGACATTCATACATACTTAAATTCACATGCAAAAACTTAAGATATTTTTATAGATTCAATCATAATGCCACATGCAAGTTAAGAACATAAAGCGGTAATAGTAATGCAAACCTGTTTGCAACTGAATTGCAACCTTGAATTGGCAAGTCGCTCTTAGGGTTGGCGCCGGATTGAGTTGGGCGGAGATAACCTTGGTGCAGATGAGTTTCCTTCAGGGTTTCCTTTAGGGTTGCTCTGAATTCTCTGGGTTAGCCTCCAGGGTTTGCTGTGCCTTCTCTCTATCTCCCCCTTTTTCCTTTTTTTCTGAATGAGGTCCTTGGTATTTATAATAGTTTTTGTGACCTAATGGGCTCAGAATGAAGCCCAGAATTTTCTGGTATTCGCAAGCTTCGCTAGGCGAGTGGCATAGCGAAGAGTTTGCTAGGCGAAGGAGTTGCTCGCCTAGCGAGCATGCCAGTTTGGGCCATTTTCTGGATTTGGCCATCTGTGAGCTGGGTCTTGGTTCCTTTAAGGTCGATGCCTTGGAAAATAAGTTGGAGTGCCTTAAAAAATGCCTTGTAACTTTAACGGGCAAATTTTGGGGTATGACAGCTGCCCCTGTTCAATTTTCTTGAACCGAGAGAGTTAGAATGGTATGTACGCCATTCGTGGTCTGGAGGTGGAAGATTATTGAACACTTAGAATGCCCCAAAATTTTCACTTGTTAATCAACAGTTAGTCTTGATGAAGATGGGCTTAAAGATGCCATCCAGGAAGTTTGATGATGAGAGCTTCAGAGTGCGTCGTACATTAGACGATATCTGAAGACATGGGTGTCATACCGGGTCATACGCTAGACCGTATAGTGAGTCATCCATTAGGCTGTCGACTTCGCTGGGGAGTTAGAGTGTGTTATACGCTGCTGGGGATAAGGGATCAGAATGGATCATACGCTAGACCGTATCTGAATAGCAGAGTGAGTTGTTCATTAGGCGGATGATTTCGCTGGGGAGGAAAGATCAGAATGGATCGTACGCTAGATCGTATCTAAGTTGCGGAATGAGCCCTACGTTAGGCTATATCTGACGAAGGTAGAATCAGAATGGATCGTATGCTAGATCATATCTGAGTTGAAGATCCAAATGGGTCGTACGTTAGACCGTATTGGAGTTGCAGAATGAGTTGTCCATCAAGCTGTATCTGAGGATGAAAGGATAGTCGTACGCTAGACCACGTTTCAGAATGTACCGTACGCTGGGTAGTATCGGAGGAATAAAGATCAGAATGGATCATACGCTAGATCGTATCCGAGGGGATGAACATCCAAATGGGTCGTACGCTAGACCGTATTGGAGCAGTTGGAGGAACCATACGTTAGGCTGAATCAGAATGAACCGTACGTTAGGTTATATCTGACAATATTTGTACATGTTGGATTTGCAATAAATGTCTGGGATGGGCTTAAAGATGCCACCATTAGGAGAATATCAGAGTGCTTGTCCGAACGGATTATATCTGAAAGATGTAATCGATAAAGATGTCCGTCTGAATGGATCTTTATTTTGACTGTGTCCGGAGGATAATTAACCTGAAAAATACAGTTAGCTTCATGCCATGTCATGATGCATGAGATATTTTATAAATGTGAACAATGTATGCATGCGTATGCTGTGAAATGATGTAATGAATGAATTATGCGTCTGAAAAGTTTTTCCTGGCGACTCCCTGGGGAAAATAAATCCCCATCTTCTGGTTGGAGATACTTATATTGATGACCCTTTCTTAGCTGGGGATACTTGATTTCTGTCTGATGGTGGAAACACTCAACAGGGTTTGGCTGGGGATGGAAGAGATGACCAGTCTGTCTGGTGATGCCAACCTCTTCTGGGAAATAGCTGGTTTTTGTTGGGGAATAGAATTAGCAACCGGATTCATTGGAACGCATGGTTAGACCTTCTCCTCGATCCTGAAGTCTTTTGTAATTGCTATTTCCGTTTTATGCATGTATCTTTGATAAACATCGATCATATTCAAATACATATACCAATTCAGTCTAAATCAATGGACGTTTATGCAAACAAAACAGAGAAAGTAAAACAAAAGCATTTTTTTTTTAAACAAAATTGTATTGATTTTGAAAGAGGGCCTATAAACAGGCAATTTGTGTACAAGGAGACAGAAATCCTAGTAAGAGGAAATTGCCAAGAAAACGAAGAGAAAGCTATGCAGAAAAAGTCCTATTGATTTTAATTCCACTACTGCCATTATGTCTTCAAGCATCTCATCTCCTGCTGTCGGATAGAAGTGATTGGCTTGTTCAGTCCCTTGAACTTGGATGAAGCTGACTGAGAACGGGACATAGTCATACGCTTTAATCCCTAATTTTTGCCTGGACCGCCTCTTCAGGTTTTCAGTCCACCAGGATACCCCTTTTTGCCCAAGCCGCATTTTCAGGTTTTCGACTTACCGGGTGTACATTTTTACATGTTTATCCCTAATTTTTGCCCGAACACTTTTGGTTCGCCGGGATGCCCTTACTTTTGCCTAGATACGTCGACCTAGCGGGTCTCTTTTATGCGTAGTATTTTTGGACTATGTCTGCGTTCACGGGATGTGGGATGTCTTCGCCATCCATTGTAGCAAGTATCATGGCTCCACCAGAGAATACCTTCTTAACTACAAATGGCCCTCCGTACGTGGGAGTCCATTTGCCTCTGGGATCACCTTGTGGTAGAATGATACGCTTGATCACCAAGTCGCCAATTTGATACACCTGTCTCTTGACCTTTTTGTTAAATGCCTGGGTCATGCGCTTCTGATATATCTGCCCATGGCAAACAACCGCAAGTCTCTTTTCATCAATCAAATTTATCTGATCGAGTCGAGTCTGAATCCATTCATCCTCATCTAAGCTTGCCTCTCTCATGATTCTTAGAGAGGGAATCTGAACTTCCACTGGTAAAACGGCTTCCATTCCGTAGACTAAAGAGAAGGGAGTTGCCCCTGTCGAAGTGCATACTGAAGTGCGATAACCATGAAGAGCAAATGGTAACATCTCGTGCCAGTCTTTGTATGTTACTGTCATCTTTTGTATGATCTTCTTGATATTCTTATTAGCAGCCTCCACGGCGCCGTTCATCTTTGGCCGGTACGGAGAAGAGTTATGGTGTTTTATTTTGAACTGCGTGCAGAGTTCAGTAATCATTTTGTTGTTCAAATTGGTGTCATTGTCAGTGATAACTCTTTCAGGGACGCCATATCGACAAATAAGACTATTCTTGATGAACCGTGCCACCACATTCTTGGTGACAGAAGCAAATGAGGCTGCCTCTACCCACTTTGTAAAGTAATCAATAGCAACCAGAATGAAACGATGTCCGTTGGAAGCAGTAGGTTTAATCTCTCCGATCATATCAATGCCCCACATTGCAAAGGGCCAAGGGGCTGTTAACACGTTCAATGGAGCAGGAGGTACGTGTACTTTGTCCGTATAGATCTGGCACTTGTGACAAGTTCTGGAGTGATGGTGGCAATCAGCTTCCATGGTAGACCAATAATACCCTGATCTCAGAATCTTCTTGGCCATCGTATGTCCACTAGAATGAGTCCCAAAAATACCGTCATGCATATCTTCCATAATCTTTTCTGCTTCCTTTTTATCCATACAGCGAAGCAAAGTCGAATCATGATTACGTTTGTATAATACTCCATTACTCATAAAGAATTTAGCAGAGAACTTCCTCAGGAATTTTCTGTCGTTGATGGATGCCCCTTCAGGGTATTCCTGAGCTTCTAAGTATCTTTTTACTTCGTGGAACCAAGGTTTCTCTTCTACTTCATCAGCGTTAAGTTCATAACAATATGTTGGTTCATCTAGTCGTTCAATGGTGATCATGGGAGCTTCATTATCCCATCTGACTCTGAACATAGAGGACATGGTAGCCAAGGCGTCTGCCAACTGATTTTCCTCTCGTGGAATATGTTCGAATGTAATCTCTTCAAAATATGGGATTAATGTCAGCACCCGTTCTCGATAAGGGATGAGATTCGGATGTTTAGTGTCCCATGCTCCTTTGATCTGATTGATTACTAAAGCTGAGTCTCCATGCACACTCAAAAACTTGATTCTCAGGTCTATAGCAGCTCTGAGTCCCAAAATACATGCTTCATACTCGGCCATATTGTTGGTACAATCAAAACATAGTCTAGCAGTGAAAGGCGTATGGCAACCCTTGGGAGAAATAATTACAACACCAACACCATTGCCCAACGCATTAGAAGATCCATCGAAAACCATAGTCCATCGGGATCCCAGTTCGGGTCCTTCATCTCGTCCAGGTTCTTCATAATCAGTAACAAGCATGACATCCTCATCTGGGAACTCAAAATTCATAGATTGGTAATCATCCACTGCTTGATGAGCCAAATGATCAGCTAGCACGCTTCCTTTGATTGCTTTCTGGGTAGTATACTGGATATCATACTCTGTTAAAATCATCTGCCATCTTGCTATTCTTCCGGAGAGGGCAGGTTTCTCAAATATGTATTTGGTGGGATCCATCTTAGAAATCAACAAAGTGGTATGATTCAACATATACTGTCTTAGTCGGCGAGCAGCCCAGGCCAGAGCACAGCAAGTTCTCTCGAGCAGTGAGTATCTTGTTTCACAGTCGGTAAACTTTTTGCTAAGGTAGTATATGGCATGCTCTTTTCGACCAGACTCGTCATGTTGCCCCAACACGCACCCCATTGAATTCTCTAACACGGTCAAATACATGATTAGAGGTCTTCCTTCAACTGGTGGTATCAGGATCGGAGGTTCTTTGAGGTATTTCTTGATTTTGTCAAAAGCTTCTTGACATTCATCATTCCATATCATCTCTTGATTTTTCCTCAGTAACTTGAAGATGGGTTTGCAGGTAGCGGTCAAATGGGAGATAAACCGGGCAATGTAATTCAAACGTCCCAAGAACCCTCTGACTTCTTTATCTGTATCGGGAACTGGCATTTCTTGAATAGCTCTCACCTTGGCCGGGTCAACCTCAATTCCTCTGCTACTGACAATAAATCCCAAGAGCTTACCGGATCTTACTCCAAAGGTGCATTTGTTTGGGTTCAATCTCAGCTTGTATTTTTTCAACCTCTCAAACAATTTGTACAAATGGTCGAGATGTTCTTCTTCAGTATGAGATCTAGCTATCATGTCATCCACATATACTTCTATTTCATGATGGATCATATCATGGAACAAAACCACCATAGCACGCTGGTACGTTGCCCCTGCATTCTTTAAACCGAATGGCATTACTTTATAACAGAAAGTGCCCCATTGCGTCACAAACGTAGTCTTCTCCATGTCCTCAAGCGCCATCTTAATCTGGTTATAACCTGAGAATCCGTCCATGAATGAGAATACCTTGTGTTGAGCGGTGTTATCTACCAGAACATCGATGTGCGGAAGTGGAAAGTCATCTTTGGGCCTCGCTTTATTCAAATCTCTGTAGTCGACACACATTCGCACCTTACCATCCTTCTTCGGCACCGGTACCACATTAGCAACCCATTGAGGATAAGAAGTAACGGCTAGAAAACCGGCATTAAACTGTTTCATCACCTCGGCTTTGATTTTTTCAGACATTTCAGGACGCATGCGATGAACCTTTTGTTTAATAGGACGACAATCTTCCTTCATCGGCAAACGATGCACTACTATATCGGTATCCAGTCCTGGCATGTCTTCGTACGACCAAGCAAAAATCTCAATATAATCATGTAACATCTGAATCAATCTTTCCTTGACACTGCTTCCCAAGCCTGCTCCTATTTTGACTTCTTTCTTGTCCACTTCAGTACCCAGATTTACAATTTCGATTGACTCTTCATGCGGCTGTATAGTCTTTTCTTCTTGCAGTGCCAGCCTGGCAAGCTCTTCAGGTACTTCACAATCTTCCTCACTTCCATCCTCGGTTTGGTAGATCGGATTTTCGAAGTCATAATTAACAGTAGCAGAACTATTATCAACAGGATCCAGAGTGGGCGTGGATCTGTAATTCGTTACGTGAGTGTGTGTAAGAAAACATAGCTTGTTCGAAAGATGACAGGAAAGATAAAGAGCGCAATATTTGAATGCAAAAAGGTCCATTGATTTATTGAATATGAATATGCATATGAAGATGACAAAACCCTTAACAAATTAGCTATTATGCCCCGGGCACAGACACAATGCTTTCAAGAAGTTCAATTGTAAAAATTAAAAATTTACAAAAATAGGAAATAACAATTACTCCTGACTAAAGGAAATCGGGATAGTGTCTTCAGCCTTCCAATTATTGAGTCCGTCACCAATTATTGTGAAAATCCAGCTATCCAAGTCACAATCGCTATCAGCATCTTCTACAGCATTAATTTGATTTTTGACCATCTTTTCAGAGTTAAACCCCAGACCAGACTTGTCAGACTTGTACGGTACGTTGATCAGTTGACCCCAACCAGTACGACCACCATTTTCAACCACGGCTTGAGCATCTTTCAGAGAAATCATAGCAGGAGGGGCATGAATAACCTCGGGCACAAGGGAAGTTGGCTTAAGGACAGGACTGGTCGGATGAACCATTTCAAATGACTGAGAGGGAGTCTCAAAGAATTCGCCATCCATCTCGACGTATCTGAAGGCCTGCACACTACTGACAATATACTCTTCTTCTCCACACACAGTGACAATCTTACCCTCTATTGGATACTTCAGCTTTTGATGGAGAGATGAAGCTACGGCACTTGCCCCATGAATCCAAGGGCGTCCCAGCAAGCAGGAATAGGCAGGACGGATGTTCATCACGTGAAAGGTAGTGTTGAAGACTTGAGGTCCTATCTTGATAGGGAGAACCACTTCACCATGGACAACACTTTTCGCACCGTCATACGCACGCACCACAGTATCACTAGGTTTCAATTCGATGCTCTTACAATCAAGTTTATCGAGCACAGTTGTCGGCAGCACATTCAAAGAAGAGCCATTGTCGATCAATACGTGAGACAAGGTGATCCCCTCACACTCAATGGAGATATGCAGAGCCCTATTGTGATTCTTTCCTACTGGTGTCAGATCAGCATCGGAAAAGCCTAGGCCATTGTCAACAGCCAGGTTAGCAACATAGTTTTCGAACTGATCGACGGATGTCTCCTGAGGTACATGAGCAATCTTCAAGAATTTTATCAACGCATTGGCATGAGATTCAGAAGATAATAACAAGGATAACATAGAGATCTTGGACGGAGTATGCCCCAGCTGTTCTACCACATCAAAATCACTTTTACGGATGATTTTCAGCATTTCTTCCATTTCCTGCTTGGCAACATCTTCAGTAGTAACTTCGATTGGTGTCTTTGACTGAGAAGGATTGGTTACTGGTTCCTTTCCTCGAGTTTCAGGGGCGGGAGGTGAGATTTCTGGAGAGAAGATCCTTCCACTTCGAGTAACTTTAGTAGTTCCAACAATGTCATTAGGATTTGCAGAATTACCAACTTGCTTTACGCCATGGATGTAAACATCACCTCCATAATTCCACGGAATGGCTTTGCTTGAGGAATACGGTACTGGGCCAGGTGCAGTAATGATTAGGGGAGCTACCTTGGGCTCAGCAGTAATCTTCACAGGTACTCTAGTAGCGGTAATCTTCACTGGAACTTTGGACCTAGCAATCGCAGATATTTCTTCAACAGTGTTTTCCACCTTAGGAATCCTTTCAAAGAGAATTGTACGATCATCCATCAGCCGTTGAATACCATTCCTCAATTTCAGGCAATCATTGGGTCGGAGTACACAGAGACCGCAATTTTCAGCACAACCTGGAAATAAACCAGCTTGCAATAAATTCTTCTTGATGATCAGGAGAGGCGATGTTAAGTCCGCTATAGTAGTAATGTGAGAATTGTCATTCACCACATTAACAGTCTTGTCATGATTAGGCATAGGTGCAGTGATGACATTAGGAGTCTCTGGAGGATCAAATTCAATTTCTCCAGCGTCGATCATATCCTAAATCTTATTCTTCAACAACCAGCAATCGTTTGTATCATGCCCGGGGCTATCGGAGTGATATGCACACCTGGCATTGGGATTATAACGAGGAGAAGTAGTGTTGAGATTTGCAGGAGGGCCTCTGAGGGTGATTAAATTTGCCTTTAGCATACCCTGTAGTGCTTGTGCTAAAGTCATATTGATCTTGGTAAACTGCCTTCTTGGCCTGTCTTGTCTGTGCTGGAAGTTTTGAGCTGGCGGTGCTGCAATTGTAACTGCTCCAATGGTATGGTCACGATTTTTCTTGTTATGACCCCTTTCACCGTACACAGCATTTGATTCATTCTTTCCCTGATGGGTCTTCCTGGTGCTTGCGGAGGTAGCTGCCTGTATCTTTCCACTTCGAATACCGCTTTCCACACGTTCACCTGTCAATATCAGGTCAGTGAAACCCGATGAAGAACTTCCTAGTAGATGGCTGTAGAATGGACCAGTCAGTGTACCCATGAACATGTCCACTAATTCTCGATCAGTCATAGGGGGTTTGACTCTGCCAGCCAAATCTCTCCATTTTTGAGCATATTCTTTGAAGCTTTCTTTAGAGCCCATAGTCATATTCTGCAACTGTAGCCGAGTAGGCGCTAATTCAGAATTATACTGGTAATGCTTGTAGAAAGTCGTCGCTAAATCAGTCCAGGTGTGGATGTTAGAGCTCTCGAGCTGATAATACCACTCCAACTGTGTGCCAGACAGACTCTCTTGGAAGAAATGGATCCATAGCTTCCTATCAGTGGTATACGGCTGAATCTTTCTCACGTAAGCTCTCAGATGCATCTGAGGACAAGATGCCCCATCGTATTTAGTGAACGTGGGGATCTTGAATTTGCGAGGGATGACCACATCAGAGACTAGACCCAAGCTTTCGAAATCCAGACCGGGCGCCTTCTGACCCTCCATAGCTAGCATACGTTCTTCCAGCAATTTGTACTTATCATCTTTTGGAGAGTACTGTTCATTCTCATAATCTTCATCTTCGTCTTCCTGGCTGAAAGGATCAGCATTCTCGTCTTCTAAATCTATCCCCTCTTCTTGATCCTTCGGAAATCTAATCTTGACTCCTGCAGTCTGTCCTTTACGCCTTCTTCCCGGGTTAATGTAACTCACAGGTTTCTGGTCTTTCTTCTTCTCGAGCAAGAGAGCCTTCAGTTCTTCCTGCCCCTTGGATAAGCTCAGCATCATCTCCTGGAATTGAGCATTATGAGCCTGGAGATCTTTGACAGTTTGTTCGAGAGCCATTTTTCTATTTGCAATTGGAAGACCGTGAGAACATAGATCCTTTAGAATACCTGTTATGCAATGTTATGTCATGCTATGCAATGTATGAAATGTTTTCAAGGACTTTTGGAATTTAACTTTGCGTAAACCACCAAGAAAGGAACTTTTATTAATAATTTTGTAATCAATATTTATTACAACAAAATAATAAAATACAATGAAAGCTCAAGTCTCCCAGGGACGGCTTCTTTTCGGGCGAAGATATTGTCGCATCACGCGAAAAACCGGCGGGAAAACAAGAACAACAGAGCCGCCACCGTGCGTTATTTATCCCAAAAGAGGGAAAGGAAACGCTCGAAGTAAACCTGGGAATGAACATGGTCTCGCGACCAAAGAGGATGGGTTCGGGAGTCGGTTATGCGAAGGGAAGGTATTAGCACCCCTACGCATCCGTAGTACTCTACGGGATCCACGCACAAAAGGAAGGAAAATGGTTGCTATAACACTGCTCAAACTCACACACACTGGCTGAAAGAGACAAAAGAAACTGACTGAAACTGACTCGGCAGGATATCGCATCCTGGGCCTACTTAGTCTATCAAGCATAGACATCAGAGTCGAAGTAGTTCGGACTGGGAAGACGACACATACTCGCTAGGATATCGCATCCTATGCATACGTATCTTCTCGGACGAGAGAAGAATCAGAGCATTCGTAGCTCGGCTGACACGCACACAAACAAACAAGACACAGGCAAACATGGAGCCTGAATGCCAATCACTGGACTTACATCAGCATCCGAACCTAAAACACACGCAAAGAGGCAAACAAGGAGCCCAAATGCCAATCACTGGACTTATATTGACATCCGAACCTAAACACACACACACTGGAACCCAAATGCCACTCGATGGACTTACATCAGCTTCCAAGCACACAACAAGACAAAGCAAGTTAATAGGGAGTCGGGGACTCGAGCCTATAACTGTCAAGCACACACTCAAACAAACAGACAACAAATTGCTAAGGAGTCAGGCACTCGAGCCTAGCAACTGTCAAACAACACACACAAAAAAGAAAAAGGGCGCCCGGAGAGATCAGCTCAATCTCCTGCCTACATACTTCATCTGGTATGAAGATCAGGGCGATGTAGTTCCCCTACAGAGGGATAAAGGACTAGCCTAACCAGATAACAGAGGGAGACACAACTAGGGAGACTACGACTCGAGCCTAGATGTTATCATGCAAAATCATCCCTAAGTTAAGGTTTCTAGCTAACTGGCACAGGGAGCCAGCCTATCCTAATCATGACTTGCACAGGAAGCAAGCCACACACCCACTTAACTTGCACAGGAAGCAAGCCAAGCAAAACCTACTTGCACAGGAAGCAAGTCTAAACTAAACCTAACTTGCACAGGAAGCAAGTCAAACAAACCTAACTTGCACAGGAAGCAAGTCAAACAAACATACAAGCACAGATAGCACACACTATACACAAGCAAGTGGCTCAAACAAGGGTTAGGTTTTAGTCGAGGGGTCATATCAACCTCAACAAGCAAACCTCTGGAACTGGGTAAAGTTAGCTCTTAACCTTGCCATTGAGGGGCTAAGGTGAAGCTGATGAAAGGTGAGTGAAGGTAAGACTTCACAGCTCTTATCCCTGGCCTGGGAGAGCTTAAGACAAATATGTGTGGGTTCAGAAAGTGGGAACCCTTCTACACATTTAAAACTGACTCAACTGTACAATTGCACAAGATCTTGGGTTTGTATCTGCAATGCATCAACACGGTGGTGTGAGCAAAACAGAAGACATACTGAATAGCAGGGGATAGGTTGCTTATCCCTTGGTTCTGCCAATTGCCTCTTCACTTAGGAGGACTTTGACTCTATACAAGGACAAAAGTAAACAGTCACAAACATTGCCTCTTAAGGAGGACTTCAGACAGTTGCCTGGCCAAGTAACAGGCCAGGTCTTCCAGACTACATGAAGATAGAAAGTACCTCAATGCAAATTGCTTATACAAGCAAAGCAAAGCAAAAAGTTCACAAGGAACTAAGCAACTAAAAGCACCTGAAATAGTCAAGCAGATGTTAGTATGCAACTTCAAAACAAAGCAAAAGGAAACAGACATTAACAGTTGATCAGAAGCAAAGGAATGTGCAAGGCACAAGGCTTAAGGCATGTGAGCCAAGCAACCTACAAAACAAGCATGTCAGTCATGATATTCAAGCAAACTCATATCAAAAGAATTGGCTTCATTGGTCATTTATTGGTCAACCTGAAAACACAAGCTCAAACATAAGTCACAGGACTACTAGGATAAGCCTAGGGTCAAAAGAGAATGAAAAAGTCAAAACAGCAAAGGGCAATCATCCAAAATCATGTTCAAACAATTAAGAAACACAACCAATTGGGTTCACATTCATATCAATCACTATCATCATTTCATGAACAAATTAGGTCAAGGTATAGCAGACAGAAGCTCATAGAAGTCAACAGCAAGACTTAACTCAAAAGCAATCTCAAACATTTCCAAAAATCACCAAATAAATCATGGTCAATCACAACCCACAACATGGTAAGCATGTCAAATTTCATCTCATTTGAACAAGTGGAAGGCAGTCAATGAAAATCAGAAAGTCAAAGCAATTTTGAACATGCTCAAAGAAGTCAACCAAACATGCATCAACTTAGAAAAATCATAAGTCAGAGATGGTGTATGATAAATGAATGGGACTAAAACCATGGCAAAGATGAGGATGTCTAGTTATCTCATGTAAAATTTCATGTCCATCTAATAAAGTATGAGAATTTCACAAATGAAATGGGAACAAGTGTCACACAAGGTCAACATATGACCAAGCAGGGGAGAAAATCTCAAACAATTAGGAAATGCCACAAATAATTCCAAGAAAATTTACATGTAAACTAGACATACAAGAGTAGGTTCATGCAAAAAATCAGATCAATTGGAGGTCAAGAAGCACAGATACAAAAATCAGCAAGTTGGACATCAATGGTGTGACACAAATTGTCACACCCTAATTCAAAAAATCATAACTCACAAACCAGCAATGATAAATTCACAAACTCTACACCAAAATCACCATGAGTGTGTCTAGTTTGAGCACAAACAATTTGGGAGCCATTGGATAAAGTATCACCATTTCACAAATGTTTTGGCAAAGTGTACAAAAATTGGTCACATGTCACAAACCCTAAGGCCATTTAAAAATTACTCAACCAAAAAATCTGGAAAAATAATGATAAAAAACTAGAGATTGTGATGATCATTATGCAAAAATTCCCATGAAATTTGGATTTAAAATGAATGATCTATGAATTTTGTAAGATTGGCATGGTAAATGAAATAAAAATTACAAAATAAAGTGAATCAAATAATAATTAGAGGATTAATTGGAAAATGACAAAGCAAAAGACCACTGTGCCCTCTGCTGAGTATGAAACTCAGCGTTTCATTTAATTTGGGGTCAACGCCCCCAGTCAACCAAAGCATGGCCAATCGCGTGCTTGCAGAAATGCCATGCTGGACCACTTGGAATGCTTCCTTAAAAAAAGAACAAAACGCACAGCATTTAAAAAGAAGCCCTAAGTTCCAATGGCTTGGCAACAGTAAAAGGAAAAAATTCCAGCATTCATGTTGCAAAATTCCCAGCATCATGTGCAGCGAAAATGCTCGGTGTTCATACGTCCATCACGACAAAATTCCAGCAACACAAAAATTTCACCAACACACATACAGGCCGCGGGTAAAGGGCAACAGTGGACAGGAAAAAAAACAGCATTCATGCTGCAGCAAAAACACGCAACATTCATATGTTCTTCACTGCAAGCCCAGTTCAAGCAGTTTTTTTTCCAAATTCAAGAATGAACATACCAATGTGTACATCTAAGCATATACATCAATAATCCCCCAACCAATAACATGGATTCGAGTTATTAAGAGAAAAACAAGCAAAAGCATATTCAAACATCAAACTTTAACATGGCATAACTTTCAAAATAGCCAACCATTTTTAGTGGTTCGAGTTCCAAAATGACCAGCACAAAGAGCTCTACACAAAGCAATGCATGATTTAGAAAAAAGAGTGACTCGAGTTCTTACCAAAATTGAAGGACAGTCGTGGCACAGATGTTTTTTTGATGTTGTTGGCCTAAAACAGATGCTCAATAAGCCTCCAAATGATGGTTGGTGAAGGTGGTTTGGCTTGAAACAACTTGCAAAAGCTTTAAACAAACTCTGCCATGGATGATATTTTGGAAAGAACAGTCGTGCAAGAAGCTTCTACAGGTGGAGAAACCATGTTTGAATGAGCTCAATATGTTGTTTGGATGTTGTTTTTTGCAAGGCAATGTCAAGCTCTTTGGAAGTTTTTGACAGATTTTGGAAAATGCACAAAATGAAGTTTTTAGGGAGTGAATTTTCTGTGTTGGTTTGCAGCTGCTACTAGTGTTTCAAAAAATGACAGAAAATGATGTTTAAGTCTGCTGTTTTAGAGTACCAAGCATGGTCCATGGATATGTGGGATTGGTTTGGTGAAAATTGTACTTTCTTTCCAAATTTCAAGCAAGCTAGCATGGGCTACATGTACTGCATAAAAATGACTTTGCAACATGTCTCAAATGCATTTTCAGATCAATTCCCAATGGCCAAAATGATGGAAAAGGTTTATTTTGAAAAGTCAACATTTCACTCACTTGAAATTAATTAAGGCAAGTCAAAAAATGTCATTTTGATTGGTGAAGTTTTGGTACATGAAAGTTACATTTTTGGAAAGAGGGGATCAAATGTGACTTGTAGGAAAAAACCCCACCCAAATTGGCCAAATGGTTTGAGAGATATGGCCTTTTGAAGTTCAAACATTTCTGAAAACGATCCGATCATAACTTGCCAACCACACATGGGAATTGAGTGTTCTTGGACTTTTTGGAAATGGGAGAACAAGATCTTCAACTTTCATGTTGGGAAAAAATTCATTTGAAGCTTGTATCATGATGTAAGTTTGAGGATCAAGACTTTCCATTTTTGGCAGGTTTCAGTTACAGGTCCAGTTTCCATTTTTGGAAATTTCTGATCTGGCTTCAAATTCTTCCATGATGGTGTTTGACATGATATATGAGGCCTATTTGGACATGAATGAGACCTCTCAAACCAAATCCCATCATCAAATCACTGATTAAATGGACAGTTGACCAATAGTTGACTTTTAGGGTTTCTGACTGACTGTGCATTGACTGATGACTTCTGATCATCCAATCCTTGACCAAAACACTTCAAATGGATCCCCAAGTCATGTGAACATGTTGGACCAACCCTAGGGCCTTGGCTCCTTGAGAATTGTGCTTGCTTGCTTGACTGACTGATCTCCTGACCAGTTTGACCTAATTTCTTGATTGGCTTGCACTTGAGGCAAATGGGACAATGCAATGCTATGCAGTGGACCATGTTATGCTATGACCTAATATGAGAATGTATGTACAATGATAGGTGCAAATTTGAGGTGCTACAGCTGCCCCTATTCAATCAGCTGGGAACCCGAACGGATGATAGCAACGGCTGTCAGACTTTCAGGGTAAACAGGGATTGAATACCAAAGAACCGTAGAATTTGCACAATACAGGGATCCACCAATGGAGACGTCCGCTGGGATCTGATACTTATTACTGGGTATTTTTTGTTTTTTGTTTTCAAAGGGTACAGCCACATCCAGACATCGCAACGACGATGAATGGGGGAAAGAAATCACAACTAGATGCCTACGGACAACTAGGAAAAACTCAACGTTTACCAAGACCAACGGAGAGGTAACCAGACATTAATGAATGACTGGAAAGGATACAACCATTCGTCGACGGACGAAATGGGAAAAACTCAACGTTTACCAAGACCAACGGAGAGGTAACCAACTGGGGACGACCAGGAAAAACTCGACGTTTATCGAAACCAACGGAGAGGTAACCAACTGGGGATGACCAGGAAAAACTCGACGTTTATCGGAACCAATGGAGAGGTAACCAAACATCTGCTGATGAATGGGAAAACTCGACCAGACATCGACGGATGAATGGGAGAAAACTCGACGTTTACAGACATCGAAAGATGATGTTTACAGACACCAAAAAAGATCGACCAGACATTTACTGATGAATGGGAAAACTCGACGTTTACAGACATCGAAAGATGATGTTTACGGACACCAAAAAGATCGACCAGACATTTACTGATGAATGGGAAAACTCGACGTTTACAGACATCGAAAGATGATGTTTACAGACACCAAAAGTATCGACCAGACATTTACTGATGAATGGGAAAACTCGACGTTTACAGACATCGAAAGATGATGTTTACAGACACCAAAAATATCGACCAGACATTTACAGATGAATGGGAATAAGAGAAACACAACCAGACGTCAACGGACGAATGGGAAAAACTCGTCGTTTATCGAAACCAACGGAGAGGTAAGTCCACATGGGGAATGGCACAACTAGACATCATCGGATGACTAGGAAAAACTCGACGTTTATCGACACCAACGGAGAGGAGGAATTTTCACTAGGGAAGGGAGGCCGACGTTACGAACATCGAAAGATGATGTTTACAGACATCAAAAGAAAACCAGACACTTACGCATGACTGGGAATCACCGAAAGATGGTGTTTACCGACACCAAGGAAACAACACACGCGGGTGCTGACATGATACTGACATTTACAGGATGACAGGGCAAGGCCGAACACTTGCAGGGGGTCTCACTGGGGAGAAACAGGCTTTTCTTTCACCAACGGATGAGGAAATAAATCTCTATGGGGATTATCAACACCAATTGTTGACTGGAGCAACTGTAGCAAATGCGTTGTACGGGTTGAACAAAAATTCGTCTCTGCAGGGGATACGGTCTGATGCGGTTTCGGACACATGAATGCATATGTTTGAATTTTCGATGGCGTAATGCTCCATATATAAATGGAAATGCTACGCGATTTTTTGAGGATGCAATGATCACTACATGCAAAATGCAAATGAACTCTGGCTAAGGAGCCAAAAGATCAGGTACTCCAACTCTGTGGGGAAACCCTGACTGAGGAATACTCTGCGGGGAGCTCTGCTTGGGGAATGGCGAAGCGACTTCGCTGGGAGGAAGACCCAACCAATCTTCAGATAGGGTAAACCCTGCTTTGGAGAATGTCTGTTACTCCGCTGGGGATAGCCCACGCGATCCATAGGTAGAATCAACTCAGCCGGGGATGCAGATACCAGTCTACTACAGAAACTCGTCCAATCCACTGGTAGGATGAACTCTGCTGGAGAAATAAATGCTACTCCACTAGGGACGACCCAACCAATCCATATGTAGGAGAATCACTGCTGGAGATGTATTTCATGGGACCCGCTCCACTCGGGGAGCTTGCTGAGGAAAAACCACACCATTCTGCTGAGGAGAACGATCCTAGTGGAGAGAACAACCATAGTGGTGAGAGTAATAACTCTGTTGAGGACGATAACACGTCATATCATACTGGAGATGAATTCCCACAAACCTGCTGGGGATAAATACTCACGGCCATACTGGAGATAACAGCATCACAAACCCAATTGTTGGGGGACACACAAACAGTCTACTGATAAACTCCACTAGGGGACTCCCAGGGAAGATGACTGCCAGGCGCTCAGTGGGGATTCTCAACTGGGGAAATCTGCAAGCATGGGCCTGCTGGGGATAAACAATCCTTAGATCTGCTGGGGAAAGAAGGTACTGTCCACAGACACCTTTGTAGGGGAAAATAACTCTGATAGCTTTAATACTGGCTTGGGCTGGGGAGACGTCCTCCACCCTGAGAAACATTCTGCCCCTGCCCCTGCTGGGGACGTGATAACCTTCAGGCTTGCTGAGGAGACAACGATCTCGAATCTGCCAGGGAGATCACACCCTCAATCCTCTGGGGAGATACAGCTTGTTTGACAGGGATGTCGGT
This sequence comes from Lathyrus oleraceus, assembly GCF_024323335.1. NCBI lineage: Eukaryota > Viridiplantae > Streptophyta > Magnoliopsida > Fabales > Fabaceae > Lathyrus > Lathyrus oleraceus. Next base: position 437,874,246 of record NC_066579.1, read on the forward strand.
CGACTCGTCGAACACTAGTATCCATCATCCACCCATAGTGTTGACTTTCCACTTTTAAGAACTCCCAGACTCTTCTGGACTTTTCTGCTCCATCATCTTGTATTCCCAACTCGTCCGTACTTCACGGAGACCAAACTTCTGGGATTTATACATACTTTCCAATCATCAGACTTTGAAGAGTCTTCTTGATTAACTCTCCAGGATCGTCGTCGTAACTTTCATCGTCTTTTCACCGCTCAACTATCCGTTGCCCCTAATCAGGCTCTGCACAAGAGATCGTCAGATAAAAGCGTGCCCCAGGTATGCCCCAGATGTTCTGATATTTCAACACTTAGGTCACTCAAACTTCCGAATAAGATTTCCAGATTTCGATCTCATAAGCATGCATCGGAGGGGACCAGTATGTTTCAAAATGCAAATATTCTTATCAAAATAAACGGATTTTTCGTAATCAAAACGGTAATGACACAAAAACAAAATTTATTTGACTGAACACACGCTTTATTGACTGGAACAAAAGATGACTCACAACCGAGCAACACACAGGAAGCAAACCCTGGAAAGAGGTGATTGCACACAAAAGGAAAAATCTATCCTAATGGCAACGTGAAACCGTGATCTCATCGGGTTCCAACTCAGTTACACCTCATATGCCCTCAAGACTTTTCACACTTTCTGTCTTCTGAATAAGACGCTTCCGATTGATCTCTGTCGGAGACTATCCAAGTCATCCAAAGCACAAACGATCATGCTGGACGCAGTTGTTCGTTTCAATCCCTCTTTTGCCTGGACCGCCCTTTCGGGTTTCAGTCCACCAGGATACCCTTTTTTGCCCAAGTCGCCCTTGCGGGTTTTCAACTTGCCGGGTGTACCGTTCTTTTCTTTTATTATCCCTAACTTTTGCCCGAACCTTTTTTCTCTTTTTTCTTGGTTCGCCGGGATGCCCCTTTTTTGCCTGGACTCTTTTATTCTTTTCGTCCAGCGGGTCTCTTTCACGAAGTATTTTCTAACTGCGTCCGCATTCACAGGGAATGGAAAATCGTCGTCATCCGCGATCATCAACCACATGGTCTGGTCTGAGAAAACCTTCTTGACCACGAATGAGACACTCATAACTGTTTATCCATTTGCCCTATGATCGTCTTGAGAAGGAAGGATCCTTTTCAACCAATTCCTCCACGTGGTACGCTCGAGGTCACACTTCTCAGTCAACAATGCGCTTCATTCACTGGGTACAACGCCCCACGACAAGTAACTGTCAGCCCTCTCTCCTCAGTTGGGCTTAACGTGTCATACCGAGTCCTTATCCATTTAGCGTTCTCTGATTTCTCATACATCTGTGTGGAAGACACTGCCCCAGGTAGATGCACATCCCAAGGTTTGATACCCAGGATACAGACTTCATGTTCAGCCACCATTGTTGGTGCAACCAACTGTGATCCGGGAAGCACTACCTTATTCACCTCATCTCCTTCCCCCTCAGACATCGGAATCCGTTCGGATTCGGGGTCGGACCCCTCCTCCGGGATCAGTCACTCTCAATCTTTCGATTTGAGTACCTCGAGATGTCCTCATCAGGGACCTCAAACTTCCTTGGTTGATAACCTTTCCATGGGTTGCTACTAGCTTCTTAAACACATATTTGATCAGATCCATTTTGGACATCCACAAAGTGGTATGAATCAGCATGCACTGTCTCAGTCGGCGAGCAGCCTATGCCGAAGTACATCAAGTTTTTTCGAACAGTGAGTGTATTGTTTCACAGTCGATAAACTTTTTGCTTAGGTAAATTGCATACTCTTTTCGACCAAACTAGTCATGCTGACCCAATACGCACCTCATAGACCCCTCGAGGGTTATCAAGTACCGGGTTAACAGTTATTTCTTTCACTGAAGTATCGGAATCAGAGGTTCCTGCAACTTACCCTTTTTTTTTTTTTTTTTTTAGCAGGATCGACCTCGATTCCTCTGATTCGCTCACAACAAGTCTCGGTAGCTTGATGAACAGCACCCCCTAAGTGTACTGACTCGGGCTCAACAGTGTGAGTTATCTCAACCAATCAACCAACTTGCCCCAAGTCCACCGGATGCCCCTGTTCTGCTTGGGACTTTGCCATCATGTCATCAACATGGCATTTGCTTTCACGATGAATCATATCATGAAACAAAGTCACCGTAGACCTCTGATACGTGGCACAGGCCTCATGTGACAGAACGACGTCAACTTAGAACAACAAGGTGCCCCTTGTGTGATGGACCTGGTTTACTTCATATCATATGGCAACAATTCAATCTGGTTTTGGCCAAGAAGCCATCCATGAAGATAAACACTGAGACCTGAGCCATATAATCAACCAATACCTCATTGTGAAGTACCGGGAATTCATCTCTCAGATTAGCTCTGTTCACATCTTGGTGGTCCATACACCTTCTCATCTTTCAGCACCAGTTTCCGCTTCACTGGAGGACAGTCTTCTCTTAAGGGTAGCTCGTGCCCCAGGACATTGGTATTTCTCCCTGGTGTATCTAAATACAATCAGGCATACGTATCAACCTGCTCTTCTAACAGGGCTACCATTCTGTTCTCGACTTGCCTCTGAAGCGGCCTCAACTTTCACTTTCCCTTCTGACCTCGGCGGTACCTGGGATGACAAACTTGACTCGCTTCTCGTGCGGTTGAATCACCTTCTCCTCTTGTTTCAACAACCTGGCTAATTCCAGCTGATCACAATCTTCTGCGCCTTCTTCTTCGGCATGATAGCCTGGATTGTCGAAGTCATATAGAGGTATAACCAAATTGTTATCGATGAGATCAGGAGGGTAATCACTTTTGTGGTCGGAACCAAACGAATCAAAAGGAAGGAAAATAAAACATTGCCATTTTTATTTTATTTTTTAAAACTGCAAAAAGTGAAAAACAGGGAACGCCGCTTTTAATTACAAAAAACATCCATTTATTACTGATGCAAAATGTTGCAAAATGAAACACATGAGGTGGCCCTTACAATGGACCAGTACGCTTCGGGCAAAACGTATGGCTTTCATGCAAACAAGATTAAAACACAGAAATACTACACTTCCGGATGAACGACAGTGATGCTTTCGGAGGCCCTCCAATCGCCTGGCACGCACGACTTTATCCACGCCTCAAGCTCGCGGTCGCTGTCAACATCTTCACCCATTGAACGGGCATGGCCAGGATCCAACATCCCTGCACTGACGAAGGTGTAAGGTGGGCGACATCCTCTATTTGATCTAGACGACTCTTGACCCGGCTGATAACCGACCCCAAACATGTCTGCTTTTATCACGATGTCAATAATCCTTCCCCAGCCTTGGGCCTCTTTGTTCTTCACCACTTCCAGAGCTTGCTTATAAGAAGAAATGGACAGCTTCTTCTCTTTCTCGGCGACAAGAGCGTTCTCCACCTGGACGGTTTCAACTGCCAGACTGGGTGCTTTACATCTTTCATTGTCCATTTCTACTTTCTTCATCTTCTGGGTCGGGTCCTTCATCAATACGCACCCTTTGGTAGTGACAGTCGCACAAGCATTATCAATAGCAGGGAAAGCTCCATCCCGTAGCAGAAGTTTTGGAACCATAGCCATTGGACCTTTTAGCTGACCCTCTTCAATCACTTCTATTCCTTTCTTGACCTTTTTCATCATCTTTACCTTTACTGGTCCCTGCCTGAGCACGGGGTTGACATCCTCATTCATTATCTGTGCCAAGCTGATAGCCTTGGAGTCCACCAGATCTTGGACAATATGCTTAAAAGCTCTGCAACCTTCAATGCTGTGTCCGGGTGCCCCAGAGTGAAACTCGCACTTGGCACTCTCATCATAGTTTGCATGTCTCCGCTGCTGTTCTATCGGAATCAAAATCCTCAGTCGAACTAATCCTAGATCCCTCAACCTTTGGAAAAGAAGGGCATAAGTCACAGGTGGTTCCTCAAACTGACGATCCCCATTCTTCTTCCTCACCCGGCTCTTAGCTCCCGGTGTCTTCTGTTGAGGTGGCAGTTGTTGCTGTTGAGCAGGTGGATTGCTGACAGGAGTGGTTACAGTGGCAGCATAAGGATGATAACGATCTTTGCTGCGTTCTTTCTTTGCGGGCGCACCAACTGGCTCAACTTCCCTCTTGAATGAACCACTGTTGGAGGATTTCCTTGCTACAGTACCAGAAGGTTTGTTCACTTCGGAGGACGGAGCCTTCCCCTGAACCTTCTCTATTATCAGCCATTTCTCAATCTTTTCCAATCTCTCAAACATGGCCTTCTGTCCCAAGGCAAGCCCTTGCACAACACTGAACAACTCCCTCATCATCCCTTTCAGCTCAAGGATGTCGGCGTTGGGAAGATCCATCAGCTTGGATTTGTTGGCCCCCAGCAGGTTATCTGAACAGACAAGCTATGCGCACCGGTTGAATACTGAAACCTACAAAACAGCAAATGGGTTAGTATGACTCACACATGCAATGTCTGTCCGTACTGAGAATATTCAGTCCTGTTTCTTTTTCGGGTTTCATTGAGACAGATAAAATTTTATCAACAACATTTTGACATCTGGATGTCTCTCAACCTGAGTCTTAATTTAAAAATAATGGACCCTGAACACGGACAGACATGAGTTGAATGCAGATGAATGCGAGATGATATGATGCAAATGCATGAATGCAGGCCCTTGTGCCACCAAGTCATCTGAAAGCCCAATACTTCTCTGAACCAGTCATATCTGTGGGATCAAGTCACCAATAAATCCGACTTGGGGGAGTTCCGAAATAAACGGAACCGGAGATTACATCACTATCATCACAGGAACATCCACTGAACGGATGACAGTCAAATCCTCTGAACAAGTACTCTCAAATCAAACCGGGGATCCGAAATAAACGGAACCTACTGATAAACCACGGGCAGAACTCTGGCGTCCCAGAAATAAATGCCCATAACTCACAGTCACCATCAGTACCAAGAGTCACCAACAAGTCACCAACAATCAGCAACTGTACCTGTAATGATCAAACCCTCCCCACTCACGGGTGTTATCTAGGTCAGGGTAAAGTCGAAGAGAAACGCAGCATAAATAACCTTTCGTAGAATACCATCATATACACACCTGAAGTATGTAACGACAGTATCCCACCAGGGTCTGAACTGCTCGTGATATCAATGTTCCGCTAAGTGGCGCAATACCACCCGCTTCCCATGAATCACTCTATTCCTAAGTTCCCTAGATTTCACTCATAGCCTGGGTATTGGGCCTTTTACCTCAAGTAACTCCCACCCCCAAACAGAGAAACACAGACAGCACAGCAGATGAATATGAATGAAATGCAAACATTAATGCAAATAATAAATGCAAACAGTAAGTGCACATATATACAATGAATGCAATAAATACAACAGCAAACAGCAACCAAAATCCTAACCTAGAGAGCGCTAGGAGAGACTCGCTCAGGGAAGACGGACCAGCACAGGTCAACTTCTCTCAGATCCCCAGCAGAGTCGCCAGTAGTCGCATCACGCGAAAAACCGGCGGGAAAACAAGAACAACAGAGCCGCCACCGTGCGTTATTTATCCCAAAAGAGGGAAAGGAAACGCTCGAAGTAAACCTGGGAATGAACATGGTCTCGCGACCAAAGAGGATGGGTTCGGGAGTCGGTTATGCGAAGGGAAGGTATTAGCACCCCTACGCATCCGTAGTACTCTACGGGATCCACGCACAAAAGGAAGGAAAATGGTTGCTATAACACTGCTCAAACTCACACACACTGGCTGAAAGAGACAAAAGAAACTGACTGAAACTGACTCGGCAGGATATCGCATCCTGGGCCTACTTAGTCTATCAAGCATAGACATCAGAGTCGAAGTAGTTCGGACTGGGAAGACGACACATACTCGCTAGGATATCGCATCCTATGCATACGTATCTTCTCGGACGAGAGAAGAATCAGAGCATTCGTAGCTCGGCTGACACGCACACAAACAAACAAGACACAGGCAAACATGGAGCCCGAATGCCAATCACTGGACTTACATCAGCATCCGAACCTAAAACACACGCAAAGAGGCAAACAAGGAGCCCAAATGCCAATCACTGGACTTATATTGACATCCGAACCTAAACACACACACACTGGAACCCAAATGCCACTCGATGGACTTACATCAGCTTCCAAGCACACAACAAGACAAAGCAAGTTAATAGGGAGTCGGGGACTCGAGCCTATAACTGTCAAGCACACACTCAAACAAACAGACAACAAATTGCTAAGGAGTCAGGCACTCGAGCCTAGCAACTGTCAAACAACACACACAAAAAAGAAAAAGGGCGCCCGGAGAGATCAGCTCAATCTCCTGCCTACATACTTCATCTGGTATGAAGATCAGGGCGATGTAGTTCCCCTACAGAGGGATAAAGGACTAGCCTAACCAGATAACAGAGGGAGACACAACTAGGGAGACTACGACTCGAGCCTAGATGTTATCATGCAAAATCATCCCTAAGTTAAGGTTTCTAGCTAACTGGCACAGGGAGCCAGCCTATCCTAATCATGACTTGCACAGGAAGCAAGCCACACACCCACTTAACTTGCACAGGAAGCAAGCCAAGCAAAACCTACTTGCACAGGAAGCAAGTCTAAACTAAACCTAACTTGCACAGGAAGCAAGTCAAACAAACCTAACTTGCACAGGAAGCAAGTCAAACAAACATACAAGCACAGATAGCACACACTATACACAAGCAAGTGGCTCAAACAAGGGTTAGGTTTTAGTCGAGGGGTCATATCAACCTCAACAAGCAAACCTCTGGAACTGGGTAAAGTTAGCTCTTAACCTTGCCATTGAGGGGCTAAGGTGAAGCTGATGAAAGGTGAGTGAAGGTAAGACTTCACAGCTCTTATCCCTGGCCTGGGAGAGCTTAAGACAAATATGTGTGGGTTCAGAAAGTGGGAACCCTTCTACACATTTAAAACTGACTCAACTGTACAATTGCACAAGATCTTGGGTTTGTATCTGCAATGCATCAACACGGTGGTGTGAGCAAAACAGAAGACATACTGAATAGCAGGGGATAGGTTGCTTATCCCTTGGTTCTGCCAATTGCCTCTTCACTTAGGAGGACTTTGACTCTATACAAGGACAAAAGTAAACAGTCACAAACATTGCCTCTTAAGGAGGACTTCAGACAGTTGCCTGGCCAAGTAACAGGCCAGGTCTTCCAGACTACATGAAGATAGAAAGTACCTCAATGCAAATTGCTTATACAAGCAAAGCAAAGCAAAAAGTTCACAAGGAACTAAGCAACTAAAAGCACCTGAAATAGTCAAGCAGATGTTAGTATGCAACTTCAAAACAAAGCAAAAGGAAACAGACATTAACAGTTGATCAGAAGCAAAGGAATGTGCAAGGCACAAGGCTTAAGGCATGTGAGCCAAGCAACCTATAAAACAAGCATGTCAGTCATGATATTCAAGCAAACTTATATCAAAAGAATTGGCTTCATTGGTCATTTATTGGTCAACCTGAAAACACAAGCTCAAACATAAGTCACAGGACTACTAGGATAAGCCTAGGGTCAAAAGAGAATGAAAAAGTCAAAACAGCAAAGGGCAATCATACAAAATCATGTTCAAACAATTAAGAAACACAACCAATTGGGTTCACATTCATATCAATCACTATCATCATTTCATGAACAAATTAGGTCAAGGTATAGCAGACAGAAGCTCATAGAAGTCAACAGCAAGACTTAACTCAAAAGCAATCTCAAACATTTCCAAAAATCACCAAATAAATCATGGTCAATAACAACCCACAGCATGGTAAGCATGTCAAATTTCATCTCATTTGAACAAGTGGAAGGCAGTCAATGAAAATCAGAAAGTCAAAGCAATTTTGAACATGCTCAAAGAAGTCAACCAAACATGCATCAATTTAGAAAAATCATAAGTCAGAGATGGTGTATGATAAATGAATGGGACTAAAACCATGGCAAAGATGAGGATGTCTAGTTATCTCATGTAAAATTTCATGTCCATCTAATAAAGTATGAGAATTTCACAAATGAAATGGGAACAAGTGTCACACAAGGTCAACATATGACCAAGCAGGGGAGAAAATCTCAAACAATTAGGAAATGCCACAAATAATTCCAAGAAAATTCACATGTAAACTAGACATACAAGAGTAGGTTCATGCAAAAAATCAGATCAATTGAAGGTCAAGAAGCATGGATACAAAAATCAGCAAGTTGGACATCAATGGTGTGACACAAATTGTCACACCCTAATTCAAAAAATCATAACTCACAAACCAGCAATGATAAATTCACAAACTCTACACCAAAATCACCATGAGTGTGTCTAGTTTGAGCACAAAAAATTTGGGAGCCATTGCATAAAGTATCACCATTTCACAAATGTTTTGGCAAAGTGTACAAAAATTGGTCACATGTCACAAACCCTAAGGCCATTTAAAAATTACTCAACCAAAAAATCTGGAAAAATAATGATAAAAAACTAGAGATTGTGATGATCATTATGCAAAAATTCCCATGAAATTTGGATTTAAAATGAATGATCTATGAATTTTGTAAGATTGGCATGGTAAATGAAATAAAAATTACAAAATAAAGTGAATCAAATAATAATTAGAGGATTAATTGGAAAATGACAAAGCAAAAGACCACTGTGCCCTCTGCTGAGTATGAAACTCAGCGTTTCATTTAATTTGGGGTCAACGCCCCCAGTCAACCAAAGCATGGCCAATCGCGTGCTTGCAGAAATGCCATGCTGGACCACTTGGAATGCTTCCTTAAAAAAAGAACAAAACGCACAGCATTTAAAAAGAAGCCCTAAGTTCCAATGGCTTGGCAACAGTAAAAGGAAAAAATTCCAGCATTCATGTTGCAAAATTCCCAGCATCATGTGCAGCGAAAATGCTCGGTGTTCATACGTCCATCACGACAAAATTCCAGCAACACAAAAATTTCACCAACACACATACAGGCCGCGGGTAAAGGGCAACAGTGGACAGGAAAAAAAACAGCATTCATGCTGCAGCAAAAACACGCAGCATTCATATGTTCTTCACTGCAAGCCCAGTTCAAGCAGTTTTTTTTCCAAATTCAAGAATGAACATACCAATGTGTACATCTAAGCATATACATCAATAATCCCCCAACCAATAACATGGATTCGAGTTATTAAGAGAAAAACAAGCAAAAGCATATTCAAACATCAAACTTTAACATGGCATAACTTTCAAAATAGCCAACCATTTTTAGTGGTTCAAGTTCCAAAATGACCAGCACAAAGAGCTCTACACAAAGCAATGCATGATTTAGAAAAAAGAGTGACTCGAGTTCTTACCAAAATTGAAGGACAGTCGTGGCACAGATGTTTTTTGATGTTGTTGGCCTAAAACAGATGCTCAATAAGCCTCCAAATGATGGTTGGTGAAGGTGGTTTGGCTTGAAACAACTTGCAAAAGCTTTAAACAAACTCTGCCATGGATGATATTTTGGAAAGAACAGTCGTGCAAGAAGCTTCTACAGGTGGAGAAACCATGTTTGAATGAGCTCAATATGTTGTTTGGATGTTGTTTTTTGCAAGGCAATGTCAAGCTCTTTGGAAGTTTTTGACAGATTTTGGAAAATGCACAAAATGAAGTTTTTAGGGAGTGAATTTTCTGTGTTGGTTTGCAGCTGCTACTAGTGTTTCAAAAAATGACAGAAAATGATGTTTAAGTCTGCTGTTTTAGAGTACCAAGCATGGTCCATGGATATGTGGGATTAGTTTGGTGAAAATTGTACTTTCTTTCCAAATTTCAAGCAAGCTAGCATGGGCTACATGTACTGCATAAAAATGACTTTGCAACATGTCTCAAATGCATTTTCAGATCAATTCCCAATGGCCAAAATGATGGAAAAGGTTTATTTTGAAAAGTCAACATTTCACTCACTTGAAATTAATTAAGGCAAGTCAAAAAATGTCATTTTGATTGGTGAAGTTTTGGTACATGAAAGTTACATTTTTGGAAAGAGGGGATCAAATGTGACTTGTAGGAAAAAACCCCACCCAAATTGGCCAAATGGTTTGAGAGATATGGCCTTTTGAAGTTCAAACATTTCTGAAAACGATCCGATCATAACTTGCCAACCACACATGGGAATTGAGTGTTCTTGGACTTTTTGGAAATGGGAGAACAAGATCTTCAACTTTCATGTTGGGCAAAAATTCATTTGAAGCTTGTATCATGATGTAAGTTTGAGGATCAAGACTTTCCATTTTTGGCAGGTTTCAGTTACAGGTCCAGTTTCCATTTTTGGAAATTTCTGATCTGGCTTCAAATTCTTCCATGATGGTGTTTGACATGATATATGAGGCCTATTTGGACATGAATGAGACCTCTCAAACCAAATCCCATCATCAAATCACTGATTAAATGGACAGTTGACCAACAGTTGACTTTTAGGGTTTCTGACTGACTGTGCATTGACTGATGACTTCTGATCATCCAATCCTTGACCAAAACACTTCAAATGGATCCCCAAGTCATGTGAACATGTTGGACCAACCCTAGGGCCTTGGCTCCTTGAGAATTGTGCTTGCTTGCTTGACTGACTGATCTCCTGACCAGTTTGACCTAATTTCTTGATTGGCTTGCACTTGAGGCAAATGGGACAATGCAATGCTATGCAGTGGACCATGTTATGCTATGACCTAATATGAGAATGTATGTATAATGATAGGTGCAAATTTGAGGTGCTACAGATATGCGTTGAGTCTTCGTTCCTCATTAAGCTGGCTGGTGAGCTCTAACACTTTCTTCCTTTCAGCACAGAACTGAGCTTCAAAAGTATCCCTTTCCTCTCTCAACTGGATCCAGGATTTCTTTAATTCTTCAACATTGGTAGGCATATCTGGATAAGGAATGATCTGAGGAGTACTTCCTTCAACTTCTGGTTCAACAATCAGCGGTCCGACTGCAAGATATGGCATGACAAGTTCACGAGCTCTGGCGTGTACCCATCTGAGATAAGGTTCCATAGGAATAGAGTTTTTCTGTCCTAAAGTGCTTCTTTTCACCATGCCCCAAGCTCGTAAAAACCTTTGACGGAGACCTTGAGAGTCGTTGTCACAGTCAAACACAGAGCCTTGAATAATTATTTCATGTGGACCATCTCTTCGAGCATAACCAAACTGGCGTAGGGCTAAAGCTGGGTTATAAGTAATACCTCCTCTTATCCCCAGGAGTGGTACGTTAGAGAATTCTCCACAACGGTCAATGATGATAACATTTTCTTTGAGATGAGGACACCAACGGATGTCTGAATGGGAGAGCGACATTATCCTTTGAGACCATTTCAGATTTTGCTCATTCTTCAAGACTGATTGAGGAAGGTGCGAAATAAACCACCTAGACAATAAAGGTATGCAACACATGAGAGTCCCTTGTCTCTTCATAGTGCGGGTGTGAAGGGAATGCAAAATGTCTCCAAGCAAGGTAGGTACAGGGTTATGAGTGAGAAATATCTTAATAGCATTCACGTCTATGAATTGGTCTGGATTAGGGAATAACACCAAACTATAGATTAGTAATGCTAAAACATCTTCGAAAGCATGGACATTCATAACTTTGAGGAATTCTCGGGCCTTATTTATCAGAAATTTGGCAAGTAAACCTTTAACTCCACTTCTTGTTACCCAATTGGTTTCAATGTCGGACTTTGTCATGTGTAAAGCCGCGGCAACTTCTTCAGACTTCGGAGTCTTTTCTAAACCACTGAAAGGTGTTTGATCAAGGATAGGTATCCCAAGCAGCCTGGAAAACTCTTCTAATGTAGGTACCAACTGATAATCTGGAAATGTGAAGCAATGATGTTTAGGATCGAAGAACTGGAATAGAACTCTCATCGTATCTTCTTTGAAACCAGTGGTAACCAAATTGAGGAGAGAACCATGTTTCTTGATGAACTGAGCCTGATCGGGAAGTTCTGACACTAAATCCTTGAGTTGAGGAGAGATGGCTACAAAATTGATCCGGATGGTCTTCCTGGGAGCCATGGCCTTACAAAACAGAGCAACGTTAAATCCCTAAGTCCTTGAAATGGTTAGTACAATGCCATGATGTTATGATGTTATGATGTCATGATGTTATGATGTTATGATGTTATGATAAGTAACAAGCACAAACAAGTCACACCACAATCATTCCTAGGTTTTAAGGCCTGCATGAGTTCCATAGGTAAGTACCCTCCCCACTGAAGTTTGGTTGGTGTAAGACCCCAATTTTGGCCCTAAGATCCCTCATGGGCCATATCATATCATATCATGGCCTCAAGGATCAATGCATACCCTAGCCTCTCTCCTAGTGGGTGGGATACCTTGTGAGTGTGGTTCTTGATCACCAAGCATGTATAGCATTTGTGTGTCATTGCTTTTCATATGTTTACTAACCAAAGGTACAAAAATATTGTCATCTAACCTTGTTGCTTGCAGATGAAGCTAGCCAGGTCAAAACAGTCAAATCAGGCCTTGAGCAATAGATGGTGGCCATTCTTGAAGAATTTGGACACCATGATCATTCATAAAGAGTTCATTTAAGTTGTGATATCATTTGGAATCAAGATCTCATGTGAAAGAGGCTTGGAATTCATCAGAACATGGCCCAGTCAAGAAAAGTCAACAAAAGTCAACTGTGGTCAACTGTGCATTTAATCAGGATTTGGAAGGTGTGAGATGGTTAGAAAGACCTCATTCATGTCCATACAAGTCCTATTTGACATTTCAAAGACCAAGGTTGAAGGAATTGAAGTCAGACAGAAAGTTTCCAAAAATGGCAAGTGGACCTGTAATTTTAGCTGCCCAAAATGGAAAGTTTTTCCCCTCAAGATAACTTCATGATACAAGCTTCAAATAGAAATGTGTCCAACAGGAAAGTTGAAGATCTTGTTCTCACAATTCCAAAAAAGTCCAAGAACTTGAAAATCTCATGTATGGTTTGCAAGATATGGCTCAGTGAATTTCAAAAAAGACCCGTAATCAGGAGGGCATAACTACCACATGGATTGTCCAAATTGCAAGTTCTTTATATGCACAAACTCCATTTAATGTGTACTTCAATGGTGCATAATTGGATTTCTTTGAAAAGGCTCAATGCAAAAGGTCAAATTTCAACTGGACTGTTAATTGAACCAGGGGCAAAATCGTCCAACTTGTGAAATAATTGGAATTTTTGAGTGGGGATTTTTGCAACACCTCATGAATGGCATTTGAAACTTGTTGGAATATTCATAACATGCCAAGGCTTCATGGTTTGGAAATTAGCTTTTGAAATGAACTTGAAAAAATGGACACATAAGCCATCACATAGTGAAAATACAAAATAGGAGGAATTTGAAGATGAGACCAATTCTATCAGCTTCCAAATGATATTTGTGGTTTGCTTGAAGTGATAAATTGCTGCTACATTGCTTCTAATGATACAAGGGCATAAGAGCCAAAATGCATCACATAAGCTCATTTTTCACTAATCCATTTTTTGCTAATTATAATTAAAGTTGGATTAGGAGCAAGTATATAAGTTTAATCTCTAACAGAATTGCACACACTAATCATAATTCACAAATTCAACAAAAAATCTGAAGAACTCTCTCATTTTTCTCTCACTTTTTCACATTACATATTGACATTTTTCCAATCTTTCATCAACAATCCTTCAAGATTCATGCTAGTTCTTGGTGAATTCATCATCTATAGTTGCTTTTGAAGTTCTGTTTTCAGGTATTGGATCAAGAAACGTGTAGAATCTCCAACTGTCCAAACTTCATCCTTCAATGGCAATCGGAAATTTCTCCATGATCGCGCACTTGTGAGCTGAAATATCTTCACCGATCATCTTCCTAATGGATATGCTCCATCTGTTTCATTGAAAAACGGCCAAAAAACGCACGAATCGCGCACTGCTCCTCAAGAAGGTTAGGAATCAATTCTCGCCATTCTCAAAATCATTGTGTGGTTATTGTAGAGCCTAGTGTGTAGATCGCGCAGCACTTTATAGAATCGAAAATTGTTAGATATTGAGAGAGAAATCCGTGTTTTAAGCTTTGATGCGAGATCTTCTTTCCATCGATTCGCTCCATATAGGAAGTTCTGGACGGTTTCGCTTTGACATTCGTATTCCACTCGGTTAGATCTTTCCGACGCATATCTATTTGTGAGTTTTAGTGGTGAAATGAAGAAAACGAAATTGGAAGGTGATGAACACCTTAGGCCGCGCGAAGAAGAAGAGTTTCTGGAATTTGTTTCTGTTTGATCCATGCTTCTCGCATTCCAGTTTCGAATTGTGTTTTGGCGCCGGATCCAGCTAATCGCAAGCCGCCACGTCGTTTAGTTAAGCCATGCGTTTTGGCACTGGCTATAGAGTTCACGGTATTGTCATTTGCTGTAACAGTAGAGTAATTCCATAATTAATTCACTGTACCACTAATTAATTAATCCATATACAAATTAAATAAATATTCAATAATTATTCTAAAACTTCAAAAAATCATAAAATGATCAATTTTAATCCAAATAATTTGGGGATTTTTTTTGTTGGTCTCCATTTTTTCTCTATTATTTTTTAGACATAGAAAATAAAATTGTGCTTGAGAGAATTTCTAATTGGTGTAGAGGTCTTTACAATGTATGCACATTTCATATGTTCCACCATTTTAATTATAAAATCACCATGCTAGCTCCAAATGATTTGAAATTTTAGGTGTAGATTCCTGACTCATTTCTGGAATTTTTGACATATGATTTGTAAATTTTAGACCTCTGGTCTTTTAGATATGATTTAATGAACTTGAGTGTGCTAATATGTGTCATAATATGATATGCTGAATTCACCAATTATTTTTCCATGCTTCCCTGTGGCCTATGGCCTTAATTTTTTGCATGTAGCACCATTAACATGTCAACTTTCACTGTGAATTTTTGTGGATTTTAATAATCCATTTCCTAATTGATTAGGATTTTTGTTCACTGCCTAGCATATTTAGGGCTTTGTTTGTGACACCTTTGTAAATATGTTGCCAAATCCTCATCCTTAACCCTATGAACATGAAACTTGGTGAAGTAGTTCCTGACATGTTAAGCTATCATTTGGCTTTGGTCCTACTAATTTCCCATGTATTATCACTATTTATCATTTAATTGAAGTTAGCATACATTTTTGGACTTCATTTGATTGTGTTTTTGCATGCTTTGACATGTTGAATTAATTCCCATAGTTCCTTTTATCCAAATTGCTTGAAAATTGACATGTAGCTTGTTGAATGTCCTCTGTTTAGGATATAATTTTGTGGAATTTTCCATGCTGTTTTGGTATTTTTTGTGATGTGATCTTGCTGGTTGCTCATATGTGATTTACATTTGCTTCCTTTGCCTTACATGATGCATAAATTGAAATAGGGGCATAGTTTGGATGTGGGACCAATTGGGATCCCTTTGTAATTGAAATATCTTGGTTTTGAT
This sequence comes from Lathyrus oleraceus, assembly GCF_024323335.1. Taxonomy (NCBI): domain Eukaryota; kingdom Viridiplantae; phylum Streptophyta; class Magnoliopsida; order Fabales; family Fabaceae; genus Lathyrus; species Lathyrus oleraceus. The sequence goes on from NC_066579.1 coordinate 437,889,775, forward strand.
TATGATTTACTTGCTGTTTTAGGATTTTTCCATCCTTTGGACCCTAGGCTTGGCCTAGTGGTCTTGTTACTTATGTTTGAGCTTGACTTTGACTTTTCAGGTTAAAAAGCTAATGCCTTAAGGAGGTTGATGCATAATTGAGTTGAAATCATTTGACCAATTGTTTGTTTTGTAGGGCTTGGTTCACTTGACCTTTGTGCTATGCACATGTCGCACATTATTGTTTGATTGTACATTGGTTGATTCCTATGTTATTGTTTTGTTTATGTTGGGATGCTGATTCTGTTTGACTGATTCCAGGTACCCTTAGTTGCTCAGTTCTCTTAAGAACTTGCATTGCTTTGCTTATAAGCAATTAGCATTGAGGTATTGCACCTTCCTCTTCATGTAGTCTGGAGACCCGGCCCGTTATTTGGCCGGGCAAACTGTCTGAAGTCCTCCTTAAGAGGCAATGCTTGTGTATGTTTATATTTGTCCCAAGCAGGAAAAGTCCTCATTCAAGGCAATTGGTGGATCAAAGAGATAAGTAGCCTATCTCCCACTATTCCGTGTGTCTTCTCCTTGCTCCCATTACATGGTTGTAGCATTGAGATCCAAACCCAAGATCTATCGAGTCTAATCGGGGAAAGAGTTCCATCTTTCTGAACTCCCCCACATTCTTATATTTACATGCTCTCTCGGACCTGAGATAGAAGCAATGAGGCACACCCCTCATATCCTTTCATCTGCTTCACCTTAGCCTCTCAATGGCAAGGTTAAGAGCGACACGTACCTCTTACAGTGGACTTTCATAGTCAAACCCTTTTGCTTGAGCCTCATTGAATGGTTATAGCGTGTGCTACTTGAATTTATGTGATTGATTACTTGATTCATTTATACATGATTACTTGATTGCCATTGTGCATTTACTATCATTGATCGCCGTTGTGCATTTATCATCTTTGTTTGCCATTAGTGCATGATCATTTCTTTTGTCCTTGTGACATCGATGTTTTCCCATTGAGGAACCAGTTATAAGTCCCTGTGAGTTGGCATCTGTTCCCATGACATGGAAGAGATAGAGTGTAAGACCTCACTGGTCACTCATATCTTCTGTGCTCTTTGTTAGAGCATTGTTGTTGTATGTGAGGATTCATTGTAAGTCCCTGTGATGTGGCATTTGTTTTCCTATGATCATACTGTGGAGGTTAACATAAGTCCAGATGGATTGGCAGTTGACTTCCCTGTTTTGTTTTTTTGTTTTATTTTGATGGAGATTAGTGTAAGTCCATAGAGTGGCTTCTGATATCCTTACTTGTTCTAGGAGACAGGTATAAGACCATTGAGTGGCATCCAGTATCCGCTTTTATTTACTTTCATCTGTTACCATGTTCATATCATTGCTCATTGCCTATTCCTAAGGACCCGCTTGAATCATCTTCTATATGATTTCAAGAGGTGGACCCTCCTAAGAGGTTTTACATTCACTCTTCCATTATCCATTCATCCCATTGTGTCTTAAACCTTTTCACACATACTTTTAAAACTTGAAATAAGTGTTGTGCAAACATTCTCACCTCTTTCCAAATTAGAAACTTGGACCTTAAGTCCATGATTTTTCCAAACTTCATTTTTGTAAATACTTCATTCTGAATTGACTTTAATCATACTTTGACCTTTTTGTAAATAATCCAAATAACTTCACCCATTCAAGTGATTTTGTGGCTTTGTCCATGTTTGTTAAGTCTTCATACATTAGCTATAGGTTTGATTTACCCTAGTTGGTTGATATTAATCTCACCTATTTGTCCTTAGTAGATGAATTGTAAGTCTTCCTTGCCTATTATAGGGTTAACCCCTCTCTGGCAAGTTGAAGCTTTTCTCACATGGTGGACTAGTTGTTATATAAGGTTGAGTTTTCTCCCGTGGGTAACGTAAGACCTTTGAGCTTGTGTTTTAAAATTGAATCCACTAACTTTTGGAAGTTTTTAGCCGAACTACGGCGTTTTGATCCTTACCTTTGATGGAAGGTACGTAGGCAACGGGTTCATCCGTTCGAACACAAAAATAATTAACTTGTACATTCTTTCCTCATCATCCCAATCATGTTTGCACAATACTTATGTCATGACAAATAATAATTTTCAAACAACAAAGTGTGAAAAGGGCTCCCTAGGAGTACCTAGGACGTGATGGGTGCCTAACACCTTCCCATTGCGTAATTTACCCCTTACCCAGACTCTCTGATCTTTTTATTAGTTTTCTACGTGTAAAACTTCTTAGGCTTTTGTTCGCTTTTTAGCCAGTCCTTAGGATAAATAAAAGTGCGGTGGCGACTCTATGTTCATTGTATACTTTGCTTATGATTTAATTGATAGATCATATAGTAACGAATACACCGCTACAGAAAAGTGGCGACTCTGCTGGGGAAAAAATCCTGGTGGTATTGCCTACTTTTCACCGTTGTGTGATATATTATTATTTGTTATTTGACATATTTTTGTACGATTTGGGATAACTGTATTGATTGTAATGTGTGAATTGCTTGATATACAAATGTTGTTTGCTTTGGTGATCTCTGTGAGATGAGTTCTATACCCGAACTCGAGTGCGCTCTAGGATAGGAGAATGGCATAGTCTTGTCGACTGGTGTGGAGTAGTCCTTAGCCAATTGACTCGCGAGTCCATTCACTTGGTGGAGGTCATGTTGGATTAATAATGTCACACAAGTTATTTGTGGTTAGGCATTATTCTTTCAATCATGTGCCTTAGAAGCCAAGGACCTTAGTTTACCAAACCCATCTTGGCCTATTTTTAGGACGTAGTGCGGAGGTCGTTCAGATGTAAGTTCTGATGCGATTGTTACGCGATACTACACTCATAAGAGTCTCTCTTGAGAATATTTTTGGAATACGAGTATTCGTTCCTCCGATAATAACCGAGAGATGGGACGATGATTATGGGAACCTCTGGTAGAACATGTCTGGCAGGTTTAAACCCTAGTACACTCCCATTGGGTGGTTCTTAACCAAGACTCCATGCTCGTGACTCTCAGCAAACCCGTGATTCGTGGTTGAGTCGTTCAAACATCGTTAATATCAATGGATCCCGGATCAGGTGTAAAACCTAAAATCCACCAAAGCGGCTGGTTGATATTAAGGATGAGTTTGAGCCGGTTCATGTACCGTTAATATCAATGGAACTTGGGTGTCGATAAGGTGAAAAACCTAAATCCACCAAAATGGATGATTGATATTAGGGATACAATGAGCTCTCCCATGACCTTTGTTTGGTGTGCTTTGCTTGATCCTTGAGTGTGATTGTTGCATTCATGCATTCATACATTCATCTGCATCCATATCATCAGATAAAAAGAAAATTTTCAAGGAACTCAAAGGAGTTTATTTGCAAAAAATTTCAAACATGAAAAAACCCGGAAAATTTTTTCACCTGATATATCTGATGAGATGTTCTCATATACAATCAAAATGTTAATATTTCAAAGTTTGCAAATAAAACCTTCGAGTTCCTTTGAAATAAAAAGCAAGCATATGCATAAACACTTCATGCATCATTTGCATAAGCAGGTATTTTGTTCCGGTCTCCCGTCCTGTGGTCTGACCCTGCGATCTTCATTTATTTTGGAGACGCACCCCGCCGGTATTATACCAAGGCCAACTCTTCCAGAGATTGACGGATCATCCTGAGCAAGAGAATCGTGAACTCAAGGAGGATTTTGCCAGACTTAGTGCTGTCGATGGATTTATTCCTGGTTAACCGATCCCGGGCTGGCATTGGCTACTGTTCTGGGGCATTTAATGAGCAAGGTTTGTTCACAAGAGTGGAGGATTCATCCATGCTGATCAACCTGAAGAGGAAACTGCTGCTATCATTGAAGAAGACGCAGAAGATACGAGCAATTTTGTTATTCCTGGTGGTGTCTGCCACAATTGGGTCGCTGTGGATGTTCCTACAGTTATCCATAGATCAGAGTAAATATGTTCACCTTGTTTGAAACCCTTCTCCCATGCCAAAAGGAGAAGTGATGACATTGTTGGCAACATTTAATACGATGATGTTTTCATTCAATTAATGCATTGTTAAACATTTGTTTTCCATTTGTTTTCACTTTTCGCTTTGCATGAAATCAGTGATCACAAAAAACCTGAAAAACAAGAAAACAGCTTTTTCATCTGCATAAATGATTTGCTTGTTTAAATACAAAAGCTTTTCGTTATCCAGAATCATTATGCAGGGATTTCTAAACCCATTGAACATAATGATCCAACGCCATCTCCCAATCTTGCGCTCCTTGTATTTGAGGCAGAGGAAGATGATGTTGAGGGGATTCCTGATGAGATTACCCATTTTCTGGAGCACAAAAAGAGGCACATTCAGCTGTATCACAAGAACCCAGCAACAGTCAAACTGGGGCATTACAAATGTAATGTAAAAAAAAAAAAAAAAAAAAAAAAAAAAAAAAAAAAAGAGAAGAGGGTGAAAAATCAAAGTAAAGGCAAAAATCAGGAAAAATTTTTCAAATAGAAAAAAAGAATAAAAGAAGCCTGATACCCTCAAGTCCCTAGTTGACTGATGCTGAATGGATTCAGAGTCATTATGACCAATTGAATCTGATTGAAGAGAAGCGATTAACTGCCATGTCTCATGGTCAGTTATATCAGCAGAGAATGAAGAAAGCATTCGATAAGAAGGTCAAGCCTCGTGTGTTCCGAGAAGGTGACCTCGTGCTCAAGAAAGTTTTGTCTTTCGCGCCCGATTCCAGGGGCAAGTGGACTCCAAACTACGAGGGTCCATATGTTGTTAAGAGAGCCTTTTCAGGCGGAGCTTTGATGCTTACAACAATGGATGGGGAGGATTTCACTCGTCCTGTGAATTCAGATGCAGTCAAGAGATACTTTGCCTAGAAAAAAGAGTATATGCAAATGAAAAACAGAATAACTCGCTAAGCTGAAAACCCGAAAGGGCGGCTTAGGCAAAAATGAGCGTCTCGATGGAAAACTTGCAAGGGTAATCCAGGCAAAAGTTAGAGACTTGATAAAAAAAAGCATATTTGCATCCCGCTAGATTGAGTACCTCACCCTGGGGCAATCTAGGCAAAAATTAGGGATCAGGCAAGTAACTGCATCCTGACGAGACTTTCTGTTTCACCAGCCGTCTTTTCGTCAGAAGATTCTCGATTCGTCGTCAACTGAAGCTTTGAATACATCGAGATTCAAATTGGTAGAGAAAGGATCATTATGTTCAATGTAGCCCTCTTCCAATATATATCACTGATTTCAAATTTGTACAGATCTATGGAGTCTTGCCATTTGCAGGCTACCTTTCCATCAAATAAATTTGAGCTTTTATCCAATTATTTGCACTCTTATTTGTTTCAATTCAACAAATGTTTTGCATGTTTTAATTGATAAAAATATCATTGTTTTAAAAAACAAAATTTTTTCAAAAATTATTGTTTTAAATAAAGTGAACATTCACAATGATAAGAGGATACCAAAGAATTTCTCAGTGCTCTCCCAAGGGTGGCATGATTCCCAACAGGTAAGACATTTGTTCATATTCCTGGTTTGGTTTGTATCCTTCTTCTCCAGATTTGGTTGTTGAGGTTGTTCCCCAAGCAGAGATTTGGTTGTTGGGGTTGTTCCCTAAGCAGAGCTTCTGTGGATTTTGACTCCCCGAAGCAGAGTGGTGTATTGAAGACTCAGTCTGTTCTCCAGCAGTAGTCTCTCCCCGGCTTGATTGCTCAGGTGTTCAGAATATTTGTGGTTAGTGGGTTGATATCCCCGTGTCCCGTATTTCTCCCCAAGTGAGTTGCCAGCATAATTGCAAGTCGAGTTGTTGGTGGGGTTATTCCCCAAGCAGAGTGTTGTTGAAGAGTTAGTGTTCTCCAGCAGCAATTTTCCCTTATCATGGATGATTTCCTTGTGGAGGATTCGGCGGTTGATGGTTTGTCACCTTGGTGCCTCGTCACTTTCTCCAGTGGGTCGCTATGCCCAGACTTTATTTGTCTCCTCGGCACAGTCACGAGTAGAGCAGTCATTGACATCCCCATTGCAGTCGCGAGCAGAGTTGTTGTCACTCTCCCCAGCGCAGTTGCCAGCGGATTTGTCTGTTTTCTCAGCACGGTCGCTTTCCTTTTGGAAGACTCGGTAAGTCAGTGGTTTGATACCCGGTACTTTACCTTTTCCCCGGCAAAGTCGTCAGTGGAGGGGTTTACTTTCCCTCTATCAGAATGGTTGATCTCCTCAGCAGAGCAGGATTTATTTTCCTACTCAGTGGTTGATTGGGTTGATATCCCAGTATTTTCGTCCATCTCTCCCCAGCATTTGTCTGCAGAGCGGTTGTTGTGGCAATATTGCCTGTTGAACCTCCTCCAATCCCCGGTATGGTCTGTTGATGGCTCCGTCATCCAGAGATTGTATTGATTTCCTGATTACTTTTCGATCCTCAGTAGAGCGGCTTTTATTGCAGAGTTTACTGATGTGATCCATCAGATGTGCGTTCGCCCCGAGTAAAGTGGTTTGTTGCAGAATCTACTTGTTTGGTGCTTTCCTTCCTCAGTGGGTTGTTCCCCAAGAGAGTAGCTGATGATATCCCCAGTAGAGTTGCTTGTGCAGCCAAACTCTATCCCGGTGACCTTTGCTCCCTCAGTGGGTTGTTCCCCAATGGAGTTATGTTGGATCCGTCCCCATAGCAGTGTTGCTAGGATCCCCTGCAGGATTTTGAGATTTTCTCTTGTTCCCCGACAGATTCGTCTTGGTGGCTGTTTTGCCCGTTGTGACTTTCTGTGCCCTAGTCTGGGTGGTTCGCTGATCCATTACTCAGAATTGGTATTCTCCAGATATCCCTGATTCTTTTGCTTCTGCTTCCCAGCAGTACCCGCAGATCTTTGATTTATAGCATATAGATCTCCAGCAGAATTGGCTTTCCAGTTGGTTTTCCCCTGGAAGTATAATACCGGACGTTTGATTCCTGGATTGTTATGTTAGAATCGTCTATTTTGTCAGCATTCATCAAGCATAAATCACGCATATTCATGCATATTCATAAAACATTCAGATATTCGTGTTGCATTTTTGCCATATATCCTTTGTTTGTTATTCCCTGCTATGGTGATATAGATCTTTATAGATCTTCCTAAGCAGATGTCGGGTGTTAAATCTCTCCATATAGAGTCAACCCATAAGCAGAAAGTGTCTGTCTGTCCTTCTGCAGTTCCCCACTGAGATATTCCCTCGTGGATGACGGTTTCTTCCGTTTCCTCCCAACACATATATGGGTATGGATTTTCCTATTTGAGTTACATCCTCATTAGGACATGTCTTGATTCAGTCTGTCTTTTCGGAATATTCCCGAATTGGCGTTTTGTCAACTATGTCGTGCTTCCCAGTGGGTTGTTCCCCAGCGGAGTTTTCGTGGCCTCTACCCTTATACCGGTAGTTGTAAGTCCTATTTTCCTGGCTTCTTGGCAGAACTTGTGGTTATATACCTTTTAGTCCCCAACCAGAGTTGTTGGTTTTCTACCTGATAGTCGGTAGTCGTAAATCCTAATTCCCTACTCTCCAACAGGGTTTGTGGTCTGTTATAAAACTCATTTTTGGTTTCTCGTGCGGATTCATGATTTATTCCATCCCCACGTAGAGTTAGTGGTTTGATATAAACCCTAATCTTTTATCCTCACCAGAGTGTTGGCTTCTACCCCGTATTCGGTGGTTGTGAGTCCTATCTCTTCTCCCCTAGCAGTGGTAACCTTTGTGGTTCGATCTGGTTGATGGTGGATTTTCTGTTGTTGTGGTGTTATCCCTAACAGAGTTCTGTTCCCTGTGGTGATTGGTATCCCCAGTGGAGTTTGTGGTCTTCTACCCCGTATTCGGTAGTTGTAAATCCTATGTCGCTGTGATTTTCCTCTCCAGCGGAGTGGTATCTTATGATGCGTGTGGATAATTGCCGGTTGCTAGCAATTTTATCCTCAGCTGAGTCTTTGGTTTCTTACCCAGTAGTCGGTATTGTTAAACCTCTTGTTTTCTCAGCCAGATTTTTGGTCTTCTGCCCCGTATTCGGTAGATGTAAGCCTTAATCTCTCCTTTGTGGTTATCTTCATTCAATATTCGATGTTGGTATTCCTCCCTGCTTTTGGGTAGTTGCTCTTGAGTTAGCACTTGTACGCCCAACAGTCTTCTGGATCATTGCCGGATGCTTGCAATGTTATCCTTTTGAAGTCGCCAGTGGGTCTTTTCACCGTTTGATAGTGATTTGTTCCCCGGATCATTGGTTGTTTATCAATGTATTCCCAGCTTTTGCGGATAATTGTCGGATGCTTGCAATTTATCCCCAGTGAGTCTTTCATTTACCCTTTTGCTGGTAATGTTGTTACTCCCTTTGATTGGTCATCATTATATGCCTGTTTGGTATCCCGATGCCTTTCTTCTCGGTCGATTTATCCTTTATTAACCCTTATACCGGTTGTGGATAATCTTCCGTGCGAGTATACTATCCACGTTTTGACGGTAATGGATAATATATCTCATGCACTCTTCAGTTGAAGCCTTTTGTGTTTCCCTGGTCGAGTAAGATTCGTTATTTCCCTTTGCGGAGTCGAATATTCTTCCTTGTTGTTGGATGATTGTCGGATGCTTGCAATTTATCTCTTTGAGTTGTCTCTCGTTTACCCGGATGCTTGGTAACGATTGTCTCTTTTTTGGTTAGTCACCTATTATATACTTCGGTATCTCTGGTGTCTCTTCCTTTCGAGTATATTATTCACGGTCCGCCGGTAATGAATAATATGTCTCATGCGCTCTTTGGTTGGAGTCCTTTGTTGATTTTCCCCAGTAGAGTAAGATTCGTATTCTTTGTAGAATCGAATATTCATCCTTTAACCAGTTTGTGTTTCGGATGTGTGTTTTGGCATATATACCAATCCACGTTTTCGGTAGATCACCTATTATATACTTCGGTATCTCTGGTGTGTCTTACCATGCGAGTTTATTATCTACGTTCTGACGGTAATAGATAATATGTCTCATGCGAGTATTCTATCCACGGTCTGCCGGTAATGGATATTATATCTCATGTACTCTTTGGGTTTGTGTCCCCAGTTGAGTAAGATTCGTTTCCCGTTGTGGATTCGAATGTCCATCCTTTAAGATTTTGCTTTTTCAAGCCCTCCTTTCGGATGATGAGTGTCTTGGCATATATACCAATTCACGTTCTTTCGGTCACCTATTATATACCTCGGTATCCCTGGTGTTCCTTTCTGTCTACTCCCTATTATGACCTTGGTCCCCTGTGGAGTCAGATTTTCCTGAGTATTATACCCTCTGTAGGTCTTTCTCAGATGTTGGTTGATTGATATCTCTCACCCTTATACCGGTCTTAGATATTCATTCTTCCTGAGTTTGTTACCCTTATACCGGTAACACCTCACATCCTTGTTGCTTTTCCCAGGAGAGTCTCTTTGTTAGACATTCCCCTGTGGAGTTTCCTTCGGTGATTTTTACCCTTTGCTATATGGGTGTTTATTCCCCAGTATATGCATTTTCCCGGCAGGGAGGTTCTATGTGAATCTTTTCCGGGTCCGAGTCCGGATTTTTATCCGAAGTATCCTTTCTGGATAGTTGAGTCAGCTTATGTCTTTCCAATGGATTTATTTTCCTCTGGAATTCTTTATTCCCCCGGTGTGAGTCCTTTGCTTCCCCAGCAAGCTCTCCAGTCCGATGTCTGTTATCCCCACTCGGAGTCGTGTCTTGTTCACGCTGTGTCAGTTTTGTCATTACCCTAATCAAAGTCGTGTCCTGCTCACGCATTCTTTTTCTACTATCCCCTAGTTGAGTCCAATAAGAATCTTATTAGAGTCTCTGCTCCTGGTGAGTGAATTACTCCGATGGATCGTCTTTTCTTCTGTGTGAACCATATATTCCCCACAGAATTTGCTTTTGCATGCATACATTTGCATCATGAGGTCTCTTAGGGACCAAAATTCGTCTCATTACTATTATTTAAGCCCATTCTACCGCGTCGAGATGAAGATTTCTAAACTTCACTTCTCCGGATAGAATGACCTTAAATAGGGGCATCTGTAAGACCCCAATTTTGGCCCTAAGATCCCTCATGGCCCATATCATATCATATCATGGCCTCAAGGATCAATGCATACCCTAGCCTCTCTCCTAGTGGGTGGGATACCTTGTGAGTGTGGTTCTTGATCACCAAGCATGTATAGCATTTGTGTGTCATTGCTTTTCATATGTTTACTAACCAAAGGTACAAAAATATTGTCATCTAACCTTGTTGCTTGCAGATGAAGCTAGCCAGGTCAAAACAGTCAAATCAGGCCTTGAGCAATAGATGGTGGCCATTCTTGAAGAATTTGGACACCATGATCATTCATAAAGAGTTCATTTAAGTTGTGATATCATTTGGAATCAAGATCTCATGTGAAAGAGGCTTGGAATTCATCAGAACATAGCCCAGTCAAGAAAAGTCAACAAAAGTCAACTGTGGTCAACTGTGCATTTAATCAGGATTTGGAAGGTGTGAGATGGTTAGAAAGACCTCATTCATGTCCATACAAGTCCTATTTGACATTTCAAAGACCAAGGTTGAAGGAATTGAAGTCAGACAGAAAGTTTCCAAAAATGGCAAGTGGACCTGTAATTTCAGCTGCCCAAAATGGAAAGTTTTTCCCCTCAAGATAACTTCATGATACAAGCTTCAAATAGAAATGTGTCCAACAGGAAAGTTGAAGATCTTGTTCTCACAATTCCAAAAAAGTCCAAGAACTTGAAAATCTCATGTATGGTTTGCAAGATATGGCTCAGTGAATTTCAAAAAAGACCCGTAATCAGGAGGGCATAACTACCACATGGATTGTCCAAATTGCAAGTTCTTTATATGCACAAACTCCATTTAATGTGTACTTCAATGGTGCATAATTGGATTTCTTTGAAAAGGCTCAATGCAAAAGGTCAAATTTCAACTGGACTGTTAATTGAACCAGGGGCAAAATCGTCCAACTTGTGAAATAATTGGAATTTTTGAGTGGGGATTTTTGCAACACCTCATGAATGGCATTTGAAACTTGTTGGAATATTCATAACATGCCAAGGCTTCATGGTTTGGAAATTAGCTTTTGAAATGAACTTGAAAAAATGGACACATAAGCCATCACATAGTGAAAATGCAAAATAGGAGGAATTTGAAGATGAGACCAATTCTATCAGCTTCCAAATGATATTTGTGGTTTGCTTGAAGTGATAAATTGCTGCTACATTGCTTCTAATGATACAAGGGCATAAGAGCCAAAATGCATCACATAAGCTCATTTTTCACTAATCCATTTTTTGCTAATTATAATTAAAGTTGGATTAGGAGCAAGTATATAAGTTTAATCTCTAACAGAATTGCACACACTAATCATAATTCACAAATTCAACAAAAAATCTGAAGAACTCTCTCATTTTTCTCTCACTTTTTCACATTACATATTGACATTTTTCCAATCTTTCATCAACAATCCTTCAAGATTCATGCTAGTTCTTGGTGAATTCATCATCTATAGTTGCTTTTGAAGTTCTGTTTTCAGGTATTGGATCAAGAAACGTGTAGAATCTCCAACTGTCCAAACTTCATCCTTCAATGGCAATCGGAAATTTCTCCATGATCGCGCACTTGTGAGCTGAAATATCTTCACCGATCATCTTCCTAATGGATATGCTCCATCTGTTTCATTGAAAAACGGCCAAAAAACGCACGAATCGTGCACTGCTCCTCAAGAAGGTTAGGAATCAATTCTCGCCATTCTCAAAATCATTGTGTGGTTATTGTAGAGCCTAGTGTGTAGATCGCGCAGCACTTTATAGAATCGAAAATTGTTAGATATTGAGAGAGAAATCCGTGTTTTAAGCTTTGATGCGAGATCTTCTTTCCATCGATTCGCTCCATATAGGAAGTTCTGGACGGTTTCGCTTTGACATTCGTATTCCACTCGGTTAGATCTTTCCGACGCATATCTATTTGTGAGTTTTAGTGGTGAAATGAAGAAAACGAAATTGGAAGGTGATGAACACCTTAGGCCGCGCGAAGAAGAAGAGTTTCTGGAATTTGTTTCTGTTTGATCCATGCTTCTCGCATTCCAGTTTCGAATTGTGTTTTGGCGCCGGATCCAGCTAATCGCAAGCCGCCACGTCGTTTAGTTAAGCCATGCGTTTTGGCACTGGCTATAGAGTTCACGGTATTGTCATTTGCTGTAACAGTAGAGTAATTCCATAATTAATTCACTGTACCACTAATTAATTAATCCATATACAAATTAAATAAATATTCAATAATTATTCTAAAACTTCAAAAAATCATAAAATGATCAATTTTAATCCAAATAATTTGGGGATTTTTTTTGTTGGTCTCCATTTTTTCTCTATTATTTTTTAGACATAGAAAATAAAATTGTGCTTGAGAGAATTTCTAATTGGTGTAGAGGTCTTTACAATGTATGCACATTTCATATGTTCCACCATTTTAATTATAAAATCACCATGCTAGCTCCAAATGATTTGAAATTTTAGGTGTAGATTCCTGACTCATTTCTGGAATTTTTGACATATGATTTGTAAATTTTAGACCTCTGGTCTTTTAGATATGATTTAATGAACTTGAGTGTGCTAATATGTGTCATAATATGATATGCTGAATTCACCAATTATTTTTCCATGCTTCCCTGTGGCCTATGGCCTTAATTTTTTGCATGTAGCACCATTAACATGTCAACTTTCACTGTGAATTTTTGTGGATTTTAATAATCCATTTCCTAATTGATTAGGATTTTTGTTCACTGCCTAGCATATTTAGGGCTTTGTTTGTGACACCTTTGTAAATATGTTGCCAAATCCTCATCCTTAACCCTATGAACATGAAACTTGGTGAAGTAGTTCCTGACATGTTAAGCTATCATTTGGCTTTGGTCCTACTAATTTCCCATGTATTATCACTATTTATCATTTAATTGAAGTTAGCATACATTTTTGGACTTCATTTGATTGTGTTTTTGCATGCTTTGACATGTTGAATTAATTCCCATAGTTCCTTTTATCCAAATTGCTTGAAAATTGACATGTAGCTTGTTGAATGTCCTCTGTTTAGGATATAATTTTTGTGGAATTTTCCATGCTGTTTTGGTATTTTTTGTGATGTGATCTTGCTGGTTGCTCATATGTGATTTACATTTGCTTCCTTTGCCTTACATGATGCATAAATTGAAATAGGGGCATAGTTTGGATGTGGGACCAATTGGGATCCCTTTGTAATTGAAATATCTTGGTTTTGATTATGATTTACTTGCTGTTTTAGGATTTTTCCATCCTTTGGACCCTAGGCTTGGCCTAGTGGTCTTGTTACTTATGTTTGAGCTTGACTTTGACTTTTCAGGTTAAAAAGCTAATGCCTTAAGGAGGTTGATGCATAATTGAGTTGAAATCATTTGACCAATTGTTTGTTTTGTAGGGCTTGGTTCACTTGACCTTTGTGCTATGCACATGTCGCACATTATTGTTTGATTGTACATTGGTTGATTCCTATGTTATTGTTTTGTTTATGTTGGGATGCTGATTCTGTTTGACTGATTCCAGGTACCCTTAGTTGCTCAGTTCTCTTAAGAACTTGCATTGCTTTGCTTATAAGCAATTAGCATTGAGGTATTGCACCTTCCTCTTCATGTAGTCTGGAGACCCGGCCCGTTATTTGGCCGGGCAAACTGTCTGAAGTCCTCCTTAAGAGGCAATGCTTGTGTATGTTTATATTTGTCCCAAGCAGGAAAAGTCCTCATTCGAGGCAATTGGTGGATCAAAGAGATAAGTAGCCTATCTCCCACTATTCCGTGTGTCTTCTCCTTGCTCCCATTACATGGTTGTAGCATTGAGATCCAAACCCAAGATCTATCGAGTCTAATCGGGGAAAGAGTTCCATCTTTCTGAACTCCCCCACATTCTTATATTTACATGCTCTCTCGGACCTGAGATAGAAGCAATGAGGCACACCCCTCATATCCTTTCATCTGCTTCACCTTAGCCTCTCAATGGCAAGGTTAAGAGCGACACGTACCTCTTACAGTGGACTTTCATAGTCAAACCCTTTTGCTTGAGCCTCATTGAATGGTTATAGCGTGTGCTACTTGAATTTATGTGATTGATTACTTGATTCATTTATACATGATTACTTGATTGCCATTGTGCATTTACTATCATTGATCGCCGTTGTGCATTTATCATCTTTGTTTGCCATTAGTGCATGATCATTTCTTTTGTCCTTGTGACATCGATGTTTTCCCATTGAGGAACCAGTTATAAGTCCCTGTGAGTTGGCATCTGTTCCCATGACATGGAAGAGATAGAGTGTAAGACCTCACTGGTCACTCATATCTTCTGTGCTCTTTGTTAGAGCATTGTTGTTGTATGTGAGGATTCATTGTAAGTCCCTGTGATGTGGCATTTGTTTTCCTATGATCATACTGTGGAGGTTAACATAAGTCCAGATGGATTGGCAGTTGACTTCCCTGTTTTGTTTTTTTGTTTTATTTTGATGGAGATTAGTGTAAGTCCATAGAGTGGCTTCTGATATCCTTACTTGTTCTAGGAGACAGGTATAAGACCATTGAGTGGCATCCAGTATCCGCTTTTATTTACTTTCATCTGTTACCATGTTCATATCATTGCTCATTGCCTATTCCTAAGGACCCGCTTGAATCATCTTCTATATGATTTCAAGAGGTGGACCCTCCTAAGAGGTTTTACATTCACTCTTCCATTATCCATTCATCCCATTGTGTCTTAAACCTTTTCACACATACTTTTAAAACTTGAAATAAGTGTTGTGCAAACATTCTCACCTCTTTCCAAATTAGAAACTTGGACCTTAAGTCCATGATTTTTCCAAACTTCATTTTTGTAAATACTTCATTCTGAATTGACTTTAATCATACTTTGACCTTTTTGTAAATAATCCAAATAACTTCACCCATTCAAGTGATTTTGTGGCTTTGTCCATGTTTGTTAAGTCTTCATACATTAGCTATAGGTTTGATTTACCCTAGTTGGTTGATATTAATCTCACCTATTTGTCCTTAGTAGATGAATTGTAAGTCTTCCTTGCCTATTATAGGGTTAACCCCTCTCTGGCAAGTTGAAGCTTTTCTCACATGGTGGACTAGTTGTTATATAAGGTTGAGTTTTCTCCCGTGGGTAACGTAAGACCTTTGAGCTTGTGTTTTAAAATTGAATCCACTAACTTTTGGAAGTTTTTAGCCGAACTACGGCGTTTTGATCCTTACCTTTGATGGAAGGTACGTAGGCAACGGGTTCATCCGTTCGAACACAAAAATAATTAACTTGTACATTCTTTCCTCATCATCCCAATCATGTTTGCACAATACTTATGTCATGACAAATAATAATTTTCAAACAACAAAGTGTGAAAAGGGCTCCCTAGGAGTACCTAGGACGTGATGGGTGCCTAACACCTTCCCATTGCGTAATTTACCCCTTACCCAGACTCTCTGATCTTTTTATTAGTTTTCTACGTGTAAAACTTCTTAGGCTTTTGTTCGCTTTTTAGCCAGTCCTTAGGATAAATAAAAGTGCGGTGGCGACTCTATGTTCATTGTATACTTTGCTTATGATTTAATTGATAGATCATATAGTAACGAATACACCGCTACAGTTGGGTCAACCTGTCCTAGAATAGTAACCGGGTTCTAGAAGAATCTCAAATTATTGACCTTCCTTTAAGTCCACTTCAGTGCAACGCCAAGTGGTTGACCAAAGCTTCCCTAAAGTCCAATCTCAAAGAGTGTAGTATCGAGTCTCAACCAACCCCAGTCGGAACCGAAGTCAGTTATCTCACTACTTTCTAATGGCTAGGATAAGTCAATTAGGGTTCTAAAGGTCTGGTTAATGCTTTGATGACACCACGCGGAAGCCAAATTTTTCCTCAAGTAAACATGAGGAACATCAGGACATCCAAAGTGTCACATTAACCGTAGCCATCATTTTGACCATTCCAGTATACGCCGGATAGTCGCGATGATCTTTTGCTACTTACCTAAGGTACACTAGATCCGGGTGTAGGATCTTTCACTTAAGCATGAAATACCCAAGCAATCCCTTAAAAGTAAATCAGACAATTTAAATAAGTGATCTTGTTTTTAAGGTAACCTCTCTTTTAGACGCTCCCCAGCAGAGTCGTCAGTTCTGTCATACGGTGAACTGACTTTTGGTGTGTTTTTGCTTTGGAAAGCAAATGTCGCGGTTAGCAAGAGTCGCCACCGACTTTTGTTTTATCCCATAAGGAAAGGTGGAAAAGAACAGGAAAGACCTTAATTAGATTTTGGGTTCGGGAGGTACATTATACAAAGGGAAGGTGTTAGCATCCTTTGTATCCATGGTTATCCATGGGCTCTTAATTGCTTGATCACTTATGTTATTTTTCTTGTCTGAAAAAGTGTTTGTGAACTGCTTAGAAAATGTTTTGAAAAGAGAGTTTAACTTTGTAATGATTCTTGTACGAATGTATACAAAGTATTTATCTTGTTTAATTTTGAAAGCGGTTTAGAAAAATATAACTTGGCAATGATTCTAGTACGAATGTATACCAAGTGGTGATTTTCTAGTATTTGTTTTACAAAGTGTGATGTATGAAAAACGTTTTAGGTTGTGAGTCAACAATTAAGAGTTATACCTACCCAAGGTCTTTATGGGCATTTCCTATCCTTATGAGGGTAAAACTGTCCTTACTATTGAGAAGTAAGTAGTTTTATCCTTTGGATGTAAAAGAGTCATCGTAGGGTCATCGATTGGTCATGGAAGGCAATATTTGTAAGGATACCTTAGCATTCGAAGGGACGATCATCATTAACCGTAGGCTACAACGACGGGTCATCGAGGGACAAAATCATATATTCGCAGGCAACATCCGAGGGACTATGATTTATTTTATAGGGACATGATGATTTAACCGAAGGGTCTTTGCTAAGTGTATCCCCACATTCGCGGGACATGACCATAATACCGTAATACCGTAAGGCAACAAAGAGAGGTCCAAGATCACATATTCAAAGGCAATATTTTATAATCACTTAGGTAATTAGGATGAATCTCCATATTATAATCAATTAGGTAATTAGGATGAATCTCCACATTAAAAATCAATTAAGTAATTAGGATGAATCTCCACAAGGGTATCCCACAAATAAAGTGGAATACCTAGCAAGCTACCTTTTCCGGGAGCATATGAACCCTTACAAAATTGAGCAAACAGGTCAGAATACCAAATCAGGGTGCGGTCAAGAGTTGCACCCAACAAAAGGCATCATAACAGAAATAGTGTTAGGTGAATAATGTATGATTACAATAAAACATGTCAGATAAGCAAAAATCAGAACGAAAAAATCAGCGACTGTCACGTTCGCTCCTGCCTCGCCTAGCGACGGCTTAGCGAATGCTCGCTTAGCGATGTGCTAGCGAGCGGCTGCGGGTTCTGGTTTTAATAACAGTACAATTCCAGAAAGCTCCAAACCCTATGGCATCCATAATAGAAATTACATGGTTAAACGTTCAAGACATTCATACATACTTAAATTCACATGCAAAAACTTAAGATATTTCTATAGATTCAATCATAATGCCACATGCAAGTTAAGAACATAAAGCGGTAATAGTAATGCAAACCTGTTTGCAACTGAATTGCAACCTTGAATTGGCAAGTCTCTCTTAGGGTTGGCGCCGGATTGAGTTGGGCGGAGATAACCTTGGTGCAGATGAGTTTCCTTCAGGGTTTCCTTTAGGGTTGCTCTGAATTCTCTGGGTTAGCCTCCAGGGTTTGCTGTGCCTTCTCTCTATCTCCCCCTTTTTCCTTTTTTTCTGAATGAGGTCCTTGGTATTTATAATAGTTTTTGTGACCTAATGGGCTCAGAATGAAGCCCAGAATTTTCTGGTATTCGCAAGCTTCGCTAGGCGAGTGGCATAGCGAAGAGTTCGCTAGGCGAAGGAGTTGCTCGCCTAGCGAGCATGCCAGTTTGGGCCATTTTCTGGATTTGGCCATCTGTGAGCTGGGTCTTGGTTCCTTTAAGGTCAATGCCTTGGAAAATAAGTTGGAGTGCCTTAAAAAATGCCTTGTAACATTAACGGGCAAATTTTGGGGTATGACAGTATCTAAGTATTAAATTATGTTTGCAGCAAATATGCCTAAAGGGAGAAACAAGGAATCAATCATGGTACCTGGACAGAGGATGCTCATGACATATGAAGGGAGAAAAATATATGTTCCAAACCCTGACTCTGAAAGAGGAAGGAAGTGTGGGGTTTGGAGGAGGGCAGAAAGGGAAGATCATTGGTATGTGTATTATTGGTAATTCCTTAATATTTGTTAATAATGTTTGGTTAGTAAGTAGACTCAAACATAACCTACTGAGCATTAGTCAATTTTTTGACTGTGGTTATGAAGTCTTGTTTAATAAGAACTTACGTTCAGTTATCAATTAATCTGACAAATCCATTTTATTCAGAGGTAAGAGAAAGGGAAATGTTTATAAAATTAATCTTTTTGAATTGACTGGTCAGAAGGTAGTTTTCCTGTTGGCACTACTTCAATCAATGGGAAGAAATATGGATTAGTCATTGTTGATGACTATAGAAGATGGACTCGAATTAAGTTCTTTAGAACTAAAGATGAATCATATGAGGTATTTAGCATCTTCTGCACGCAAGTTCAATCTGAAAAGGAATCAAAGATTTTAAAAGTTAGAAGTGATCATGGTGGTGAGTTTGAAAATGAGCCATTTGAGTTTTTTTGTGAAAAGCATGGAATTATCCATGAGTTCTCTTCTCTTATAACTCCTTAACAAAAATGGAGTTGTAGAAATAAAAAACATGTCCTTACAATATATGGCTAGAACCATGATCCATGAAAATCACCTTCCAAAATAATTGTGGGCAGAAGCTATTAATACATCCTGTTATGTTCAGAACATGATCTATATCAGACCAATTCTGAACAAAAAATCATATGAATTATTTAAAGGGAGAAAGACAAGAATGTATTATTTTCATCAGTTTGGTTGTACATGTTACATTATGAACAATAGAGTCTATCTAAAGAAATTTGATGTTAAAGCTCAAAAGGGTGTCTTTTTAGGATACTCTGAATGCTCTAAAGCCTACAGGGTGTATAACTCTGAAACCATAATGGTTTAAGAGTTTATACATATCAAGTTTAATGACAAAGAGCCTGACTATCATATGTTAGAGCTTGTTTAAAGTTTTGTAGATATTCAGGTTTCTGAAGGTCATCTAGAGGCTGGACCATCAGAAATTAGGAGCTCAAAAGTTGTTCAACCAGAAGCTGACCCCACTTCTAAAGCTCACCCAAACGTTTTATATTATGAAGAAGTCAAAAACGGTTCAGAAGTTTCAAGTTAACCCAAGAAGTCTTTCAAGTATAAAGTTTTTCATCCATAAGAGCTAATCATTTGAAATAAAGGTGATCCCTTAAGAACTAGATCAACATTCAGAGATGATAACTCTATGCTAGGATTTATTTCCTTGATAGAGCCAACTTCTTTTTATGAAGCTTTATCAGATGGTGGATGGATTATAGTTATGCGAGAAAAATTGAACCTGTTCCAGAGGAATGATGTTTGGGATCTGGTCCTTAGAATAAGTCAGAAGAATATTATTGGAACAAAATGGGTGTTCAGAAACAAACTGAATGAGCAAGGAGAGATGGTAAGAAATAAGGCTAGACTTGTATCTCATGGCTACAATCATCTAGAAGGTATAAATTTATATGAAACCTTCGCACTTGTTGCAAGGTTAGAGGCAATCAGACTTCTTATCTCTTATGTTATTAATCATGATATTGTTTTATATTAAATGGATGTCAACAATGCTTTCTTAAATGGATTCGTTTATGAAGAGATCTATGTCAAACACCCCCTGGGTTTGAGGACTTAGTCCACCCATATTTTGTTTTTAAACACAAGAAATTCTTTTATGGACTCTAACAAGCCCCAAGAACTTGGTATGAGAGACTGAGCAATTTCTTATTAAAAATGGTTTTCATAAAGGTATGGTTGACACTACACTGTTCAGAAAAACTCTGAAAGGAAATCTTAATTGAACAAGTTTATATTCATGAATACATTTTGGTTCTACTAATGCCTCTATTTGCAAAGAAATTTCTGAGACTATGCAGGCTAAGTTTGAGATAAGCATGATGGGAGAATTGAAGTTCTTCCTAGGAATTAAAATCAACCAAAGTAAAAAATGGAACTCATGTTCATCAGTCCTAGTACACAAAGGAGCTTCTGAAGAATTTTAATCTTGAAGACTGTAAGATTATATCAACTCCTATGCATTCAACATGCTATCTGAACAAAGGGGAAAGTATCACCAAGAGGGATCAGAAGTTGTATAGAGGTATGATCGATTCCTTACTTTACCTTACAACTTCTAGGCCTAATATATTGTTCAGTGTTTATCTGTGTGCAAGATTTTAATCAGGTCCTAGAGAGGCTCACTTAACCGTTGTTAAGAGAATATTTAGGTATCTGAAAGGAACAACAAATCTAGGACTTCTTTATGAAAATCCCTAGATTATAAGCTAGTTGGATTATGTGATGCTGATTATGCTGGAGATAGAATTGAGAGAAAATCCACCAGTGGAAACTGTCAATACATTAAGGTCAGAATCATTTATTTTAAAAACGCATTCAGTATGTATTGATGCATAGCCATTTGTATCGACCCATTGACTCATTTTTCATGAAAAATCATAATTTTAACTTGCAATGGCCTATTTAATAATATTTTACATGTTCTATTATGATGATGCACATCTAGACATAGACCGTAAGATCCAATATACACAAAGTACTAAGTGACCTAATTTTGACATCATTCAAAACATATCTAAGGAGAATAGTGCACTCACATACTCCCCATTTTTTATGATGGCAAAACTTACGAAGCACTTGGTGTCTTTATCAAATCGAAGCTCCCCCTGAATATGTATATCATAAAACCTTGTACTTCTCCCCCTTTAATGACATCAAAAAGAGACAAAGATGAAAAATGTAATACGTATCGTTGAAAATACATAACAACATATAAATCACTCAGACGTTGCAAAGAGTAAAAGGTCCAACAAAAATGTGCACTCACACATAATTACATCTAAGTGAACCAAAGAATATACATAAATACTCAACCAAACAGACAAAAATAGATGAAATTCATAACATAATTGTTAGAAGGTTACAATAGAATAACAAAACAAGCATAAAGACGTCAAAATATAAATGCATGCATAGAGAATATTGTCCACAAGGAAGCCTAACTAATGACCACGACCACAACCTTGACCTCTACCTCGACCTCTACCCCAGAACCATGTTGCACCATTAACTCCATATTCGGAATCCCATAAATCACACATCTCCTGGTAAAATGAAAGATAATGTCGAATATCTTTATCACGAATCATATCACGAATGCCAGCATGAGTTGTCGCATGGTTGGAAGCCATGTTTTGAGGAATCTCATTGAATTTCTCTGTAGCATACGAGGCAAAGCTGTTGAAATTATTGTCATGGGATGTAATATGTTTATGAACTTCTCTAAAACGCTATGCTTGAGCAACCTCAAACTCGTCATTCCTACGTGACTCTTCTTCATGGCATTCGCGTTGCTTAACATGCATGTTCTCGAGCAAGGTAAGAATGGATGATTCATCACCAATTGAGCCAATACCAAAGGGGTTTCTGTAAGTAATGCCATGTTGAGTCCATGAGTTATACTGGCACTAAGCTCATCCTTGTGAGTCTTCATATTTAGTTGCACCACCTTGTCATACATTATCATCATCAAGATGAGTGTCAACCATGTCTACATCTACATTGGGAGCTTTTTCTTCTACCTATTGTTTATCAATACCAACTCAGTTGGGTCATCAAAGTTATAAATAATCTTACTTGATCCTTTCATCTTGTAGTAGTAAACCTTGAGATCATCATCCCAATGATATCCCATGTGTTTCATTGTGCTCGTGTTGAATTCTTGAGCTTGACCAGGAGACATGTTCTGAAGGTTTCGCACACTAATACTAAAGTGTTGAAGAAACTTTGAAATCATGGAAGCATATCATAAGAATGATCCTCGGTTACATTCCCTAACAACAAACATTTGCGCCATAAAGTAGTTTGACCAACTTATAAACATTTTACTTTGAAGAAGATACATAAGATATACCTCAGCTATGTCAAGACGAGAATGGCCTCATTTCCTTTGGCGCAACACCTGAGTTACAATCCGATGAAGGATACGAGAAATTCTCTTCAAGAAGCCTATTGACACGATATCCATGGCGTAATCTGGCCGTGGAGCTTTTAGACACAAATTGAGGTAAATTTTCAAATCAAAGTTAGAATGATAAGAATGATCAGATAAAGTGACATGCCAAGAGAGTATAGAAATACCAAAAACTTCCCTCCACGTGTCATCCGTGACATGGTAGGTGTGTTTTCCCATCTCAAACAGAAATTTATATCCTATCCTTGATTCTAGCCCAGCATAAAAGACTCGTATTAAGTCTCCATTATAGTCAATGGAAACCTTCAAGAGATTGTTAATCTCTTGATGTTCCATAAGCTCAACGATCTCATTAATGGGTAATGTGTTGGCAACAACGTGATCATAAACATGTTACTTCATAAAAGGTCTATGTCAGAAAGATTTCTTAAAGTCTTCAAGACAAGAGGGGGGTAAAAGAGATAAATCACTGACATGTGTTAAGGATGAAGTGCCTGCAACAGTTTTGCCTTTCTTCATTTTGGGAGGCATGATTTTTGGATTTGAAGAGATGCACACCAAGTGTTTGAGAAAAAGTATGAATGAAAAAGGCTTGATTTGAAGTGAGATTTGAATAACCTAAACTACCCAACTTAAGAAAATCAATTCCTAATGACACAAAGTAGAAAATTATAGATGAAGATGATTTATTTTTGAAAATAGGAGAGAAAATATCTTATAAAGATTTTCTCAAAAAGGGAAATTTGACCTAGGTTGGCTTGGGAAAAAAAGAGAGGTTGCAAAAATAAGAGAATGAGTGTTTAAGAGTAGAAAATAAGGTTGGCGCATGGAAAGAGAGAGGAAAATTGAATTTTGGATGTTAATAGGATTACCCATGGGCCTTGGAGTTGACTTCAGCAACCCAAAATAAATACAAAGCAACGAGTGTAACGACTCATCCGATATTGGAGTCAATACAAATCATAAATGTATTGAGTCTAAAATCCTTAGTATCAATACAACCTGTACAAAATAAAATTGTTGAAAAAGAAAACATTTTCTAGACCTAAGATGAACTTAGTCAAGGCATTCATTGCGGACTTAGTAGAATTTATGCAAAAACTAAAAATTTTCATTAAAAAAAACATGTTCAAACACAAATATCATTAACATAATTCAAATGTAAGGAGCTAATGATATGATGTTACTATAAACAGATAAGTTAAAAATACTCAAGGGTTACTCAATGAACTTTTTGGAAGTGAACAACCATGAAATTTTATCATACATCAAAATATATTTCACAATCATGGATCATAAACATGCAATCAAATGAATGAGTCAAAGATATGCAAACATATTACATAAAGAACTTAAGTACCAAGAGATAGTTTGAGAATGGTATTATATCATAAGATGATAGACAAAGGATGCACTCAAATGAACCAAAACTTTCAAAAGAAGGTTAAAAGAAAATATAAAGAGTGCATGCAACAATATATATTAGGAAATATTTGAGATATCGAGAATGTCCAATTCCCGATGAATATTGAAAAATATCTCAGTCGCAAGAGGTTTTGTAAAAATATCGGGACGTTGATTTTTACTATCAACATGCTCAAACACGGCATCGCCTTTTTCAACATGGCCTTGTAGGAAATGTTGATGTATCTCAAAATGTTTAGTACGAGAATGTAGCACTAGATTTTTTGTTAGACTAATTGCACTATTGTTATCGCACATTATTGGAATACGCTGAATTTTAATATCGAAGTCAAGTATTGTTGTTTGAGCCATAAAATTTGAGCATAAAAATTATCGGTTGCGACGTATTCCCCCTATGCAGTTGACAAATCCATAGTGACTTACTTCTTACTATGCCAACTAAATAAGGAGTTTGAAAGGGTGTGGTAAGTTCCACTAGTACTCTTTCTATCTAATTTGCAACTGGAAAAATCGGAATCGAAGCAACCAACCAAACTACAATCTCTACCCTTGGAAAACCAAAGCCCATACTTAGAAGTACCATGAAGATATCTAAGGATGCACATTACAACTTTTAAATGTGATTCCTTAGAAGCGGATTGATATCGAGCATACATACATACACTAAAAATAATATCAGGCATAGATGCAGTAAGATATAAGAGTGATCCAATCATACATCTATACCTTTTGATGTAAACATCCTTACCTTTTCAACTCTTTCCAAGTTTTCGTTTATAGGCATTGGCATGTCAATTGACTTTTCATCTTGCATTCCTAAGCGTTTAAGCAACTATTGGTAATGCTTAGTTTGACACACAAATGTCCCTTCTTTTAGATACTTGATTTGAAGTCCAAGAAAGTAATTCAACTCCCTTATTAGACTCATCTCAAATTCTCCCTGCATAAGCTTAGAAAACTCTTCGACCAGTTGCATGTTAGTAGAACCAAACATAATGTCATAAATTTGACTAGAAGAGAACATTTTCTTTGATGCTTAATGAAAAGTGTTGTATCTACCTTCTCTCTAGAGTATCCTTGATCAAGTAAGAACTTACTAAGTCTCTCATACCAAGCCCTAGGAGCTTATTTGAGACCATACAAAGCTCATTTTAGTTTTAAAACATGATTTGGATACTCATGATTTTCAAAATCGGGAGGTTGTGAAAATACACTTTCTCATTTATATATCCATTAAGGAAAGCTTTTTTCATGTCCATTTGAAATAATTTGAAGTCTTTAGAACATGCATATGCTAGTAAAAGGCGTATAGCCTTGAGGCGAGAAATCAGAGCATAATTTTCCTCATAATATTTCCCTCCTCTTGGTTATATCCTTGAGCCACTAGCCGGGCCTTGTTCCTAGTTAGCACATTGTTTTCGTCTAGTTTATTTCTAGAAACCAACTTAGTGCCAATGGTTTGACGATCTTGCGGAGGTGGGACTATCATTAGCCAATGCTCATCAATCAATGCATCTTGTGTGTTTTTAGGTTCAACTTGTGAAACAAAAGCAAAGTGATAACATAAATTACTTAGCTTATAGTGTGTTGTCACGCCTTTGGTGATGTCTCCAAGAATATTTTCAATTGGGTCATATTTGGAGGACCTCCAAGCCAAAGGAAGATCGTCCACTTTAGTTATGCTTTCATCCTTATTCTTTTTAGCTTTGTTATCCTCCTCCTTCTCAGGTTTTACCGCGTCAGGATGATCAATTCCTTTTCTGGCGTCTTTGAGCATGTCTTCAGAAGATACACCTGCATCATGAAAAGAAATACATTTACCAACATTTCTAGGATAAGATTAATAAAAATTAGCATGAAAGGACTCTTCAACAGTAAGTAATCTTTTATTCTACACTCTATAAGCTTTGTTTGAATGAGAGTATCCGAGAAAGATACATTCATCAGCTTTTGCATCAAACTTCCCAAGGTTATCCTTACCATCATTTAAGATAAAACATTTGCATCTGAAGACATGAATATGTGATAAATTTGGCTTTCTACCTTTTAAAAGTTCATAAGGTTTCCTGTTCAAAATAGGATGAATAATTATCCTATTTAAAATATAACACGGTGTTCTAATAGCATCGGCCCAAAGTATTTTGGTAGACTACTCTCATTGATCATAGTTCTTGCCAACTCTTCTAAAATTTTGTTTTTACGCTCTATAACACCATTTTGTTGTGGAGTTATTGGAGCAGAAAAATTATGTTCAATACCATGTTTATCATAATAATGTTCAAATAGGTGGTTTTCAAATTCACCTCCATGATCGCTTCGAATAGAAACTATGTTTGAACTTAATTTATTTTGGAATAACTTTGCAAAATATGTGAAAGCTAAAAAAGTCTCATCTTTACTATGCAAAAATATAGTCCAAAAAAATCTAGAGTAATCGTCTATTATATTGTCCTAGAAGGACCAAAAAGATCCATATGGAGAAGCTCGGGAGGTATAGAAGTTGAAACAATATTTTTGGATTTAATATAGAGCCTTGTTTGCTTTCCCATTTGGTCTGCATCACATAGGTTGTCTTTTGAAAATATAATTTTCGATAGATCGATAACTAGATATTTTGAGACAACTTTATTGAGTAGATCAAAAACCTTCACTCATGGTTACTAAACACTTAGTACTTGTTAATGATACATCAGTCAAGTTAAGCATTTACATGTTGTTAAGCCTCAAGCGCTTAAACGAATAATCTTTCTTGTCATTGTATGCAACAAGTATTTGTAAAATTTATTTTATAACCTTTGTCTCATAGTTGACTCATGCTAAGCAGATTATGTTTAATACCTTCTACAAGTATTACGCAAGAGATAATAATAGAAGATGGATTACCTAAACTACCTTTATCAAGTATTGCACCCTTATTTTTTTCTCAGTAGGTCACAAAACCCTTCTTTTTTAGAGTGAAGTCAATGAATATGGAAATGTCACTCGTCATATGCCTTGAGCAACCACTATCAAGAAACCAAATTCTTTCCATGGAGCCAAGACATTCAACCTACAAGATCAAACAAGAGTGATAGGTATCCAATTTTCATTAGGTCCTTGAGAGTGAACGGAAATATTGTTGCATTTGGGAAACCATTGAAATACACCTTTAGGAACCAAAAATCTCCTAAATTTGCAGTTAGCAATGGTATGACCTTTCTTACAACAATAGTGACAAGTCAAATGATGATGTGAATGAATTTAGATATTATAATCCCTTACCACAAAATTGTACTTCTTGTACGACACATTTAAAGATATCTTGAATTTTGAAGGGTTAGTAGTGAAGGTGACCCTTGGTTCTAAGGCATTGTTTAATTTGGCTTTTAGAGTTATAACCTCTTTTTTCCAAATATGACAAGTCTCATAACCAAACCAAGAAGATTTATCTTCCTCAACATCAACTTTTGAATCATCTAACATGGATTGCTTAAGAGCTTCCATTTGTTTTTCTGTTTCTAAAACTTTGGCTTCTAAGTATGAAAAAATTCTTTTATTTGAATCCAACCTTTTAAAAGCATCTACAACTTCACCATATAGATTTTCAAAAGCGGTTTGTAATTCAAAATAAGACATATCATCAATAGTTTCATATTTAGAATGACTTATATTTTTCTTCTTATGATTGTCTAAACAAATGAGCTTTTTCTCATGTTCTTCAGGCTTACCAAACAAAGCTTAACATGACACATTGAATGACTTCTCCTTCAAAGTCACTTCAGTGTCTTGCAACATGTCAAACTATGCAAATCTCCTTGGAATGTTTCTGATTCTTTTTAGCCTCTAAACTTGTTCAGAATCTCCTTCGGATGTTGGAACAGTATCAAATGCTAGAACCTCATAAGTACCACCTTAAGAGGCATGGCCATCTTCAAAGTCTGGAACATTCCCAGAGTCTGGATCTCCAACAGATTATGAATCACCATTAGAATCTGGATCAGAATCAGATTCACCTTCAAAGTCAGAGTCGTCTTCAGAGTCAGCTTCTTCTTCAAAGTCAGCTTCTTCTTCAGAGTCATCTTCTGACTCTGACTCATCTTCAGAATCCTCGCATTCTGACTCTTCTTTATAACCTTCAAATTTTGACTCATCTTTTGATTTTGACTCATATTCAGAATCAGACTCGACTTCAAATTTAGAGTCACATTCTGACTCTGACTCATATTCAGAGTCTCCTTCATAATCAGAAATCATCAATCGCACAGATTCATCATCATCAAATTCATAAGCCATCAATAACACATGTTCATCATCAGAATCTCATCTGGCTATGTTTGCTTCTTCTAACTTCCTTTCCTTGTTTGACCAATAATCAGCAACGAAGTGGCCAAACTTCTTACAACAGTAGAGCTAAACTTTCTTCTCGTCATACTTTTCCTTCCCATTCTGAGCACTCTTTTTTCTTGCAGAAGTTGAGGTTTCTGACTTCTGAACACCATCATATCTCTTCCTGGCTTCTGACCAAGACTGCTTTTGATATTTCTTACCAGAAGTTGCTTTCAAAGCCTGTTGCTCTACCTCCATTTCAGAATTTCTCTCAGTCAGATGCAACTCCTGTGCCTCTAGACTTCTTTGCAACTCTTCTATCCTCGTGGTGCTAAGATCCTTAGAATGTTCAATTGCTACAACTATGTAATCAAATTGAGGAGTAAGGGATCTACGTACCTTCTCAATGATACTTTCTTCAGAGAGAGTTGCTCCACACGACTTCATCTCATTTTTTATCAGAATTACTCTGGAGATATAGTCAGATACCTTCTCATTGTTCTTCATGTTAGGATTCTCATATTGCTTACGTAGATACTGAAGCTTTACCTTCTTCACTAATACATCACTATCGTAGCACTATACCTGTATGTCCCACGCATCCTTCACCTTCGTCGAATCAACAATTTTCTCAACCACGTTCACATTCACACACTGATGGATGTAAAATAACGTCTTTTGATCCTTCTTCCTCATATCACGCTGATCATTTCTCTGTGCATCTGTATCTGTTGCATTTTCAACAACCGAAATGCAACCTTCATTGACGAGATCAAGAACATCTTGAGCGCAAAACAACACACGCATCTGAATCATCCAACGATTCCAGTTCTTGCCATCGAACACTGGAAGCTTGGTACTCAGATTACTGTTTATGTTCATCTTCAACCTTGTGCAAAACTCAATCTCACCAAACACTAGTGTTTCTTAATCCCGTAGAATCAAGAAATTCGATTTTGTTACGATTCCAATCAAAAGTTCAACATGAACTCAAGAAATGAAATCAATCACACAACGCCTTACCCTTCACTCGTGTTTCTTTGTGGATCTGAATCGGAGTTCTAGATATTAATTGTTGGTGCAAAAGGTGAAATAGATGAAGATGAAAGAAGAGAGAGAAGAGAAAATAACAAAACTTCCACTACTCTACTAAAGCGGTTACAGTAAATGGTTGCGCGCACACACACACGCTGCTACACAGACTACTCTTACAACTATTACATATTTAATGGATAAGCATACTATTACTTATATACACAAACAATAATATCACGTAGAAAAAATTCTAAAATACTGAATTACCCTTCAACAGAAACAAAGAGACAAAGAGAAAACAAAGATGAAAAAAATATTGGTTTAATGCGTGAGCGCAATGACAAGTAATGCAGTATACACTGAGTCCAAGGAGATGCAAATTTATGGTTGTAGAATGCAAGATGGGAGAAGAATGATATTTGGATGCATGAAGAATGATATTTGGATGCATGGTGGAAGATGATGCATGAGAAGAAGGAAAATAGAGAGAAACAGGTGATTTATGGTTGTAGAATGCATGATGGGAGAAGAATGATATTTGGATGCATGGTGGAAGATGATGCATGAGAAGAAGGAAAATAGAGAGAAACTGATGTTTCGGGCATGATAAATGAATAAATAGAATAGGATTAATATTAATTATATTATTTTAAATTACAAAATCATTTTTCTTATTTTATATTAAATGACGTGCCACATTTTATTTAATTGGCACCATATTGTCATTCACATTTCAGGTGTCATCAATCAAATGAAAATATCAACTATCCAAAATTAACTGGAGATAAAAAAAATTCAAAAATTGTTAAATAGATGATCCAGGCTGAATTTGGATTTAATTTATCTTGTTGAGAATGAATGATTTGAGGATGTTGCTTAAGAATAAGAAAATTATCAAATTATCTTTATGAGTAATTATCATTTCGATTGTGAAATTGCAAGGAAATGAATAATAACAATTTAATAATAATTATTTTAAAAAAAACACCAAAGTATTACTTAAAATATAAAAATGGATAAAATAAAATGTAATCAATCATACATTAAAAAATATGCGAAAGTATAAAAATATTAAAAAATAATTAAAAAACACACAAAATAAAAAAATATATATATCCTTTTAGGGTTTTCAAATCTAGAAAACTTCCAAAAGGTACATGCATATATATACTTTCATTATTAAATCCTAACTAATAAGGGCATAGAAGAAAATATTTAGTAAATTAATAAATAATTAATTTTCATAATGTTTCAGGTTGTTGAAATCAATCAAGATCTTCAGTACCATCTTCATTAATTCCAAGTTCCTTGAGGACTTGAGCACAACCAGGTAGACGCTCTTTCTTAAGGAAACCAAGAGGGCTAGTGGTACGAATAGGAGACACAATTCCATTGTTGTTTGTGATGCTAACCTTAGCAGCTTGTTCCAAGTGAGATTCTGAGTCAACCTCTGCACAATCTGGTCTAGGGCTTTTCACAAGCACAACTTGACATTCCTCGTCTTCATGGTCTCCATCTACCTGTATTTTGTATGATCCAGTTGCATCTGTTGTTGCTTCTTTAGTGAATGTCACTGTTCCGTTTTCTTCTTTGCACTCCACACGTACGGTGGCACCTATTGTCACACGTGTATTAAGTAATAACTTCATATTTTTTATGAATATTTAGTTTCAACGTATGCATGCATGTGAAATACATGAACTTGGATTCTAAACCTAATTATATATATAATCGCATCAGCATCGTATATGGTGACGCGGCTAATGATCTCTACAGTCGCATCAGTATCATGCATGGTGACATGCGTGGTGATCAGCATCATGCATGGTAATGCGGCTAATGATCTCTACGGCCGCATCAGTATGATGCATGCATGGTGATCAGCATCATGCATGGTAATGCGGCCAATAATCTCTACGGTCGTATCAGTATGATGCATGGTGACATGCATGATGATCAGCATCATGCATGGCAATACGGCTAATGATTTCCATAGCCGCATCAGTATGATGTAGAGTGACATGCATGGTGATCAGCATCGCATGGTAATGCGGCCAATAATCTCTACGACCGTATCAGTATGATGCATGGTAACATGCATGATGATCAACATCATGCATGGTAATACGGCTAATGATCTCCATAGCCGTATCAGTATGATGTAAAGTGACATGCATGGTGATCAGCATCATGCATGGTAATGCGGCCAATAATCTCTACGACCGTATCAGTATGATGCATGGTGACATGCATGATGATCAGCATCATGCATGGTAATACGACTAATGATCCCCATAGCCGCATCAGTATGATGTAGAGTGACATGCATGGTGATCAGCATCATGCATGGTAATACATAATATGGCTAATGATCTCTACGGGTGCATTAGTATGATGCATGGTGACATAAACGGTGATCAGCATCATGCACGATAATGCGGCTAATGATCTCTACGGCCGCATCAGTATGATGCATGGTGATCATCATCATGCATGGTAATGCGGCTAATAGTATCTCAGACCGCATTAGTATGATGCATGGCGACATGCATGGTGATAAGCATCGTGCATGGTGATGCGGCAAACGATCTCTACAACGGCATCATTATGATGCATGTTGATATGACGGTAGAGAAATTAGGATCGAAAAATGTATGTACCTTCCAAGAACTCGGTCAATTTGGTGATGAATTGGGTGCGACATGTGTCACAATAAACAAAACCCTCAATGGAGAAGCGATCATTGATGCTATAAGCAGAACCAAAGAAAGACACGAAGCAAAGGGCAGAGACAAGGATGATTGCAGACTTTGCCATTGTTCTTATGGGTTTTTTGAAAATTAATTTGTTTCTAAATAAGATCTACTGTTTATAATGAAGAGAAGATTGCATTTTATACTTAAAATTAATGGATTAAACTAATTTTGTTTATTTGTTCGGTTTGTAATATGAGGCTCTAATTTCTCCTATTGTTTGAGGATGGTAGAAATTTATGTTTTGACCCGTTTTATCCTCTCCTTTATCAAGCTAATAAATCTATTTATGTATGTGCAAGAAAAGTGAGATGTATAATTAGTCATAACCACCAGCTTAATAGGAAACAAATTGAAGGGTCAATGTATTATTATTGATTATGTATCTCATTTCAAAGAACAACATTGACCTTTCGTTGTGCAACAACTTTATTCAGCCATAGTATGTGACATAGAACAATTATTATAATTACATTTACAAGTTCTTGGTCCGCATTTGTATAGTCTAGTATGAATTATAAATGTAGAAATTGGCTAATGAGTGACTTAAATACGATTGAATGATCTATTAAGGTTTATTTACAAGGAACTTTATTATGCTACATTACTAACAAATATATTAATTTCAGAATAAACCCTTGATTTATTTTGGTATGTATCGCTCTCTCTTCATCTTAATCATTGGAGTACAAAAAATAACTAAAGTATAATATATATAAATATGTATGAAATATGTTATTTTTCTCTCTAAAATATATGAAAATTTATTTCGTTAGTTTATTCATATTAACCACGAAGACTAACTTGTGTGTTGAATATGACTTATGAGAACATTCTAACCGATGTTAGGCCAAGTTATTCGATGTAGATGGATGTTAGGCTAAATTGTTTGTTATAGGTAGATAATTGAGAGCTGTAGAGGTTTCAGAAGTATTGTTGTAAATTGAGTTCTAGTAATATATATATATATATATATATATATATATATATATATATATATATATATATATATATATATATAACACTCTAATCTTAATAAATTCTAATCATTAGACTGAAATCAAGTGAATTATAGTTGCTCTATAGTCGTAAATGTAAACAAAGATAGATCGTATTCGTTGTCTTTTATATTTGTTTTTCTTTAATCTTCTATATTGGTTTTTGTTCTAACAATTGGTATCGCATGATGATTAATTTTGGGGTGATATTCGAAGTAACAAGGTCCAGCGTGACATGTAACTTCGGATTATGGCAAAGGAGGATTAAGGTTACGGTGGCTTAGTAAAGTTTGCAGAAGACGTTGTGTGGGAAAAACTGAACGACATGAAGGATATCAATTAGGAAGAGATGAAGGAGACGGTCATGCAAATGATTTCGCTTATATGTTTCAGACTGGGTGATGTATCATATCATCGACCTGACGATACTCAGGGAGACTTGGGACAAATAGGAGAGCTAGTATATGTCAAAGACAGTTGTTGTGAAATTGATAGAATAATTAAAAACACCTCAACATAACTATAGTTTACTCCTTAGCAATACTACAAAAAACACATTTTACTTCGAACGCGGAGGGGATTTTACCTCAGTTACACAAGCGAGGTAACGAAGGGCGACATGAAAATTTACCACTTTACCTTCGATTTCTGAATAACCGACGGGAGAGTTCAAATGACCATTTGTTCGATCCCTAGCAACAACTTTTTTTTCAAAACTATGTAGCGTGCGTTACATACCTCTTTGTTTGTGTTAATAACCGAGAGAAAAAGATTAGTATTTACATCGGTTTGATATATAACCGAGGGGTATAACCTTTTTTCTTATCAGTTATAATTTGTTTTAAATCTCATTTTCACTTCCCTGTATTTTTTTTTACACATAAACCACAAATTTTGTGACATAATCAGATCATTTAATTTTATACAGAACATAAACAAAGAATATTAAATTTACATTATTTACAATCTAGATGTACACATATCCAAAATGGTACAACAAGAGAACCTATACATATTTGAAAACAGAATCATATAATGATTACAATACCTATAATGACATTTGGGATACACAAAACCTCTACCAAGAGAACCTATACATATTTGAACCTATAATGACAAAACCTCTATACAATGCTTACAACGATCAAGAAAAATTATTGTTTTTGAGATTCATAATAAGATAGAAAGGTATCGGTCCAATGTGATCGGATGTCATCTATATCCTCTTGTGAGAATGGTATTTCGTTGCTAAACGCCTATTATTTGAGCAATATTTAAATTATGCTAAGATAACAACAACAATATTAACTTTAAAAAATATAAATAAATTACATGTATATGGATAGAGTTAATATCTTAACCCATGAATTCATAATGCCTCCCGAGATAATATCTAACATATGTCTCATAACATAGTATCCACATGAAAAGCTATCGGATTATTTTCGCGACTACAAATGATTTTCATATAGTTACTAACTAATACACATAAAACACAAGTAATACATTAGCAAAAATAAAAGAATGTCATAAAGCACAAGTAATACTTACTTTTGAGAAATAGAACATTGGTTTTATACCTTGTAGACTACGTTTCACAAAATTTTATCTCTCCATAGCTCTACATATCGGTAAAAATCAAACATAAATAAAAACTATTCAAAACTAAAGAAAAAAAATTGTATTACAAATAATACCATTTGTCCTCTCAAAAAGTTATGCGTCTTTTCTGTAAGTTTATAGTGTAATGAGCACAACATAACTACAACATTTTGCTTCGGACATATAATAATTAGTTGTCAATGCGGACTGCATAAACATTCAGAATAATTAATAATGTGTATAAAATTGATTTATAAAAGAAAACACAAATTAATATATACTTACGCATGATAAAACGGTCCATGTAACATTCTTTATTCTCATTAACAAACTTATTTTGTATGTACATCTTGATAGTGTTTGCTACCATATCTTGAAATTAAATTTTCAATGGATCTAAAAACAATAATTTCTTAATTCTCTTTCAACACACATCTCATTTATGAACCTAATTAAAAGTTAATGCAAAAGTCAAATCATTATGTTAAAGTATAGTGAATATAAATTTAAATCACCGTAAATATTATACTTACGAGTTCCAGAATTGTAGTACGATTATGTCCAGCTAATCCTCTGCCTTAAAAAATTCCATAACACAACTCTTAGGAAGTATATAAAGTTGTTTTGGTTCATGTTTTAATGTAAACTTGCATATGTATATAATCTCCTCTATCATCCTTGATAGTCTCTGAGTGTTATCTAGTTGAGATGGTGTAATCTCAATATTATGTTGCGGGGCAGAACAACTATCTTGCGTACTTGCATCATCCATAACAACTTTCTCAAATACTTTCTCAGGTATGTCCAACTGATCTGAAATTGGGTGGTTGAGTACACCCATTGATTTTAATTGTTGCATCATAAAAACAACTGAAATGCAATACAAAAATTAAAATACACAAACAATAATAACCACACACAACATACATTTTTTAACTTATACTTATATCCTGAGTTATTGAAACAAGAATCATAAGTGATATCAATTCAAGTCACGTGGGAAGTGAAATCTCAAACTATTTTGAAAATTTTGAAAAATTGAGATTTCTTGTATGTGATTTGAATCACTCACAATCTATTATTTGAATCAAACAAGACAGAGGCAAAACAGTAAAATTTGGATGTCTGTGATTCTAATCACATATTACACTTGATTTGAATCATGCAAGTATGTGATTCAAATCACAGTTTGTGCATGACTCGAATCATAAACTTCCTAGTAGTCAATGACCTGTCTTATTCGAATCAGACTTAACACATGATTCGAATCATTAAGCTGTGTGATTCGAATCACAGTAAAATCATGGGAAAATTGGTCACTTTCTTTATGAGATCTTATTTCACATTACTTGCTCATTTGTCACAAATCATGAAATGAACTTGACTCGAATCTAACATGTTTTTTCCATTCATTTTTGTGTTTAATCTC
Organism: Lathyrus oleraceus; assembly: GCF_024323335.1. Classification (NCBI taxonomy): domain Eukaryota; kingdom Viridiplantae; phylum Streptophyta; class Magnoliopsida; order Fabales; family Fabaceae; genus Lathyrus; species Lathyrus oleraceus. Next base: position 437,925,674 of record NC_066579.1, read on the forward strand.
AAGCACATATAAAATCATTTTGTCATCACATTTCATGTAAGATTTTCATAATCAACATTGTGATTTTCTATGAAACCAACACCCTCTCAATTCTGAAAGTTCGAAAACTCTTGCAACAAATTTCTTTCATCCTTAACTTCAATTTGATTTCAGATCTTGATAATGAGATATGTGTAATTGATTGAAGGAGAAAGCGTATTGAAACTAATAGTTATTGAAGATTGGGTAAATATTTTTAGGTAGCTTGCAAGATTGAAGTTGTTGTCATTGGTGCTGAAAAATTCCAGTGAAAAGAAGGGGGTTCTTCTCTCCATATTACCTTGGTATTGAGTGTGTGGAATGCTACGGACAAGCCAAAGTTCTTCTCAAATCTTCGGACAATTCATCGCTTAAGGAATCAGTATAACCAAGGGGTGATTTCTACATACGAAGGCTTGGAGCAGATTGATGATATTGGAAGATTCAAGAAGCGTTAATTGAGTAAAGATTATGCAAAATAGTTTAGCATTACGATATATACAAGTCAAGATCCAGATAGGAGATTTATTTTTCTCAGCATTATTGTGGATTAATGATTGTATGAACTCTTGCAATATTTTTCAAAATAAAAAGAAACTATACAGATACCAATGGAAAATCATTAAAGAGTGCATGTAGGCAAAGCGAGGACGAATGTCGAAGCACAATAAATCTCAGTGTCATCTCTCTTCCTTACTCTTGCATTTAATATTCATAGGATTTGCATGGTTAGGTATTTCAATTATAATGTAGTTTAGCGTTTATTCAATTGGTAGCGGTTTATTACATACAATTAGGTTTTGTTAGAATTGGTGCCTAATCGAGCTGAATTGGTGATTAAATTTTGAGAAATAATTGAGGTTAGAATTCATTGATATTAAATTATTGTATAAACACATCTCGTAGAATATACAACCGAATCAATTGAATACCTCTGTGTATCAACATAAAACCATTTTTGGTATTTGTGAATTGATTTAGTGTTAACATGATCCAGTTTCGACAAGTACAATTTCCATATTTTCACTTCAAACTTTCCGTGCACACTTTTAAAAAATCTATGATATTATGATTTTGAAAAAGAGGTTGAATCTAATAGACCACGTATTTTTAAGGGAGAAAGTTTTACTTATTGGAAAACGAACATCTATGTACACTTATTATCAGTTGACCAAAATCGGTAATGTGCAGTCATAGAGGCATTTATTTCCAAGGATGATGACGACATTGTTAAACATCCAAAAGATTGGACGAGTGATGAGACCAAGAAGTCTTCATATGATTTGAAAGCGAGAAGGATTCTAAAATCAATATGTTTATATAGGTGTTTGAACTATTTCGTATGAAACCCGGAGAATCTGTGGATTCCATGCAAACTAGATTCCTGTACTTAATCAACAAACTAAGCAACTTGGTTAAAACCTTTTCTAACAAAGATTGTACTAACAAAATATTGAGATCTATGTGCAGGAAGTGGCAACCAAAGGTTATCGCTATAAAAGAATCTAACGATCTTAGTACTTTGGATTTTACAAAAATGTTTGGAAAGTTAGTCGAGCATGAAAATGAATTGAAACGACTTGTCGATAGCAAAACAAAGTCAAAAAAGAAAGAGAAAGGTAAAGAAGAGAAACATGATATTTTTGAAAGTTTCGTAGAAGTCAAAGGAATGGAGTGATAACTCTAACGAATAAGCTTCTAAACAAGAGGAAATGGAGTCAGACGCTACAATAGATACTTAAAGAGAAACAAGCTCAAGCATACCGACAAAGGACTAGTAAATTTCAAAAATACTCATCCGCCTAAGAAAGTACACAAGAAAATGATAATGACATTACATGTTACGAGTGCGTAAAATTGGGACATTATATAACCACTTGTCCAAGTCTCACCAAACATCATAAAAATAAAGATAAGGAATTCTACAAGACAAAAGGAAAAAAGCTACAAAGGTTGTAGAGCCTACATCGCGTGGGAAGAAGAGGATGAGAGTTCCTCTTCCGATTCTTCCTCAAGTTCAGATGATGAGTGTGTCAACTTTTATTTGATGGTACGTAAGAAAGAGGAAACTTCAAAAATATATACTTTTGATTCCGATAGTAAATATTCATATAGTGAATTGTCGAAAACGTTCAATGATATGTATGTGGATTCTATAAAAGTGTCTGGAAAAAATTCTCTCTTATTTCATCAATAACATAAAAAAAGTGAGAAAATGAATTTCATCAATCAAAATAAAAACACAAGCAAACTAACATTCACTTTTAATACTTTGTTAGTTGGAGAATTTATTGAACGACAACCCGTTATTATGGGAAACAAAGCACCAATGATATTGTTTTGGATCGAAAAGCAAAATCATAGTGATGAATTTGCAATTGAAGTTGTCTGCGAAAAGGAAAATCATGAGGAATTAATTTGTCACCCCCAACTTATACCTGACATCCCCCCTAATTTCAAATTTTCAAAAATATCAATGCTATTATTTACCAACCAAATTTTACTTTTTTTTCAAAATTTTCACTCTTACTAACATATCAAAAACGAAATTTTGACAGTACAATCAAAATTTTCGATACTTATTTTTTTCGCATTTTTGAGAATTCTCACATTTATACCAGAAATTTCAAAAATTTTGATAAAAAAATATCAAAATTTTCTGATAAAAAAATATCGGAAATTTTAAAAAAATCAATAAAAAATATCAAAAAAAAAAAACGATATTTTTCTAGAAAATCTTAAATCGATATAAAAAATTGTCAAAATTTCAGGAAAAAAATAAAAACTTCCAAAAAAAATAATTATTATTTTGTATAAAAAAATTGTAAATTTCCAAAAATTTTGATACAAATCTAAAAATTTCTAAAATTTTCGAAATTCATCCATGATATAGTAGTAAAATTGTTTTAAATTGAGATGTTTAGTATAAGTGGGAGATGGCAAGTTAAAAGCTCTAAAATCATTGACATGAATTGGACATATTATTTTTAGTGAAAGAGGGTGACATACAGATTTTTTTTCCTTCCTATTTCTTTCTTATTGATTTTGTTCAGAAAAATATAAGAAAAACGAAACATATGTGAGGAAAAATGATGACACTTTTTAACACGTGGAACTTTATTCTTTTTCATTGTTAATATATTTCGTAAGTTTTAGCATTTTCCTTTTATTTATAAGAACTTGTTTTCTTATGCCAAAACTCCGTTTGATAAACACATGTTGAATCGATATCCAAATAAATTCATGGAAGAAACTTGAAAAAAGCAATGCTTAAATCATTTTTGTTTATGGAATCGTACAAGAGAATTGCGATTATGGTATTTAAAATAAAAACTATTTCCTTGTAAAGAGAGAAAATATTCTACCAAGGCATCATTTTGAATAGTGCATATGTAAAATCAAAGCACCAACAAAATTACAGACAACCATGGATCTATTGTTTCCGGTAGCTAAAACAGGACCTTTTTTTTCTTTTAATATAGCTAAAACAGAACCTAAAGCAACATCGATGATGATGTATTCCCTTGTCAAATGAAGAGGAGCTCAGGATTTATAATTTTCCTAGAGACTCACTAACTCTTCAACTAAAACATCCTAATGGATTACTATAAACTTCCTAGAACTAGAAAACATGGAAATAGAAAACCACCAGAACTTGCATGGAGACTAATCTTTTGTATTCACACCACAAACCCCTTTTAAAACCTGTCACTTTACTGCATGCAAATATAAATTTGTTAAGGTACAAGTAAAACCAGAAGACAATCTCGCATGTGAGTCTATTACGTACCTCTGCATTATCCCCTACAGGAGCTCGGGCAGACTCGGCCTTTTGTTCCTCAGCTGTAAAAAACGGAGGAACTTCAGGAAAATAGAAAGGTTAAAGAGCCTAAAAGCAAATAATTTAGTGTTCACTGTTCAGTGAGAAAATATCAATGCATAGCAAAGAGGGAAGGTAAATTTGAAAGGAAAGTAACAATGGCAAAATTGAGGCATAGTACACAACAGTGCATATTATACAAACGAGTTTAAAACAACCAAACTGAACACTGACTTTTTGCTATATAAAAAGGATGCCCATAGACTTTTATCTTTCAGACAAATGATTGTTTCTTTTTCCATTACAATGTTCAATATGCATTTCCTCACAAACAAACTTGATGCAGAACTAGCAAGCTGGAAGAAGATAGATGACCAGAGCAAATCACTTAAAAATGGCTTAAGATAACAGTATGTGTTTACACAAAAATAGAAGTACTTAAGTACGTAACTTACTGAATCATAGAATAGAAAAAATCTAAAATAATATAAATCAAAAAGAAACACTAGAGACAAACTATACCACTACTAAAACCTAATGCCAGAAGTTAATAAAGGTATTCCATAGGCTATATTTCAATCAAGTTGTAGTTAAATATACATAAAACCCCAATTGTTAACTACCAAATTCAGTAACTCAAAATCCTAATAACCTGCTAGAATTAAACAATTCCCACTAAAATAATTATCAGTATTATAAACAACACCGTAAGATCCAGTGAAGCAATATGGATCATAAACCTACAAATTGGTGCTTGGTTACCATATATTTGGTTGACTTCAATTGTAATAAGAATGAAGAAATAATTAGACAATTGAAAATGCTCTCCGGTGAGGCCAAATTTCTTAGCTGTTACTTCAACACAGACATTTATCACTTACGATGTTGTAAATCTCGGATTACAGAGGAGCGACCGACCCCAAAACTGGGAATGCAGGTGTGGGGTGGTCATATATTTTGAACATACTTTGGCTGCTGTTTGACCCCAAAACTGGGATTGGGGGATGTGCCACTGATCGATGATGGTTGAGAAGGAGCAGGAGTTGTCATAGCTATTGGTATGTGAACAGTTTGGGAAGGTAATGTGTTGGAATAATGACTGCTGGCAGTGGCTAGAACCACTAATGTTGGAAAAGACAGGGTTTGGGACAATGACTGCTGGCAGTGGCTAGAACCACTAATGTCGGAAAAAGAAAGGGTTTGGGACAATGACAGCTGGCAGTTATGATTCACAGTTTGCAGGTTACAAAGAGAAAGCAGAGAAAAGAGAAGGTTGCACAGATGAGAAGAGAGAAAATAAGTTTTTTAATGTTCAAAAACCCTAAACTGCCCCTGTATCGACTAAATTGTAACAGGACGGTGCTTCTGGGTTTTCTCGCCCACAACACTGGCACTTCTATCCCAGCACCCACGATACAAAACAAGAGGCAAATCCAAGACGCAATGGCAGCTGCGACAGCCGCGACTCCAATCTGGTCCAAACAGATGCGTCTGGGGGGTGGCTAGCCACTGCTTCACCCACCCTGCTCCAATCTTGTTTCGTGGAACATAACAAGATCTAGCTCTCTAAACCTGATTATTAAATCTTCCATTTGATTTTGTTCTGATGCAAAAGTAAGTTTATCAAGAAAGTGGGAAGACACCTTATTCTATTAAGAACTGACAATCACATGAACAAAGAGAGAACAATCATGTTACCAACACATACTCCTATCTGACTAAAGAAAATATCAAACGCTAACAATCTAAAATAAAGCATTTCATATATATTTCACACCCTCTTCATATCAAATTAATGAAGTTATAGGAGAAGACTAGTTTCCACCTCCTTCCTCAGGAACGTCAGAAGTCCACAATTTCAGGTTGTCCCTCAGAAGCTGCATAATCAGCGTGCTGTCTTTGTAAGATTCCTCATTGAGAGAATCCAACTCAGCAATGGCTACATCAAATGCTTGCTTGGCAAGGTGACAGGCCCTGAAATACAAAAGTGTAACATTAATAAAATAGCTTAAGAGACTGACCTGGCATGAACACAATAAATTAGTGAATTTATATTAAGTAGGTAATGTTAGATAGATATACCTTTCAGGAGAGTTCAAGATTTCATAATAGAAGACAGAGAAGTTCAAAGCCAAACCCAGCCTGACAGGATGAGTGGGAGGTAACTCGGTCTCTGCAGCAGTGGAAGCTTCCTGCAATTATTTTCAGGTATGAATATTAAGAGTCAAAACTGACATGAACATGTGTAAAATCAATCTTGAAACTCAACAAAAAATCTGGACTTCTCTCAGACACAATGGGGGTGTTTTCAAGTAAATGAGGCCACACCTCTTGAACCAATAACATATCAGTCTTAGATGAAGACATAGCGTCATGCCTTAAGACTAAGCACAACTGTGCAACTACCATCTAACATCTACCTTCATCTTTCAATCCATAACTAGCATATTTTTACAGTTAAAAACCATTACACTAACCACTATAAAGTCTGTATTACACCATTGGTTACCACCTATGAATTCAGGCGCACACTATGAAGCATGGACACTCTGAAAAAGACACCGACAATGACACGGCGACACAAGTAATAATTTGAAAAAATTAATAAATTAAAGGTAATCACAAGTGTCGGTGCAGGTGTCTGATAGTGTCTGATAGCAACACGGACACGTGCAGGTGTCTGATAGCAACATGGACACGTGCAGGTGTCTGATAGCAACATGGACACGTGCAGGTGTCTGATAGTGTCTGATAGCAACACGGACACGTGCAAGTGTCTGATAGCAACATGGACACGGACACGCCTTTTCTCACAATACAGCATCCTTTTATATGTTTTAGTCAATAACGAATGCTTTGCACAAATGACAGAATTTGATGGAAAATTATAAGAGCAAACAAAAATCATAAGTGATTCAAAAAGCATATTGATATAGCCTGTCCTGTGGAATGCTTTGCATAAGAAAGGAATTCATGCATATATTGCATATATTTAAGTCAGAATGGATATGATTGTAAAGTAGTCCAATCCAAGCATGATTAAGCATAAACATGAAGGGTAACAAACCTTGACCTTTTGAATCACACAGAACAACAAAACATTCAAGGGAAATTTTACAACACCATAGCACCAACACCTCAGAAAGAAAAAAAGGTATGACTGTGTCCATGTCGGACACCGACACATGTGATTACATTCAATTTATTTACGGCGCCATCGCCGCTATGACTGATATACATGGCGGTTTTTTGGCTAGCCACAATGATAAATATTGGCTGCTATTGCGGGGTTTTCCGCCATAATCCGCAATAACGGCGTCGCAAAGCAGCCGGTATGGCGGGATTTTGGCTCTATGCCATGGACCGCCATCGACAACACTGTAATATACATAACATGTGGTGTGACAGCATACCTGATATGCTTTCAAGGACTGATCAGCAGCCTCTTTCCTGTCATCCCCACTCTTAAACTCAGCCAGATAACGATAATAGTCACCCTTCCTACAATGCAATATAAGAGAAACCAAATCAACACATTCAAAATTCAATGCAAAAAATCAATGTGTCAAAAAAAAATATTCAATGCAAAAAAACAGAGAATCAAAATCAAAATTGCTTACATTTTGTAGTAAAAGACATTAGATTCACCAGATGAATTAGGAATGAGATGCTCATCAATCACAGCCATGATATCAGTGCAGATATCAGACAACTCAGATTCAACTTTTTTCCTATACTCCTTAATCCGATTCACATTCACATCGTTCCCTTTCGTTTCCTCCCTTTGCTCAATCGACGAAAGAATCCTCCACGAGGCCCTACGTCCTCCCACAACATTCTTATAAGCAACAGACAGAAGATTACGCTCTTCAACCGTCAATTCAACGTCAAGCTTAGCGACTTTCTTCATCGCTTCAACCATTTCTAAAAGGAGCAATAATAAATAATAACGAACAAATCAGCGAAAAATGAGAGAAATCAAAAGCGAAAATAGAAAGGTTACGAAACCTAACCTTCGTAGCGTTCGGCTTGTTCGGCGAGCTTGGCGGTGTAGACGAAGCTTTCGTTGGGGGATGCCATGGCGGATCTATGAGTTTGAATTTGCGCAACGGTTTTGTTTGTTTGGTTGTTGATGTGAGGGTGGTGGTGAAATGGAAGTGAGAGTCAGGGTTTCGGTTTTGTAGACACGCGTTTGGAAGTGATTAGCGTTGCGTTGGGTCCAAATTTGGATATATTTCGAAATGGAAGTTTAAATTTTTTGGTATTTAAAAGGAAAGTATTTTGTTAAATCTTGATTTGGGTTATTAAAGGGATTAAAAAGGATATTCTCCTTCCATTTCGAAATGATTCAATTCATGATGGTAATAAAAAATCGTCTAGATGAACAAGTGTTATCCGATGACAAGCATTTTTAACGAAACTAAAATATAATTAATCTCAATCAATGAATTTCATAAAAAATCTAAAATTTGAGGTTAAGATAAACAAATAATCATTAGATAATGAACATTTTTTATGACTAAATATGAGGGTGGTGGATTTAAGTATTATCAGCTCCGTCCTGAATTGGGGGTGTCAACTTATCTTATCAAAGTGGTGATTCCTCTTATCTTATCAATCTTTATTATTTTGACATCTTCCTTTTTATCTTAACTTTATCCTTTTTTTTTTAAATTTACTACTTAGTTGAAAGTTAGTTGGTTAGATCATTATCTCACGTGGTAGCAACTTCTCTCACTTAGGTGGTAACACATGTCATTAATTTATGTTTGTAAGTCTTTCATGTTCATGAGAAATTTAAAATTTTAGATCCATTTGTACTTTAATCTAAATCTTTTTGAAATTTTATGTTCTTAGACGATTATGAGTGTTAACAGTATACGTGAGAATGTTTGGTCTAGTGATTATATGTTTTATATTGATGAAGTTTTGAAATTTAAAGGTACCGAAGAAGAAGAAGAAAAATACAAAAAGAAATGCATTCTATCTTCTTTACTTGCAAACTATTTGATCCAAAATTTTATTTGTAAACTTGTTTTTGATGTTATTTATTTTACATGTGTCTAATTTTGTAAACTCAAAAGTCTAAATTTATGAGAAAAATGAGAAAATTTCAAATATGCAAAAAAAAATACTTAAATAAAAATGTTTAAAAAGATAATTTTGTGCAACTTTTCTTGTATTTGATACATTGATCAATCTTGTTTGCCTTTATTTTACATTGTAAGTTTGATTCTTAGTATTTTACCTCTCACATATGTGTGTTTTCCACGTACTTGAATTATTTAATCATATTCAATCTTTATTGAGCTATTTCATTCTTAGTCCATTTGAGTGTGTCTTCTCTTACTTAATTTCCTTGTTTGTCTTTAAAAATTCTCCTTGTATTGTATTGTCTTATAGATCTTCCTATTTGAATTTTTGTGTTAGAAATCCTTTGTGAATTTGTTGCAATGTGTTTAGAAACTTGAAAATTCAATGCAACAAATTCACAAAGACTTTCAATATTTAATGCAAGAGTTCAAGAATCTCATTAAATGAGTGTGTTGAAAGTCTCATTAAACAAGAGAGCGATACAATGAAGTAAAGTTAGTGCTTAAAGGTGATCGATCAATTATTCCTTATTAAAATGTTTGCAAAGAAATATTTGATTTAAACTCTAGCAACTTGTATCTTTCTATTAGTTTAAATGATGCATCTCTGGTTAAATTGAAGAATGTCTTTTCCTTACTTTTAAAATTTTTTACCTTGGAAATAAATATGTTGAATTATTAAATGAAAAAAGTGAAATGATACTTCATCTACTTGGTGTAGTTATATTTTTCCGCAACTCATTTGACATCGATCGATATTATGAACATGAGGTTAACTTGTTGGAAGCCACTTAGTTAGATAATTAATACCATGTGGAAGCAACTTCTTCCCTGTCATGTGATATTCAGTGTTTGTCACCAAGTAATGACATTTGTCATTAATTTATGTTTTTAAACATTTCATGTTCACTATAAAACAAACACCGATTCGCCACGTGAAAACCATTTCACAAACCAAAATATCACATCGCAACATGCAATTTAGGGACGTGACGAAACACGTTGCATGGGCGCAAGTCATAACTTTATTTAGGACGTGAAAAACACTACGCAATTTTTCCATGTGAAAATCACATCCACGCGAAAATTAAATTGCAACTTATCAGAATTACCACCATCACTTATCCCTATAGTTACGATGCCATAAGATCCATTTTTATTTTCATCTTCACCACCAGGCACTTTGCTTCCATCTTTCACCATGTCAAATCCAACACTAGAGATTCTACAACAACTATCGATTCTCGCTACTCCAACACCCGATGTTATTCTTCCTTCTCCGGAGATTCCATAAGAACCACCTATTTTCACCATATCAAATCTAATGCCAGAAATTCCACAGGAACAACCGGTTTTCATCATGCCAATATCAGACGTTGACGTGATTTTTCTTTTGGAGAGAAGGGAAGTAAAAAGAAGAAAAAGAAGTTAATGTTATATGAAAATGAAGAGGAGAAAAGGGGAAAAAGAGGAGAAAAGGGAAGTAAAAAGAAGAAGAAGTTAATGTTTTGTTAAGTGCTAACAAACAATGATTAGTCACATGATTTTTATATCACAAATGAATTTTCGAAAATTTTAAAATTCACCCCAAATAAAAAGACATTGTAACACGTATAAACTGATTAGCCACATGATTTTCACTTCGCAATGTTCCTAATTTTCATGTGGAAAAACACATCGTTGGAAACCATATTTCTTATAGTGTACTTTGCAACGTGAATGTCACACTGCAACGTCCCTTTTTAGCGACATGTTTTTTTACGTGGCAATATCATATCGGTCGAGACCATTTTTCTTGTAGTGGTTCTTTAGAGATTTAAAATTTTAGGTTCATTTTATTGTATTTTGATCTAAATCTTTGTGAAATCTTATGTTTGTTGATTATGAGTGTCATATTATTAGTAATAAGGTTTAGTTTAATACTTATTTATTCCATAGTGGTGAATTTTTGAAATATAGAGGCAAACAAGAAGAAAAATGCAAAAAAAAAAATGCACTCCATCTCCTTCACTTGCAAATCATTTTATCCAAAAATTTCATTTATAAATATATTTTTGATGTTATTTCTTCTACACATGTCTGGTTTGTAAATTCAAAACCCTAGATTTATGAGAAAAATGAGAAGAATTTAAGTATGCAAAAAAAGCTGAAATGAAAAGTGTCTAAAATAAAAAATTTGCACAAGTTTGCCTCTATTTGATACATCAACCAATATTGTTTGTCCCTGTTTTACATTGAAAGTTTGATTTTAGTACCTCATCTCTTCTAATTCATTCCATTAAGATGATCTTTCTCCCAGCCAACTTTTCATCAAAATTTAAAATTTTCACCGTCTAATATACCTAATGCTCAAGTTGACAAGTCTTTCCATAAATCAATTGATACAATAATAACCCAAGATGAGTTTTAAAAGACGTCCTATACATCTATAATGCATCATCCAACTTAAATCAATTATTCCTAAAGGTTGCTACTATTCTTTTCTAAAATTTATTTCAATTCTCTCTTGCACACTTCAACCTGCCCACTAGTAGTTTGAGGATAATAAGGACTAACCACTTCGTATTTGACAACAAAGTTTCTGTAGTCCTAATTATAAGAGAAAAAGCTTGGCCAAAAAAATATGATACATTTAATTTAAAATTTCAATCAAATACATCAATTTTTATTCACCTAACCTAACTTTCTTTTATATTTAGAACCGAAAGTAAAAGTACATATAAGCTTTCTTTTGTCAATTAAATTAAAGCCTAACCATGTCACCAAACCAACAAATTAAAGCCTGTAGGGTTTACAGAACAAAAAATATGGATTCCCCACTTTTTCCATCATGTCTGCAGTGTTTCTTGTCTGAACTCTAAGTTAGTTTGTTTGACTTTTTCTTTTACATAGCTAGTTTGTTTGACTTTAGAAGAGGTTTTTCATGTTTATTTTAATTAAAAAATATATAAGAATCGCTTTTGTTTGGATTTTAATTTTCAACTATACACAAGTGATGTATTCAACATTTTATTAGGATGTTGGTAAAGTTGATGATGTTTCTTGCTGTCTTAAGCTGTCAACAACATGAGCAACTACTCCTACACCAGCATTGTGAAGCCATTTCTTTTTCACCTGAAATCCATAGAATACTCATGTTTTATAAACTATATCAGTGATATCAGCATACTCGAAGAGAAGATTCAGAGGATGCAGTACATGCATGTTACTATGAGCAAAGAGAGGCCAAACTGCTGAGTGAAAGTTGACATCAACTTTTTTCCATCCTACTCGCTGTAAGCCGCGTATCATCTCCTCTGTTTAAAATATCAAGTGGTTTTAGCAATAAGACAACAGTGTCTCAAAATGTAAATTAGAGTATATTCGGTTAGTTTTGGTTATGGTAATTACCTTCCATAATTTCATGAAATTCTAAGCTATTTTGTGTATGCTGTGCAGTTTCCTTTGCTTTCGCTGCCTCGGGAGGAAATTGAGGTTCATCGGAAGGAACTGGGGGGCAGTATTTCACGTCAACAACATGCTTGTATCCATCCAAAGATTGGCGTGGAGGCTGTCGGCACAAATACAAAATGTTAGGTACTTTAAACACAAACATATTTGCATTCTCAACTTCTACAGTTCTGTTGTTTTCCTTTTTCTGTAATTTAATAATTTCCACTACCTTGTTCAGTTCAATTTTAAATACATGCTTCTATTTTAATAGAACATGTGTTTCTGCACTGAAAAATCATCATATTCACCTTACCGAGTTCGATTTCCCTCCTTATAGAGGACGTGCGCCACCCGACCATATCTATATATTAGTTAAAGGAGTTACACTAATCAAAGAAAAAAGAGCCGATACGTGTCTCTAATACTCTGAATGGATACGATCGTATGATACATTAGCATAAACAACACGACACCTAAATGCTCCGAGTGCAGATCTGCAAAACAGAAAATGTTTGAGAACGTGATTTCTTTACTGGAACAAAGGAATTTGTAATCAGCAAAGAAAAATTTCTATACTCACATGAATTTTCCGTCTTCACAGTCAGAAGCCATTCTCAAAAGAAGGGGTGGTTTGTTGGGTATATCATCAGTAAGGAACAGCTGACTACCAGTCTGACCGATAAAAAATGGAGCAATAGGTGCAACAAGCTTTTCTAGTATCGGAACACCGAATAGAAATGGAAGCTGTAAATATGAGTTAAACAGAAAAAACCATCACAAAAAGGCAAAACTCCCTTGACCTATATAGCAAGTCTAAACATGAAATATGGCCGTATTTCATTGTTCTGAACATACTTGTTTTTTTCCCCTTACACCAAGATGTGGAGTTGCTAAAGTAATAAAATTCACTGGTTCCAGTCCAGCAATCATCCCTCTTGAAAAGTCAGTTCTCTGGGAATTTTCCATCGCGCAGTTTGCTGGATCACGAGGTTGGCCACTATTATAGGTATCAGGTGAATAAAGAACAGCAATTGCATATCTAGCAAAGAGGCCTCCAAGAGAATGGCCCAAAAAGGATATCCGCTTTAGGCTCTTCGTCTTCTTTACAACTTGCATGATCTGTTGTGATAAAAGAAAATATTATATTAGAACTGACCCTGGAGGTCCAAGCTTTTGACACACAAAATTGAACATAATACTTGAAGACTTACTTCATCAGCTAATCGCTTTCCAGCTTCATCAACCCCAGTATATGTCTTGGAGTAAGCATTTGATGAACTTGCTGCAGAAATCAAATTATTTTTAAAAGGACCTTCGAGAAACAAATTAAAGATTACTTTCACATTGACACACATACAAACAATTTTTCTCATCATATACAATTTAGACTAACTAGTGTCCAACCGATAGAAATATACTTTCTCATAAGTTACACAGCAAACAACCATGATTTAGTACTTGGGAGATAAAATGATCGAGTTTGAGTTGGCTAAGGCATCTCAGTCACTAGTAAGTTTACTGCAATAAAGCAATCATCCAAATAATCCCAATATTTTCAGAAAATATCCTTCTGTTATGTCTGAATCTGTTTTTGTTCTGGTGTAAAGTACACACAACAGACATTTTCATTACCTTCCACCACCTATGAAGCACGGACACCCCGAAAATGACACTGACACGGCGACACCAGTAATAATTTGAAAAAAATGAATAAATAAAACGTAATCACAAGTGTCGGTGTCAGTGTCTGACACAGACACGGAGACGCCTTTTTTCAAAGGTGTCGGTGTCAGTGTCTGACACAGACACGGAGACGCCTTTTTTCAAAGGTGTCGGTGCTACACAGTCTTCCACGAGTTTTAGGCATTTGCTCAATACAAAAGTAATCAAATACAGCTGGAAAATAAAATTTCTATTTAAAGAAAAAAATGTGGTTGAAACAAAATCAAATGGCATGAAATCATAAGTAAAAAAAAAATATGTAATTACCATAAATAAGAAAGCTTTTTCCAAGATGCATCTTTAACTCTTCCTCTGCATAACTCCAGTCACCTGGGCTGTGTCAGTTACAACACCAGTCAACTTCGTGTGAGGCTAAATTCAAGAGCAAAATCCATAGAAATGTAGTAATTCAAATAACATTACCTAGACCCGATACCATGGACAAGAACTAGGAGGTGATCTGGATCATTCTTCAGATTCCCAGTGGTTCTAGCTGGAGACATTCCGTGAGTGGTAGTACTCATAGCTTGAGCTCTAAGGTTCTCGTGTCTTTGTCCTCTGTTTGCACCTGCAGAAGTTCATATCCAGCATTGATAAAAACCAAAAGAAAAACTTAAACATTAAAATCATATGTTAATATTTATATGGCAGCATCATACCTAAAAATTAGGAAATGGACAAGATTACCAAACTCATACCAGATCAACAAGATTACACAATCGACCGTTTCTCGACTGTAAATACCCTAAACCACGATCAATTTCAAGTAGAAATTCTAATATTGTAATATCCCACAAATTTATCAAATTAAGAATAAATCAAACATCAATAAAATCGGCGTTTATAGAAAGAAGGAGTAACATAAAATAAAATTAAAAAAAGGAATTACCAGAAAGGGGAGTGAAAATTGAAATAGGGGTAGAGGGTGAAAAAGAGTAAGGGGAGGATGATGATGATGAAGGTTGGGAAGAAGAGGGATAAGCAATTGGTGGGGAGTAATTACAGCGAGAGTAAATCAATGAGGCTGCTGCCATATATATGTATTAGCAAAGGAAGGAGAAGAGTACTTTCCAAATACTGAAATATATTTGCTACGAATTTGAAGCGAAAGGTGAAGTTTGTTGTGTGTGGAATTCGAGTTATTAGGAAGACGACAGTAATAATGTGAAGAGGGTGGGTGAGGGACTGAGGGTAGCGCCATGCTAGGGTGTGTCATTGGGACTGGTTTATTCAATTCTGGAATTGCGCCAGATCAGCTCATTTCAGCCAGTCACGTGGCGACATATGATTGAGAACCAAATCATTATACTACTTCTTTCTAATAATAAATGGTTCAGAAAATAATTACATATATTAATTTTAATCATAAAATTAATGTTAGAGAAAAAGAACTGTGAAAACTAATTTTATTAATGATAATGTAAAATTTAGGACATCTCTATTAAATTCTTAGTATTGTTGAATCTCTATTAAACTTTTAGTATGGTTGAATATAATGTTATTTAAATTTAAGATAGTTTGTATTTCACTTTCATGTGAATTTGCATTAATATTTGAATTTCATTTGTCTTATTGCATAAAATTTAAAGTTAGTTGGAGTTTCTAATAGACTTTTGTAAATTTTAAAAAATAGTTAAAAAGTTAATCATAATGATTCTCTTTATCTCTTTTCTGCAATTCTTCTTCATCTTCTTCAATTCTTGTGCATCAATGGAGTTTCATTGTTGAACTCCAACAATTGATATCCAGAGTTCTGATTTGGATTCACATAAAATACGAGTGTAGTGAGGTGTGTGATTGATTTTGTTTCTTAAAATTCGTGTTGAATTGAAGCTCGAAATCGAAGAGAATCGCATATTTTGACTCTCAGGATTTGGAAAACACGAGTGTTGGTGAGAGTTGAGCGATTTGCACAAAAATGAAGATGAACAACGGGAATGGTAGCTTTAACACAAAGCTTTCA
Organism: Lathyrus oleraceus; assembly: GCF_024323335.1. NCBI lineage: Eukaryota > Viridiplantae > Streptophyta > Magnoliopsida > Fabales > Fabaceae > Lathyrus > Lathyrus oleraceus. The sequence goes on from NC_066579.1 coordinate 437,941,722, forward strand.
GTGTTTGACAGAAAGAATTAGAATCAATGGTTGATTCAGATGCATGTGTTGTTTGGAGCTAAAGGTGTTCTTGATCTCGTCAATGACGGTTACACGCTGGTTCAAGAAAATGCAACAAAGGTGCAAAGAAATGCGCAACGTGAAACGAAAAAGAAGGATCATAACATGTTGTTCTATATCCATCAATGTGTGGATACGAAGGTGTTTGAGAAAATTGCTTATTTGACGACGACGAAGGTGACGTGGGACACACTGGTGCGGTGTTATGGTGGTGATGCATCAGTGAAGAAAGTAAGATTGTAATCTTTACTCAAGCAATATGAGAATCTCAGCATGAAGAAAAATGAGAAGGTGCCTGATTACATCTCTAGAGTGATTGTGGTCACTAATGAGATGAAGTCTTGTGTTGAAACGCTTTTTGAACAAGTAATCATTGAAAAGGTACTAAGATCTCTTACTCCTCAGTTTGATTACATAGTTATAGCTATAGAACACTTTGAAAACACCAGCCTCATGAGAATTGAAGAGCTTTAGAGTAGTTTAGAGTCACATTAGTTGCGGTTGTCTGAAAGAGAGTCAAAACAGACTCTAAAAGCTCAGACACTGAAAGCTTCTTTTGGAAACAAGAACTAGAAGAAAGCATGGTTAGAGAACAAGAAAAAATATGGTGTTGGTGTTCAGAAGTCATAAATCTCCAACTCTGAAGAGAAGAAACATAATAATATTCAGAAGGAAAATGAGGAGTTTGATAAGAGAAAGGTTTAGTGCTACAGTTGCAACAAGTTTGACCATTTTGATGCTGAGTAATGGTCAAACAAGGTTAGAAAGGGTGAAGAAGCCAACATAGCTAGAGGATATTCAGATGATGAACATTTGTTATTGATGGCATCTGAGAATGTAGGTTAAAAATTGATAGACCGGTGGTATATGGACGCTAGATGCTCAAATCACCTAATTGAAAACAAGCAATGGCTGGTTGATTTTGACTATGATAAAAGGACCAAGATCAGATGTGTTGATGATGAGTATCTGAATGTTAAAGGAATGAGAAATGTTAGAGTGAAATTGAACAATGGAAAAACTTTACTAATCAAGGATGTATGGTGTGTTCTTAGCATGAATAACAATATGATGGGTGTACGTCAACTGATTGAAAAAGGTTTTTTAGTAACCATGAAGGACAATATTTTGAAGTTGTATGCCTGTAATCAGAAGTTGATTATGCATTATGAACTTGGAAGAATCGGGACATTCAAAGTGAATGTTGCAACATCAAACACTCAATGCCTTAGTGCAAGAAGTACTGAAGGGAAAAGTGAGTTGTGGCACAAGATATTGGGGCATCTGAACTACAGAAGCTTAGGGTATATGAGTTCAAATAATTAGGTACATGGAATTACTAAGATTGTGGCACCAGATAAATCATGCGGTATATTCATGAGAGGCAAGCAACCAAGATTTCCATTCTCAGTAGGAATTCTTCTAAGAGCAACTCATACTTTGGGTGTGGTGCATTCTTATGTATGTGTGCCTTTTGAGGTACCTTCACTTGGAGGGAACAAGTACTTTGTGTCATTTATGGATGATTTCACAAGAATTACATGGATAACACTCACTAAGTTCAAACATGAGGTGTTTGTTGAGTTTAATAAGTTCAAAATGGACAAAGATTGAAGATCCTTATAATCGATGGTGGATGTGAGTTCAATTCAACATAGTTCAAGAAGTTTTGTGAGGAACATGGTATTAAGCATGAGGTGACTGCTCCATAAACTCCACATCATAATGGTCGTGTTGAAAGGAGAAATAGAACTCTGATTAACATGACAAGGTTGATGAAGAAGAATCTACCTCACACACTATGGGGTGAAGAAATTGTCACTTCAGCATATTTTTTTAACACATGTCCAACAAAGAAGTTAAAGGAAGTAGTTCCTATTGAGAAGTGGGCTGGAAGAAAGAAAAATGTCATCCATTTTAAGGTGTTTGGTTATGTATGCTATAAATGTAACATCCTTCCAAACCCCACATACAATTATCATATATTTAAATTAAAATCACAATCATAAGGGTTTCACACACATCATAAACACATCTTGCTCAGTAACACGGGTTACATCAATTCATATTAAACATGTCATCGCATGTTCACTTCCTTTTTAAAGCATCATCGCAGCATAAATATCACCAACAATTATGGAAGATAAGGTAAGTAATGACATTTGGTCTCAAATTTTAACTTTAATAACAAATAAGATAGTTATAATCAATCCTCTCAACATACTTAAGAATGCACAATGACAACATTAGTCTTATGACTTCAACATAAACATGTCATAAAATTAAAATAAGGGTTCCCAACCCGATGTTACATAATCAGAGCAAAACGCTACTAAAAAAGCGCTAAACTAAGAAGCAACTCCATGAGTTGGCTTCCACTTACTTCAGTAATGTTACTCATGAGTATCTGCACGATGCCCATGTAAAGGCAACATTCAAACATAAGGGGTGAGAATTCATTTCAATAATAAATGATATATAATGTAAAATAGAGTACAACATCTACACAATACTGAACAATAACATATCACATTCTCACACCCAAATTATCATCAACATCATACACAACAACATCTCAATTATCATCAACATTATATGCAACAACATTATTATCACACAGTCATTTTCCACGCATACATTTCATTCATTTTATTCAACTCATGACACCGATAATGATTCATATGCATGTGATACCATTCATGATCACTCAGGTTCGTCTCGCTCCCGATCCCCACCATAGGACCAGAGCACACCAAATGTTTACCACCACTTTAGGTAACGCTTCACCGATTCTCACGTGAAATCGGCTACTCGTTCCAAATCCCCACCATAGGACAAGAGCACACCAAATCGTTACCACCACCTTAGGTAACGATTCATTGATTCCCACCTAAAACCGGATAATTGCTCCCAATCTCCATCATAGGACCATATCACACCAAATATGGATCTAATCTCGTACACCATGATGCATGACTCTCAACAACATGAATTATCACAATAAGGTTCACCAAAAGGATCCTCATACACATCTCTTCATTTATGCATCATATCATTCATCATGCAACAATCAATTCATGTTACAAGGTCAATAACATCAATAAACATTAGCAACTCATCCACACCTTAACAACATTATCATAACATCATCGACATAACAACATCATTATCACACAACATTACTACAACAATACAATGATTCATCAACCAAACATATAAACCAATACATTTATCGAAATAGTAAGTACATTAAATAATATTCAAACATTTCATCAATCACTACCACTTTATAGTTCTGAGTGTTAGCTTTCCAACACGTCAAACGACACATCATTTGGATATACGGATAAAAAGTTATGGACAAAATCGTCGAACAATGTAAAACGAACATTCTGGCTGTTGGTGTAAGCCCTAGAGGCCAATACTTTTGGTACTTGTATCGAATTATTTATTAATAAAAAAAGGCATTTTCTTTATTATGGTTGATTAATAAAGTCCCTAGAATAGATAGTCCGTTTAATGTATTAAGTGTGACTTAATCATGAGAACACATTAAACATAAGGGCACTGTTCTTAAAGTATCCGTAGTCGAGCTTTAATGTGAAGTGGGATAACATTAAAGCATTAAGACTATTATGTTTGTAGACTGAAGATCACATCTCATGGATCATGGATAAAGAGTTATCAAGTCTTAAACATAGGTATGAATATTAGGAGTAATATTTATACCGGATTGACCCGCTATGAGAATACTATATAGAAAGTTATGCAAAGTGTCATAAGTTATTCTCATGGTGATAATAGTGTATACCACTCTTCGACCTGAAACCACTATGGATCCTAGATGTAGAGTCGAGTGCTTTATTGTTGATCCAACATTGTCCGTAACTGGATAACCATAAAGACAGTTGATGGGTACTCCACGAAGCATGCTGAGGGACATGAGTGTCCTAGATGGAATTTGCCAATCCTGCGTAACAGGATAAATGTCTATGGGCCCAATATTGAACTGGACAAGGGTGACACGGTCTATACCTTGTGTTCAATATAGACATAAGGGCAAAGGGGTAATTATACACATAATTATTATCACAGGAGGTTTTGTCAGATCACATGATATTTTCGTGACTTGGGTAGCAGTGATGTGTTGCTAGATACCGCTCACTGTTTATTATGTTAAATGCGTGATTTAATATAATTGCCAACGTCGCGAAAACCTATAGGGTCACACACAAAGGACGGATTGATGAGAAATAGAGTAACTAAGGAACACCGTAAGGTACGGTGCACTTAAGTGGGAGACGAAATATGGTAAGGTACCAAATACTTAAGTGATTTTGGGCATATTATAAGATATGGGCCAAAATACACTTAAGTGGGCTTTTTAGCTTGAAGCCCACACAAGTGGTTCTATAAATAGAACCCCTTGGGTAGAAGCATTGTCACTCCACTCCACTCAGACAGAAATTCAAGTAGAGACTTGGAATTTTGTTTCCCTCTTTCTCTCACTCAAAGCCTTCATTCATAACAGCTAGCACTGCGATTGAAGGAATCCGTTCGTGTGGACTGAGTAGAGACGTTGTCATCGTTCAACGTTCATGATCGTCCCGTGGATTTGTATCCAAGGTTTTGGTCATTTCAAGAGATCTGCACCAAAGGTTTGAATCGCCACAAGAGGTAACGATTCTATCACTGATCATGCCCATTCGTAAGGATCACTAAATGGAGAAAATTTTAAATTCCGCTGCGCCTTGGATGGCAATTCTCCAACAGTGGGATCAGAGCCTGGTTACGAAACCATGAATCTGATAACTGTTTTTGTTCTATAATAATATGATTAAAGACAGAATGAATCAAAGGTTAAATTGAGATCGATCAAGTTACATATATGTGATATATGTAATCCTGATGCAAAATACATTATATATGATATAGTGTTCTCGTTTCGTTCATTCAAACCCTCAATGATTGTTTTCCTTTGAGCGATCAATGGTCGTTTGCTTCTTGATCCGACATTAGTATGGTGAAGCAATGACGTGTTGATCAATCATACTGAATTAACAATCGAGATGTGTTTGACGGTCTGAAATTGGTGCATCAAGGTTAGTGACGACACAAGGGTTGTGTTATCAGAGAGTTATGCGATTGGGGTTTGACTGCACAAGAGTTGTGCGTTCTAAACACTTTTCCGAACAGTGTTAACCGGTTAATGCGTATGGTTAACCGGTTAACGCAATACGAAATAATTTTTTTTTAATTTTCAAACAGTGTTAACCGGTTAACGTATTTGGTTAACCGGTTAACGCAAGGCGGAAAACAGTTTTCCAAGAATTTTTCAACAGTGTTAACCGGTTAACGCATATGGTTAACCGGTTAACGCAAGGCAGAAAAGAATTTTCTAAAAGTTTTCAAACAGTGTTAACCGGTTAACGCATATGGTTAACCGGTTAACGCAAGGAAAAATTCACCCGTTCGGCTAGAAAAAGTGCTTTGAAGTATCAAGTGTTGATACGAAAAACGACGTCAATTTTAAATTAATTGTTCATTAAAATTTTCGAGCAGGGGCGCTGCCCCTTCGACCCCGCAAGGGGCGCTGTCCGGGCAGCGGACCCCCGGCTAACTCTACGTAGTGTGATCGGTCGTCGAAATTTAATTTGATTTTAATTAATTAAAGGAATTAATAATAATAATAAAGTGTTTATTATTGTCTTGTGGTGATCGGTTATGGCCTTAGTTTTCCTTTATTCTGCTTTAGATTTTAAAATACGACCTGCGTGTCGTGCCTCTCTCTTAATCTCCCAAATGTAACTTCTTTTGTCATCTCACTCCCTCGTATGTAAAACGAGTTTCTTTTATGTAATGTAATGATATGAAGAAAGCAAAGAAGTCAGTGCCAAAGGAGAACAACCTTGAAGATCTTGCTTGGAGAAGCTTAGATCGTTGTAGGTTAGCTTAGGTTCTCTCATTGGCTTGGGAGAACAATTGCGCTAGGGGCCATAACTGTTTCATTTTGTTTGTATGTATGTTGATGCATGTGAATGTATGTTGATGCATGTGAGAGACGGTTTATATGATAAACAAGCCGGTGAGATCAGAAAAATTGCAATTCCCTCAAAATAAATATTAAGTTTATGCTTTCCAAGTTTTAACACTCATCAAGACTAGTAATGGATAATGTAGGTTTCGCCTACGCGAGGTGCATGATCTATATATTAGTAAGGTGCGATGGGATGATTGTAATATCCAACTGTTAAAACAATGGGTCAAACTTAACTAAACAAATTATGAGAATATTATATATGTTTGCTTTCCAAGTTTTAGCACTCATCAAGACTGGTATCGAATAATGTAGGTTTCGCCTACGCGAGGTGCATGTTTTGTATTAGTTAAGGTGCGATGGGATAATTGTAATATCCAACTGCTAAAACGATGAGTCAAACTTGATTATAATTTTCTTATATATGTTTAGAAGCAAGAGTTGGGAATAATCCATATGATGGATTGGAATAAGGAGTTATTCACCCAATTGAAATTTCGAGAGTTGTATGAGATATAATTGGAAGGAGTTCCTACCTAAATAACCTAGTTTTGTGTAATCCGCCTACGCGGACTTAGAACGAAGTGAAATATGGATCTCGACCCACTAAAAAATCTTCCAACGGGATTTTCCGAATCAGATGATGAGGGTCATTTGTTTTGAATAAAATAATGGGAGCATGTTTAATTAAAGGCCTAATTAAATATGTCAATGATACTTATATTTTCATTAATCCTTACGTAGATTACCATGACAGCAAACACCTCTAACAACATCCTGCGATCAATCCTTGATAAGGAAAAATTATCTGGATTGGCACCGAAACCTGAGGATTGTCTTCAAACATGATAAAAAGTTGTATGTCTTGGAGACACCTGTTCCTGAAGAGGAACCTCCTAGTTCTGCACCTAAGGCAGAAAGAGATGCTTATAAGAAGCATGTCGATGATGCCAATGAAACTGCTTGTCTCATGCTGGCTACCATGAACTCAGAATTACAAAAGCAACATGAGAACATGTCAGCGTTCGATATGATCGAACACCTGAAGTTGCTCTATCAAGAGCAAGCAAGGCATGAGAGGTTTGAAGTTTCAAAAGCCCTTTTTCAAAGCAAGTTAGCTGAGGGAGTCCTTGTAGGTCCCCATGTACTCAAGATGATTGGGTATGTGGAAAACCTTGAGAGATTGGGTTTTCCCCTAAAAAAGGAACTTGCAACTGATTTGATCTTGCAATCGTTGCCAGATAGTTTCAGTCAATTTGTCCTAAATTTCAATATGATTGATATGGACAAATCTCTTCCTGAACTGCTCGCCATGTTAAGAACTGCCGAGCAGAATCTGAAGTCAAAAGGGAAGTCCATTCTGATGATCGGAAATGGAAAGAGACAGAACAAAAGGTCCACTAAGCAGAGTGATAAGGGGAAGGGCAAGGAAGTTGCCAATCCCAGACCCACTGCTGCTTTGAAGCCTAGTGGAGGCATAGCAAAAGAAGGCACCTGCTTCCATTGCGGTAAGACCGGACACTGGAAGAGGAACTGCCCAAAGTACCTGGAAGATAAGAAGAATGGAGTAGAGACTTCAACTTCAGGTATTTTTGTTATTAATTTATCTACTTCTGCATCATGGGTATTAGATACTGGATGCATTTCTCACATTTGTACAAATGTGCAGGAACTAAAAAGGAGTAGAGATTTGGCAAAAGGTGAAGTCGACCTATGAGTTGGCTATGGAGCAAAGGTTGCTGCTTTAGCCGTAGGAACTTTTGTATTGACTTTACCTAGTGGTTTAATAATTCAGTTAGAGAACTGTTATTATGTACCTGCAATTAGCAGGAATATTATTTCCATTGCTTGTTTGGACAAGTTTGGTTTTTCATTTATAATAAAGAACAATTGTTGCTCAATTTATTTGAATGATATATTCTATGCTACTGCACAAATGAACAATGGACTATATGTCCTTGATCTTGAAATGCCTATTAATAACATTAATACAAAAGGGTGAAACCTAACGAGTTAAAACCAACTAGGTAAGAATATTAAAACTCTTCGATCAGATCGAAGTGATGAGTATTTAATCCTAGAGTTTGATGACCATCTGAAAGAGTGTGGGATCCTATCCCAACTTACTCCTCCTGGAACATCCCAATGGAAGGGTGTATCTGAGAGAAGAAATCGAACCCTGTTGGACATGGTCCGATCCATGATGAGTCACACCAATCTTCCAAACTCCTTTTGAGGATATACACCATTGACATCAGCTTACACACTTAACCGTGTTCCATCCAAAAGGTTGAAAAGACACCATATGAGATATGGAGTGGTAAGAGACCACATATGTCTTACATGAAGATTTGGGGTTGCGAAGTTTATCTGAAACGACAAATTTCAACTAAGCTTGAGCCTAAATCTGACAAATGCTTATTTGTGGGGTATCCTAAAGAAACAAGAGGATATTATTTCTACAATCCTTCTGAGGGCAAAGTGTTTGTCGCTCGAACTTGAGTTTTCCTAGAAAGGGATTTTATTTCCAAAGGAATAAGTGGGAGGAAAGTAGAACTTGAATAAATTCAAGAATCACAAAGTATCGATACACCTATGGAGGAATTAGAGCAGGAAACACAAGTAGTTGTGTAAGAGCAACCTGCTCAAATAGAACAAGACCAGCGTAGGTCAGGCAGGATACGTCACCTCCCTGAGATATATGGATATCTGATCAAGGTGATGTATTACTCATGGATCAAGATGAGCCTGTGACCTACTCATGGAATCTTTGTTTTGATGAAACAGTAAAACTGTATGGATTCATCAAGAACAAAGATGAGACTTGTGTCTACAAGAAGGTTAGTGGGAGCATGATCGTATTCCTGGTATTATATGTAGATGACATATTACTCATTGGAATCGATATCCCTACCCTGCAACAAGTAAAGTCTTGGTTAGGGAAATACTTTTCTATGAAGGACCTAGGTGAAGCAGCCTATATATTAGGAATCAGAATCTATAGAGATAGATCATAAAACTGCTTGGCCTAAGTCAGAGTACATACATAGACAAAGTGCTGAGACGCTTTAATATGAATGATTCCAATCTGGTTATGTGTTTTGCTTAAATGGTGGCACTGTGAGCTTGAAAAGTTCAACGCAAGATGCAGTTGCTGATTCTACAACTGAGGCCGAGTATATTGCTGCCTTTAGTGCAGCAAAGGAAGCTGTTTGGATCAATAAACTTGGCGTAGTCCCTAGCATTGTGGATCCCATTGGTCTCTATTATGATAACAATGGTGTTATCGCACAAGCTAAGGAGCCTAGATCTCACCAACGATCCAAACACATACTTAGGCGTTGTGCGAAAATATGTAAAGTACCTACACTTGACAATATAGTTGACCCACTGACAAAGCCTCTTGCGCAGCAGAAGCATGATGGCCATACTAGATCAATGGGCATACGGGGTATGCCTGATTGGCTCTAGTGCTAGTGGGAGATTGTTGGTGTAAGCCCTAGAGGCCAATACTTTTGGTACTTGTATCGAATTATTTATTAATAAAAAAAGGCATTTTCTTTATTATGGTTGATTAATAAAGTCCCTAGAATAGATAGTCCGTTTAATGTATTAAGTGTGACTTAATCATGAGAACACATTAAACATAAGGGCACTGTTCTTAAAGTATCCGTAGTCGAGCTTTAATGTGAAGTGGAATAACATTAAAGCATTAAGACTATTATGTTTGTAGACTGATGATCACATCTCATGGATCATGGATAAGGAGTTATCAAGTCTTAAACATAGGTATGAATATTAGGAGTAATATTTATACCGGATTGACCCGCTATGAGAATACTATATAGAAAGTTATGCAAAGTGTCATAAGTTATTCTCATGGTGATAATAGTGTATACCACTCTTCGACCTGAAACCACTATGGATCCTAGATGTAGAGTCGAGTGCTTTATTGCTGATCCAACGTTGTCCGTAACTGGATAGCCATAAAGACAGTTGATGGGTACTCCACGAAGCATGCTGAGGGACATGAGTGTCCTAGATGGAATTTGCCAATCCTGCGTAACAGGATAAATGTCTATGGGCCCAATATTGAACTGGACAAGGGTGACACGGTCTATACCTTGTGTTCAATATAGACATAAGGGCAAAGGGGTAATTATACACATAATTATTATCACAGGAGGTTTTGTGAGATCACATGACATTTTCGTGACTTGGGTAACAGTGATGTGTTGCTAGATACCGCTCACTGTTTATTATGTTAAATGCGTGATTTAATATAATTGCCAACGTCGCGAAAACCTATAGGGTCACACACAAATGACAGATTGATGAGAAATAGAGTAACTAAGGAACACCGTAAGGTACGGTGCACTTAAGTGGGAGACGAAATATGGTAAGGTACCAAATACTTAAGTGATTTTGGGCATATTATAAGATATGGGCCAAAATACACTTAAGTGGGCTTTTTAGCTTGAAGCCCACACAAGTGGTTCTATAAATAGAACCCCTTGGGTAGAAGCATTGTCACTCCACTCCACTCAGACAGAAATTCAAGTAGAGACTTGGAATTTTGTTTCCCTCTTTCTCTCACTCAAAGCCTTCATTCATAACAGCTAGCACTGCGATTGAAGGAATCCGTTCGTGTGGACTGAGTAGAGACGTTGTCATCGTTCAACGTCCGTGATCGCCCCGTGGATTTGTATCCAAGGTTTTGGTCGTTTCAAGAGATCTGCACCAAAGGTTTGAATCGCCACAAGAGGTAACGATTCTATCACTGATCATGCCCATTCGTAAGGATCACTAAATGGAGAAATTTTTAAATTCCGCTGCGCCTTGGATGGCAATTCTCCAACACTGGCAGTTATGTGTCGATGCATGACTCGTATTAGTCGACGCCTAGCATGTACATGTCAACGCATGTACCTCATTTTTAAAGCCTATATCATTCTATTTGATGTCCCGACTGCATGTGTCGACTCATGACCTTTACAGGTCGGTGCATGACCTATACAGGTCAACACATGCATCAAACATGTCAACATATAACCTTCATAGGTCGACGCATACTGCTATTTTTTGTCAAAAAAATCAGTTTTTGATCATCCAAACACTGCCTTATGTAACAACAACTTATTTTTATGAAAATCCATCATATTAGTCCCAATTCCTACTGCTATCACACTCTAAACTCATATATTATTTCATGGGTTCATGGATCAATAACACATTACAACAATAACATTATATTCATCATCTCTAACTCATCAATTTCCATCAAATTCAACATGATTCATTTTATTCAAGCACATCACAACAATAACAACATATCAATACACATGGTTATAATTCATATCACCACAAAAACATATCAATAAACATGGTTATAATTCATATCACCACAAAAACATATCAATACACATGGTTATAATTCACATTATTGCATATAAAAACAATATTATCATAATCAATCAAAAGAATGACAAACCCTGAGAAAGGTTATGAGCCCCCTGCTCTACCCTTCCATCATACCCCATAGTATTGAAACAATTTCCCACCCTTACCTGATTTCGAGCAACAACACTTTTGATGCTTATAGTTCTTCCTCAACCTCAAGCTCTTGCTCTCCATCTTTGCTTCATTCCTCCAATTTCACGTACTGAAAATTCTCCCCCAAAACCCAACTTCTCTCCTAACTTTTAAAATATATAGTAACCTCCTTACTTTTACTTAATTATTTTTTTTTCCTAATTTAACTCTAGCTTCGCCCCTTTTACCATAAACTCTCCTCAAATCCCACAATTGACCCAAACTCCTATTTTCTCCAATTTCTCATTTGACAAAATCGCCGAACAATGCAAAATGAACATTTTGGCAGTTATGTGTCGACGCATGACTCGTATTAGTCGATGTGTAGCATGTACATGTCGACACATGTATCTGATTTTTAAAGCCTGTAACATTTTATTTGATGTCGTGACTGCATGTGTCGACTCATGACCTTTACAGGTCAGTGCATGACATATACAAGTCAACTCATGCAACGAACATGTCGAAATATGACCTTCATAGGTCGACTCATACTACTATTTTTTGTCAAAAAATCAGTTTTTAATCATCAACACACTACCTTATGTAACAACAACTTAATTTTACGAAAATCCATCATATTAGTTCCAATTCCTACTATTATCACACCCTAAACTCATCTATTGTTTCATGGGTTCATGGATCAATAACACATACAACAATAACATCATATTCGTCATCTCTAACTCATCAATTTCCATCAAATTCAACATGATTCATTTGATTCAATCACATCACAACAATAACATATCAACACACATGGTTATAATTCATATCACCACAACAATATATCAATACACATGGTTATAATCCACATCATTGCATATAAAAATAGTATTATCATCATCGATCAAAAGAATGACAAACCCTAGGGAAGGTTATGAGTCCCCCCCCCCCCCCACTCTATCTTTCCATCATACCCCTTAGTATTCAAACAAATTTTTACCCTTACCTGAATTCCAGCAAAAGCACTTTTGATCCTTAGAGTTCTTCCTCAACCTCAAGCCCTTGCTCTCTATCTTTGCCTCTTTCTTCCAATTTCATGTATTGACAATTCTCCCCAAAAACCTAACTTCTCTCCCAACTTTTAAAATTATATAGTAACCTCCTTACTTTTGCTTATTTATTATTTTTTCCCAATTTAACTCTAGGTTCCCTCCTCTTACCACAAACTCTCCTCAAATCTCACAATTGGCCCAAGCTTCTATTTTCTCCAATTTCTTATTTTATCAATAATAATAAATAAAATTCTAATTATTATAATCATTTTCTAATTTACTCTACCATCCCACCACACCCTACTATTTCTACCACACCTCAATAACACATTCAAATAATTTATTTTAAATCACACCAACATCCAATAATTAAATAAAATAAAACCAAATAATTTAATTGAATTTTGGGTGTTATAACTCTCCTCCACTTAGAAAAAAAATTTCCCTAAAAAATTACTTGAAGGAAGCATAGTATGAAACAACGCTCTCATATGACTCTCTAGCTCCCAAGTTATGCTTCCACTAGTTGGTCCTCCCCACACTACCTTCACCAATGCAATCTATTTACCATGTAACTACGTCACTTCATGATCCTCTATCTGTATGGGTGATGCGCCAATCAATCGTTTTATTTTTTAATTAAAAATTGTAAACTTATTATCATGGTTGTTTAAAACAAACGTGGTGATATCTTATACCTTTGTTGGGTTCGATTCTCAGCACCAACAAATTTGTGATTTCTTAATTATTTTAGTTGCGCCTTTCATTTTTATATATTTTTAGATAAAAATGAAAGCGATTTCACTATGGCTGTTTGCACTAACCGTTGTGATATATATATATATATATATATATATATATATATATATATATATATATATATATATATATATATATATATATATATATATATATATATATATATACTTAAAACTTGACATTTTTTTATATAATTACAACATAAAACATATATTAACAATGTTTTTTAAACTAACTGTTGTGATATATTTTTCAATTTTTTAATTTTTAAATGCTTAAAATCTAGCGTTTTTTATTTATAAAATTACATTAAGTTAGTCATATATCACAACAATTGTATTAAAAAACCGTGCGTGAATGACTTATTCACTTAAAGGAAACACATCTAGCTAGATAACTTGTCTCTTCAGTTGCATATGTTCATTCCCAACCCTGACGAAACGAAGCCATTTTTAACCCTGACGAAACAATGTCATTTTCAAACCGAACGAAACAACACCCTTTTCAACCCTAACTGAAAAACACCATTTTCAATCCTAACTAAATAAAACAATTTTCAACCAACAACTTAATCCAACTTCGTCGTTCTAGGCTTACCTACCGTCAAGGAGAAAGATGACATCAACTTCGTCGTTCTAGGCTTACGTATCGTCGAGGAGGAAGACAAATATTATGACAACTTTTTTTTGCTTATTCATCATGTTTCCGATACGTAAATGATTTCTCCAATGCATGGTTGTATCTACAATAAACTTTATTTTCCATTGTATTTGTGTTTGTGTTGATGATGTCATTATTGTTAATGAAGTCGTTGATGTTTATGATGCCATTGTTATTGATGATGCTTTTTTTTGTTGATATGTCATTGTGTTATGCCAATGTTCTTGATGATGCATTTGTTGTTGATGTTATGATGCAACTGTGTTGATGATGTCATGTATTTGTTATTGTTAATGTCATTGTGTTGATGATGTCATTGTTGTTGATGATGCCATTGTTGTTGATATGCCATTGTGTTGATGATGCCTTGTGTTGATGATGTCATTGTTTTTGTTGATTCCATTGTGTTGATGATGCCATTGTTGTTGATGATTCATTTATTGTTGATACTTCCATTACGTTGATGATGTTGTTGTGTTGATTATCCCATTGTTGTTTAAGTATTTGTTATGGTCAATGCCATTGTGTTGATGATGTCATTGTTGTTGATGATGCAATTATTGTTGATTGTTTTATGTCTTGATAGATGACCTCTTCTTCATCTAGTAATGATGAAACTACTTATATAAATTAAGCTTGTACAAACGATTCTTAATCTATTGGAGGAAAATAGAAAAAAACAAAGAGGTGCTACAATGATGACACAATTAGAAAAAGTTTACAAGTCGTGTGTCAAATATCCGGTTGAGTTTAGTGACGTTTATATGATACCTGATGGTCCTCATACTTCGCTTTTAAAGAATTATGTTGTGTTTCTTTGACATAGCATATTCAACATATTGATAAGTGATTGGAAAGAAGTACCAAAAAAGGTGAAAGATATCATATGGACAATCATTAACATATTAATATTAATTTTTATCGATTCAATATTACTTTACATAATCACTAATTCATACTTATTGATGCAACTGTATAGTCGACGTTTGAGTTTTCTGATGATCCTAAGTTGACAAAAAAATGGATCTCTTATGCTGGTACGTGTTGGAGGACTTTAAGTCATGGATCACAAGAGACTACTTTAGGAAACCTAAGCCTAATCTTCCGCTTCTGTGGGTAGGATATAATTTTCTTGACAAGAAGTTTTGAAAAAATCTTGTTAAGTTTCATAGTTCTGAGGAGTTCCTGGTCAGTACTTATTGTATTTTATGATAATTTTATGTTTATGCTTTATAGATACAACCATGCAAGTTAATATTGTTACTATTTAAAACATGTTAAAAGTGAAGCAGGATAGCTGAACAAAGCAAAAAACAAATACCCCCATAGATTGTCTCGTGGGGGAAACTAAAAACATGAGAAAGCAATGATTGCTAAAAGAATACAACAACTAGGAGACGATGACTCCATGAGTAATGATCGCAACCCATCTCCACCATCATGACATGATAAGTGGAAGATGGAAGATGGCTCTGTTATCTCATATTTTAGACACTAGCAATAATTA
This sequence comes from Lathyrus oleraceus, assembly GCF_024323335.1. Taxonomy (NCBI): domain Eukaryota; kingdom Viridiplantae; phylum Streptophyta; class Magnoliopsida; order Fabales; family Fabaceae; genus Lathyrus; species Lathyrus oleraceus. The sequence goes on from NC_066579.1 coordinate 437,957,335, forward strand.
CAAAAATGTGATAAGGATCATGTAATAATGATTTTGTTTAAAAGTCAAAATGGTCAGTTATGGCCATGAAGATCTCGACGAATTTGATTTGTCGAAAATGAGTACTAACTTTGGTCTAAATTGCTATTAGAGAATGACCAAGGAGTTGACTAGTTTTGGTAATTAGTGAAATATAGAGTTCACAATTTTATTCTACGCAATCGAATGAGGTGTAAATGGATAAGATCAAACAATTACTTAAGGACACGTGAGAGTCTGTCAAATACAAAGGCTTCATGGAGACGAAGACCTGGAATGTTATGCTTAGTTGACCATTATAGACAGTTAACTTAGGATTAGTATATAAGTAAGCGTTCGCTTATGTTTTGAGAGTCCACAATTATACACAAATTCTAAAAAACTCAAAGTATTTGTGTGTTTGTGAGAAAAGAGTCAAGAATGTACATATAGCGTTCCACTTTTACAAATTAAAGTCTTTTTTTCAAACCATTTACTGCATTGAATTTAGTTTCAGTCGTTCTTTAAGTTTCTTTGGATTTCAATTTCATAGTTTAATTTGTCATCTTTCTCAATATTACATTTCGACTTTGATGTCACACTTGTTTTAAAACTTGTGATTCACATAAGTATGTCCTGGGATATTTTCGAGTTTAATCCCTTAAGTAAATTGAAATATATTTTTGTTTACTAAATTTCACAGTAAATAGGCTAGACAAAGACCAATGTAGACTACACTTCAGATGCCTTAAGATTAGTCGCTGAGAAAATTGTAAGTTGAATTTGTTGTGCACGTGTTATGTGTCATTTAAATTGCTTTAGTAATTAACAATGTATATCTTATCATGTTGTGTATGGTTCTTTGATTATGTTGGCCCGTGAAGATTCCTTTATTCCAGAACCACGACATGATATATTAGTAGAAGCAGTAGGAAGAAAGGAGCATGATGGACGTGTCTGTGGTGTTGGAGATGGCATCGGCCAGAGTGTGTGGTTTGGTACATCTAGAAAAAGCTCCAGCCAAGTGCAAGAAGAAACTAGTGAAGATTTTGAGAGAAAATTGGAGAGGCAAAAGAAAGATTTTGAAGACGCGTTAGAAACGAAGCATGAAAGTTGTAGGAAAGATATAAAAGAGTTATTTGCGGTATGTGAGAATATTATGATATCTGAAATATATGAATTGTTCCATCTTTTAACCATTATAAAATGAGTTTTCCATAGTAATGTTAGCAACCACACACAATAAACCTTAGTGGAAAAAAAAGTTGGTTTAGATTAATACAAACTAAAAGAAAGAACAAAATGCAATATTCATAGTTTCTAAATTGTGATGGAAACTATATAATAATAAAGTTGATAGAAATTAATAACCTTGGAAGATTTGCAAACACCCTTCTTTTCAGTAGAACGATAATAATCTTGTGATGCAATCCCTTGTTTCCTTCTACCCAAGTGAATGCTTTGTGTTCACTTCCTGTCAGACAACTTCCATATGGTTCACAATTGAGAAGCTCTTGATTTGAAAGGCTGATAAGTTTTCTTGTTGTCTTTATTATAAGGGTCGATTCTGATTTTTTAAAAGTTCAGAATAAATAAGAAAAATGGATTCCTAAAAAGAATAATATTATGCTAAAGATTCTTGAAAAAGCATTCAATAATCTTCTCTATATTTTACATAAATACTTTATTCCATGTTTACAAAACCAGCAAGCGCTTCAATGGTATGCGCGCCTTCAACATCGTACACAACACAAACATCGTACACGACATCGAAACGTCAATAATGATAATAATTTTAAAAATTAAATAAATTAAACGTAGTCATACGTTTCACTATCCCGGACCAACTCAATCATCCGAATACCATGTTCTAATTTTAAAAATAGGCCTAAATTAAAAATAAATATAATTTTAAAATTAAAAATAATGTATTAAAATACAATTATATATTAACCAAGTGAAACAACAAAAAAACTCAGTATTGTTTAAACTCTAAAAAACACATTTCATACAACTTAAAATTAATAAAAAAACTATGCAACAATATTTAAACTTAAAATACCCCATTCCATGTTTAAAAAACCAGTCAAAGCTTCAATGATATGCGCGCCTTCAACATCGACACAACACAAATATGGTACACGACATCGACACGTCAACAATGATAATAACTTAAAAAATTAAATTAAATAAATAAATTAAATAAATTAAACATAGTCATACGTTTCATTATCCCGGACCGACCCAATCAATCCGAAGAGCATGTTCTAACTTTAAAAATAGGCCTAAATTAAAAATAAATATAATTTTAAAATTAAAAATAATATATTAAAATACAATTATATATTAATCAAGTGAAACAAAAAAAATCAGTATTTTTAAACTATAAAAAACACATTTCATACCGCTTAAAATCAATAAAAGAACTATGCAACAATATTTAAAATTAAAATAACTCATTCCATGTTTACAAAACCAGCCAAAGCTTTAATGATATGCGCGCCTTCAACATCGTACACAATACAAACATCGTACACGACATCGACACGTCAACAATGATAATAATTTAAAAAATTAAATAAATTAAACATAGTCATACGTTTCACTATCCCGGACCGACTCAATCAATCTGAATTACCATGTTCTAACTTTAAAAATAGGCCTAAATTAAAATAAATATAATCTTAAAATTAAAAATAATGTATTGAAATACAATTATATATTAACCAAGTGAAACAATAAAAAAATCAACATTGTTTAAACTATATAAAACATATTTCATACAGCTTAAAATCAATAAAAAACTATGCAACGATATTTAAAATTAAAATACCTCATTCCATGTTTACAAAACCAGTCAAAGCTTCAATGATATGCGCGCCTTCAATATCGTACACAACACAAACATCGTACACGACATTGAAACGTCAACAATGATAATAATTTAAAAAATTAAATAAATTAAACATATTCATACTTTTCACTATCCCGGACCGACTCAATCAATTCGAAGATCATGTTCTAACTTTAAAAATAGGTCAAATTAAAAATAAATATAATTTTAAAATTAAAAATAATGTATTAAAATACAATTATATATTAACCAAGTGAAACAACAAAAAACTCAGTATTGTTTAAACTATAAAAAACACATTTCATACAACTTAAAATCAATAAAAAAACTATGCTAACAATATTTAAAATTGAAATACCTCATTCCATGTTTACAAAACCAACAAAAGCTTCAATGATATGCGCGCCTTCAACGTTCTACACAACACAAATATCGTACACGACATCGACACATCAACAATGATAATAGTTTAAAAAATTAAATAAATTAAACATAGTCATATGTTTCACTATCCCGAACCGACTCAATCTATCTGAAGACCATATGTTCTAACTTTAATAATAGACCTAAATTAAAAATAATATATTAAAATACAATTATATATTAACCAAGTGAAAAAAAGACTCAATATTGTTTAAACTATAAAAAACACATTTCATACAACTTAAAATTAATAAAAAAAACTATCCAACAATAACAATTAAAATAGTACAAGTATAATTGAATCCATAACCTTTACCACCATACTTAAAAATCAACCAATAACAAATTTAAGTTTATTTTTCATTTAATAATATATATATATATATATATATATATATATATATATATATATATATATATATATATATATATATATATATATATATATATATATATATATATATATATATATATATATATAAAATTAATGAGACCTTTTAATTTGAAGACCCGAGATTAAGGATGATCTTACCCTTACTCATAACCGACCATAATTGCAACTATTCCTTCAATAACGGTAAAAATAAATGAAATATAATTAGTGGTTGATTTGATTACTTAATTTCTTTAACTAAAACAACTTCCCTACAAACAAATTATATCAATTCCTAATCATTTACGATAAAATAATAATAGCATTACTCACAAGCATTGATTAAATCTTGAAGATTTTAATTCCTAAAGTTTGATATTAATCATGCTGATTTTAAAATAACAACAAAGTTATGAGAATGCCTAATCCACATGTTAATTACTTATTCTTATAAAATTGTTTCCATACTGTGTTACTCATCATCACTTCTTTAATTGGTGCAAACACAACAAACATACCAGTCTAGAGTTGAAAGATGCTGTCACTGTTAACTCATCAACATCATTATTCACAAAATCCATTGGTTCACTGTTCATTGTCATGTATGTTTCTTTAAACTCCATGAAACTCAACATCATCATTCACAATATCCATGTTGTTACTGTTCACAGTTTACCTGTTAATTAATGATTAGGAAGCTTATCAAATTTAGAACCCAATATGGAGGAGTAGTGCAAAGAGAGACTCACCTCATAGCTCTCTTATTGGCCTGACTAACTTTACTGATTTGAGCTTCATGGAGTTCAAAGAAACATACATGACCATGAATATTGACACCATGCAGGAAAGATGATGAAGAAACGAAATCCTCATCTTTTATTAGAAGTAACTTGAAGATAAAACTTTGTATGAAAAGATGTGTATTCTTTAAATGTCAGTTCCAAATATTTATGGTTTCATGAAGTTAATTGTTAGTCAATTTATTAATCTAGTTTTTAAAAATATTTAATAATATTTCATAAATTTCTTAATATTTTGTGAATCAGTAAAAAAAATCATAGAAATATGGAGTGTGTCTTTTTTCTATTCTTATTTATTCTTCAATGAAATGCATAGTCTTTTTTTTACTACTCATAAAATGCAGTCTTATTTTATTCTTTGATGAAATGCAGTCTCTTTTTTAACTCATAAACTGCTTAGTCTTATTTTATTGTGTTTAAGGAGGGATTTTAATATATTCAAACTATTGATTTTGTTAATAAAAAGTCAATAGTTTTCGCTATGAATCAAATAAGAAAAAATTAGAAAAAATTAATAAGAATAACTATGTCAATCGATTAATTAATTTAATCAGTCGATTGCTCTTAGCAAAAATGTGAGTAATTGGAAAGGAAGAAGTAATGAGAAATAATGTCAATCGATTTCTCTCAGATTCAATAGATTGATGCTAGTTAAATTTTGAAAAACGGCTGAACTGGAAACCGTTATTTTATTCGATGGTTTTTGCCATAACTTTAGTTCCGTAAATTCAAATGAGGTGCGGTTTAAAGTGTTCGAAAACTAACACATATGACTATCTCATATTATTTTATTAAGATGCTAGATGGATACTGGAATTTGTGAAAATTAATTGCTTTACTTGTTACGTAATAGTTGACGGTAATGGACATACGCTTAATTGTGTAAATGAATGAATCAATGATGAAACGTTGTTAAGATGATTTAACATGATTAAGTGTCGTGTGGATGTTTATTCGATGTGTGAATATATGATGTGAATTATAAGTATATTTATGTGAATTATTGTAAATACTTGCTGATGATTGTTGAATGATAATTGATCTACTTATATGTTGATGTTCATATGGTATAGCAATTGTAAGGGATGCATATGATGCTGATTTGTGATGTTATATGAGGTGAATACAATTGATATTATTATGAGATGTATGATTATATGGTGATTAATTATGTATGTTTGATATGATGATAAATAGTTTACAAGGGGTGAGGACTATTTGTATGTTTGTAGGCATTGTTATGATTGTTGGATAGTAGTTCAGAAGGGGGAGATTACTATTGTATGTAATATAGAGTATCAAATGTTGAGTTGGTACCACATGCATATAGAGTCGATGTGTTGCCACATTACATACAAGTTGACATTTGTGAATTCATGATTGTTGTGTGAATACATGTCTGCATTGAATTTGAGTTAACTACTGATATGAGTTGATGTGAATGAGTAACTGATTATGTGAGTTGATTGGAGTGTTTTGTATGAGTTTATGTTATTGATGATTGTTGTGTAAATGCATTACTTATCGATGATTGTTGTTGTTGTTGTTGTTGTTGTTGTTTAGGTTACCCTTCTCGATCTTTTGCACTGCTAACATATTTGAGTTCATTCCTCACCCTTTTTGCTTTATGTTGTGCATCTTACCGATACTCAGAAGTAGAGTTTGGTTGTTGTAAATGGAAGATAGCTTCTTGGAGTTCATTTAATTTAATTTATTATTATTGTTTGTTAGTCGATTAAATGCTCTAATCTGTAACATGATGTTTTTATTATGTTTTGAGTTAACGCTGAATTATGTGGTTTAAAGTCTAATACATTATTTGAGAAATTTAAATTTTAAATTTTTATTATCTTAATTCCGCTTTATGTTGTTGAAATGTTTTCGAAAATTTTGGATGATTGTCGTAGTGATACCTTAAATTATCGATTAAATATTTTTATATAAGTTTTGTGGTTTAGGATGTTACAATACTCAGCAAAAACCTTAAGATAATAATTGTGTGATTTCTCTCAATTATAAAGTGTTCAATATCTACTTTTCTAATCAATTTGAAACTTTCATAAGCTTTGTTTCTCAACACTTTTACTTCACATTTGTTTTTCTCAACACATACAATTCACACTCTTTCATTACTATAATAATTATTTAATTATTAGTAATTCTTAATTATTAATCATATCAATTTATAGTAAAATAATAAATCCAAACAATTGAGACATAAAGATAAAAACAAAAGGCTGCTGAACTGAAACATATAATAAGAGGCAGATTGGACAAAAACTAAATAATAATACACCACTACTTTGTTTTCTCCATTAAAGATTTCCTTGACGCGTTCATCCTACATGTGTTTTAGTGTATATAACTATTTCATTCAATTACTGTAACCCATCAAAAAGCAAAATATCCTTCTATTATAAATCACAAGTAGACGCAATGGCAGAAAAAGATGGTTCAGTCGTTGCTAAGGGCCACGAAGAAGGAATCAAATTAGCAACATCAATCTTAAATGAGTTTGGACTTCCACCCGGACTTCTTCCAGTAGTTGATGTAATCAAAGTTAGCTTTGTTCGAAGCACCGGTTACATGAGGATCTTGCAAAAGAAGAAAGTCGAACACAAGTTTGAATTGATTGGAAAGTTGGTGAGTTACGATACTGAAATCAAAGGTTACTTGTTGAAGAAGAAAATCAAGAAGCTGAAAGGTGTGAAAGCTAAAGAAGTCATGCTTTGGCCTCCTGTCTATGAAATTAGAGTTGATGAAAATGAAATATCTACTAGAAAGATTCACTTCAAGGGTTTTGCTGGGATCATCAAAACCTTCCCAGTTGAAGCTTTTGCTATAGATGATTAATAGATGAAACTATGATAAGACTGAAATGCAATTTTTATAGATTTTCAAATATGCAATAAACATGCACTACTATAAAAAAGTATTTTTCGTAATGCCATTTCACCTCGGTCAAAGTATTTATCTTGGTAGAATCTATTTATTTAGTTATTTTTTTTAATTTTTAATTTTAAATCATTTTTCACCACGGTTGAAATTTTCAATCGCGGTGAAAAGTGGCATCTGGTCATGAGTTCGAACCATAACATCTATAATTTTGTTTTTTTATTTATTTTTAAGCCACTTTATTTATTGATGCATGGTCATGAGTTCGAATCGTAACACCTACCGTTTTGTTTTTTTTTTAAATTTATTTTTTAGTCACTTTATTACCACGGTTGGAACTTTCAACCGTGGTGAAAAGTGACTCATGGTCATGAGTTCGAATCTTAGCACCTACAGTTTTGTTTTTATTTATTTTTAAGCCACTTTTTACCACGGTTAAAACTTACAACCATGGTGAAAAGTCACTCGGGACATGGGGAAATATAAACGTGTTTATTGAGTTTCTTCATTGTCCTTAAACAAATCTTTGACGTTCATTTAGTGAGTATCAACGCTCAAGACACTACCATTAGTGATCTGCATGAAATCTAAAACTTAGATGAACTTCTAACTTAGACGAACTTCATCTTCTACCTCCAAACATCATCTTCCAATTACGACATTGCATTTTTTTATTAAAAGACATACAACAACGGTTGTTTAAAGTAACTGATGTAATAAACTGAGACATGCAACAATGATTTTTTAAAGTAACCGTCGTGATAGGTTTCACGATATGGAAAGAATCATACATACAATCACATCTTACCTCACAACGGGTGATTGAACATGATTGTATCCATTTTCCAACCGTCATGAGAGGTGTTTTCCATAGTAGTGATGTCATGTTTTGTCTTTAAAGTTTCTTACGACAATGTTTTTATGGTTAAATTTTCTTATATCTCTCACCCATAAAGTATTCCACTTCATTCTATTCTAAACTCTCAAACAAAAATTTAATGATTCCTAAGAAAAATTGTTAATGCTTTCAGAAAGTTGAATCCTAAGAAGAACCACTTTTGTTTACAAATAACTGAACCTAAGATTGTCCATTTGAAAAACTATCTTATGCAATACTTTTCTCTCTACAATTGTTGTTCCATATAACTATTTAGTGGAGATCTCTATTAACTCATGAGAGGTACTTAGAAAACTATTCAAATTTGGGACAAGAGCAACCATTTGAGTTGAACATCACATTTTAATTTAAAATCTTGATTCATTGAGTTCATATATAATTTCACTTATATAGGTTCAATAGATAATTTCACTATTTCAATAGATAATTTCATTTAAGTTTGAGCGCTTGAATTTAAACATTCATGGCCTTAACTTTCTATTTGTCAATAGTGGGTTCCACATAATGATTTCCGACAAACATAAATTTAGAATGGGATACACATAAGTTGTTATATGAAATAACAGAAGAAACATGGTATAAAGGAAGAATGTTACCGGGTTTAAATGCCATGTTGCCCTAGAAATCTAGCAGGTAGTCTTGGTGTCTCTTGATTCTGGTTAATTTCCTGGTGGAAATAACTTCAAAGGTGGTAGAATTCTTATGGGAAGTCATGTCAGTGAGGTAACCTCAACGAAAGTGTGGGTTTTCTGCGGGATGTGACTGTCCTTATTATTGGAGCACAAGGTTGAAGATTAAGAAGACGATGGAAGAGAAAGAGAAAAATTGTAACTAACTTTAGATGGAAATTGATTACTTCAGATTCTATTACAACTGAAACATACCCAGTTTATATGCTACCAGAGTTTCTAAGTGAAATTCAAATTTACTCTAAATACAACTGAAATGAAATATAACTAACATAATTTCTTAATTCATATTCAACTAATTAAAAACAACAACACCAATTTCATCTCTCAAATGGATAAATTGTTCGGTATTAATTGCTTTGGTAAACAAATCTTCCAGCTGCTTCTGAGTGCTATAGTGCACAATTTCAAAAACTCCACTTTGAACTTGATTTCCCAAAAAATGAAACTTTGTGTCAATGTGATTGCTTCTTCCATGCATCAATGGATTCTTGACAAGACTTATAGCTGATTTGTTGTCAATCATGAACTTCACAAACTTGCCCACCTTGATCTTCAGATCATGCAACAAGTTCAGAATCCAAACAACTTGACAAGCAAACAAAACACCTGCAATATAGTCAACTTCACAGATTGATAATGCAACCACAAATTGCTTCTTGAAGCACCAAGAAATGGGACCTCCCAGACACTTGAAAAAATATCCAGAAGTACTTCTTCTATAATTACAAAGTAAAACATATATTAAAAATATTTTTTAAACTAACCGTTGTGATATATTTTTCAATTTTTTAATTTTTAAATGCTTAAAATCTAACGTTTTTTATTTATAAAATTATATTAAGTTAGTCATATATCACAACAATTGTATTAAACAACCGTGCGTGAATGACTTATTCACTTAAAGAAAACACATATAGCTAGATGGCTTGTCTCTTCAGTTGCATATGTTCATTTCCAACCCTGACGAAACGAAGCCATTTTTAACCCTGACGAAACATGTCATTTTCAAACCGAACGAAACAACACCCTTTTCAACCCTAACGAAACAACATCATTTTAAATCCTAACTAAATAAGACAATTTTCAACCAACAACTTAATCCAACTTCGTCGTTCTAGGCTTACCTACCGCCGAGGAGAAAGATGACACCAACTTCGTCGTTCTAGGCTTACCTATCGTCGAGGAGGAAGACAAAGATTATGATAACTTTTTTTTGCTTATTCATCATGTTTCCGGTATGTAAACGATTTTCCCAATGCATGGTTGTATCTATAATAAACTTTATTTTCCATTGTATTTGTGTTTATGTTGATGATGCAATTATTGTTAATGACGTCATTGATGTTGATGATGCCATTGTTATTGATGATGCTTTTTTTGTTGATATGCCATTGTTGTTAATGTCATTGTTTTATGCCAATGTTGTTGATGATGCATTTGTTGTTGATGTTATGATGCAACTGTGTTGATGATGTCATGTATTTGTTGTTGTTAATGTCATTGTGTTGATGATGTCATTGTTGTTGATGATGCCATTGTTGTTGATATGCCATTGTATTGATGATGCCTTATGTTGATGATGTCATTGTTGTTGTTGATTCCATTGTGTTGTTGATTCCATTGTGTTGATGATGTCATTGTTGTTGATGATTCATTTATTTTTGATACTTCCATTACGTTGATGATGTTGTTGTGTTGATTATCCCATTGTTATTTAAGTATTTGTTATGGTTAATGCCATTGTGTTGATGATGTCATTGTTGTTGATGATGCAATTGTTGTTGATTGTTTTATGTCTTGATAGATGACTTCTTCTTTATCTAGTAATGATGAAACTACTTATATAAATTAAGCTTGTACAAACAATTCTTAATCTATTGGCGGAGAATAGAAAAAAAACAAAGAGGTGCTACAATGATGACACAATTAGCAAAAGTTTACAAGTCGTGTGTCAAATATCCGGTCGAGTTTAATGACATTTATGTGATACTTGATGGTCCTCATACTTCGCTTTTAAAGAATTATGTTGCATTTCTTGGACGTAGCATATTCAACATATTGATAAATGATTGGAAAGAAGTACCAAAAAAGGTGAAAGACATCATATGGACAATCGTTAACATATTAATTTTAAATTTTATCGATTCAATATTACTTTATATAATCACTAATACATACTTATTGATGCAACTGTATAGTCGACGTTTGAGTTTTCTGATTATCCTAAGTTGACAAAAAAATGGATCTCTTATGCTGGTACGTGTTAGAGGACTTTAAGTCACGGATCACAAGAGACTACTTTAGGAAACCTAAGGCTAATCTTCCGCTTCTGTGGGTAGGATATAATTTTCTTGACAAGAAGTTTTGAAAAACGCTTGTTAAGTTTCATAGTCTTGAGGAGTTCCTGGTCAGTACTAATTGTATTTTATGATAATTTTATGTTTATGATTTATAGATACAACCATGTAAGTTAATATTCACTACGCCAAATAAGGGAAAAGAGGGCGCTTTTTTTGGCCTATAACAGCGCTTTAAAGCGCCCTCTAATCTGGCGCTGGCATAGGTAAAGACAGCGCTTTGTTTTCCTGGAGAAAGCGCTGTCTAAAGTGGCCACATTATAGTGCGCTTTCAGAAAAAAGCGCCTTCTGGAGTGGTCCATAAAGGGACACCTTAGAGGGCGCTTTCTGGAAAAAGCGCCCTCTAAAGTTGTCAATGTAAAGTGTTTAGAGGGCGCTTTCAGGAAAAAGCGCCCTCTAAAGTTGTCAATGTAAAGTGTTTAGAGGGCGCTTTCAGGAAAAAGCGCCCTCTAAAGTTGTCAATGTAAAGTGTTTAGAGGGCGCTTTCAGGAAAAAGCGCCCTCTAAAGTTGTCAATGTAAAGTGTTTAGAGGGCGCTTTCTGGACAAAGCGCCCTCTAAAGTGTTAGTTATTTTAAAAAAATTTGTTTGAAAAACAGTGGATATTTAATTGGTAACCTGTTCGCATGCTGCAAAAGTGTAAAATTCATATTGATTTCATCCTTTAATCCAATGTTATACACCATTAATCCATTGATATATACAACATGAATCCATTTATATACAACATTAATCCTCCATATATACAACATTAATATATGATTCTTTGATCAACAATATACAACAACATATTCTCTAAGTACTACAATTAAGAGAATAAAACATAGCAACCAACACCCAGTGACCACTGTATCCAAAAGCTGTCTAGTAGTTCTAACCAATACTAAATAAAAACGCCCATCCACCCATGGTGGCAAACATGTTCTGTATATCCAAAAGCTGTCTAGTAGTTCTATCGCACATCCATACAAAATAAGGCTCAACCAAAACAACAGATGGCAGCATAAGTAGTCCCCTGCAAAAAGAACACGTCCAAATGCAAATAACACAGAACTGTCAAAAGGCGATTGAGCAACAAATAGTAAACAATGGCATAAAGTTAAATGACATAGCTAATATTACCTGAATTCCTGCATGGCTGTTAAGGTAAAAATCAAATTCCCTAGGGTGACAAATGCTGGTGTCTACCACGGTTCCTTTGACAATTTAGAACAACAAAATCAGCAAAAAGTGATAAATTCAAATGATAATATATACCAGCTGCGTTGAGAAATATATTGAAAAAACCTGGCATAATATTTCCACTTCTATCGGTCTCTTTGGGGTTGACAGGAAAGAGACGGGTGTGATGTCTCTTTTGGACCACTACAAAAGTAACTTTAGTGGTGTATTTTATGAACGACAAAGTAACAAGAAATCAACTTTGAGAAGTCATAAATTCTGCCTACAATACAGGGCTGCAAAGTTGATGCAACAAAAAACATATAACAATATATGGTAAGTACCTGTATCTCCGACCATATTTTTTCTTTGCCAACCTTCAAGTCCGGACTTCTCCAATTATCACATGTAATCGGAATATGTTGTTGAACAAGGAAACCAATGTAACTTGCCAACATTGAACCCTTATCTTTTGAAGATAGAATTGATATATGTTTAGATGGACATGTTCCATTGTCGTAGAGGGATACTTTCAAATATCCAGCATCATCATCTACGCGAATGAGGCTTGACGACAATAGAGCATCTCCATCTAAACAAATATCCAGCATCATCATTTTACTTGTAAAAAAGAAAACAATTAAAATCAGATGACAAATGTAAAAACAATTAAAATCATAAAAGTCATTTTACCTGTAATAAAGAAAACAATTAAAATCATTTGACCTGTACCTTTTTCACTAAGTTCTCTTTCTTTTCTTGGTTGGAATATGTTCTACATGTCTCTTAACAACACGGACGGTTGGATTGATCCAAATACCCTCATTATGATCATTTCTAATATATGAATCATTTGATATAATATTCTCATCTTGATCATTTCTGGTAAACGATTCAATCTCAACATCAATATCACCTTGATCTCCAGTGTTTTCATCAATTACTTTGTTGGAAAAAAGAACTATAGACCATTTCGTACTTTTCGGATCATTGACATAGAACACTTGTCTAGCTTGAGAGGCTAGAATAAAAGACTCATCTTTGTATCCCACCCTATTAAGATCCACTTGCAAAAATCCTGACTTATCCATTCGAATGCCGTTATTATTTTCAACCCACTTGCAACCAAATATAGGAATCTGAAACTTCTCATAATCAAACACCCAAATGCGCTCGATAACACCAAAATACGACAGATTTGCAAATTTGGGGTTTAAGTCCTTCACACTTGATATGTGCATTGCTTCAGCTACCACGGTGACACCACTATTCTGCATAGTACTTTTATCATCTTGTTCTTTGGTATAAAATGTGTATCCATTAATCGCGTATGCGCTATAAGAAAAAACATGGAAACTTGGACCATATGCTAAGCATCTCAACCTTTCTGTTATTGAAGCGGGATCTGAATAATACTTTGAATAAATATGATCCTTAAACCAAGGTATAAAACATCGATTGTGCTCTCGTACTATCCAATTTTCATTTCTATTGGGATTTAAACCTCGGAGAACATCCTTGTGAATTTCAACATACGGCTCAACCTCATTCTCATTGTGCAGAACATACAAATGCACTTGATCCCGTTCGACCCTTGATACTGCCACGATTTTATTTCCAATTAGATTTTTTCCTTCTTTCTTTTCGACAAGCTGAGACTTGGGGAGTCCGATTGACTGAACATTAGACAAATATTCAGTACAAAACTCAATCGCTTCTTCAACAATGTATCTTTCAACCATACAACCTTCTGGTCGACTTCGGTTCTTCACGTACCCTTTTAATATTTTCATATAACGTTCAACAGGGTACATCCATCTCATATAAGCTGGTCCACACAATTGTGTCTCTTTCACAAGATGAACAACTAGATGTACCATTATGTCAAAAAATGATGGAGGAAAAAACATTTCAAGCTCACACAAAGTAATAACGATTTCTTTTTGCAACATTGGTAAGATCGCAGGATTGATCACCTTACTGCAAATTGACTTGAAGAAAGAACACAACTTAGTTATAGAGCTTCTTACTTTTTCTGGAAGAATAGAACGTATACCTATTGGGAGAAAATGTTCCATTATAACATGGCAATCATGGGTCTTTAAACTCTTTAACTTGAGGTCTTTCATAGACACAAGTCTTCTAATATCTGAAGAGTACCCTTCTGGAACTTTAACTTCACTTAGAAACTTACACAATGTTTTTTTCTCCTTTCTAGATAGAGTATAAGCAGCAGGCGGTAGATATGTTCATTTTCCTTTCTTTAAGGGTCCTAATTCAGTTCTTATTCCCATCGCTATCAAGTCCTTTCTTGCCTTAAGGCCATCCTTAGACTTTCCTTGTATATTGAGTAACGTGCCAATAACACTTTCAAATACATTTTTTTCAATATGCATAACATCAAGAAAATGTCTCACATACAAGGACTTCCAATACGGCAATTCAAAAAAAACTGACCTCTTCTTCCACCCACTTTTGACAAGTGTGTGGGCAAAAGGCTTGCCAAACTGAGTATCCAAATCTTTCACCTTTTCAAAAATTTGATCACCCGTCAATATAGGTGGAGCTCTGCCTTGTTCTGTCTCTCCATTGAACGCCTTTCTCCATCCACGGTAGTGATGATTTGAATTTAAGAATCTCCGATGACCGAGAAAGACATTCTTCTGACCAAACTCCAAGCGCTTCCAATCTGTTTTATCTTCACAAACAGGACACGCACATTGACCTTTTATGCTATACCCTGATAGATTTCCGTATGCTGGAAAATCATTAATTGTGCCAAACAACATCGCCCTCAAGTTGAAACTTTCTTTCCTATATCCATCATAAACCTCCACACCGGTCTCCCACAAAATCTTTAAATCTTCGATTAAGGGCTTCAAGTACACGTCTATGTCATTCCCTGGTTGTTTAGGTCCAGAAATCAACATAGACAACATCATGTACTTACGCTTCATACATAGCCATGGAGGTAGGTTATAAATCATAATAATCACAGGCCATGTACTGTGTGAGATACTCTGGATACCGTGTGGGTTCATTCCATCAGTAGATAATGCCAAGCGAAGGTTTCTTGATTCTTCTCCAAATTCAGGATAATCATTATCAATTTTCAACCACTGTGGTGAATCTGCCGGATGTCGATACTTTCCATCTATAATTCTTTCATCTGCATGCCAGGTCAAGTGTCTTGAATCGGTTTCACTACGAAACATGCGTCTAAATCTCGGAATAACAGGAAAATACCACAAGACCTTTGCTGGAGACAACTTGTTCTTATATCGCGAGACACCGCATTTAGGACACTCATTTAACGATGCATACTCATTTCGAAACAAAACGCAATCGTTTGGACATGCATGTATCTTATCATAGCTCATGCCAATAAAGCACAACATCTTTTTGGTCTCATATGTTCGATTGGGAAGAACATTATCCTCAGGAAGCATATCTTTCAAAAGGGCTAATAACTCTGTGAAACTTTTATCCGACCACCCATTGCCCGCCTTTAAGTTGTACAACTTTAATACCGCAGACAATCTTGTGAATTTAGTGCAACCATCATACAAAGGTTTCTCTACATCACTTACCAACCTCTCAAACATTTCGGGACAATCCTTAAGATCTCCTTCAAGTGCTTCTGCAATCTCTTCAACTCGATCACAATCGTATGTATCTGCGCCACTATAGTTTGAGGCATAGGTCGTACTATCCCCCGGTTCAACATTCTCGTTACTTTTCTCACCATGCAAATTCCAACATGTATAACTTCGATCAATTCCATGCCTCATTAGATGCGATGTCAACTGAACTGCGTCAACCCGTTTCCCATAACAACAACCCAAGCAAGGACATATCATTCTACTGGGGTCTTCGGCGTGCGCAACGGCAAACTTAACGAATTCTGATACCCCATTCTCGTACTCTCTCGACAATCGATTGGAAGACATCCATGAATTATCCATTACTAATTAGAATAAATAAAAAACAATTTCAGAAGAGTTCAAACACATTTGGACCTAGGTTTCTAAAATCAGATGTTCATAGGTCGTATAACCCATTGCATCCGCAATCATGGTCACTAAAAACCAACCGTCAATTTCCTAGTGCATCCGCTATCATGGTCGAAACAAACGTAGAAGGAGGAAACGCGCAGTAATAAGGTAAAACAGAAATTGGGCAAAGCTAAAACAAAGCAATAACATAAAACAGTAATTGGGAAAAGCGTGTACCTTTGATTGGTAGAAGGAGGAAACACGCATGTAGATCTAACAGAGGTGGAAGGAAAACGCCTCAGAACCCTAACGTGAAAAAGAACGCTAATAACAGATAGTGAAATAACAAAACGCGCAGTATGTTATAATTTTAATGTTTACTAAAGGGGACATTAGAGGGCGCTTGTGGAAAAAAAGCGCCCTCTAAAGGGGGCCTAAGAGGGCGCTTATGAAAGCGCTCTCTAAGGCTTTCCAGAAGCGCTTTATAAACTGGAAATGTACATGGACTTAGAGAGCGCTTTTTCAAAAGCGCCCTCTAAGGGTAACCTTAGAGGGCGCTTTCACAAAAGCGCCCTCTATTGTTGTCCCTCCATTTTTTTTTTGGCTTCACTTTAGAGGGCGCTTTGTTACAAAAGCGTCCTCTAAAGGGGGCCAAAGAGGGCGCTTCTAAAAGCGCTCTCTAAGGCTTTCCAAAAGCGCTTTATAAACTGGAAATGCACATGGACTTATAGAGCGCTTTTTTAAAAGCGCCCTCTAAGGGTAACCTTAGAGGGCGCTTTCTAAAAAGCGCCCTGTATTGTTGTCCCTCTATCTCTTCCTTATTTTTTCGCTTCACCTTAGAGGGCGCTTTATTACAAAAGCGCCCTCTAAAGTGCGCTGTCTATTCCAGTTGTTCGCTCCTTATTTTTTCTCTTCACTTTAGAGTGCGCTTTTGTAATAAAGCGCCCTCTAAGGGGCGCTGTCTATTCCAGTTTTTGGCGTAGTGATTGTTACTATGTTTAAAACATGTTAAAAGTGAAGCAGGATAGCTGAACAAAGAAAAAAACAAATACCCCCATAGATTGTCTCGTGGGGGATACTAAAAACATGAGAAAACAATGATTTCTAAAAGAATACAACAACTAGGAGACGATGACTCCATGAGTAATGATCGCAACCCATCTCCACCATCATGACATGATAAGTGGAAGAGGGCTCTGTTATCTCATATTTTGGACACTAGCAATAATTATAAAAATGTGATAAGGATCATGTAATCTTTGGTCTAAATTTTGGACACTTCATCATATTTTGGATACTAGCAATATGGTCAATTATGGCCATGAAGATCTCAACGAATTTGATTTGTCGAAAATGAGTACTAACTTTGGTAATTGCTATTAGACAAAGACCAAGGAGTTGATTGGTTTTGGTAATTAGTGAAATTTAGAGTTCACAATTTTATTCTACGCAATCGAATGAGGTGTAAATGGATAAGATCAAACAATTACTTAAAGACACGTGAGAGTCTGTCAAATACAAAGGCTTCATGGAGACGAAGACCTGGAATGTTATGCTTAGTTGACCATTATAGACAGTTAACTTAGGATTAGTATATAAGTAAGCGTTCACTTATGTTTTGAGAGTCCACAATTATACACAAATTCTGAAAAACTCAAAGTATCTGTGTGTTTGTGAGAAAAGAGTCAAGAATGTACATATAGCGTTTCACCTTTACAAATTAAAGTTTTTTTTTTCAAACCATTTACTGCATTGAATTTAGTTTCAGTCGTTCTTTAAGTTTCTTTGGATTTCAATTTCATAGTTTAATTTGTTATCTTTCTCAACATTACATTTCGACTTTGATGTCACACTTGTTTTAAAACTTATGATTCACATAAGTATGTCCTGGGATATTTTCGAGTTTAATCCCTTAAATAAATTGAAACATATTTTTGTTTACTAAATTTCACAGTAAATTGGCTAAACAAAGACCAATGTAGACTACACTTCAGATGCCTTAAGATTAGTCACTGAGAAAATTGTAAGTTGAATTTGTTGTGCGTGTGTTATGTGTCATTTAAATTGCTTTAGTAATTAACAATGTATATCTTATCATGTTGTGTATGATTCTTTGGTTATGTTGGCCCTTAAAGATTTCTTTTTTCCAGAACCACGACATGATATATTAATAGAAGCAGTAGGAAGAAAGGAGCATGATGGACGTGTCTATGGTGTTGGAGATGGCATCGACCAGAGAGTGTGGTTTGATACATCTAGAAAAAGCTCTAGCCAAGTGCAAGAAGAAACTAGTGAAGATTTTGAGAGAAAATTGGAGAGGCAAAAGAAAGATTTTGAAGACACGTTAGCAGCGAAGCATGAAAGTTGTAGGAAAGATATAGAAGAGTTATTTGCGATATGTGAGAATATTATGATATCTGAAATATATGAATTGTTCCGTCTTTTAACCATTATAAAATGAGTTTTCCATAGTAATGTTAGCAACCGCACACAATAAACCTTAGTTCACGAGATGATGTGATTCACACTATTTGGAATCTTTACGTGAAAAAAATAGTTGGTTTAGATTAATACAAACTAAAAGAAAGAACAAAATGCAATATTCATAGTTTCTAAATTTTGATGGAAACTAAATAATAATAAAGTTGATAGAAATTAATAACCTTGGAGGATCTGCAATCACCCTTCTTTTCAGTATAACGATAATAATCTTGTGATGCAATCCCTTGTTTCCTTCTACCCAAGTGAATGCTTTGTGTTCATTTTCTGTCAGACAACTTCCATATGGTTCACAGTTGAAAAGCTCTTGATTTGAAATGCTGCTAAGTTTTCTTGTCTTTATTGTAAGGGTCGATTCTGATTTTTTAGAGGTTTCAGAATCTATATAATATATTAAAGCTGAAGCATCAAATTATATTACGACACATGTTAAAAATTCTATTCCATTTGTGCCACATCATCCTATAGTCCTATGTGGCACCTCCAAAATCTTATTTTCACTTTTCAAATAGACAAATACAATATTTAATCTCCACCGGAGGTCACGGGTTCGAACCTTGGGAAAGACAAATAAAATTCTTATTTTTAACAAAAATGATCTAACAAGAAAATCATAATTCGAGATATATATATTGTCCTAAATTTCAACTTTAAAATAGACATGTTACCTTAGAGAGTATAATAAAAATATTGAGAATAATATCTAAAAAAAGAACACTCATATTTCAGTTGATATCAATGACAAGATAAATTTTTACAATCCCATTAATAAAATTAAATAATTATTTAAAAAACAATTAAATTAATATAGCAACTAGAATTTTCAATCCTTTATTCATTAGATAACTAAAGTTTGACAAAAACAAATATAAATTTATAAAACTAATAAAGTTTTATTTGATAATATTTGCAAATAAACTTTTAATTTTGTTTAACAATGATAATACACACCATTAACAACTTATAATTAAATATACAAATTAAAGATAACTACTAAAACGACATGAGAATCAAAATAAAACAAAAATTATTTTATAGTTATTTAAATTTGCAAAGCTAATTACGAATGTCATTCTCAATTTATAAGTATGTATTTTCCTTTCAAATAAATTGCATATTTTTATATATGATTAATTCATATCATTGTCTTAATTATAATTCACAATAAATTACTGTAATATAAATTTAGTAATCATGTTTTTCAAAATAATTTCTAAATATATTTAAAATTCAATAAAAACAAATAAACTAATTTACAACCGCGCATCGAGCGGATCTAAATCTAGTAAATAATAAAAATGGATTCCTAATAAAAAATACCATTTCTAAAAAAAAGAACAAATTTGTATTCTTTAAATAAAATGATATTATTGTACTCATTTCTCTATCAAATCCTTATATTTGTCAGCGTCAATATTAGCTACTTTCTCTTCAACTTGAATACTACTGCAAAAACATTTTCATAAATCTAAATAAATAGTATAAACAATGTAAGGATCAATCTTGATATAGTTAATCAGAAGTAAAAATTACCAAATGAAGATTATAAGTTAACTATGTTAGAAATCTTAGACAAAAGAATATCCTTAAATAAACATGGCCTTGCAATCCACACCTGAATACAATAATGATTTTGTCAAGAAAATAAGGTTAAGAAATATTGAAAATGAAAAAAGATCACCATATCATAAAGTTACAGAAGACCACGTTAATCTATACATACCATGATGCATATAACTCCACTAGAACATCTTTTGTTTCATATAAGATAGTCTTATCAAAGTTATCAGGGGAGAAAACTATCACATTAGATGAAAGAGAAAATATCTTCATGATGATACATACATTAACAATATATTAGTATCATTTTATACTAATGAAAACATATAAATATCGACGCTAACAGAATGAAGTTTAAAAATATTCAAAGTGATATGAAGAACATAATAGATGACTAACTACCAAAGAAATATATACTATAATAGTGACAATCTATAAGATATGAATAAAATTGAAATACAACATGGGGTGGTTAGATTAAATTGATAAGTATGCATTACAACACTCACAATTATAAAAGCAAGTAATTAAAAAAAATGTGTATAAAATGCTGAAATTAATAAAGAAAGAACAATATTATGCTAAAGATTCTTGAAAAAGCATACAATAATCTTCTATATATTTTACATAAATACTTTATTCCATGTTTACAATGGTATGCGCGTCTTCAACATCAATGATATAACACATAGGCCTAAATTAAAATAAATATAATTTTAAAATTAAAAATAATGTATTGAAATACAATTATATATTAACCAAGTGAAACAACAAAAAAATCAATATTGTTTAAACTATAAAAAACATATTTCATACAACTTAAAATCAATAAAAAAACTATGTAACGATGTTTAAAATTAAAATACCTCATTCCATGTTTACAAAACCAGTCAAAGCTTCAATGATATGCGCGCATTCAATATCGTACACAACACAAATATCGAAACGTCAACAATGATAATAATTTAAAAAATTAAATAAATTAAACATATTCATACGTTTCACTATCCCGGACCGACTCAATCAATCCGAAGACCATGTTCTAACTTTAAAAATAGGTCTAATATTAAAATAAATATAATTTAAAATTAAAAATAATGTATTGAAATACAAATATATATTAACCAAGTGAAACAACAAAAAAATCAATATTGTTTAAACTATAAAAAACACATTTCATACAACTTAAAATTAATAAAAAAAACTATGCAACAATAATAATTAAAATAGTACAAGTACTACCTCTGTTTTTTATTATATGTCACTTTAGAAAAATATTTTTTACCACATTATAAGTCGTTTTATAATATCAATGAATTATTAATGTTATTTTTCCTATTATACCCTTAAATATTTATTATTCTCTCTCCTTTCAATTATGTCAATTTGTCTTTCCAATATCATTAATGAAAGATAATTTTATAAAATCTCTCATAATTTATTTTTTTCATACCATAATTATTACATTTCTTAATACGTGTGAAAAGTCAAAAACGACTCATAATAAAAAACGGAGGGAGTATAATTGAATCCACAACCTTTATCACCATACTTAAAAGTCAACCATCTACCACTTGACCAATAACAAATTTATGTTTATTTTTCATTTAATAATTTTTATATATATATATATATATATATATATATATATATATATATATATATATATATATATATATATATATATATAATGAGAGCTTTTAATTTGAAGACCCTGGATTAAAGATCATCTTGCCCTTACTCATAACCAACCATAGTTGCAACTATTCCTTCGATAACCGCAACCGGTTGAAATAAATAAAATATAATTAGTGCTGGATTTGATTACTTAATTTCTTTAACTAAAACAACTTTTTTACTAACAAATTATATCAATTCCTAATCATTTATGTTAAAATAATAATAGCATTACTCAGAAGCTTTGATTAAATCTTGAAGATTTTAATTCCTAAAGTTTGATATTAATCATGTTGATTTTAAAATAACAACAAAGTTATGAGAATGCCTAATCCACATGTTAATTACTTATTCTTATAAAATTGTTTCCATACTCAGTTACTCATCATCACTTCTTTAATTGGTGCAAACACAAGAAACATACCAGTCTAGAGTTGAAAGATGCTGTCACTCTGTTAATTCATCAACATCATTATTCACAAAATCCATTGTTTCACTGTTCATGGTCATGTATGTTTCTTTAAACTCCATGAAACTCAACATCATCATTCACAATATCCATGGTGTCCCTGTTAATTTAATGATTAGGAAGCTTATCAAATTTAGAACCCAATATGGAGGAGTAGTGCAAAGAGAGACTCACCTCATAGCTCTCTTATTGGCCTGACTAACTTTACTGATTTGAGCTTCATGGAGTTCAAAGAAACATACATGACCATGAATATTGACACCATGCAGGAAAGATGATGAAGAAACGAAATCCTCATCTTTTATTAGAAGTAACTTGAAGATAAAACTTTGTATGAAAAGATGTGTATTCTTTAAATGTCAGTTCCAAATATTTATGGTTTCATGAAGTTAATTGTTAGTCAATTTATTAATCTAGTTTTTAAAAATATTTAATAATATTTCATAAATTTCTTGATATTTTGTGAATCAGTAAGAAAAAACATAGAAATATGGAGTGGGTCTTTTTTCTATTCTTATTTATTCTTCAATGAAATGCATAGTCTTTTTTTTACTACTCATAAAATGCATAGTCTTATTTGATTCTTTGATGAAATGCAGTCTCTTTTTTAACTCATAAACTGCTTAGTCTTATTTTATTGTGTTTAAGGTGGGATTTTAATATATTCAAACTATTGATTTTGTTAATAAAAAGTCAATAGTTTTCACTATGAATCAAATATTTATTGCAATCAAACAGACGGTGCTTTCCATGAATAACAATTCTAACACGTGACTTACCTAAGCTACGCAATTGTTGATGTATCAAAAATTTAAACTTTTGTACCAAATAGAAAGAAAATATTATTAGCGACAATCAAAGTCGATGGTATGTCCAAAAAACTGTATTTCAATACAGAAAATATTATTAGCAACGATCAAAGTCCATGCTACATAAATAATTAGTGTCGGCTTAAGTCAAAGTTAAAGAAAAATCAATAACCAAGGTTATGTTTCTGAAAGCCAATGCTAGGTACCTAAAAAGCTTCGACTTTTCAGTCATGTTTTAACTTTGCCATACGGTCTTGAGACACTGATGATACACAGCGTCCACTAAACTCTAATGTTAGCGTTGTGGCGGAGGTGTCTGCCCTGACCCTAACTTTAGGCTGACACTAATAATCCATTATCGTTTGCTTTTAACCTTTTAGCGGCTGCTTTTGCCGATGCTCAGTTAGTTTTGTTGTAGTTACTACTTCATATTTGTTCTTTAATAGCTTATGTTTGATAGCACTTATTTATCAAGGACTATTAAATATATCATCTCAAAACCTATAATAACGATTTTGTGTAGAGCGCACATATAAACTACTATAAAAAAATTATCTAGGCATATAATAACGCTTTATCAAACACTATTATAGGCTGAATTTTTTTATAAAGAACATAGTCATATTGTGCTTTACAAAAAGCGCTACAATAGATTGCGCTAATAAAACAAAAATTTAGAGGCTGAAATTTTTAATAAAATAGTAATTTGAGCCTATGATAATTCTTTAGAAAAAAAACGTTATCATAGATAAACAATTTCTGAAGACAACTAGACTTGAACTTGAGACCTAGCTGTCTAAGAACATAGTTCGCTGTTGGGTCTATGATAGCGCTTCATTGTAAAAGCGCTATGATAGATAGTGATAAAGAAACAATAAATATGAACATTTGACTACAAGCAAGATTGAAACTCGAGACTTGCTGCTACCAAAATATTAGCGTAGTGGATGGACTATTTCCCCAATATGTGATATTTTTCATAACATTTGTATTTATTAGAATTAACACGCTATTACAAGGAAAAAACATTTAAAGAAAAGATTTGCTCTATTCCTAGAGTGACCACAATCTCTACCCGGTCACGACCATGGTACCTTTGTGGCTTATGACCATGACTACACTGAAAGAAAAAATGCACTACTTAATAAATCACAACATTAATTTGAATTCAATAAAAAATTAACTCGCCAAGTTAATTTGCAAAGACGTTCCCATTATTCTCACTCTCCTTGTTGATGCCTTTTTTATTGAACTTAGTTGGCAGGATGATTTGGTACATTCGTATCAGATTAGTCAATTAAGCAATAGTTAATGGGTTTTTATTAATAAGTTAGTGGAGAGATTAAGAGTCTGCTGTAGTTGGAAGGTCAAGAGTTAGTGGTCAATTAATAGTATTTACTGATTATTATGTTTTCCTAAAATAGCTGAATTTTCTGAGTCTGTATAAAAGACCAAGGACGTACTCTAATGAAATACAGAAGTTACAATAGATTTGTCTTCTTATCACAAATTGGCATCAGAGCTAATGGCAAACATGATGAATCAAATGCCGTTGCCACGGCTAACGAAGTTAAATTACGAAAACTAGAGTATCCAAATGAAAGCTCTTCTCGGATCTCTACACGCGTGGGAGGTGACCAAAGATGGGTTTGAAGAACCAACAGATATTGTGGGATATACGTCTACTCAAAATAAGGTGTTGAAAGAGACACGATCGAAGGATAAAACGGCACTATACATGTTGTTTAGCGCTGTTGATGAATCAGGCTTCGAAAAGATTGTCGGTTCGACTACGTCGAAAGAAGCGTGGGACACGCTAGAGAAAGTGTTCAAAGGAGCAGATCGAGTAAAGAAAGTTTGACTCCAAACACTTCGTGGCGAATTGGAGAGGATGCAAATGAAGGAGTCAGAAAATGTATCTGACTACATCACGCGTGTACAAAAGGTGGTGAACCAACTCACCAGAAATGGCGAAACAGTAACTGATGCACGAGTTGTCGAAAAGATTTTGAGATCTTTAACAGATAAATTTGAGAATATTGTGTGTGCAATAGAAGAGCCGAAGGACCTTTCGAAACTCTCAGTCGAAGAGCTCGCTGGTTCCCTCGAAGCACACGAACAACGTAAGATGAAAAAGAAGGAAGAAGGAGTAGAGGACGCAAATCAAACCAAGGAGAAAATCAAAGACGAAAAGGTACTCTTTTCTCAAAATTTTCCAGGAAGAGGACGTGGTCGTGGAGGACGTGACAGTGGTCGAAGTGGTAGAGGCAGCAACTTTGAGAGAGGACAGTCGAACCAGCAAAATTGGCGTGGCAGAGGACGTGGTCAAAGAGGTGGTAGGTCGAACCATTCCAACTTTGAATGCTACAAGTGTGGCAAGTATGGTCATTATGCGAAGGATTGTAACTCATTCAAATGCTATAACTGTGATAAAGTGGGACATCTTGCAAAAGATTGTCGAATCGAAAAGAAGGTAGAAGAAACAACCAATCTAACCATGGAAGCTGAAGCAAATGAAGGTTTTCTCTTGATGGCTCAAAATGAGATCAACACAAATGACAATGTTTGGTATCTTGACTCAGGAGCAAGTAACCATATGTGTGGTCACAAACACTTGTTTAAAGAAATGAGAAAGATTGAAGATGGAAATGTGTCTTTCGGAGATGCATCGAAAGTGAAGGTCGAAGGCAAGGGAACGATCTGTTACTTGCAGAAGGATGGGTTGATTGGATCAATTCAAGATGTTTATTATGTACCAAATCTTAAAACCAACATCTTGAGTTTGGGACAACTTATAGAAAAAGGTTATTCGATACTTATGAAAGAACGGACACTGCATTTGAAGGACAAGCTGGGACATCTGATTGCTCGTGTCGAAATGGAGAGAAATCGAATGTACAAATTGAATATGATAAACGTTCGAGAAAAATGTTTACAAGTAAATGTCGAAGACAAAACATCACTATGGCATCTACGCTTTGGTCATCTACATCATGCTGGTTTAAAAAGGTTGGCGAAAAAGAACATGGTGCATGGATTACCAGACATGGATTATGAAGGAAAGTTCTGTGAAGAATGTGTGCATTTGAAGGACAAGCTGGGACATCTGATTACTCGTGTCGAAATGGAGAGAAATCGAATGTACAAATTGAATCTGATAAACGTTCGAGAAAAATGTTTACAAGTAAATGTCGAAGACAAAGCATCACTATGGCATCTACGCTTTGGTCATCTACATCATGCTGGTTTAAAAAGGTTGGCGAAAAAGAACATGGTGCATGGACTACCAGACATGGATTATGAAGGAAAGTTCTGTGAAGAATGTGTGCTTAGCAAACAAACAAGAACTTCATTTCAAAAGAAGGCAGAATATCAAGCTAAGCATATCCTTGAATTGATTCACACCGACATATGTGGGCCAATCACGCCAGAATCTTTCAGTAGCAAAAGATACTTTATTTCCTTTATCGACGATTACTCACGGAAGACATGGGTTTATTTCTTGAAAGAAAAGTCTGAAGCATTCGAGGTGTTCAAAAGGTTCAAAGTAGTGGTGGAGAAGGAAACCGACAGACACATTAAAGCAGTTCGGTCTGATAGAGGTGGTGAGTATACTTCGACAGCTTTTATGAAGTATTGTGAAGAGCAGGGTATAAGGAGATTTCTAACTGCAGCATACTCACCTCAACAAAATGGGGTGGCTGAAAGGAAGAATCGAACAGTCCTTGACATGGTTCGTTCAATGCTTAAAAGCAAGAACATGCCAAAGGAATTTTGGGCAGAAGCTTTAAAATGTGCCATTTATGTTCAGAATCGATGTCCACATTCGAAGTTAGAAGATAAAACACCACAAGAAGCATGGAGCCGACAGAAGCCAACAGTCTCTCATCTCAAAGTATTTGAAAGTGTGGCTTATGCACACGTACCAGATCAACGAAGAACGAAACTTGAAGACAAAAGTCAGAAATACATACTCATTGGGTATGATGAGAAAACAAAAGGGTACAAGCTATTTGATCCCATAAGAAAGAAGGTGATAGTGAGTAGAGATGTTCGAATAAACGAAGCAAGTAAGTGGGACTGGAACAGTTCGACAGAAGCTATCGTCGAAGTTGAAGAATCATCTGTTGCTGTACCACCAAACATTTCAACAAAACTTGAAGATTCTGACAATGAAGATGAACCTACACAACCCAGAATGCGAAGTTTGCAAGATCTGTATGATTCGACAAGTGAAGTGCACCTTGTATGTCTCTTGGCAGATGCTGAAAACATCAGTATTGAAGAAGCAGTACGAGACAAGAAGTGGAAAAGTGCCATGGACAAATAGATGAGGGCGATTATCCACAACAACACTTGGGAGCTAGTTGAATTACCAAAAGGTAGTCAACCCATTGGTGTAAAGTGGGTATTCAAGAAAAAGATGAACGCTCAAGGAGAAATAGAACGATACAAAGCGAGACTTGTTGCGAAGGGATACAAACAGAAAGCAGGAGTTGATTATGACGAAGTATTTGCACCTGTTGCAAGAATGGAGACAATTCGATTACTCATATCACAAGCTGCTCAATTCAATTGGCCAATATTTCAAATGGATGTCAAAACAACTTTTCTGAATGGTGTACTTGAAGAAGAAGTCTATGTTGAACAACCACTCGGGTACATGAAAGCTGGAGAAGAGAAGAAGGTACTGAAATTGAAGAAAACGCTATATGGGCTGAAGCAAGCACCGCGGGCATGGAACACACGTATCGACACATATTTCAAGGAGAACGAGTTCGAGCAATGTCTGTACGAACATGCCCTATATGTGAAGAAAAATGGAAGGAATGTATTACTTGTTGCTCTCTATGTTGATGATCTTATTTTTCTGGGCAGTAATGATCAGATGATAGAAGAATTCAAGAGCACAATGACACGTGAATTCGAGATGACAGATTTAGGCCCGATGAGATTCTTTCTTGGTCTGGAAGTTCGACAAGAAGAAACAGGAATCTTCATCTCACAAGAAAAATATGCAAAAGAAATCTTGAAAAGATATAAGATGGAAAGCTGTAATCCGGCTTCGACGCCAATGGAACCAGGAACAAAATTGTCGAAATTTGATGGAGGAGAACGTGTCGAAGCAGACAAATATCGAAGTTTGGTAGGAAGTCTTCGCTACCTCACATGTACAAGACCAGATATCTCATTAAGTGTAGGCATTGTAAGTCAATTCATGGAGGAGCCAGTCTTCGCTACCTCACATGTATAAGACCAGATATCTCATTAAGTGTAGGCATTGTAAGTCAATTCATGGAGGAGCCAGTTTACACACATTGGAAAGCATTGAAGCGAATTCTGAGGTACATCCAAGGAACAGTGTCACTTGGGATGTTTTACTCGAATTCAGACAAATACAAGTTGGTTGGTTACTCTGATAGTGATTGGTGCGAAGACATAGACGATCGAAAAAGCACTTCTGGATATGTGTTCTTCATGGGAAATACTGCATTCACTTGGCTTTCTAAAAAGCAGCCAATAGTAACACTTTCGACATGTGAAGCAGAATATGTAGCAGCATCCTGGTGCGTTTGTCATGCAATATGGCTCAGAAGATTGATGAGTAAAATGGAGCTAGAACAGAAAGGTGCAACAATAATACAAGTTGACAACAGGTCAACAATTGAGTTAGCAAAGAATCCAGTAAACCATGAAAGGAGTAAACACATTGACGTTCGCTTCCACTTCAATCGAGAACACTTGAAGGAAGGAAATGTCGAATTGAAGCATGTAGCAAGTAAGGACCAAGCAACAGACATTTTTACAAAACCACTATCAAAAGATATCTTCGACAGAGACAAGAAATTGATAGGGATGATGAATAGAAGAAACATTTAAGTTTACAGAGGAGTTTTGTTGAATAAACTTTAATGTTATAGTTAATGGGTTTTTATTAATAAGTTAGTGGAGAGATTAAGAGTCTGCTGTAGTTGGAAGGTTAAGAGATAGTGGTCAATTAATAGTATTTACTGATTATTATGTTTTCCTAGAATAGCTGAAGTTTCTGAGTCTGTATAAAAGACCAAGGACGTACTCTAATTAAATACAGAAGTTACAATAGATTTGTCTTCTTATCACACATTCGTATCAGATTAGTCAATTAAGCAAACTTGACATAACACCTGCTCTTGCAGAACAACGATGCCGATGAAGTTGATCTTATCGGCAAAGACGTACCAACAATTGCATACATGATTATGCCTTGAGGTATTCAATATCACTATTTGGAAATAACAATTGGATTAAATGCCAATGTTTATGTTGAAGTTTTTCATATGTTTGTATAACAGATGTGCTTTGTTGGACAACGAATACAGTCTGTTTGATGAAATGCTTGAGGGAAACGTAGTTTCATGGATGGCTCTCATCGCTGGTTTGCGCAAACATGTCGCATTGATATGTATTTGGAGCTCTCTTATCATTTGGGTTACTTGATGCTCTCATCGCTCTACGTTCCAAAGATGGGGCAATTGATGATGCATTATACATATTTGAAAAGAACAAGGATGATGTAACATGGAACTATATCAGTATTGGGTATGCACGCCATGAGTTCGCACAAAAGACAGTTTGTTTGTTTGTTTGAAGGGATGATAAAAGAAATTTTTAATCTGGATTTTAAGTCTAGGTTTGTTCATGGAATTACAACCTCAGCTGATATGTGGTAAAAGAGATGCAACATTTTCAATGGTGGTAAGGTTCATTATCGGACCCACTGTGATCGCGGCAACCTCAATCACAATTGGTATCTGTGGAACTCAAGTACATTTTCAATTCTTCAGGTCAAATTAAAATCACTTTATCTTGAATTAATCAAAATATATAAATGATTAATGTCTTTAATTATTAACATTATAATGTTTGCCAAAGATTACAATCTTCACCCGGTTATACTCGGTACTGCGCGAGTCTCATTTTTTTCTTTTTATATTTATTTATATATCTATTGAAAGAAAATGCTAAAAGAGAATTTGGTATATTTGTGCAGGGTTATATTTGGAATGTTGATTGCATTGCCTATAACAATACTCTAGTATGTGATTCTTGGACTATAGTCTATCATCTTGGAAGTAAATCTATCAATAATTTTTAGATAAGAAATTCATAATATAGAGTATAGGAGAATGCTAAACATATATTCATCTGATTAATGTAGCAAATTGCTTTTAACTTTTACTCTTTAATATTAAAACTAGTTTTGAATTTTAATTATACCAAGCTGCTACTGTCTTAAATTTTAAATGATTAAAAAACAAAACCTATTATTTCTCCTTGTGTATGCGTGCGTGTGTGGGGTGCATACGTGCGTGGGTGTGTATCATAACTCAATCAAATATCTATCGAAATCTTCGCACTTTAATTTTAATCTTATTTTATATCGCTTCATTCCAATTTGATTTTCGAGGTTGCTTTGGTTGAATAATTGAAAATTTTGTTGCAGATCATTACTCCTAACTCGGATCGTTGTTGAAATTGGTTTCGACAACAATCAATCATTGTTAATGCCAACAAATGCATGCACCTTGTTATGAGATTGGATTTTATATTCTATAAGGTGTGATATACTCTCTTACCGAGGATTTTGGATGGGGCATGGTTAACACTACCGAGTTACAAAAGTTAGTTTTTTTTTTTTTTTTTTCTCCGTGTACGATTAAAATTACTGTGTCGGTGGTTTAGTTTTCTATATTTTTACCTGACTTATTTATGGTTTATACATTATTAAGTACGCAAGTGATTTAACTTTTTGTAACAACCTTCATGTGTTTGGTTGTTTGTACATGGGTGGGTATGAGTAACTACCGACCAATACGGGTATGTGTACAATATGAGTATGGTATAAAAAACATACAAATGTAATAAAGTAATTAAAATCAGGAAATATTTAAACAAGGCAGAAGTTTTGAAGCAAACCAAATTACTTTGTAGCCAAACTTGGTGTTTTACATGGACTGGCTTGTACATAATTGTTAGGTCATGGATTTGACAACTACTTGAGAATAACCATGCAACCCATGTGGTTTTTTATTTGTTATATGATATATTGTTATTTATTATATAATATATTATTGATATTAGAATTTTTAGAAGAAGAAAATTTTTACATTAGTATATTTAGTATATTGAATCATTCATAAATATAAAATATGAAAAAAATACATATAAGAGTGCTTTTGGGGAAAGGGCTATTAAAGATAGGTGTCTACAATAGCGTTTTTAAATCAAGAGGTTTTAAATAGTGGCATTAAATCGAAATTTAAATATGCTATGACAGCTCTTTTTTAAAAACGTTATTAAGAAGATGATTTGATAGCGCCCAAAAAGCGCTATTATAGATGAAAAAACCTATAATAGCAGGGTATTTAATAGCATTTGAGAGCGCTATTATAGATGAAAAAACCTATAATAGCAGGGTATTTAATAGCACTTGAGAGCGCTATTAAAGCTTAAAAAAGAGCTATTGAACATCATTTTTGGCGTAGTGAGTGGAGTAATGTCATTGTTGGTTAGTAAAAACATGTCAATCTCTCCCAACATTGTGTTACAACTTTCAAGAGTAGCACTTAATGCACCTTTTCCCTATAGAAGCAACATCTTATCTAATACATCCATGTTTGTGTATACGATGACTGATTAACAACGTATATCACAAATTCTCGCCCTACATAGTATGGACAAGGGTTTGGGGGCTTCTGCTTTGATCTGGCCACAAGCTCAATAAGCCCAATAGCGAAATAAGCGGCTATCACATGTAGAGTAGGCAGACTTTTATCCTTCGGCATCACAAAGTAGCCATCACAAGGATACCATGTCAATGTACCATAATCCATCACATCCCACACACATGCAGGTACCAACCATCTCTTCTATTTAAAGAGGAAAATGCGCCACACTTAAGCATCAAAGTCATTCCCATTAAAATTCTACTTTTTCACACTCCTATTAATTTTAGCGTTAGAAGTCTAACTTTGTGTTGGAGTGCTAACTTTAACAAACCACAAACTTATCCTCTCTAATTACTAACCAGTTCCATGGTAAGCAGAAAAGAAAGTGATAAAAATTATTTAGAATATGAAAAATACAACTACTTTATTATCATGACTTCTGTATTACATCAAGAATAACAATCATGAAGAGGAGAATAGACATTTTCAAAATAACATCAAGAATAACCACACAATAAAGTCTAGACTCACAACACCATAAATTTCGCCAAATTTAGATTCTTACTTCTCTAAATTCTTTCACGTAGAGAGAAAAAGAAATTAGTTAACTTAATTCCCACATGCTCATTTATTTTTGACTATTTCCATAGCCCATGCATTGATTGCACACACTCCATGCTTTTTACCAGTGTTCCTTTTTATAAAGATATAACCTTTCTTTCCCCAATCTGTGCCCCATGAATTCTTCACAATCCAATATTCGTTACTGCCTTCAGAATCATAACCCACTATTACCAAGCCGTGATTTGTATCCGTAGAATTAAACGGGCAATCTTGACCTCTAAATACTCCCTGCCAACAGATAAATATTTTCTTCATTAACAAATGTAAAAATACTAGAAAGACATATGTTAAGTTTTCTTTTTTAATATAACTGAGTATATAAAACTATAATCCATTCATTCATTAATCACCCAATTTTTCTCTCAAACTAAAAGAAAGATTAAAATAAAATGTGTACATGAATAAAAACTCTACATTATATAACTACTTACACCGAAATAATGTTGAATTTCTCGTGTCTCTGCATGAATACTAACTTTCAGAGGCTGTTTAGCAACGGCACACAACATAGCTTTCTCTGAACTCTTCACGAGATGATGTGATTTAATGCGACTAGTTGCACTATTTCGAATCTTTACATGAAAAAAGTAGGTTAAATTAATACAATGCTTCAACTAAAAAAAAAAAGAAATATTCATAAATAGTTTTTAAATTGTGATGGAATCTATATAATAATAAAGTTGATAGAAATTAAGAACCTTGGAGGATCTGCAATCACCCTTCTTTTCAGTATAACGATAATCATCTTGTGTTGCAAGCCCTTTGTTTCCTTCTACCCAACTTAATGCTTTGTGTGCATTTCCTCCATCACAACTTCCATATGGTTCACAATCTAGAAGCTCTTGATTTGAAAGGCTGATAAGCTTCCCTGTCTTTATTGCAACTATTCCTTCAATAGCGGCAACAGATGAGAATGCCCAACAACAACCTAATAAAATAAATGAAATATAATTAGGGGTGGATTTGATTACTTAACTTTATTAACTAGAACAATTTCTCTACGAACTGTTGGTGATTTTAGTATCATCAATATATTTTAGTAGTAATGTGATTTACTATAGGCCGATGCAATTATGCGTTAAAGCTTGGAAACGAGTTAGGGGTAGTGCGGAGTGCACGCTCGTCGAGTAAACGTATAATTGAATGCGAATAATTGAAACGGGGTTCCAACGTTCGAAATTTTCTTTTGAATTTCGAATCCTTTCCCAACCGACGTAACCGTTTCTGAACAGTTGCGTCTCTTCAGTTTCTGTTATTGATCTCCTATATAAGGAGTCATTTGGCCTCAGTTTGAAAGGTGATAACGAAATCAAACTTTCTCTCTACATTCCTGAACATCTCTCTTTGCCAGAAACAAATTGTTCTTCAAGAATTATCCCCACAAAGATTTCGTGAACCCAGGCAAGAATAGGGTCGAAATACTTTGTTCGGAAAGTGTACGAACACGATTCTTCGAAGTTATCCAGGATTGTCATACCCATTTTTCTAACAAACGAACAAAGTAATTTCTGATAATCATGGCTGGAGGAAGCACCGTCAAGGAGATGACTACAAACTTCGGAAAATTGGACAAGTTTCAAGGACAAGACTTCAGACGTTGGCAAAAGAAGATGCATTTCATGTTGACAACGTTGAAGGTGGTGCACGTCCTGTCTACACCGATTCCAGAACTTCTGGAGGAAGACACGGTTGAAAATTTGAGACGTAGATCAAAATGGGAGAACGACGACTACATATGCAGAGGGCACATTCTTAACGGTATGTCTGATCCCTTATTTGATATTTATCAAAACATAGAATCTGCAAAGGAATTGTGGGATTGTCTCGAATCCAAGTACATGGCAGAGGACTCATCCAGTAAAAAGTTCCTGGTAACCGATTTCAACAATTACAAAATGGTTGAATCGAGGTCTGTCATGGAACAATTCAATGAACTCCTCCGAATCCTTGGACAGTTCACACAACACGGATTGAAGATGGATGAAACAATATCTGTCTCAAGCATCATAGACAAGTTGCCTCCTTCGTGGAAGGATTTCAAACACAATCTGAAGCATGGAAAAGACGAACTGTCTTTGATCCAACTTGGAAGTCACTTGCGCATAGAAGAATCTCTAAGAGCGCAGGAGGATGACAAAGGAAAAGGCAAAGAAATTGCTGGACCCTCGATTAATATGGTCGAAGAGGGTGGTAAGAACGGTAACAACAAAAACAAAGGAAAGAAGCGTGCTTTCAAGAACAATAAGGGCAGTTTCGGTGCTAACAAGAAACCGAAACTAGAATGCTGGAAGTGTGGCAAAACAGGCCACTTCAAGAAGGATTGTCGTTCCGGCAAAAAGCATGATAACGCGAATGCAAGTGGTTCAGGAAAGGGGTCTAAGGACCAATCCGAAAACCAAGGTCAGAAATCAATTCGTGATTTGAATAGTTTGATTAAACATTCGGTTTCACTAAATTCTGAAGCATTCTATGTGCAGGATGATGCTATCGCGTGGTGGATTGATTCTGGCGCTACAACACATGTTTGCAAGGATCGTTTCTGGTTCAAGACTCTTGTTCCAGTGGAAGATGGTTCTGTCCTCTACATGGGAGATGATCACTTCGCTCCCGTTGAAGGCAAAGGAAACGTGGTGCTAGAATTCAGTTCTGGAAAGACTATTACTTTGTTTAATGTTTTGTATGTTCCTAAACTACGTAAGAATTTGATTTCTGGTCCTGTATTAAATAAGCTTGGATACAAGCAAGTGTGTGAATCCGATAAATATGTTTTATCGAAGTCTGGTGTGTTTGTAGGATTTGGATATTATAATAATGGTATGTTTATGATGAACTTGAATGGAGTTCCTAATGATTCTGGCTCTGTATTTATGTCCTCTTCGAATGTTATCAATTCATCGTTATGGCATGCTCGTCTAGGACACGTACATTATAAAAGAATGCATGAAATGTCTAAAGATGATTTAATTCCTGTTTTTGATAAAAATGTAGAAAATTGTAAAACTTGCATGTTAACAAAGATCACTAGGCAACCTTTTAAAAGTATAACAAGGAAATCTGTCATTCTTGAGTTGATACATAGTGATTTATGTGATTTGCATGCTACTCCATCATTAGGACATAAAAAATATTTTGTCACTTTCATAGATGATGCATCTAGATTCTGCTATGTTTATTTGCTGCACGCTAAGGACGAATCCTTAGATAAATTCAAAATTTATAAAACTGAAGTTGAAGTGCAACAGAATGTGTTGATTAAAACATTACGTACAGATAGAGGTGGTGAATATTATGATCCTGTATTTTTCCAATCCGTAGAAATCATTCATGAGACTACGGCACCATATACACCTCAACAAAATGGTGTGGCTGAAAGGAAAAATAGAGTGCTTAAGGAAATGGTGAATGCCATGTTATCTTACTCTGGTTTGAGTGAAGGGTTTTGGGGAGAAGCTATGTTAACGGCTTGTTATTTGTTAAATAGGGTTCCTAATAAAAGGAACAGGACTACCCTATATGAACTTTGGTATAAGAAACGACCCAACTTAACATTTCTACGTGTTTGGGGTTGTAGAGCCGTGGTTAGACTCCCGGACCCAAAAAGGAAAACTTTGGGTGAAAAGGGTGTAGCTTGTATCTTTGTTGGATATGCTGAGCACTCCAAGGCCTATAGGTTTTATGTTATAGAACCTAATGACTCGATTTCTATTAACACGATTATAGAATCAAGAGATGCCATATTTGATGAGAATTGTTTCTCTTCTATACCTAGACCAAAGGACTCTATACCTAATTCAGATGAATCTCTAAGGGATGATCATTCAAATGATGTGCCAAGTAAGACACTTGAACCCCGTAGGAGCAAAAGAGCTAGAAAATCTAGATCTTATGGATCTGATTTTCAACTATATTTAGTTGAGGGATCAAAGGATCAGATTGACACTCAATACTATTATTGCTATAGTATAGAGGAGGATCCAAGAACGTATGATGAAGCTGTGAAATCTCGAGACTCTGCTTTTTGGAAAGAAGCAATTGACGAAGAGATTAGTTCTATCATGGAAAATAATACTTGGGTATTATCTGATTTACCACCAGGTTGCAAACCATTGGGTTGCAAATGGATCTTCAAAAAGAAGATGAAAGTCGATGGTAAAATTGACAAGTTTAAAGCTAGATTAGTTATCCAAGGCTTCAGACAAAAGGAAGGGATTGATTATTTCGATACCTATGCTCCTGTTGCCCGTATCACTACTATTAGATTGTTGATTGCCTTGGCGGCTATTCATAATCTAGTGATTCATCAAATGGATGTCAAAACAGCATTTCTGAATGGTGATTTGGAGGAAGAAGTGTATATGAAGCAACCTGAAGGATTTGTAATGCCTGGTAATGAGCATAAAGTGTGTAAGCTAGTTAAGTCGTTGTATGGGCTGAAACAAGCTCCGAAGCAGTGGCATCAAAAGTTTGATGAGGTTGTTTTGTCTAATGGTTTCATTCTAAACCAAGCTGACAAATGTGTATATAGCAAATTTGATACTTCCGGTAAAGGAGTTTTCATTTGCTTATATGTTGATGACATGTTGATCTTTGGCACCGACCAAAATCAAGTTGATAAAACAAAGAATTTCTTGTCATCAAAGTTCTCCATGAAGGATATGGGAGAAGCGGATGTTATTCTTGGTATTAAGATTAAACGGGAGAATAAGGGGATTGTAATTACGCAATCTCATTATATTGAGAAAATACTCAAGAAGTTCAATTATGAAAGTTGTTCTCCAGTAAGTACTCCCATGGATCCAGGAGAAAAGCTTATGCCAAATACAGGTAAACCTGTAGATCAACTCGAATATTCAAAAGCTATAGGCTCTTTGATGTATGCTATGATTAGCACTAGACCGGATATTGCTTATGCGGTTGGAAAGTTGAGCAGATTTACTAGTAATCCTAGTAGACATCATTGGCATGCGATAACTAGGGAATTCAAGTACTTGAAGGGTACAATAAATTATGGATTGTCATATATGGGATTTCCTTCGGTGTTAGAGGGTTATTCGGATGCTAGTTGGATAAATAATGCTGAAGATTCATCCTCTACAAGTGGATGGGTGTTCTTGCTTGGGGGAGGTGCCATCTCATGGGCTTCCAAGAAGCAAACATGTATAACTGGTTCCACAATGGAATCTGAGTTTGTAGCATTAGCTGCTGCTGGTAAAGAAGCAGAATGACTAAGGAATTTGGTATATGAGATTCCGATATGGCCTAAACCGATATCACCAATTTCTATCCGTTGTGATAGTACTGCCACATTGGCTAAAGCTTATAGTCAAATATACAATGGAAAGTCTAGACATTTGGGTGTTAGACATAGTATGATTAGGGAATTAATCATGAATGGGGTGATATCTATTGAGTTTGTTCGGTCGCAACAAAATTTAGCTGACCACTTGACGAAGGGGTTAGCTAGAGACTTAGTGAAGAAGTCGGTAATTGGGATGGGATTAAAGTCCATTTAAATCTATTAGCTATGGTATACCCAATTCCCTTCTAATACAACATTAGAAGCAGAATTCAATGTGGAAAGATCATAGTTAGAGATTGGAGCAATTGTGTTTATCTTCC
Source organism: Lathyrus oleraceus (assembly GCF_024323335.1). Classification (NCBI taxonomy): domain Eukaryota; kingdom Viridiplantae; phylum Streptophyta; class Magnoliopsida; order Fabales; family Fabaceae; genus Lathyrus; species Lathyrus oleraceus. The sequence goes on from NC_066579.1 coordinate 437,995,743, forward strand.
CAAGGTATGTGCTCAGACCTGCAAGTGATGGCTAGGTTGAATTATATCTTCTTAATGGTTCTTTTGGAAAATTGCAAATGCAGGTGCAAGATTAAAAGAATCACCTATGTGAGCATGAAGTTTTGCCGCTTCAAGAAGCTTGGACTTGGCTTCCTATATGCTTATTAATGGATAAGGACACATGGCTTGTAAAGTGTCAAGTATGAATAGTAGAGTATTGTAAGAAACATATGTGTACTATATCTTCAGACACTCAAATGGATTGACGGGTTCAATCGCTATGACACCCCGATTTTCGAGTATTTGGAATGTGTATTTGTACTAAGATGAAAATTCAATCGCAAGACATTTTCATTTATGCATTTGTTTGATCGTTATACCTGTGTGTTATACCCTTGTATATATAATTGTATATACTGAGTAAATCAAGGATTACACTAAAATGGGGGGGATTTGTTGGTGATTTTAGTATCATCAATATATTTTAGTAGTAATGTGATTTACTATAGGCCGATGCAATTATGCGTTAAAGCTTGGAAACGAGTTAGGGGTAGTGCGGAGTGCACGCTCGTCGAGTAAACGTATAATTGAATGCGAATAATTGAAACGGGGTTCCAACGTTCGAAATTTTCTTTTGAATTTCGAATCCTTTCCCAACCGACGTAACCGTTTCTGAACAGTTGCGTCTCTTCAGTTTCTGTTATTGATCTCCTATATAAGGAGTCATTTGGCCTCAGTTTGAAAGGTGATAACGAAATCAAACTTTCTCTCTACATTCCTGAACATCTCTCTTTGCCAGAAACAAATTGTTCTTCAAGAATTATCCCCACAAAGATTTCGTGAACCCAGGCAAGAATAGGGTCGAAATACTTTGTTCGGAAAGTGTACGAACACGATTCTTCGAAGTTATCCAGGATTGTCATACCCATTTTTCTAACACGAACAAACTATACCAATTCCTAATCATTTATGTTAAAATAATAATAACTAGAACAATTTCTCTTTATCATATGATGTATAAAAAACATTGGTGCAAACACAATAAACTTACCACAATCGCCTTGGTCCTTAACTGGAGTGACTGCACCTTTCAACCTCCAGTCCAAAGTTGGAGGTGGTTTACTACATGTTAATTCATCAACATCATCATTCACAATATCCATTGTGTCAGTGTTCATGCTCATGTATTTTTCTTTGAACTCCATGAATCTCAAATCAGCAAATTTAGTCAGACCAAGAAGAGAGCTATAAGGCGAGTCTCTCTTTGCATTGGTCTCTACGATATACTTCAAATTTGAAACAAAAATTTCAAGTTTCTTTTCCATCTCTTCTTGATTGCGGTAGACTCGTCCGTGTTCTTTCTTCCATAGTTGAAATAATTTTTTAGCTTCATCTTGATTAGGAAGCTTATCAAGTTTAGGACCCAATATGGAGGTGTACTTACTGGTTGGGATCTCAAACCTTGAAAATATACTTACGATATCTTTCTTTTTATGAGTTTTATTCTTTTGAATAGCAAAGTATATACATAAGCATGCAGTGAAGACGATGAAGAAGCCAAATCGGTTTGAGGTAAAGGAAATCCTCATTTTTATTACAAGTAAGCTGAAGATAAAACTTTGTATGGAAATATATGTATTCTTTAAAAGTCAATTCCACATATTTATAGAATGTAAGATGAGATATCAATATTTCCTAAATTTCTTAACCTTTTCTGAATTAGTCTTATTTTATTCTTTGATGAAATGCAATCTTTTTTTACTCATAAAATACATAGTCTTATTTTATTGTTTGATAAAATGCAGTCTTTTTTTAATCATAAAATGCACAGTCTTATCTTATTCTTTGATAAAAAAAGTCAACGTTTTTCATTATGAATCAAATAACCAAGTAGCTTAAATAATAACATAACTAACTTGTTAAACCAACTAATTAATTAATTTGGGGTTGGATTATATCACAATATACCCCCTATAATCGAAGTCGCTAAACACAACCTAATCATAATCAATCTAAATTATTAGTAATTTCTTTTTCAAAATCAGGGATTTGTCGATCTTCAATCCTTTAGTGAAAATGTCGGTTAACTGTGCTTCACTCGAGCAATATCTTACTTCAAGTTCACCTTGATTTACCTTCTCCCTCATGAAGTGGAATCTAGTCTCACTCTGCTTACTCCTTTCATACAAAACTAAATTCTTTGCAAGATTAATGACTGACTTGTTATCGATCTGTAGTACCAGAGGTTTCTTTACTTCGACCTCCATCTCATCCATCACATATATGATCCAAATTTGTTGACAAAAAACATAATATTTTGCCATGTACTCAACCTCACATGATGATAATGCCACCACAGATTGCTTTCTCGAGCACCATGAGATTGGAGCACCAAATATTTGAAAGAAATAATCAGTTGTGCTTCTTCGATTTTCCTTGCCTCCAGACCAATAAACATTTGAGTGGAAAATGATCGCAACTTCTTTGCTTTGAGAATCTCGTGGAAATATGATTCCATAATTTATTAATCCTTTAAGGTATCTAAGGATTCTTCTTGCAACCTTCATGTGCGATATCTTTGGTTCGTCTATGTGTCTGCTTATCAATCCAACTGAGAAACCTATATCAGGTCTACTATTGCAAACATACCTCAAAGATCCTGCAATTTATTTGAAACAAGTGACATTGACCTTGTCATTCTCTCCATGCTTCTCTAGTTTCAGGTTTGGTTCAACATGTGAGGATGCATGATTCAAAACATCCATCCTGAATCTCTTGAGTCTTTGACATACTTCCTTTGATGCAACACCATATCTTGCTTAGTAATTTGAAATCCCAAACTAGGAAATAATTTTTTTTTCCCATACCTGACATTTCAAATTCCCTCTTCAGCAACTCATTGAACTTTGACAAGTTCTCCATGTTGTTTCCAGTTACTAGCACGTCATCGACATATAAGCATATGATGGTTATATCTTGTGTCATGACTTGTACATAGACATCATACTCAGACCTGCATTTGATGAATCCCAATTTGATAAAGTATGAGTCGACCTTCTTGTTCCATGCTCTAAATTCAAATTTGATACCATAAAGATATTTGTTCAACCGATACACTTTCCTTGCTTCCTCTTGTATCACACCGTCGGAGGTTGTGTTACATACACAACTTCATCTAGGGGACCATTAAAAAATGTTGATTTCACATCTAAGTGAAATGTCAACCAACCTTGTTTGCATGCTAAGGCTACCACCAATCTGACAGTCTACAATCTTGCTATTGGTGCATATACTTTAGAATAATAGAGTCCAACAATCTGAATAAATTCTTGAGCTACTAACCTTGTCTTATGTCTTACAATTGACCCATCAGGATTGTGCTTCAACTTGAACACCCATTTTGCATTGATAGCTTTTGTGTGTGTTGGCAATTTGAATAACTCCCGTGTATTGTTTCTTTTGACCGCTTGTAACTCTTCAACTATAGATACCTTTCATTGTTTATCTTTTAAGTCCTCACTATAGTTGATTGGCTCAATACTTGCAAGTAAAGCGAAATAAACTAATTATCCATCTGATGTGACTTCATCATCACCAACCACTTCACAGTCTCGAAGCCATGCTGGGAGAACTATGGTTCTTTAAGGTCATTGGCTTGTGCTTGCCACACCCTCTATATTATCTGCTTTAACTTCGATTGTGATTGGAACATCATTAGTTGGAATTTCTTCGTGCTCACTACTTTCTTCATCACAACCATAACTCATCAATGGTTGGTTAGTTGCATCACCTGAATTTCAATTCCATGCAGTGTTTTCATCAATCATAATGTTTTGACACATCACAATCTTATCACTGATAGGATTAAATAGTCTATATGATTCAGTCTTATGATATCCTACTAGAATCATAGGTTCACTCTTATCATCAAGCTTCCTTCTCCTTGCATCAGGAATGTGCTTGTAGCAAATAGAGTCAAACATCTTCAGATGGCTCACTGATGGTCGTTTTACACTCCATACTTTTTCAGGAACCTTGTTTTCAATTTATTGATGGGGAAAATGTTCAGAATATACAACAAGAGGACTTAGGCTCCAATAGTCTAAAGAACGACCTTTAAATTTTTTGGATTTTACAACCAACCATTCCCAAGTTAAGACTTTAACTAGAAAAAAACAATTTCCTCTCATCTTTTGTTTTACCTACAAATAAAACATTATTCCTACTCAACCATAAAAACCAACAAATTGAAAAGATTCTATTGATTTTGTTGTGGTTGTTTTTGTTTTTGTTTTTGTTTTTGTTGTTATTGTTATTGTTGAGAATTAAAGTTTAAGGATTCTATTGATTTTCTTTTTGTTGTTGTTGTTGTTCATGATGATGATACAGAAGATTTAGAATTTGTCAATGAATTTGATTCTTTGGAGATTAAAACGAAAAAAATAGGTTAAAACAAAAATTTGTTCAATAGGACTTACCCCTCGGGTATTATTTATAGTCAGGTAAAAAATAGTGTAATTTTGAATATCCAAAAAAAATTGTTGATGGGGATCAAACCCATGACCAATATAATTTTTCCCTCACTGGAACTTTACCTGAGGGAAAAAGTGGCAAGTTTACATGTCTCTCTTTGTTACGTCACCTATAAAACCGAGGTTAAATCCCTTTTCCAACCGAGGTACAAGTTTTTTTTGTAGTAATGGTTTTATCTCGTGTTCTTAAAGTTTACGGAACTATATTGCATAAGACATTTTTGAAAGCCTTTTCTTTTCCGCAATAGTTGTTACCTTTGGTTTCCAAGATTTTGTCAAAGATCTAAGCACTTTTAGATTTATTCATCATTTATAAAGTTTTTACTGAGAGCCATCAAGAATAGATTCATGGAGCTGCATTTTAAATAATTCATATTCTTGTGCTAAAGTGTTCAATTTAGATCCTTTTACCACTACCGTGCCTTTATATGTGACTTCTAAAGTATCCTAACTCTCTTTTGTTATTTTACAATGAGTTATACGAAAGAATTCATTCATACCTAGGGCTGATTGAAGCATGTTCTTTGCCTTTTTGTCAAATAGCACTTTCTTCTTGTCATTATCATTCCAAGATCCTTTTAATTTTAAATGTTATGCATCATTGATGACCGTCTTGGGAGTGTATGGGCCATTTTCAACATCATTCCATATATCTTCTGCTTGTGCTTCTAAATATGTTTGCATACGAAATTTTCAAAAATCATAGTGTTCAATAATAAAGCATGGAGGTTTGTTGATACTGTCACCATCTCTAAAAGAAGGATTAGCAGAAGACATTTTCACTTGGATCTAGGATTAAGTTACCTTAATTTTCTATGAAGCCAATTGTAAGTATTGAGCGCACAACAAAGGGGGAAAATTAGATTATACGAATTTTTCTTGACTTAGAGACAATTTCTGATTTTAGAAACTTTTATTGGGCAATGGAAGTTTGATAAATCTAGAAATAAAGTAAAACAGAAAAAAATGCAAAAAGAATAAAGAATACAACAATATATCCTAGTTCCCTTTTTCAATCAAGAGTAGTATTAACCCCTCACAGCCCGTGAAAGATTTCCACTATTGTTAGATATTTGTACAACCTTACTCTAAGACTTCTCTTACAATCTTATAACAATAATAAACAAGCAAACCATTAACTTGATTTCCAACAACACCAACAACTATGGTGGACTTTTAATCACTCTGATTCAAAAGATTTTTCAAACAAATAGAAAAATAACCCTTCCTATTTGCAATCACCTGTAATACATATAACAACTTTCTTACAAATAAGAATCAACACACACTTGATGAATATAAATTCCAACTGACAAATAAAATTGATCATAAAATATGTATGAATTACAATATACTGAAAATATATTATTCTCTTTCTTGCAAAAATTTAGTCAATGAATATACATTAAGTGCTCAATATGTTAAAGAAATTTTTGTGTGATATATGATATTTATCAGTAAAAAAGTTTTTGTACAAATAATATGAACACATTAATTTTCAGGAAAGAGGTCATTTTGAAAAATCCAATAAAATGAGATTTTATAGCATCATGATACTTTTAGAAAAAGTTGCAATGATATGAAACAATTCCATGAAAGAATAAATCGTTTCCATTCAATATTGTAATGAAGGGGTGTCATGTTTGCTTTGAGGTTTTAAAAAAATTAATGAGAGTTCCATATAATTGATTGTACTGAGTGTAACGTTCATAAAATCGAAAAATTTACAAATGTGCAATCGATTGTAATCTAGGGCCAATCAATTTTGGAGAATACTTTCTAGGAAAAAAGAGATATATGCAATCAATTATAGTGAAGAGGACAATCATTTCGCACCACCATTTTAAGTGCATTTTCAAAAGTCAGTGTATTTGCTACAATCTAGTTTGGTAATCATATAATTGACTGTTGCGTTATAAAAAGTTTTGTACACTTGACTGTAGGTTAAATACAATTGTTTGTAGCTACACAACAATTATTTTTTCCCCACTTTTCAGAAAGTGTGATGATCGTAAAAATATACATATAGCTTAATGTATATTCATAAATCAATTGTTACTAATACTTCAAAAATTTATCCAACTCACCGAATCATAGACTTTTTCAAATTCCAATTTAAAAATTAGGCAAGATTTTTTACTCTTCATGTCTAGGCCCACTAACTCATTCAGAACAATCACCCAATCAACTAGAAGTCTACTTTTGAGGAAGATCAAATGATTAGGAGATATAAGCTTATCTATCACACTAGAAAGCCAACCAACCAAAACCTTCGTTAGGAACTTATAGAGGAATCCTACTAGGAAAATAGGTTTGAAGTCCCCCATACGATAGGGAGAATTAACCTCCGGGATTAAGGTCACAAGAAGAGGAAAAACTATGGGGAAGAGAAGCAAATTAATGAAACTGATCAAACATACTTACAACTTTATCCCTCAAAAGGGGGGAAATCCTTTTAAAAAAGAAAAAAAATGAACCCATCAAGGCCCAAACCCTTATTCCCATTGCACAAAGCATCTGTCTGATCAATCTCCGATAGAAGGAAAGGAGTTGTGAGACTAGAACACTCCTCCTTGGAAAAAGAGGGGAAAACAACTCCATCCAATTTGGGTAGGTCAATAAGTGATTCTCTATAATGGTTAGAGAAATAATTTTACACCTCTTGATGAATCTCGAAAACCCCTTCGACACAAGTGTCTCCTACCCTAAAAGTTAAAATTATGTTTCCTTCTAGTGCTGCTCTTTATACAAACATGAAAGAATCTAGAATTTATAAACTCTCTTAAAACCACTTAACTCTAGATCTTTCAAGAATTCAGACGTTCTTGATACACAACATGATAATGTAAAGATAAAATATAAAGTAATTGCAAGCAACAATTAAAGTTGATATCAGATAATGTAATAAAAGTCACGGTTGTTACCATTTTAATTTTCATGATCAACACATAAAAATATAGTAAAACATGGCAAAGTGTAAACCATACTAAAATTTAGATCGAAAAAGAATTATCGTAATAGGAAGGACATTACCTGGATCAGAGTTCAGGTATATATTAAGTATCTTATTTTTGCTTATAATAGTGTTTGTTTTTTGCTTATAATAGTGTTTGTAAGAAATTAACTATATATATATATTGTTTGTTTTTCTGTGTAGTGTCCTCAGCAAAACAATTCGGTCGATTGCGGATTTTTTGTATTGAGATTTATGAGAGATATCATTACGTTGAATCGTATAGACATCCCAAAAATGGTATGGAATAATAACTTAGGGTTTATTTTAATATTATCGAATATTTCATCTAATTTGTTACTAAATCATGAATATGTTTTATTCTCTTAATTGTAGTACTTTGACGAATACAAATCTTACTCAAGAGCTCATTTGGATGGAATGAAGGATGAATTGTGTCAATTCATTATTGATCAAAGAATCATATAGGTTGTATATTGTTGTACATATATGTATGGAATGTTGTTGTACATGCATGAATATATATTAATGTTGTATATATGGAGGATTAATGTTGTATATAAATGGATTCATGTTGTATATATCAATGGATTAATGGTGTATAACATTGGATTAAAGGATGAAATCAATATGAATTTTACACTTTTGCAGCATGCGAACAGGTTCCCAATTAAATACCCACTGTTTTTCAAACAAATTTTTTTAAAATAACTAACACTTTAGAGGGCGCTTTCTGTAGGAAGCGCCCTCTAAACACTTTACATTGACAACTTTAGAGGGCGCTTTGTCCAGAAAGCGCCCTCTAAGGTGGCCCTTTATGGACCACTCCAGAGGGCGTTTTTTTCTGAAAGCGCACTATAATGTGGCCCTTAAAGGGCCACTTTAGACAGCGCTTTCTCCAGGAAACCAAAGCGCTGTCTTTACCTATGCCAGCGCCACTTTAGAGGGCGCTTAAAAGCGCTGTTATAGGCCAAAATAAGTGCCCTCTTTTCCCTTATTTGGCGTAGTGCCCGAATAAGGACTACCAAAAAAGGGCAAACACCCAAAAGAGGGCTAGTGCCCAAATAAGGCAGCGAGCCCCAAGGGCTAGCACCCGGTTGCCCACTGGCTAGCAACTGCTAACCCAAAAGTGGTCACCAACGAGCTAGAACTATCAACCAAAAGAAGGGGATGAACCCCTAGGACGAGCACCTGGTCGCCCAGAAGGTCGTACCTGCTAACGCAAAAGTGTTCATCCATAAAATAACACCTACTAGCCCAACAAGAGGAGAAGGTTCCATATTGGGCTTAGGTTAAGATACATAATCCAAAGATCCAGTCAAAGGGGAATCTACTTCCTCCCCGATTCTAGAAAAACTAAGTCTTCCCTTGACCATTTCATCGGTAATGGAGCTAGGGCATACCTTCCCACTAACTCTAAACCCTAGGTCCAAAAAGGTCTATAAATATCACACCCTCAGAAGCTTATACATAAGCATATCGTCCATCCACAAAGCCTCTTACCTCACGTGAGCAAGACTCCTAAAACCATCGTAAAACATAATCATACATGACTACTCGCCGTCGTGGGTAAGCCCTAACCACCACATATCAAAATATACCTATAAAGGCCTCTGAGTCCTTAATCCTTTTAGGAGGAACACACACACCTGTACTTTTTGACCAGTACACATAAGTTTCCACATGGAGGACAAATGTGAGCTTTCTCCCACCATAAAATCAGGGTACATTAATGGAAGAGAATCCTGGTTAAAATGAAGAAGTTCACTAGCAAGATCTAAGAAAGTAGTATCCAAATTCAGCCTGATAAGATTACTCTTGGAAAAATTTACCCTGGGACTTGAGGCAAGTTCAAAACATCGGAGAATAGCTTTAATGGCCCAAATATTATCAATGGTCGCATCTGCCAGAATAGTAGTGTCATATGCAGATTAAAGATAAGATCAATTAAATTAGAGGACTTTATTATGAGACCATATAACAACTATAAATCCATTGTTCAAGACAATAACACCTTAAGCCCGTCGGACAGCTGTTGAAGGTATATTTCGTGTCGGGTTTTTGTTATCGTATCCACAGGGATTGTAAGATATCACCGCCGTTCGATGGTTGTATTAATCTTAGCTCAATGTAACAATAGGGTTTTGGTTTTAATCAAGTTATCTTGCATAAAAAGTAATAAATTATGGTAAAAGTTTTGGTTTGAATAAATGAGAAATATTGCCAAAGTTAGGTTTCAATGATCACTTTGCATGTATTTGCTCGGTCAACAATCTTATAAACTCCTTTAGATGATAAATCATTTCACAAAGTCCTCTCAATATGTTTCTCTCGAACACACATTGTGAGTTTTGCCATTTTGATCCATTGTTTCTCTCGAACACAATCTATCAAAATGACAACTTTTTGGTTCAACCTTATGGTGAACAAAATCATTCATTACTATCTCTAGCTAACAAACAAGTTTGGATGAAAACCTAGGTCAAGAGTCGGTAAACATCTCTCGATCATAAACCAACACAAAGAGTTTTAAATAGAAACAAAGTTTTCATCATATATTTACCATTAAAGAGTTTACATATGAGGATCCTTACATTTACACACAAAGCTAGTAATCACCTACATCTAACCTTGACAAATGGATGACTTAGCTACTCATTTTCATGGTAGCTTGGTCGGCAAGTAAGGAAAGAAGGTTGATCAACATCCAAGTCGGATAATCGAAGTTGGATGGGAATCCACCTTCTTTTTGTAGAAGATGGTTCTAAGATGAAGAGAAATGAAAATTAGGGCATAAAAGATCCCCTAGAACAATGCTGTAAAATATCTCTCCAAAGTACAAAAGTGGAAAAAGTTGGTAAAAATGAGGTATGGTGCTCAAAAGTGGCACCTGCTACTTATAGACCTCTGCTAGGCTGTCATGCTCGCTAGGCGAGCAGAATGGCTCGCCTAGCGAGGGTCTAAAATGGGCACATAAGGCACCTGCGCCCAGAGAAATAGGGTCTGCTGAACTGTCATGTTCGCCTAGCGAACATACCTTCGCCTAGCGAAGGACACGCTTCAACCTTCGCCCCAGCGAGGTTGAGAGGTTTTGCTACTGGAATACTCGCTGGGGACTCGCTAGAGCTTCGCCTAGCGAGTGAGTGCTGGCTGCGCTTTTCACCAAAACAGAATGAACTCGCTACCACCTTCGCTGTCAGCTCGCCTGGCGAATTTATTGACAATTTACTGGAGCTTTTCGCTTGGCGCTCGCCTAGCGAACCAGTGCTTCGCCACAGCCCTCGCCTAGCGAGCAGGCTGATGAATGCTTGTTTGCTTTGGTTCCTTTGCCAACTTTCTTGTGTCTTCAATTTCAATTATTTCATGCCTTCTTTCTGCACAATAACACACAAATCAAAGGCACCAAGCTTGTTTATCAATGTAATGCATTTCATCAAAAACCAAGGTGATTTTGACAATTTTAGCAGGGAAATAGAGTGAAAGATGCCCACATATGATAGCTCAAGTAAGCACTTTTGGGCATCTAACAACAGCAAAAGGAAAAGGAAATGGGTTATGAGGTCACTTTGCTTTAACCCCCTCTGGATACGTATTTCTTGGCTCGAGCAACCATTTACCCAGACCAAAAGATTATTAGAGAAACCTCAAGCATGAACTCAACCCTTCCATTTTTCATTAAAATCGAACATAGAAATCATATAATATAGAAAAACCTAACTCACTGAATCATAGACTTTTTTAAATTCCACTTTAAAAGTCAAGAAATATTTTTTTCTCTTCATGTCTAGGCCCACTAACTCATTCAGAACAATCACCTCATCAACTAGAAGTCTACTTTTGAGGAAGATCAAATGATTAGGAGATATAAGCTTATCTATCACACTAGAAAGCCAACCAACCAAAACCTTAGTTAGGAACTTATAGAGAATCCTACTAGGAAAATAGGTCTGAAGTCTCCCATACGATAGGGAGAATTAACCTCCGGGATTAAGGTCACAAAATAAGAGGAAAAACTATGGGGAAGAGAAGCAAACTAATGAAACTGATCAAACATACTTACAACTTTATCCCTCAAAAGGGGGAGAGTCCTTTTAAAAAAGGAAAAAATGAACCCATCAAGGCCCAAACCCTTATTCCCATTGCACAAAGCATCTGTCTGATCAATCTCCCATTGCACAAAGCATCTGTCTGATCAATCGCCTAGCGAACCAGTGCTTCGCCACAGCCCTCGCCTAGCGAGCAGGCTGATGAATGCTTGTTTGCTTTGGTTCCTTTGCCAACTTTCTTGTGTCTTCAATTTCAATTATTTCATGCCTTCTTTCTGCACAATAACACACAAATCAAAGGCACCAAGCTTGTTTATCAATGTAATGCATTTCATCAAAAACCAAGGTGATTTTGACAATTTTAGCAGGGAAATAGAGTGAAAGATGCCCACATATGATAGCTCAAATAAGCACTTTTGGGCATCTAACAACTCTCCCCAACTAGATTCTTGCTTGTCCTCAAGCAAAGTATGCCTCTTGAAGGACAAGAGGATTTGCTTTAAGAAAATGGTTTCTCCGAAGTTGGATAAACGGCTCAAACACAAGCGAAATCAGCAAATACAAGTTTCCAACGGTTTGAATAAAATAATACACAAGAACTAAAACTTAAATAGCAATGCAAAATATTTATCTATCTACAACAGTACTATTCTGAATGAATCATCCTATCTCTCATCTTCGAATAAGGAATGAAGATTTTACGCGTTTGCAACCGCGGGATTAATCTCACTCTCTAACAAACAATGAAGAAATCAAATAGATTCATACAATGTCTAACAATTATAAATGGTACTGTGGAAGCATAAAGATCACTAAGGGCTTTTCGGTTGAAGCTTGGTTAGGTTAACAAACAAGGGTCATTTCTAAGGCCATTGAAACGAAAGTGCCGATGCAAAAGAGACATTCACAGTATTATTCACACTACTCGACTTTGTTTCATTTGTTTCTTATTTGAAACCTTCACAACACATATTCCACAACTCAATTTTTATTTTTCACTATTTTTCTTCCAAGCAAGCATTCATTTTCATTCTTTCTATTTTTGTTCTTTTCTATCACATCAAATATACAAAACAGATGTTTTTTTTTTCTTCTATATTTTCTATACATATATGTACAACCTGTCATGCAGCGCTCGCTGCTGCCTCGCCTAGCGAGCAGCTAGCGAACCTGCTCGCTACTGGCTCGCCTAGCGAGATGCTAGCGAGCATGACAGCAAGTGCTTTTTTCAAATGCAGCACTTGCAAGTTCATCCAGAACAGTTTTATCACAAGGTAACCCAACACAACACAACACAAAAACAGTAAATACTTACAATGTTGGGGTGCCTCCCAACAAGCGCTTGTTTAACGTCGGCTAAGCTCGACGGTGCGATGCTCACAGAGGAGCATCGAGCGGTAGAGCACAGCTCTCGCGATCCACATGACCGCCGAGATAAATTTTCAATCGTTGGCCATTCACTGTCCAACTATCTTTCTAGTCTATGTCTTCAATGACAATAGCCCCATATTCCTTTACTTCTTTCACCCGAAATGGCCCCGACCATTTTGATTTCAACTTCCCGGGAAACAATTTCAACCGGGAGTTGAACAATAGGACCAATTGTCCGGGCACAAATTCTTTGTTACGGAGCTTCTTGTCGTGATACTTCTTTGCCTTTTCCTTGTACAACCAACTTGAGTGGTATGCGGCATTGCGCATCTCCTCCAACTCCAGTAGTTGCATTTTTCTTTTGTTACCGGCCAACTCATGTTCAAAATTTAAAAACTTTAGGGCCCACAAGGCCTTGTGCTCCAATTCAACCGGTAAATGGCAAGTTTTACCAAATACCAATTGAAAGGGAGTTAGGCCAATTGGAGCTTTAAAGGCCGTACGGTAGGCCCATAATGCTTCGTCCAATTTTTGGGACCACTCCTTTTTTGAATTAGACACGGTTTTTTCGAGGATTCTCTTAATCTCTCGATTAGAGACCTCAGCTTGCCCGTTAGCCTGAGGGTGATACGGAGTTGTCACCCTATGCGATACACCGTAATGTTTTAAAATAGTTTCCAAAGGTGCATTACAAAAGTGTGACCCTCCGTCACTTATCAACACTCGGGGGGTTCCGAAACGGGAGAATATGTTTTTCTTCAAAAATTTTATCACCGTTTTGGCATCCGCCCGAGGTGAGGCAATCGCCTCAACCCACTTAGAGACATAATCGACAGCGACAAGCATGTACTCATTCCCATAAGAGGGTGGGAAAGGTCCTACAAAATCTATGCCCCAACAATCAAATACTTCCACTTCTTGGATATTTTGGAGAGGCATCTCATCTCTCTTACCTATCCCACCGCTTCTTTGGCAACTGTCACAACTTTGCGCATGGGTATGTGCGTCTTTGAAAATAGTTGGCCAATAAAATCCCGATTGAAGAATTTTAGTGGCCGTTCTAACCCCATTATAATGTCCGCCATAAGGCGAGTTGTGACAATGCCAAAGGATGCTCTGGGCTTCATCACCAGTTACGCATCTCCTTAATAGGTTATCACTACCCAACTTAAACAAGTATGGGTCATCCCAAACATAATACTTCGCATCCGAAAGGAACTTCCTTTTTTGGTTCGAAGTTAGGTCGGCAGGCACAAAACCACTAGCCTTGTGGTTCGCAAAGTCTGCAAACCATGGCCTAACTTGAACCTTAAACAGTTTTTCATCAGGAAATTCTTCCCGGATTTCTTTTTCAGACGCGGTAACCTCCACGTTCACTAATCGGGATAAATGATCCGCTACCAAGTTTTCCGACCCCTTCTTGTCTTTGATTTCCACATCGAATTCTTGTAACAAGAGGATCCAACGGATGAGCCTTTGCTTCGAATCCGGTTTGGTTAGCAGATATTTAATCGCCGCGTGGTCGGTATACACAACGACTTTAGACCCTATAAGATAAGACCTAAACTTTTCTAGCGCATACACTATTGCAAGTAGTTCTTTTTCCGTTGTGGCATAATTTATTTGAGCCTCGTTAAGAACCTTACTCGCATAATGTATCGCATGGAAAGTTTTGTCTTTTCTTTGGCCAAGTACCGCTCCAACAGCATAGTCACTCGCGTCACACATTAGTTCAAAATTTTCATTCCAATCGGGAGCGACTATTATTGGAGCGGTAACCAATTTTTCTTTTAAAACCTCAAAAGCTTGCAAACAATCTTCGGTGAAGAGAAATACCTGGTCCTTGGCGAGCAAATTGCTCAAAGGCTTAGCCACCTTTGAGAAGTCCTTGATAAAGCGCCGGTAGAACCCCGCGTGCCCCAAAAAGCTACGGATGCCCTTCACATTCACCGGAGGGGGTAATTTTTCAATTACTTCAACCTTAGCTCTATCCACTTCAAGCCCCCTTCTAGAGACTTTGTGGCCTAGCACGATCCCCTCGGTCACCATGAAGTGACACTTCTCCCAATTAAGCACCAAATTGGTCTTCACACACCTTTCCAACACCGTTTTCAAATTCGCCAAGCATAGACTAAAGGTCCCACCGAATACCGAGAAGTCATCCATGAAGACTTCCATTGTTTTCTCTATCAGGTCGGCAAAAATGGCTTGGACACATCGTTGGAAGGTCGCCGGTGCATTGCACAGCCCAAAGGGCATTTTTCGGTATGCGAACACTCCAAACGGACACGTGAAAGCCGTCTTCTCATGATCAACCGGGTCAACCGCAATTTGGTTATACCCGGAGTAGCCGTCCAAAAAACAATAATATTGTTGGCCCGATAGTCTTTCGAGCATTTGATCCATAAATGGGAGTGGAAAATGGTCCTTTCGAGTCGCGGTATTCAACCGCCGATAATCAATACACATTCTCCACCCCGTGGCAACTTTAGTCGGAATCAATTCGCCTTTGTCATTTCGGATTACGGTGATTCCACTCTTCTTCGGAACAACGTGCACAGGACTAACCCACGGACTATCCGAGATCGGGTAAATCATCCCCGCATCCAACAGCTTCACAACTTCCTTTTGAACAACCTCTTTCATGGTAGGATTTAAGCGGCGTTGTGGTTGAGCTACCGACTTGAAATCCTCCTCCATCAAAATCTTGTGCATACAATAGGATGGACTAATTCCTTTTAGATCGGAAAGAGTCCAACCCATAGCTTCTTGATTGGTTTTTAGCACAATGATTAGACGGGCTTCTTCTTCTTTTGTCAAAAGGTTGCTTATGATGACCGGCTTTGCCTCGGTCTCATCTAGAAACACATACTTCAAAGTCGAAGGTAACACTTTTAATTCAATTGGCGCTTTTTCGTCAATGACCTCCTTCTTCAAGTTTTCCTCCTCTACTTCCCATGGTTGTAGGTCGTCGAAACTATCAAGTTCCTTTAAGCATTCCTCAAGAGTTAGCTCTTCTTCCACAGTGAAAACCTCCAATGAGTCGTCAAGAGCTAACTCCATAGGAGATATCTCATGAATATGCTTTGAAACCTCCATAATAGCGTATTCGATCACATCGATGCGAAAGCTATCATTTCTATCTTTGGAATGCTTCATTGCCTCGAATAGATCGAATGTGACTTCCTCATTTTGAACTCGCACCTTCATTAAACCATCATCAACATCTATCATCATTCTCGCGGTCTTCATGAATGGTCGGTCCAAGATGAGCGGAGCATCATCATCTTCCTCCATATCAATAACAATAAAATCGACCGGGAAAAAGAATTTGTCGACCTTCACCAAAACATCTTGGGCTACGCCATGAGGATGGGTTGTCGATTTATCCGCCAATTGCAACGTCATTCGGATGGACTTAATCTCAATGTTTCCAAGCCTCTTGATAATTGACAAAGGTATAAGATTAATGCTCGACCCCAAGTCAATAAGTCCCTTCCCGACATACACGTCACCAATTTTAACCGGCAATGTAACTCTTCCCGGATCAACCTCTTTCTTAGGAAGCGTCCTTTGAATAATGGCACTGCAGCTCGCATCAAGGACGATGGTCTCCGGTTCCGTATACCTCCGCTTTTTGGTTAGTATGTCCTTCATGAATTTGGCATACTTAGGCATTTGTTCCAAGGCTTCGGCAAACGGAATGTTGATTTGCAACTGTTTAAAAATATCCATGAACCGGGCGTAATGCCGTTCATTCTCCCTTTTGGAAGGAGCATGAGGATAAGGAAGGTTTTGGATAGGAGTAGCGCTCACTACCTCCTTTCCCTTTGCAACTCTAGCACTTTTCCATCTAGGCTTTTTCACTACCTCCCTTATTACCTCATCACTTGTATTTTTTTCCATCTCCACACCTTTCTCTTTTTCAACTTCACCATTATTTTTATTCTTTTCAACTTCTTCCTCATCACTCCACACTCCTACTTCACCATCAACATTTTCCTCCACTATTTCCTCCTCAATTTCTTTCTCTTTCTCTCTTTGTTCACTCTCAACTCTTTTTTTATTCTCACTACCCAACTCCCTCCCACTTCTCGTCATAATCGCCTTACAATGCTCCTTAGGATTTGTTTGCGTGTTTGCCGAAAAGGAAGGACCGGTTTGTTGTTCCGCGAGTTGCTTGGCAAGTTGCCCAACTTGAGTCTCGATATTTTTTATGGCCGCGTCATTGCTCTTTTGATTGGTCATTGACATTTGCATGAATTGCGTCAATGTCTCTTCCAATTTAGAATTGACGACCGGCGGTTGTGGAGATTGATACGGATTTTGTGGAGGGTTTTGACGGCTAGAAGAACCACCTCCATAACCTTGGTTATGGTAATAGTTACTCCTAGGTTGGAACCCTTGGTTCCCTTGGAATTGTTGTTGTTGATTTTGAGGGTGCGGTTGATAAGGTTGTTGTTGTTGTTGTCTCGGTTGATAGTCCCGTTGATTGGCCATGTAGTTTACTTCGTCAAAACCGGGAGGTGGACAAAATCCGGTGTCATGTTCACCTTTACAAAGTTCACAACAAGCTATTTGTTTAGCTTTTGACGGTTCTCTTAACTCTTTGATTTGTTGCGTTAAGAGTTCAACTTGTTGTGAGATGAGCTTGTTTTGGGCAAGGATGGCATCATTCGTCCCAAGGTCAAGCACTCCCGCCTTCTTCAAAGAATTTCCACGACTTTGACTCTGCAGATCATTTAAAGCCATTCGATTGATAATGTTTGTGGCTTCTTCGGCACTTTTTGACATCAACGAGCCATCCGAGGTGGCATCCAACAACGTCTTGCAGTTTGGTTGAAGTCCATTTCTGAAGATATGGATTTGAGTCAATTCATCAAATCCATGCCCTTTACATTTCCTCAGCATGGACTTGAATCTCTCCCACGCTTCATTTAATGATTCACTGGTTCCTTGAGAAAACACCGAGATGGCCGTCTTTGATTCCATGAATCGGTTATGGGAGAAAAATCTTTCAATGAATTTCTCTTCTAACACGTTCTAGTCTGTCATTACGGCTGGTGTTTGATCTAGGTACCAATCCTTTGCTTTACCGAGCAAAGCGTGGGGAAATAATCGTCTGAACAACGGAAGCTCCTGAGCCTGATCCACTCCGGCAGCCAATGCTATCTCATAAAATTTTGTGAGAAAAGCAAATGGGTCTTCATGGTCCATTCCGGTGAATGGACTCCCATATAATAAATTCAGAGTTCCCGTTTTCATCTCAGCTTGCCTTCCTGTGTGGTTGGCAAACTGAGCGGTGTTCCTTGGACTATTGATGCATGGAGTAGAAATAGGTGGCGGTGGTGGCTCCATGTTTGGTATGAATGGTATGAATGGTGGTGGATTTGTGGTTGAAGAACTTTCTCCTTGCTCTTGGCGTTGCCTAGCCTGTTGCCTCCTACGTCTTGTTTTGCTATTAAGCCTCCTTGCGGTTCTCTCGATCTCAGGATCAAAAAGAAGTTCGTCCACAGGGATTTGCCCTCGCATAAAACGTAAGCTGCACACTAAACCAAACAAATTACAAGCACAAGTCAAAAATTCACAAGCTAAAACTTAAACAACCATTGCGATGCTCGCAATATCAATTTACAATCCCCGACAACGGCGCCATTTTGTTGAAGGTATATTTCGTGTCGGGTTTTTGTTATCGTATCCACAGGGATTGTAAGATATCACCGCCGTTCGATGGTTGTATTAATCTTAGCTCAATGTAACAATAGGGTTTTGGTTTTAATCAAGTTATCTTGCATAAAAAGTAATAAATTGCGGTAAAAGTTTTGGTTTGAATAAATGAGAAATATTGCCAAAGTTAGGTTTCAATGATCACTTTGCATGTATTTGCTCGGTCAACAATCTTATAAACTCCTTTAGATGATAAATCATTTCACAAAGTCCTCTCAATATGTTTCTCTCGAACACACATTGTGAGTTTTGCCATTTTGATCCATTGTTTCTCTCGAACACAATCTATCAAAATGATAACTTTTTGGTTCAACCTTATGGTGAACAAAATCATTCATTACTATCTCTAGCTAACAAACAAGTTTGGATGAAAACCTAGGTCAAGAGTCGGTAAACATCTCTCGATCATAAACCAACACAAAGAGTTTTAAATAGAAACAAAGTTTTCATCATATATTTACCATTAAAGAGTTTACATATGAGGATCCTTACATTTACACACAAAGCTAGTAATCACCTACATCTAACCTTGACAAATGGATGACTTAGCTACTCATTTTCATGGTAGCTTGGTCGGCAAGTAAGGAAAGAAGGTTGATCAACATCCAAGTCGGATAATCGAAGTTGGATGGGAATCCACCTTCTTTTTGTAGAAGATGGTTCTAAGATGAAGAGAAATGAAAATTAGGGCATAAAAGATCCCCTAGAACAATGCTGTAAAATATCTCTCCAAAGTACAAAAGTGGAAAAAGTTGGTAAAAATGAGGTATGGTGCTCAAAAGTGGCACCTGCTACTTATAGACCTCTGCTGGGCTGTCATGCTCGCTAGGCGAGCAGAATGGCTCGCCTAGCGAGGGTCTAAAATGGGCACATAAGGCACCTGCGCCCAGAGAAACAGGGTCTGCTGAACTGTCATGTTCGCCTAGCGAACATACCTTCGCCTAGCGAAGGACACGCTTCAACCTTCGCCCCAGCGAGGTTGAGAGGTTTTGCTACTGGAATACTCGCTGGGGACTCGCTAGAGCTTCGCCTAGCGAGTGAGTGCTGGCTGCGCTTTTCACCAAAACAGAATGAACTCGCTACCACCTTCGCTGTCAGCTCGCCTGGCGAATTTATTGACAATTTACTGGAGCTTTTCGCTTGGCGCTCGCCTAGCGAACCAGTGCTTCGCCACAGCCCTCGCCTAGCGAGCAGGCTGATGAATGCTTGTTTGCTTTGGTTCCTTTGCCAACTTTCTTGTGTCTTCAATTTCAATTATTTCATGCCTTCTTTCTGCACAATAACACACAAATCAAAGGCACCAAGCTTGTTTATCAATGTAATGCATTTCATCAAAAACCAAGGTGATTTTGACAATTTTAGCAGGGAAATAGAGTGAAAGATGCCCACATATGATAGCTCAAGTAAGCACTTTTGGGCATCTAACAACAGCAAAAGGAAAAGGAAATGGGTTATGAGGTCACTTTGCTTTAACCCCCTCTGGATACGTATTTCTTGGCTCGAGCAACCATTTACCCAGACCAAAAGATTATTAGAGAAACCTCAAGCATGAACTCAACCCTTCCATTTTTCATTAAAATCGAACATAGAAATCATATAATATAGAAAAACCTAACTCACTGAATCATAGACTTTTTTAAATTCCACTTTAAAAGTCAAGAAATATTTTTTTCTCTTCATGTCTAGGCCCACTAACTCATTCAGAACAATCACCTCATCAACTAGAAGTCTACTTTTGAGGAAGATCAAATGATTAGGAGATATAAGCTTATCTATCACACTAGAAAGCCAACCAACCAAAACCTTAGTTAGGAACTTATAGAGAATCCTACTAGGAAAATAGGTCTGAAGTCTCCCATACGATAGGGAGAATTAACCTCCGGGATTAAGGTCACAAAATAAGAGGAAAAACTATGGGGAAGAGAAGCAAACTAATGAAACTGATCAAACATACTTACAACTTTATCCCTCAAAAGGGGGAGAGTCCTTTTAAAAAAGGAAAAAATGAACCCATCAAGGCCCAAACCCTTATTCCCATTGCACAAAGCATCTGTCTGATCAATCTCCGATAGAAGGAAAGGAGTTGTGAGACTAGAACACTCCTCCTCGGAAAAAGAGGGGAAAATAACTCCATCCAATTTGGATAGGTCAATAAGTGATTCTCTATAATGGTTAGAGAAATAATTTTCCACCTCTTGACGAATCTCGAAAACCCCTTCGACCCAAGTATCTCCTACCCTAAAAGTTAAAATTATGTTTCCTTCTAGCTCTGCTCTTTATACAAACATGAAAGAATCTAGAATTTATAAACCCTCTTAAAACCACTTAGTTCTAGATCTTTGGAGAAATCGGACATCCTTGATACACAACATGATAACATAAAGATAAAATATAAAGTAATTGCAAGTTGATCTCAGATAATGTAATAAAAGTCACGGTTGTTACCATTTTAATTTTCATGATCAACACATAAAAAAAAGATAGTAAAACATGGCAAAGTGTAAACCATAGAGGAAAGTGATAAACGATTTGTTTGCTACATTAATTTATAATATGCAAAATAACAACTACTTTATTATCATGAATGCAAAATTACATCACGAATAACAATTATGAAGAGGAGAATTGATATGTTGAGAACAACATCAAGAATAACCATACAACAAACTCTAGACTCACAAACCGTAAAATTTATCTTTAACTTATTCTTCAAATTTAGATTCTTAGTTCCCTAAATTCTTTCTTATGGAGGGAAAAAGAAATTAGTAACTTAATTTTCATATACTCATTTCCTTTTGACTAATAGTCTACCCCATGCATTGATGGCACACACTCCATACTTTTTACCAGTGTTTCTTTTGATATAGATATAACCATCCTTTCCCCATTTTGTGCCCCATGAATTCTTCACGATCCAATATTCTTCGTGGTTAACAGAATCATAACCCACTACTACCACGGCGTGATTTATTTTCATAGAATCAGACGGGCAATCTTTACCTGTAAAAACTCCCTGCCAAAGAATAAATATGTTCTTCATAAAGAAATGCAAAAATACTAGAAAAATACATTTTAAATTTTTTCTCTCAATATAACGAGTATAACACTAGATTCGAACCATTCAACCATTAACCACCTAATTTTTCTGTCACATTAAAATAAGATATGAAGAAAACAACTACTCTCCCATCTTAAAGTACTCATGACATAACAAAATAATATATTTCTATTGGATAGAGTATCATCGTTAAATTCTTTAATATATATAATTTATTGGTGGTCCTTCTAAGCTTAATGGATATCTAATTTATTTCTTGAGTTGAGGTTTTTTTAGTGAGACTATATATAATAAAAAGAGATGGATAAATTATATAACTACTTACACCGTTGTAATGTTGAAATTCTTTTGTAGCATAAATAGCAACACTAAGAGGCTGCGTAGCAACTGCACACAACAATTCCTTCTCCGATTTCTTCACGGGACGATGTGAGTTAATGCTACTAGTTGGACTATTTGCAATCTACAAGTAGGTGGTTTAAATTAATATAATATATGCTTAAACTAAAAAAATATTAATAGTTGATAGAAATTAAGAACCTTGGAGGATCTGCAATCACCCTTCTTTCCAGTATAAGGATAATCCTTTTGTGTTGCAATCCCTTTGTTTCGAATTACCCAATTTAATGCTGCGACCACAATTCCTCCAGAACAACTTCCATATGGATCACAATCTAGAAGCTCTTGCTCTGAAAGGCTAATAAGCTTCCTTGTCTTTATTGCAACTATTCCTTCAATAGCGGCAACAGCTGAGAATGCCCAACAAGAACCTAATAAAATAAATCAAATTTAATTAGTCGTACATCTTATCTATAATTGAATTCATAAATATAAGAAAAAAACTTACCACAACCGCCTTGGCTCTTAATAGGAGTGACAGCACCTTTCAACCTCCAGTCCAAAGTTGAAGGTGGTTTACTACATGTTAATTCATCAACATCATCATCATCCACAATATCCATTGTGTCTGTGTTCATTGTCATGTATGTTTCTTTGAACTCCGTGAAGCTCATATCAGTAAAGTTGGTCAAACCAAGGAGGGAGCTATGAGGCGAATCTCTCTTTGCATTGGTCTCTACGATATACTTCAAATTTGAAACAAATATTTTCAATTTCCTTGCCATCTCTTCTTGATCACCGTAGACTCGTCCATGGTCTTTCTTCCATACTTTAAATAATTCTATAACACCATCTTGATTAGGAAGCTTATCAAGTTTAGGACCCAATATGGAGGTGTACTTACTCGTTGGGATCTCAAACCTTGAAGATATACTTGCGATATCTTTCTTTTTATGATCTTTATTCTTTTGAATAGCAAAGTATATACATAAGCATGCAGTGAAGACGATGAAGAAGCGAAATCGCTTTGAGGTAAAGGAAATCCTCATTTTTATTACAAGTGAGTTGAAGATAAAACTTTGTATGGAAATATATGTATTCTTTATAAGTCAATTCCACATATTTATAGAATGTAACATGAGATGTCAATATTTCCTAAATTTCTTAACCTTTTATGAATTAGTCTCATTTTATTCTTTGATGAAATGTAGTCTTTTTTTACTCATAAAATGCATAGTCTTATTTTATTCTTTGATAAAATGCAGTCTTTTTTTAATCATAAAATGCATAGTCTTATCTTATTCTTTGATAAAAAAAGTCAATGTTTCTCATTATGAAACAAATAACTAAGTAGCTTACATAATAACATCACTAATTAGTTAAACCAAATAACTAATTAATTTGGGATTGGATTATATCACAACATACCCTCTTATAATCGAAGTCGCTAAACACAACCTAATCATAATCAATCTAAACTATTACTAATTTCTTTCTCAAAATCAGGGATATGTCGATCTTCAATCCTTTGGTGAAAATATTGGTCAACTGTGCTTCCCTCGAGCAATGTCTTACTTCAAGTTCACCTTGATTTACCTTATCCCACAAGAAGTGGAATATAGTCTCAATGTGCTTACTCCTTCCATGCAGATCTGGATTCTTTGCAAGATTAATGACTGACCTGTTGTCGATTTGTAGTATCAGAGGTTTCTTTACTCCGACCTCCATCTCATCCAGCACATATCTGATCCAAATTTCTTGACAAAAAACATTATATTTTTCCATGTACTCATCCTCACATGATGATAATGCCTCCACAGGTTTCTTTCTCGAGCACCATGAGATTGGGGCACCAAATATTTGAAAGAAATAATCAGTTGTGCTTCTTCGATCTTCCTTGTCTTCAGATCAATAAATATTTGAGTTGAAAATAATCACAACTTCTTTGCTTTGAGAGTCTCGTGGAAATATGATTCTATAATTTATTAATCCTTTTAGGTATCTAAGGATTCTTCTTGCAACCTTCATGTGGAACATATTTGGTTCGTCCATGTGTCTGCTTATCAATCTGTCGCATTACGCGAAAAACCGGCGGGAAAACAGAACAACAGAGCCGCCACCGTGCGTTATTTATCCCAAAAGAGGGAAAGGAAACGCTCAGAGTAAACCTGGAAAAAGCGTGGTCTCGCGACCAAAGAGAATGGGTTCGGGAGTCGGTTATGCGAAGGGAAGGTGTTAGCACCCCTACGCATCCGTAGTACTCTACGGGATCCACGCACAATAGGAAGGGAAATGGTTGCTAAAACACTGCTCAAACACACACACTGGCTAAAGGAGACACAAGAAAACAGACTGAAACTGACTCGGCAGGATATCGCATCCTGGGCCTACTTAGTCTATCAAGCATAGACATCAGAGTCAAAGTAGTTCGGACTGGGGAAACGACACATGCTCGCTAGGATGTCGCATCCTATGCATACGTATCTCCTTTGGACGAAGGAGAATCAGAGCATTCGTAGCTCGGCTAACACGCACACAAACAAACACAGGCAAAGGCAAACGTGGAGCCTGAATGCCAATCACTGGGCTTACATCAGCATCCGAACCAAAAACGCACACAAGAAGGCAAACGCGGAGCCCGACAACCAATTGATGGAATTACGTCGGCATCCGAACCCACAACACACTCAAAAGGGCAAACATGGAGCCCGACAACCAATTGATGGAATTACGTCGGCATCCGAACCCAAAACACACAACAGCAACACGAAACAAAGACGCAGGAAGAAGAAGGGTCTCGATTGCAACTAGGGCAAGAGAAGGGGAAGGTCTCAATCGCAACGAGGGCGAGAGAAAAGAATTAGTGTTAGTTGTTAGTCAAACTCGACAAGACATCGCATCTCGTGCCTACGTATCTCATCTGGACATGAGAATCAGAGTTGCCGTAGTTCGGCTAAACTATTCCTGTTGGTTTGTGTTTTTTAAGTGGACAACGTCACTACACAATCTACCTGATGCTCGACCTTTGGAGACTTACTCACCTGTAGTAGAAGGAGTTGACGTATCCTTAAGAGGGGATAATGTTTTTTTGTGTTTTAGGAAAGCTCAAGCAAGAAAGGAAGTCCTATACGAAGGAACCGTGCTACCTTAATTGACATGCAAACGAGACTACGCGGAGTCTAGCAAACCTAGGGGATACAATCACACCACACAAACATATACAGCATGAAATAAACACACCAACAAGGGGCTCAAACATCAGGGCTAGGCTTTAGTCGAGGGGTCATATCAACCTCAACAAACAAGCCTCTGTATCGGGGTCAGGTTAGCTCTTAACCTTGCCATTGAGGGGCTAAGGTGAAGCTAGATGAAAGGTGATGAGGGGTGTGCCTCATTGCTTCTATCTCAAGTCAGAGAGAGCATCAGACAAGGGAGCGTGGGTCCAGAATGGGGAGACCCTTCTACGCTCAGGACATAGACTCGACTGTACAATGTACAAGATCTTGGGCTTGGATCTCAATGCTACAACCATGTAATGGGAGCAAGGAGAAGACTCACAGAATAGTGGGGGATAGATTGCTTATCCCTACCTTCCACCAATTGCCTCAAATGAGGACTTTTCCTGCTTGGGACAAATATAAACATACACAAGCATTGCCTCTTAAGGAGGACTTCAGACAATTTGCCCGGCCAAATAACAAGCCGGGTCTCCAGACTACATGAAGAAGAAGGTTCTATACCTCAATGCCAATTGCTTATAAGCAAAGCAATGCAAGTTCTTAAGAGAACTGAGCAACTAAGTGTACCTGTACAAAAGTCAAACAGAATCAGCATCCCATTCATAATCAGACAACAATATAATGACCAATTAACAATCCCAATGATGTGCATAGCACAAGTCCATGTGGACCAACATCCTACAAAACAGCCACATTAGTTTACAAGTATCAAGCAAAACATCCCAAATATGAAACAATACCCTTAAGCCTTAACTCCTTAACCTGAAAAGCCACAATCACATTCAAATGTAAGTAACATGACCACTAGGACTAGCCTAGGGTCAAAAAGATGGAAAAATCCTAAAACAGCAACCAATTCATGATCAAAGTCAAGATATTTCAATAACAAAGGGATCCCAATTGGTCCCATATCCAAACTATGCACCTATTTCAATTTATACACCATGTAAGGCAAAGTGAGCAATGTTGAATCACATATGGACAACCAGAATGATTACATCCAAAAAAATATCAAAACAACACAGTAAATTCCACAAAAATTATATCCTAAACAGAGGACATTCAACAAGCTACATGTCAAATTTTAAGCCATTTGGACTAGTGGAACTATGGGAATTAATTCAACATGACAAAGCATGCAAAAACACAATCAAATGAAGCTACAAAATGTACACTAACTTCAATTAAGTGGTAAACAGTGACATTACATGGGAAATTAGTAGGACCAAAGCCAAATGAAAGCTACACATGTCAGGAACTATTCTACCAAATTTCATGTTCATATCATTCATCATGCTCATTCTATGCACAAAATAAGGCAAACTAGTTCAAAGGAAGCACTAAGCCTACAAACAGAATTATTGCATTCAAATCCACATCAACACCATCCCAAAAATTCTCAAACAATTTACACCTAAACAGGACCTAATCCAGGTATGGCACACCAAATTTCAGCTTAATTGGGCAAATGGAACCATGTCAATGAAAATCAACAAAAACAGGCACAATTATAGGCTCCAAATCACAACATCAACACATACTTCCACTTCAAAAATTCATAATTCAATGAAAACAACAAAGAAATGGATGAGACCAAAACAGGGAGGTCCTAACATGTGTCTTCTACTAGCATATCAAATTTCATGAATATCCAAAACACTATGAGCATTTCACAATGATTCTACCAACATGCATCATATGAGCTTGCAAATTCAACCATCAGAAATGAAAAATCATGATCAATTAGAAAACACAATGAATAATTCCACAAAAATTCACAAAGGATCCTAACATGTTAATGAGCATCCATACCAAATTTCAATCAATTCTAACAAGGATAGGTCATACTAAAAAATCCAACAAATTGGCATCAAGAGGTGTGACACCAATTGTCACACCTA
This sequence comes from Lathyrus oleraceus, assembly GCF_024323335.1. Lineage (NCBI taxonomy): Eukaryota > Viridiplantae > Streptophyta > Magnoliopsida > Fabales > Fabaceae > Lathyrus > Lathyrus oleraceus. Next base: position 438,022,930 of record NC_066579.1, read on the forward strand.
AGTTAAAAAATTCATAACTCCATGGCCAGGTATCAAAAATGCATAAAATTTATATGGAAATAAACCTCGTCCAGTCAACAATCATCACAAAAATTTCCAGCCATTTATCATACAATATGAGGATTTCATGATCAAATCATTCAAAGGTATCAAAATATACACATGTGGAAGAAACCCTAGGTCAAATGAAAAATATTCCAAGCACAACTTTGACCAATAGGTCAAAAATCATCTACAGTCAAACACCAAGTCAACAAAATTATTTTCATATTTTTGTGATTTTTCTATGATTTTCTATGATTTATTGAACATGCTAGATATTATTTAACATTTTTTAGATTTTTATTGAAATTAATTAAATTAAATAACAGTAATGGCAATAACGTAATTAAATAGGCGGGGGCGGTAAACGCCTAATTTGAAATTTCAAATTGGAATAAGGATCAAACAGCTCAATTTCGTCTTCTTCAACGCACAGAATTTCCCGAAACATGAACAAGGCTCAAGAACATGCGTATCTCAAATCTTAACCAAAATTAGCGATCTTACATCCGTTGGAACCGCACGAGCAAGGAGATTACGAATATGCATTCCAATTAACCTAAAACTTCCTAAATCTCAAGAATCGTTGAACTTAGGGTTTTGGATCATAACTTCGAGTTAAGATTTCTCATGCTACAGTCGATCATTTACAATTCTAAACATATCACCGTGATCTACACAACACGTACTACAACACGCATACAATCATGGATCAAATGGTGAGATTCGAATCTGGAGGTACCTGGAACTTGCAGTGATGAAATCGGCGGAATTTGCGTGTGTCTTGCTGAAACAGAAACGGCCTGGACTTGAGGAAATATGGTGCAAAGCTTCAACTCGCTCAATTGTACTCCAAATGCTCGAAATCCACAATCACCATGTGAGGACCTTGAATGTGCAGCTGCAAATCGTGGATCCTTCGAAGCCAATTCCCCCAAACAGTCGAAGATGAGGTTGAATGGAAGTTGCAGCACCAAGAATTGTTCAAATTGATGAAGAAATGAGAGAGATTCGGTTCAATATGCAATGATGTGTTCTTGAGAAAAATTCAGAAAAATGGAGAGAATTTTGATCTAGATCTGTGAAAAATGGATTCTGTTACGTTTTGGAGATGTTTAAGCTTTTATATGATAGCTTTAATCATGATTAACAAGCCCTTAATCCAAATTGCAATGTTAAGCAAATGTGCAATTTTCTCCAAATGGCCAAAAATACCCTTTCTCTATAACAGTCCAAATTGCAGCCCAATTTTGGTTCCAACAAGTCCAAAATGTCCTATGCAATGTGTAGAAACAATTCCCACTTCAATTGGATGCCTATTCTTGAATTTCACTATGTGGTAGAAAAGAGTCCAATTTTGCATTTCCACTTTTCAAGTCAAAACTCAAAATATGAGGCCTAGCCATGAAATGAGGATTCAAACACACTCCAAATGTCATTCCTGAGGTGTTACAAAAGGTCCCATTCCAAAATTCCAAATATTTTGACACTTGGACGATTTTGCCCCTGGTCCAATTCAGTTGTCCAGTTGAAAAGTGACTTTTTGCCTTGGCCATTTTTGGAAAAATCTAATGATGCACCCTTGAAGTACATGTCAAATGGAGTTTGTGCATATAAAGAACTTGCAATTTGGACCAACCATGTGGTAGTTATGGCCTCCTGATTACGGGTCTTTTCTGAAATTCACTGAGCCATATTTTGCAAACCACACATTGGATTTTTGAGTTCTTGGACTTTTTGGAATGGTGAGAACAAGATCTTCAACTTTCATGTTGGACAAAATTCCATTTGAAGCTTGTATGATGAAGTTATTCTGAGGAGAAAAAGTTTCCATTTTGGGCAGCTGAAATTACAGGTCACCTGCTATTTTTAGAAACTTTCTGTCTGGCCTCCAAATCTTCAACCTTGGTCTTTGGCATGTCAAATGAGACTTATATGGACATGAATGAGGCCTTTCAAACCATTTCCCACCTTCCAATCCATAAAATCAGGCACCGTTGACCACAGTTGACTTTCTAGGGTTTCTGGTTGACTGAACAATGACTGGTGACTTCCGAGCATCCAATCTTTGGCCAAACCACTTCAAAATGATCCTTGGACCATATGAGCTTGAAAAATCAACCCTAGGGCTTTGTCTCAATAAAAAATGGCACTTGCTTGCTTGACTGACTGATTCTCCTGATCAGTTAGACCTGATTCATCAACTGAGCTTGCACTTGGGCATATGGACAATGCAATGTTATGCAGTGGACATTGTTAATGCTATGACCTAATATGAAATGAATGTATTCAACGGTAGGGTGCAAATTTGAGGTGCTACAGCTGCCCCTATTCAATCAACTGGGAACCCGAATGGATGAGAGCAATGGCTGTCAGACTTTCAGGGTAAACAGGGATTGAATACCAAGAACCGTAGAAATTTGCACACTGCTGGGAATTATTTTTGTTGTTTTTTCTCTGGGTACAACCACATCCAGACATCGACACACGATGAATGGTATCAGAAATCATCTCAACTAGATGCCAACGGACAACTAGGAAAAACTCAACGTTTACCAAGACCAACGGAGAGGTAAGTCAACTCTACTGGGACGACCAGGAAAGGATACAACCATACGTCAGCGGACGTAAATGGGGAAAAACTCAACGTTTACCAAGACCAACGGAGAGGTAACCAGACATTAATGAATGAATGGGAAGAGATACAACCATACGTCAGCGGACGAAATGGGGAAAAACTCAACGTTTACCAAGACCAACGGAGAGGTAACCAATCACCATCGGATGAAGGGAGAGGGATATAACCATACGTCAGCGGACGAAATGGGGAAAAACTCAACGTTTACCAAGACCAACGGAGAGGTAGCCAGACATCATAGGATGAATGGGAAGACTCGACCAGACGTCATAGGACGAAAGGGAGAAGCTCGACGTTTATCGACACCAACGGAGAAGGAGAAAACTCAACCAGACATCATAGGATGAAAGGGAGACTCAACCAGACGTCATAGGACGAAAGGGAGAAGGAGAAAGCCACTTCACGAGGGAAAGGCACCACAACCGGAAACCGAATAGGACGTCTACTGGGAATTCTGGTTGGGAATCAACCAGACATCATAGGATGACTAGGAATGGGGTATACAATCAAACGTTCGCGGACGAATGAGAAAAACACAACGTTTATCGAAACCAACGGGGAGGTAAATCCACTTGGGGATAGGTACAGCTAGACGTCATATGACGAATAGGAAAAACTCGACGTTTATCGACACCAACGGAGAGGAGGAAACTCTGAGGGGAATCATCTGGCGTTACCAAATGACCTGCGGGGAATAAGCAACCAGACGTCATAGGACGTACAGGAAAAACTCGACGTTTATCGACACCAACGGAGAGGAGAAAACTTCTGGCGACGACCCTGCGGGGAAAGATATCAACTATACGCCAACGGGCGCATTAGAAAAACTCGACGTTTATCGACACCAACGGAGAGGAGGACTCTTCTGGGGAGAGTGAACACAACCAAATCATCAACGGATAACCGGGAAAAACTCGACGTTTATCGACACCAACGGAGAGGAGGAAACTTCACTAGGGAAGAAGGACGACGTTACGAACATCGAAAGATGATGTTTACTGACACCAAAGAAGACCAGACACTACGCATGACTGGGAAAGCACCGAAATATGGTGTTTACCGACACCAAAGAAACAACACACGCGGGTGCTGACAGGACGACATCTACACATGTCAAGGCGAGGCCACATACTGGCAGGGGGTCTCACTGGGGAGAAACATGCTTTCCTTTCACCAACGGATGAGGAAATAAACCTCTGTGGGGATCATTAATCCTGAATGCTGTCAGGAGCAACTGTAGCAAACGTGCTGTACAAGTTAAACGAACATCCGCCTCTGCCGGGGATACGGTCTGATTGGGTTTTGAACACATGAATGTATATGTTTGAATTTTTCTATGGCGTAATGCTCCACATTGAATGGAAATGCTACGCGTTTTGAGGATGCCATGATTACTACATGCAAAATGCAAATGCACCCTGGCTACGGAGCCAAAAGATCAGGTACTCCAACTTGGCGGGGAGACTCTGACTGAGGAATACTCTGCGGGGAGAGCCTTCATCTGGGAATGCTTTGCGGAGAAAGCACCGACTTCTCACTCATGCTGGAGAAACAAAACTGCTGTCGGGAACAAGATAGACTTCGCTGGGGATATCCTTCACAGGATCCAATCCACTCGGGGACCCCACTTGGGAAGCAAATAAACAATACTCCGCTGGGGAAGTAGACCAAGCAACTCTTCGGGTATGGTACTCGCCAGGGAATAACAAGACATCTTTACCAGAGATTGATAAAGCGACTTCACTGGGGAAGATTCCACCAAACCTTAGGTAGAACAGCTCTGCTTCGGGGAATAACCACTACTCCACTGGGGACGACCCACCCAATCCACAGGTAGACTAAACTCCGCTGGGGATGCCAATACTGATCTGCCACGGGAACCCGTCCAATCCACAAGTAGGATGAACTCTGCTGGAGAAATATTTCATGAAACCCGCTCCACTCGGGGAACTTGCTGAAGAACAAACCCACACCACTCTGCTGAGGAGAACAACTCTGGTGGGGATGATAACACCTCATATCATACTGGAGATAGACCTTCACAACCCTGCTGGGAGAAACACTCACGGCCGTGCTAGGGATAACATATCACAAACCCAACTGCTGGGGAACAACATTCTCATGACAAACTCCGCTGGGGGAACTCCTGGGGGAAACATCTGCCAGGCACTCAGTGGGGAGCTCAGCTGGGGAAACCCGCCAACACAAGCCTGCTGGAGGTAGGCAATCCTTAGATCTGCCGGGGAAAGAAGATACCATCCACAGACACCTCTGCAGGGGAATACAACTCTGACAGATATCAAACTTGCTCCGAGAAGAACTTGCTGGGGAAAAGCTTACAGATGTCGACCTGCAATACAGCACAACACAATGCCCCAAGGGCACATGGACAAGATATGCCCAAGTGTCCTCAACATTCAAAATGATTTTCAAACGTTTTATCCTTCTGCAAGTTATTGTTAAGCCTTCATGTTTTATTATATGCAATGTTTATCAAAAATTCGGACGTTTTTGCAAACAAAACAGTAAAAATAAAAACAAGAGAGCTATTTATCTGAATAACAACTTTTATTGATTGAAAATGTGCCCGAAAAGGCAAATACATTGGGAAGCAATCCCTAGAAAGAGGTAATCGCGCACAAAAGGAAAATAAACTATCCTAATGGCAATGTGAATACGGCATCCACTATTTCCCAATTCTGTTATAACCCACAGATCGTCAGTTTTCCTCCCAACTCCTTGCTTTCTGAGAAGAATGACTGGACCGATCACATCTTTCGAGATGGCAGCCGACAAAGCTTGATGAAGTACGGATAACCCAGACTGTAGTCTTCGCTTTAATCCCTCTTTTGGCTGGATCGCCCTTTCAGGTTTTCAATCCACCAGGATACCCATTTTTGCCTAAGTCGCCCTTGCGGGTTTTCGACTTACTGGGTGTACCAATTCTTTTCATTTATATCCCTAATTTTTGCCCGAACCTTTTCTTTCTGTTTTTTGGTTCGCCGGGATGCCCTTTTTTGCCTGGACTCTTTTGTTCTTCTTGTCCAGCGGGTCAATTTACGCGAAGTATTTTTTGACTACATCTGAGTTAACAGGGGACGGGAAATCTTCACCATCCATTGTTGTAAGCATCAAGGCTCCACCGGAGAAGACCTTCTTCACAACATATGGACCTTCATAATTAGGAGTCCACTTGCCCCTGTTATCTGTACCGGGAGGAAGGATCCTCTTCAAAACCAGATCACCAGTTTGAAATGTCCGAGGACGCACTTTCTGATCAAAGGCTCGCTTCATCCTTCTCTGATATAACTGCCCATGGCACACAGCTGCTAGCCGTCTCTCTTCGATAAGGCTTAACTCATTAAACCTTGTACGAATCCACTCGGCTTCGTCCAGCTTGACATCCAATAACACCCTCAGAGAAGGGATCTCCACTTCTACTGGTAGGACTGCTTCCATACCATACACAAGGGAGTAGGGGGTTGCCCCGGTCGACGTACGCATTGAGGTACGGTACCCATGCAAAGCGAAAGGCAGCATCTCGTGCCAATCCTTGTACGTGACGACCATCTTCTGCACAATCTTCTTGATATTCTTGTTAGCTGCCTCTACAGCACCATTCATCTTTGGTCTGTAAGGAGAAGAATTGTGATGTTCGATCTTGAAATCTCTGCAAAGCTCTTTCATCATTTTGTTATTGAGATTCGAACCATTGTCAGTGATGATTCTCTCAGGAACTCCGTAACGACAGATGATCTCCTTCTTGATGAACCGGGCAACCACTTGTTTGGTAACATTAGCATATGAAGCTGCTTCTACCCATTTGGTGAAGTAATCAATCGCAACCAAAATGAAGCGATGTCCATTCGAAGCAGTAGGCTCAATCTTCCCGATCATATCAATGCCCCACATAGCAAACGGCCAAGGCGAGCTCATGACATTCAACGGGCTTGGTGGTACATGCACCTTATCAGCATAGATCTGGCATTTATGGCACTTCCGAGCGTATTTGAAACAATCGGATTCCATAGTCATCCAGTAATAACCGGCTCTCAGCAGTTTCTTCGACATCGCATGACCACCAGCGTGGGTACCAAACGAACCCTCATGCACTTCTTGCATTAACATGTCTGCTTCGTGTCTATCCACGCATCTGAGCAGGACCATGTCAAAGTTCCTCTTATACAGCACATCGTCCTGATTCAAGTAAAAGCTTCCAGCTAGCCTTCTCAGGGTTTTCTTGTCATTCTTCGATGCACCTTCAGGATACTCTTGAGTCTTGAGGAAGTTCTTGATGTCATAATACCACGGTTTCTCATCAATCGCAACAACAGACTCGGCTGCAAACACATACGCAGGCCTCTCGAGTCGATTCACAGCAATATGTGGCACATGATTCCACCAATGAACTTTTATCATAGAAGATAAAGTAGCCAAAGCGTCGGCCATCTGATTCTCATCCCGGGGGACATGATACAATTTCACCTTCTTGAAGAACGTCAGTATTCTTCTGGTGTAATCTCTATACGGAATCAAATGCGGCTGGTTCGTATTCCAATCTCCATTGACCTGATTGATCACTAGAGCAGAATCTCCAAATATGTCAAGCGTTTTGATTCTCAAATCAATGGCTTCTTCTATCCCCATGATACAAGCCTCATACTCAGCTTCGTTGTTGGTGACATCAAACGTCAATCTGGCAGAAAAAGGTATATGAGCACCTTTAGGATTGATCAACACTGCACCAACACCATTACCATTCACATTGACAGCCCCATCAAACATCAGGGTCCACTTGTCGTCCGGATCTGGTCCTTCCTCGACAAGAGGCTCGTCACAATCTTTCATCTTTAGATACATGATGTCTTCATCAGGGAATTCAAACATCATAGGCTGATAATCGTCGATCGGTTGTTCGGCGAGATAGTCTGACAAAACACTACCTTTGATAGCCTTCTGAGACGTGTACTGAATATCATACTCAGTTAAAATCATTTGCCAACGGGCAACACGTCCGGTGAGAGCCGGCTTCTCAAAGATGTATTTGACTGGATCCATCTTAGAAATTAATAAGGTAGTATGGTTCAGCATATACTGCCTCAGTCGGCGAGCAGCCCAGGCCAAAGCACAGCAAGTTTTCTCAAGCTGTGAATATCTTGTTTCACAGTCGGTAAACTTTTTGCTAAGGTAGTATATGGCATGCTCTTTTCGACCAGACTCGTCATGCTGTCCCAATACACACCCCATTGAATTCTCGGTAACTGACAGGTACATTATCAGCGGTCTCCCTGGAACTGGAGGGATCAGGATTGGAGGTTTCTGTAAATACTCTTTTATCTTGTCAAAAGCTTTCTGACAATCATCATTCCACTTGATCGCCTGATTCTTTCTAAGCAATTTGAATATCGGTTCACACGTGGCTGTTAGGTGAGATACAAACCTTGCGATGTAATTCAATCTCCCTAAAAACCCACGAACCTGCTTTTCGGTTCTCGGTTCAGGCATCTCCTGAATAGCTTTGACTTTTGCTGGATCAACCTCAATCCCTTTCTCACTGACAATGAAGCCTAACAGCTTCCCTGATCTCACACCAAACGTACACTTGTTTGGATTCAGCCTCAGTTTGAACTTGACCAACCTGTCAAACAACTTCTGCAGATTTACCAGGTGCTCCTCTTCTGTCTGCGACTTCGCAATCATATCATCCACGTACACTTCAATCTCTTTGTGCATCATGTCATGAAAGAGAGTCGTCATTGCCCTCTGATAGGTAGCACCGGCATTCTTCAGCCCAAATGGCATCACCTTATAGCAGAACGTGCCCCAAGGTGTAATGAATGTCGTCTTTTCCATGTCCTCTGGCGCCATCTTGATCTGATTATAGCCCGAGAAACCATCCATGAAGGAGAATACCGAGGATTGAGCCGTATTATCAACCAATACATCAATGTGAGGTAATGGGAAATCATCTTTCGGACTCGCTCTGTTCAAATCCCGGTAATCGACACACATCCTGACCTTGCCGTCTTTCTTCGGCACAGGAACGATGTTGGCTACCCACGGCGGGTAAGTTGTTACTGACAAGAACCCAGCATCGAACTACTTCTGAACCTCTTCCTTGATTTTCACTGCCATATCAGGACTCGTTCTACGAAGCTTCTGCTTGACCGAAGGACAATCATCTCTGAGAGGTAGTCTGTGAACCACAATATCAGTATTCAGCCCAGGCATATCTTGATAAGACCAGGCGAATATCTCCACATACTCTCTCAGCATCTCAATCAACCTGCTCTTGACCTCAGGTTTCAAAGCAGCCCCAATTTTGATCTCTCTTCTGGCGTCCTCAGTACCAAGATTCACAATCTCCAATTCCTCCTGATGAGGTTGGATGACCCTTTCCTCCTGCTTCAACAATCTAGCCAATTCTTTCGGGAGTTCACTGTCTTCATCACTCTCCTCTTCAGCTTGGTAAATGGGATTGTCGAAATCATACTGAGCTATAACAGATTTGTTCATAGTGGATGCCATAAGATCATTTCTGCATGTTTAATGCTTTATTTTAGAAAAAGAGTTCAAGAAAGTCACAAAAACAAAAACATTGCCATTTTTATTTTTTTTGAAAAATGAAAAACAAAAATAGAAAGACAGGGATCACAAAGTTGTTTGCAAAACGTCCTTTATTAATGATAAACAATGAAAACATGTGGCCCTACAATGAACCACTACGTCTTGGGCAGAACGTAGGGTTTTGTGCAGAATGAGAAAACAAAAGAAAATTACTCTGTCTGAAGAGTAACTTGGACTATATTCTCCGCAGTCCAGTTGTTGATCACTTCCCCTGGCGCACTCGGGCGGACCCAGCAGTCGAGATCACCATCACCAACAACATCTTCGACATCGGCTGCAAAGACGGCACCGTGATTCATCAGCCCAACGCTGGTGAAGGTACTAGGACCTGCTGACCCCTGCTCTGCTCGGAGAGGCTCATAACCAATGCCAAATTTGTCTTCTTTGACTGGCAAGTCCACCATCTTGCCCCAGCCCTCGGCCTTGCCGGAATCAACAACCTCCTTAGCTTGCTTGTAAGAAGTGATTGAAGCACCTGGCTTCCTCTGCTCAGCATAGGCAACCTTCTCGAGCGCCACGGTCTCGAACGCCTGGCACAAAGTTTCGTGGATCTCGCCATCCACCTCGACATATTTGAACGAAGACAGATGACTCACCAAGATATCCTCTTCACCGCACACGGTCACAATCTGACCGTTCCAGACGTATTTGAGCTTCTGGTGGAGAGTCGATGAGACTGCTCCCGCTGCATGTATCCATGGACGCCCCAGAAGACAACTATAAGCAGGCTGGATGTCCATGACATAGAAGACAATGTCAAACTCCTCCGGACCGATCCTTATAGGCAGAGTGATTTCACCAAAGACAGAACGCTTGGATCCATCAAATGCACGAACAACTAGGTCACTTGGCGTCAGCACAACCCCTTCAACCGGTATCTTCTTCAGGATCTGCTTCGGCAGCACGTTCAACGAAGAGCCGGTGTCCACCAGGACATGTGACAGCACAGCCCCCTTACACTCCATGGTGATGTGCAAGGCCTTGTTGTGGTTCCGCCCCTCAGGTGTTAAATCAAGATCTGTGAACCCCACGCCGTGTCGGGTAGTCACGTTAGCAATTACACCTTCAAGCTGATTGACGGAAATCTCCTGAGGTACATACGCCATGTTTAACATCTTCAGCAAGGCGTCCCTATGTGCCTCAGAGCACAACAGCAGAGAGAGGATAGAGATTTTGGAGGGAGTTTGATTGAGCTGATCTACAATCTTGTAGTCACTCTTCTTTATGATTCGCATGAATTCCTCCACATCCTTCTCAAACGAGCCACCAGGCACATTTGTTTGAGCAGGAACTTCATCAACAACGGCCTGCTTGCCCTTAGCTTTAACAGATGCCTCAGCATTGGCATCCCTCAACTGTTGAGGCGCAAACAGCCGACCACTACGGGTAAAGCCTCCGGGTCCACCCACGTTGTCCACAGCAGGACTCACAACGACCGGGGCTTTACTAGCAGGTGCAAAAATCGTCACGGGCGCTTGATTTGAAGGCTTGACCCTGTTCTCAGCCCTCCTGTTGCTTCGGTAGGCATTGTCATACCTCCAAGGCACAGCATTATTATTCTCGGCCCTTCTAACCGGAGCGACGATTGTTGTAGGAGTGTTAGCAGCAACTGGTGCGGCTATGGTAACCGGATTACCACTGGTTGTAGGCGCACGCCCTTCAGCTGGCTTGAAGAAGATAGTGACAGTAGCCACTGCCCCTTGATCTCTGTTATCAGCCCTACCAAACTGTACACAGCCTCGATCCATCAAACCCTGGATACCAGCCCTCAGTAATTCACACCCATCCTCGGCCTCTGCACAACCCACACAAATTTCACCGCAGCCCGGATGAACACCACTATTCAGCAGACGGTCTTTTACAACCAATAGAGAAGTCTGAATCTCATCCACACTGATCACCAGATCTTCAGATTCGACCCCCTCGATACAGTTTACCCGGTGAGCGCCATGCGCGGGCATGGGATTGTTCACAACATTCGGCACAGGGGAGAAATTGATCGTCTTAGAATCGATCAGATCTTGGACTTTATGCTGAAAAGCCCGACATTTCTCAATATGATGTCCTGGTGCCCCTGAATGGAAATCGCACCGGACATTTGCATCGTACCCAGGTGGCAAGACGGTTGGTGGAGCCATAGTTCTCAACTCCGCGAAACCCAATCTGAGCAACTCAGGTAGAAGCTCAGCATATGACATAGGTAGCGGGTCAAACCTTCTATCCGGTTGCAGCCTCTGCCTCGGCTGATAAGGACGTTGTTGCTGTTGTTGTTGTTGTCTTGGTTGTTGAGGAGGTGGACGTTGTTGCGGTGCAGGGATGGTCACTGCAGCAACCTGTCTATACTGATGCTGATTTCTGTTCTGACCTCGGCGGTGCTGGACGGCATTGGTTTCACCTTCTCTACGGCGAGGTGCCCCAGAGAAAGGTTTCTTTGATGAAGAGGAACCCACATCGTGGATCTTTCCAGCTTTGATCAAACTCTCGGTTCTTTCACCACAGATTACAACATCAGAGAAGCTTCCAAATGGGCAACTCCCCATTCGGTCCATAAAGACACCCTGCAGTGTGCCAATGAACATATCAGTCAACTCCCTTTCCAGCATAGGGGGTTGGACCCTGGCAGCAAGTTCACGCCACCTCTGGGCGTATTCTTTGAAACTCTCATTATTTTTCTGGCACAGACTCTGCAGCTGAGTCCTGCTCGGTGCCATATCCATGTTGTGCTTGTATTGTCTGAGAAAAGCTTCTCCCAGATCCCTCCAACATCGGATAGAATCTCGCTTGAGTTCCATGTACCAATCCAGAGATGCCCCAGATAGGCTATCCTGGAAGAAATACATCCACATTTTCTCGTCATCTGTATATGCCGAGATCTTCCGATAATAGGCCTGCACGTGGGTGCGAGGGCAAGAAGTACCGTTGTACTTGTCGAAGGTGGGCGCTTTGAATTTGTGGGGAATCCTCAGGCCTTCCACTAACCCCATATTCGTGACATCGAACCCAAGAGAGTTCTGGCATTCCATCGCCCGGATCTTTTCAGCCAGGGCATCGACCTTACGATCCCTATCTTCATTTCTAGCAACATCACCATCGTCTTCACCCATCATTGTGAACATGTCCTCTTGTCTATCAACAAAAGGAGCTGGATGACGCGCCGGAGCCCTGGTAGCTCTGGCGTTGACCTCTGCAGCAAGAGGCTGACCATCAACCCTTATACCCCTGAGTTCTTCTCCAGTGGCGTAACCATAACCAGGAGCAGCAGCAACGTTGGCATTTTCGAAACCAGGTGGAGCAACAGGTGAACCATGGTTAGACGCCTGAATAACCGTTTCCTGTCTCTGAACCAAAGCACGGAGCTCCTCCTGACCCTGAGCAACCCCTTGCATCATCGTCAGAAATTGGGCCATGTTCGCCCTCATCTCAGCCATCTCAGCCTGAACCTGATCCATGCTTCTTCGCTGATTGAGTCTTGTGGAGTACCGGTGTGGTCGCTGATCAGCTATCCTGCCTGACACAGGAACCAGAGTGAGAAGTCGGCTTAAGAACACCTGTTATGCAAATGTTATGTGTATGATGCTAATGCATATGATGCATATGATAATGATCATCTCTCAGGCATTCGAAGAGCCTGATTCATCTCAAGAAATGACAACCTGCAACAACGCAAAAGCAACAGGGAGATATAGAGGCATCACACAACCGAGTAATGAATACAGAGTGAAACCGAAATCTCATCTATAAATGAGCAACTGGATCATACAACAAAGATCCAAATATCCAACAAAGTACAACAAATGAATCCCACCCAACAAGCCTGGGGGTGATTCACAACATAACATCAGGAAAATGCAAGCTAAGACAAGCTACTTCCAGGAATGAGCGTCTTCAAGTAGTGACACTGGTCTATCAACAGTTCACACTCTGAACATTCTGGCAAGGGAGTGATTTTCTCCTTCAACTGTCTTCTAAGCTCAATAACTTCGGCCCCTAGCTGGGTCTCTGATGCAAGTCTCTGGTCGACTTCTTTCTTCATCTGGATATCTTTGGCTTTGAGTTGCTTCTCCAAGTCTCTGATCTTCTTCAGATAACCGGCTTCAGCTCTCTGCAATCTCAAACACTCTCTGTGCTCTGTATCTAGCAAATTCTCCATCTCTGAATAAGATCTCTTCTTACCCCTTACTCCCCCAACATCTGCACTCTGGATGTCTCTGAGTTGATGAGACAGGTTCAGCTTTTCAGCTTTGGCTTGGTACAACTCCATCTGAGTGTCTTGCTCCTTCTCTCTCAGACGACGACTCTCCATCAGGGCTTGCTTATAGTGCTCAGCATGCACACTATCAGCAAGTACCAAAGGTGGTTGCTCTTGCAACGACTCCATCCTATTGTAGGGTAGCAGCAAAGCTTCCACTCTCTTCTTTACCCAATCGGTGTAATCGGGCATTGCGATGGCAAACTTCTTCCCTAGGACGGATCCATCCTTTAATCCAATGTCTCTCCAGGCTCTCCCTATCTGCTCCAACCTAACAGGGTCATCCTTCTTCTCAAAACAAAAACTCTCAGCTATCTCAGCTTCGAGCGGTCTTTCACTCATAACAAACCCTAGCTGGCGAAGAGAAAGAACTGGGTTATAGTTGATGCAACCTCTGGTCCCTATGAGTGGCACGCTCCGGAATTCACCACAACTTATGATGACATCCTTCACATCCATCCGGTACGACTGCCACCTGATGTCGTAGGAAGTAAGCGACATGACCCTCTGAGTCCACTTAAGAGTGCTCTGGGTATCCACAAATGGTCCACTGGCTGGCAGAAGAGACATGTACCATTTGAACAGGAGAGGTAGACAACACCTAATGGCTCCACCCTTACCATGCCTACTGTGGATGGCATAGTAAGCATCTGCTAAGAGGGTTGGGACTGGATTCCCTCGGATGAATATACTGATGGCAGCATGGTCAACAAAGTTGGGCATACTAGGAAACAGGACGATCCCATAGATCGTAACAGCAAGCTGGGCATGAAAAGCTCCCCAATTCCCCTTCTCTGCTTCTCCTCTAGCAACTCTCAGTAGAAACTTCAAAGGCAGGCCCACAACATCTCCACTAGTCTTCCAACTATCACTGATCTCTCGGATGCTCAGATGCAACGCCTTGGCAACAACTCTGAAATCAACTTCCTTCGGTACGTCCAGGAAAGGAACCTGGTGCTGAATAGGGACACCCAACAGAATGGAGTACTCCTCGAGAGTAGGCGCCAAATGATAGTCCTGGAAAGTGAAACACCGAAGCTCTAGGTCGTAAAACTGAAGAAGAGTCTGCAACGGCACTGGGTCAACTATCGTCTTCAACAGAGTCAGAATATCCTCATACTGGTCAATGAATCCCCTCAGATGATCACTGGTCACAAGACTGCTCAACTCAATCAGAGACGTCAGAGGCTCATGGTGAAAGCTATAGGAACAGGTCTTCCGCTTCGGCTCGGGAACTGTTGCCATCTCTATCAATGAATCAAGCTCTGGAATGTACCTGAGAAGTGATATGCATGCAAGGATTAGCTCTTCTCTTTTCCCTTTTTTTTTCTTTTTATTTTTTCAATTTTTTTTCATTGCATTTCTTTTGAAAAATAAACATGCTATGATGCACATGATGCAGACACGACTGGCAAGCTGTGCATCTCTGAACACAGGATCGAAGCTTCGGCTCGAACTCTGAACAACAATTCATCTGAAACCCAAAGTCAACTGGTCTGCTGTCGTCTGAACCCGATCTGAGAAGATGAGTCACCAACAGGAACACACTGAGTCACCATCAGTCACCAACAGTCACCAACAGTCACCATCGGTACCTGTAATGAATAACCCTTCCCCACTCACGGGTGTAGTCTAGGCCAGGGTAAGGCTGAGAGAAACGCAGCATAAATAACCTTTCGCAGGAATACTATCATATACACACCCGAAGTATGTAACGACAGCATCCCACCAGGGTCTGAACTGCTCGTGATATCAATGTTCCGCTAAGTGGCGCCATACCACCCGCTTCCCATGAATCACTCTATTCCTAGGTTTCCTAGATTCCACTCATAGCCTGGGTATTGGGCTTTTTACCTCAAGTATCTCCCACCCCCAAACAGAGAAACACACAGCCAGCACAACAGATGGAATGAATGCAAACATTAATGCACACATCGAATGCAAACAGTAAATGAAATGAATGCAATAAATAAAGCAGCATATAACAACCACAGTCCTAACCTAGAGAGCGCTAGGAGAGACTCGCTTAGGGAAGAAGGACCAGCACAGGTCAACTTCTCTACGGATCCCCAGTGGAGTCGCCAGCTGTCGCATTACGCGAAAAACCGGCGGGAAAACAGAACAACAGAGCCGCCACCGTGCGTTATTTATCCCAAAAGAGGGAAAGGAAACGCTCAGAGTAAACCTGGAAAAAGCGTGGTCTCGCGACCAAAGAGAATGGGTTCGGGAGTCGGTTATGCGAAGGGAAGGTGTTAGCACCCCTACGCATCCGTAGTACTCTACGGGATCCACGCACAATAGGAAGGGAAATGGTTGCTAAAACACTGCTCAAACACACACACTGGCTAAAGGAGACACAAGAAAACAGACTGAAACTGACTCGGCAGGATATCGCATCCTGGGCCTACTTAGTCTATCAAGCATAGACATCAGAGTCAAAGTAGTTCGGACTGGGGAAACGACACATGCTCGCTAGGATGTCGCATCCTATGCATACGTATCTCCTTTGGACGAAGGAGAATCAGAGCATTCGTAGCTCGGCTAACACGCACACAAACAAACACAGGCAAAGGCAAACGTGGAGCCTGAATGCCAATCACTGGGCTTACATCAGCATCCGAACCAAAAACGCACACAAGAAGGCAAACGCGGAGCCCGACAACCAATTGATGGAATTACGTCGGCATCCGAACCCACAACACACTCAAAAGGGAAAACATGGAGCCCGACAACCAATTGATGGAATTACGTCGGCATCCGAACCCAAAACACAAACAGCAACACGAAACAAAGACGCAGGAAGAAGAAGGGTCTCGATTGCAACTAGGGCAAGAGAAGGGGAAGGTCTCAATCGCAACGAGGGCGAGAGAAAAGAATTAGTGTTAGTTGTTAGTCAAACTCGACAAGACATCGCATCTCGTGCCTACGTATCTCATCTGGACATGAGAATCAGAGTTGCCGTAGTTCGGCTAAACTATTCCTGTTGGTTTGTGTTTTTTAAGTGGACAACGTCACTACACAATCTACCTGATGCTCGACCTTTGGAGACTTACTCACCTGTAGTAGAAGGAGTTGACGTATCCTTAAGAGGGGATAATGTTTTTTTGTGTTTTAGGAAAGCTCAAGCAAGAAAGGAAGTCCTATACGAAGGAACCGTGCTACCTTAATTGACATGCAAACGAGACTACGCGGAGTCTAGCAAACCTAGGGGATACAATCACACCACACAAACATATACAGCATGAAATAAACACACCAACAAGGGGCTCAAACATCAGGGCTAGGCTTTAGTCGAGGGGTCATATCAACCTCAACAAACAAGCCTCTGTATCGGGGTCAGGTTAGCTCTTAACCTTGCCATTGAGGGGCTAAGGTGAAGCTAGATGAAAGGTGATGAGGGGTGTGCCTCATTGCTTCTATCTCAAGTCAGAGAGAGCATCAGACAAGGGAGCGTGGGTCCAGAATGGGGAGACCCTTCTACGCTCAGGACATAGACTCGACTGTACAATGTACAAGATCTTGGGCTTGGATCTCAATGCTACAACCATGTAATGGGAGCAAGGAGAAGACTCACAGAATAGTGGGGGATAGATTGCTTATCCCTACCTTCCACCAATTGCCTCAAATGAGGACTTTTCCTGCTTGGGACAAATATAAACATACACAAGCATTGCCTCTTAAGGAGGACTTCAGACAATTTGCCCGGCCAAATAACAAGCCGGGTCTCCAGACTACATGAAGAAGAAGGTTCTATACCTCAATGCCAATTGCTTATAAGCAAAGCAATGCAAGTTCTTAAGAGAACTGAGCAACTAAGTGTACCTGTACAAAAGTCAAACAGAATCAGCATCCCATTCATAATCAGACAACAATATAATGACCAATTAACAATCCCAATGATGTGCATAGCACAAGTCCATGTGGACCAACATCCTACAAAACAGCCACATTAGTTTACAAGTATCAAGCAAAACATCCCAAATGTGAAACAATACCCTTAAGCCTTAACTCCTTAACCTGAAAAGCCACAATCACATTCAAATGTAAGTAACATGACCACTAGGACTAGCCTAGGGTCAAAAAGATGGAAAAATCCTAAAACAGCAACCAATTCATGATCAAAGTCAAGATATTTCAATAACAAAGGGATCCCAATTGGTCCCATATCCAAACTATGCACCTATTTCAATTTATACACCATGTAAGGCAAAGTGAGCAATGTTGAATCACATATGGACAACCAGAATGATTACATCCAAAAAAATATCAAACAACACAGTAAATTCCACAAAAATTATATCCTAAACAGAGGACATTCAACAAGCTACATGTCAAATTTTAAGCCATTTGGACTAGTGGAACTATGGGAATTAATTCAACATGACAAAGCATGCAAAAACACAATCAAATGAAGCTACAAAATGTACACTAACTTCAATTAAGTGGTAAACAGTGACATTACATGGGAAATTAGTAGGACCAAAGCCAAATGAAAGCTACACATGTCAGGAACTATTCTACCAAATTTCATGTTCATATCATTCATCATGCTCATTCTATGCACAAAATAAGGCAAACTAGTTCAAAGGAAGCACTAAGCCTACAAACAGAATTATTGCATTCAAATCCACATCAACACCATCCCAAAAATTCTCAAACAATTTACACCTAAACAGGACCTAATCCAGGTATGGCACACCAAATTTCAGCTTAATTGGGCAAATGGAACCATGTCAATGAAAATCAACAAAAACAGGCACAATTATAGGCTCCAAATCACAACATCAACACATACTTCCACTTCAAAAATTCATAATTCAATGAAAACAACAAAGAAATGGATGAGACCAAAACAGGGAGGTCCTAACATGTGTCTTCTACTAGCATATCAAATTTCATGAATATCCAAAACACTATGAGCATTTCACAATGATTCTACCAACATGCATCATATGAGCTTGCAAATTCAACCATCAGAAATGAAAAATCATGATCAATTAGAAAACACAATGAATAATTCCACAAAAATTCACAAAGGATCCTAACATGTTAATGAGCATCCATACCAAATTTCAATCAATTCTAACAAGGATAGGTCATACTAAAAAATCCAACAAATTGGCATCAAGAGGTGTGACACCAATTGTCACACCTAAGTTAAAAAATTCATAACTCCATGGCCAGGTATAAAAATGCATAAAATTTATATGGAAATAAACCTCGTCCAGTCAACAATCATCACAAAAATTTCCAGCCATTTATCATACAATATGAGGATTTCATGATCAAATCATTCAAAGGTATCAAAATATACACATGTGGAAGAAACCCTAGGTCAAATGAAAAATATTCCAAGCACAACTTTGACCAATAGGTCAAAAATCATCTACAGTCAAACACCAAGTCAACAAAATTATTTTCATATTTTTGTGATTTTTCTATGATTTTCTATGATTTATTGAACATGCTAGATATTATTTAACATTTTTTAGATTTTTATTGAAATTAATTAAATTAAATAACAGTAATGGCAATAACGTAATTAAATAGGCGGGGGCGGTAAACGCCTAATTTGAAATTTCAAATTGGAATAAGGATCAAACAGCTCAATTTCGTCTTCTTCAACGCACAGAATTTCCCGAAACATGAACAAGGCTCAAGAACATGCGTATCTCAAATCTTAACCAAATTAGCGATCTTACATCCGTTGGAACCGCACGAGCAAGGAGATTACGAATATGCATTCCAATTAACCTAAAACTTCCTAAATCTCAAGAATCGTTGAACTTAGGGTTTTGGATCATAACTTCGAGTTAAGATTTCTCATGCTACAGTCGATCATTTACAATTCTAAACATATCACCGTGATCTACACAACACGTACTACAACACGCATACAATCATGGATCAAATGGTGAGATTCGAATCTGGAGGTACCTGGAACTTGCAGTGATGAAATCGGCGGAATTTGCGTGTGTCTTGCTGAAACAGAAACGGCCTGGACTTGAGGAAATATGGTGCAAAGCTTCAACTCGCTCAATTGTACTCCAAATGCTCGAAATCCACAATCACCATGTGAGGACCTTGAATGTGCAGCTGCAAATCGTGGATCCTTCGAAGCCAATTCCCCCAAACAGTCGAAGATGAGGTTGAATGGAAGTTGCAGCACCAAGAATTGTTCAAATTGATGAAGAAATGAGAGAGATTCGGTTCAATATGCAATGATGTGTTCTTGAGAAAAATTCAGAAAAATGGAGAGAATTTTGATCTAGATCTGTGAAAAATGGATTCTGTTACGTTTTGGAGATGTTTAAGCTTTTATATGATAGCTTTAATCATGATTAACAAGCCCTTAATCCAAATTGCAATGTTAAGCAAATGTGCAATTTTCTCCAAATGGCCAAAAATACCCTTTCTCTATAACAGTCCAAATTGCAGCCCAATTTTGGTTCCAACAAGTCCAAAATGTCCTATGCAATGTGTAGAAACAATTCCCACTTCAATTGGATGCCTATTCTTGAATTTCACTATGTGGTAGAAAAGAGTCCAATTTTGCATTTCCACTTTTCAAGTCAAAACTCAAATATGAGGCCTAGCCATGAAATGAGGATTCAAACACACTCCAAATGTCATTCCTGAGGTGTTACAAAAGGTCCCATTCCAAAATTCCAAATATTTTGACACTTGGACGATTTTGCCCCTGGTCCAATTCAGTTGTCCAGTTGAAAAGTGACTTTTTGCCTTGGCCATTTTTGGAAAAATCTAATGATGCACCCTTGAAGTACATGTCAAATGGAGTTTGTGCATATAAAGAACTTGCAATTTGGACCAACCATGTGGTAGTTATGGCCTCCTGATTACGGGTCTTTTCTGAAATTCACTGAGCCATATTTTGCAAACCACACATTGGATTTTTGAGTTCTTGGACTTTTTGGAATGGTGAGAACAAGATCTTCAACTTTCATGTTGGACAAAATTCCATTTGAAGCTTGTATGATGAAGTTATTCTGAGGAGAAAAAGTTTCCATTTTGGGCAGCTGAAATTACAGGTCACCTGCTATTTTTAGAAACTTTCTGTCTGGCCTCCAAATCTTCAACCTTGGTCTTTGGCATGTCAAATGAGACTTATATGGACATGAATGAGGCCTTTCAAACCATTTCCCACCTTCCAATCCATAAAATCAGGCACCGTTGACCACAGTTGACTTTCTAGGGTTTCTGGTTGACTGAACAATGACTGGTGACTTCCGAGCATCCAATCTTTGGCCAAACCACTTCAAAATGATCCTTGGACCATATGAGCTTGAAAAATCAACCCTAGGGCTTTGTCTCAATAAAAAATGGCACTTGCTTGCTTGACTGACTGATTCTCCTGATCAGTTAGACCTGATTCATCAACTGAGCTTGCACTTGGGCATATGGACAATGCAATGTTATGCAGTGGACATTGTTAATGCTATGACCTAATATGAAATGAATGTATTCAACGGTAGGGTGCAAATTTGAGGTGCTACACAATCCAACTGAGAAACCTATATCAGGTCTACTATTGCACACATACCTCAAAGATCCTACAATTTGTTTGAAACAAGTGACATCGACCTTGTCCTTCTCTCCATGCTTCTCTAGTTTCAAATTTGGTTCAACAGGTGAGGATGCATGATTCAAAACATCCATCCAGAATCTCTTGAGTCTTTGACATACTTCCTTTGATGCAAAACCATATCTTGCTTAGTAATTTGAAATCCCAAACTAGAAAATAAGACAAATTTCCTATACCTGACATTTCAAATTCCCTCTTCAGCAACTCTTTGAACTTTGACAAGTTCTCCATGTTGTTTCCAGTTACTAGCAAGTCATCGACATATAAGCATATGATGGTTATATATTGTGTCATGACTTGTACATAGACATCATACTCAGACCTGCATTTGATGGATCCCTATTTGACTAAGTATGAGTCGACCTTCTTGTTCCATGCTCTAAATTCAAATTTGAGACCATAAAGAGATTTGTTCAACCCGTACATTTTCCTTGCTTCCTCTTGTATCACACCCCTGAAGGTTGTGTGGCATACACAACTTCATCTAGGGGACCATTAAAAATGTTGATTTCACATCTAAGTGAAATGTCAACCAAACTTGCTTGCATGCTAAGGCTACCACCAATCTAACAATATACAATCTTGCTATTGGTGCATATACTTCATAATAATAGAGTCCAACAATCTGAATAAATTCTTGAGATACTAACCTTGTCTTATGTCTTACAATCGACCCATCAGGATTGTGCTTCAACTTGAACACCCATTTCACATTGATAGGTTTTATGTGTGTTGGTAATTTGAATAACTCCCATGTAACTCTTCAACTATAGATACCTTTCATTGTTTATCTTTTAAGGCCTCACTATAGTTGATTGGCTCTATACTTGCAAGTAAAACAAAATGAAATAATTATCGATCTGGCGTGACTTCATCATCACCAACCACTTCACAGTGTCGAAGCCATGCTGGGAGAACTATGGTTCTTTGAGGTCATTGGCTTGTCCTTGCCACACCCTATATATTGTCTACTTTAACTTCGATTGTGACTAGAACATCATTAGTTGGAATTTCTTCATTCTCACTACTTTATTCATCACAACCATAACTCATCAATGGTTGGTTAGTTGCATCACCTGAATTTCAATCCCATGCAGTATTTTCATCAATCATAATGTCTCGACACATCACAATCTTATGATTGATTGGATTAAATATTCTATATGCTCCAGTCTTATGATATCCTACTAGAATCATATGTTCACTCTTATCATCAAGCTTCCTTCTCCTTGCGTCAGGAATGTGCTTGTAGCAAATAGAGCCAAACATCTTCAGATGGCTCACTGATGGTCGTTTTCCACTCCATACTTTTTCAGGAACCTTATTCTTCAATTTATTGGTGGGGAAAATGTTCAGAATATACAAGCAAATGGATTTAGGCTCCAATAATCTAAAGAACAACCTTTAAATTTTTTGGATTTTACAACCAGTCATTCCCAAGTTAAGACTTTAACTAGAAAAAAAAACAATTTCCTCTCATCTTTTGTTTTACCTACAAATAAAACATTATTCCTACTCAACCATAAAAACAAACAAAATGAAAAGATTCTATTGATTTTGTTGTTGTTGTTGTTTTTGTTTTTGTTGTTGTTGTTATTGTTGTTGTTATTGTTGTTGTTGAGAATTAATGTTTAAGGATTCTATTGATTTTCTTTTTGTTGTTGTTGTTCATGATGATGATGAGGAAGATTTAGAATTTGTCAATGAATTTGATTCTTTGGAGATTAAAACGAAAAAACCAGGTTAAAACTAAAATTTGTTCAATAGGACTTACCCCTTGGGTATTATTTATAGTGAGGTAAAAAATAGTGTAATTTTGAATATCCAAAAAAAATTGTTGATGGGGATCAAACTCATGACCAATATAATTTTCCCCTCACTGGAACTTTACCTGAGGGAAAAAGTAGCAAGTTTACTTGTCTCTCTTTGTTACGTTACCTATAGAATCGAGGTTAAATCCTTTTTCCAACCGAGGTAAAAGTTTTTTTTTGTAGTAATGGTTTTATCTCGTGTTCTTAAAGTTTACGGAACTATATTGCATAGGACATTTTAAAAAGCCTTTTCTTTTCCGCAATAGCTGTTACCTTTGGTTTCCAAGCTTTTGTCAAAGATCTAAGCACTTTTAGTTTTATTCATCATTTGTAAAAAATTTACTGAGAGCCATCAAGAATAGATTCATGGAGATGCATTCTAAATAATTCATATTCTTGCGCTAAAGTGTTCAGTTTAGATTCTTTTACCACTACCGTGCCTTTATATGTGACTTCTAAAGTATCTTAACTCTCTTTTGTTATTTTACAATGAGTTATACAAAAGAATTCATTCATACTTAGGACCGATTGAAGCATGTTCTTTGTCTTCTTGTCAAATAACATTTTCTTCTTGTCATTATCATTCCAAGATTCTTTTAATTTTAAATGTTATGAATCATTGATGACCGTTTCTAAAAACATGATTAGCAGAAGACATTTTCACTTGGATATAGGATCAAGTTACCTTAATTTTCTGTGAAGCCAATTGTAAGAATTGAGCGTACAACAAAGGGGGAAAATTAGATTATTCGAATTTTTCTTGACTTGGAGACAATTTCTGATTTTAGAAACTTTTATTGGACAACGGAAGTTTGATAAATCTAGAAATAAAGTGTTTATAATTTTTCTGGTTATTTTGCATATAGTTCGAGTGGCTTATTTTTATGGATTATTAGAGTGAAATGATAAAGTAAAACTGAAAAAAAATGCAAAAAGAATAAAGAATACAACAATATATCATAATTCCCTTATTCAATCAAGAGTAGTATTGACCCGTCACACCCTGTGAGAGATTTCCACTATTGTTAGATATTTGTACAACCTTACTCTAAGACTTCTCTTACAATCTTATAACAATAACAAACAAGCAAACCATTAATTTGATTTTCAACAGCACCAACAACTATGATGGACTTTTAATCGTCCTGATTCAAAGGATTTTTCAAACAAATAGAAAGACAACTCTTCCTATTTACAATCACATGTAATACATATAACAACTTTCTTATAAATAAGAATTAACACACACTTGATGAATATAAATTCCAACTGACAAATAAAATTTATCATAAAATATGTATGAATTACAATATACTGAAAATATATTATTCTCTTTCTTACAACAATTTAGTCAAATGAATATACCTTAAGTGTTCAATATGTTAAAGAATTTTTTGTTTAATATATGATATTTACTGCAAAAATATATTACCTGCACATTTTTCTGCACATTTTAAGTTATATATATATATATTTTTATATTCTTAAAAAATATGATTAAAGATTTTCTTTGAAACTTTTAAAAATATGCTAAAAACACATCAAATTTTTGTATGAGTGTCATTTTTGAATTACAAAAATATGAGGTATCACGTATAATTTTAGAAGTGCCGGACAAAATTCTCGAAGAATTTCTCCACTATTTTTGGATTTCGGGCATGACTAGAACTTGGTTGTGATTCATTTACCATGCTATAAAATATCATAAATTAATATTAAATTCATCATAGAATAAGAACTTAACCCAATAGTTATTTTTTTTTTTCATTATTTTTTCCTTTTAATTTATAGTTAGTTAATTAGAATACTTTCTTTTTGAAAAAATATCCAACTATAGTCATTGACTATAGTTAGTTAATTACAATACGTATGTGTTTTTCCGGGAAATATGGGCATATAGATCATTGACTATATCTAAGTCATATATTCTAAACTTGTGCCATTTTATAAATAAATAAATAAATACTTCAAACAGTTTTCAAACAATTTTCATTGAAGTATTATGATCTCTGAACAACAATATTTTTTAGTATATAAATAGTATAACCAACTTGGTTTGATTATTGTACGCATTACTTTCCTAAAAAAATATATTCTAGCGAGACATTTCTATAATCAGTCACTGAACACCACGATTAATATTCTTGACAGTAATATAAATTTTATATTCTAATATACTTTTGTTTTTTTTATATAATTTAACCTTGATGTCCATATATTATATTACATGAAGTGACGTTTTTGCAATTTAATTGCCACATTTAGTCTGAACGTTGACCAAAAAGAAAGGATAAAATGCTAACAATTTTAAACCCAAACTGTTATGAGTCTTTTATTTATCTTTTTTGTTAACATTATGAGTCATTGATTGAATGAAATAGGGGTTAAAAATTTTAAAACTGCTTAATTATTATATTATTATAATTTTATTATTTGTTATGAAATTAATAAAACGTAATATAATAGAAAAGTAGAAAAAATGAGAGAAAGATAATAATAGAGTATAATGAGTGATTCAAATATAAAATTAATTATATTTATATGAGATATATAATAAATAAAGAATTAATATGAAATCTTTTTAATGATGAACATCCATAATCATGTCATTTATAACATTCTTCTTGGATGTCCACAAAAGATATACATCGTTAAAATCTTATTAGAAAAAATCAATGAGAAAAATTCTAGTGAAGAAAAAAATATAAAACATTCTTTGTGAGGAAATCATCTTGTTACTAATCAATACACATTATTACAAATAAGAAAGAAAATTATAGGGAGACAATCATCCATTATATATAACAGTCTCCCTTAGATGTTTGTTCAAGATATGTCTCGTTAAAATCTTACTAGAAAAAATTCAGTGGAAACAAATCTAGTGAAAGAAAAAGACTACAATATCCTTTTAAGAAAAATGACTCCCCCAGCAGAACGAATTCATTTCGCCCCCTCAGTTGAACGATCATTTCTTTGACAATGAAGATCAATCTTTTGTACTAGTTGGTTAAAAGTTCCACTAGAGAGTGTCTTTGTCAAAAGGTTTGTGAGATTATCACATGAGCAAATTTGTTGGAGCTTATATCATCATTTTTCTAAAGATCATGAGTGAAAAAGAACTTTGGGGAAATGTGTTTTGTTCGATCTCCTTTAATATAACCATATTTTAATTAAGCAATGCATGCAATATTATCTTATGGTGGTTGTATTTCTTTTTCTAGAAGTCAAACCGCGAGTCTTTTGTGTGTATTGAATTTGGGATCTCAACCAAATGTATTCCCAACTTGCCTCATGTAGTTCTAAACATTTCGTCATAATTAAATGAAGTTTCTGCTCTGATTTGTTTCGCAGGTCTCCATGAAATAGTTGTATCATCATAAGTAAACAAACAATTTGTGATGTCCACCATTATGAGGATCTGACAAGTAATTTAATTATGCAAAACGTGTTAATTATAATTTGGATACTTTGGAATGAAGCAAACTCATGTCCATTTATCCTTAAGATAATGAAGTATATATGTGACTTCGTTTAAATATCTTTTGTAGGTGATGAATTATATCTTGCTAATAGAGTTATAGAAATTAACGTATAATGGTGTGTATAATTATCAAGATTCATTAGTGGTTGAATTACACAAGGATATGATACTTCAGGATCAATTAGTTTTTCATCCTCTTCTCGAGGTCTAAAAGAATCGTCTGTACATCTCATGATCTAACATCATAGAGGTAGACAACATACGAGATTTGTCCATATAAGAACATTTTAATATTTTTTCTATATACAGGATTTTCCCATCTAGAAACATTTTAACATTTTTTCTATATAACCTTCTTGGTGTAAAAAAGTAAGCATATTGAGACTAAGTTTCATTTTCTGAGAAGTCATGTTCATAATGGAGTGCTAGAAGTTATAAATTGTAGCACTCAAAGTACCTGGCAGATGTTCTAACGAAAACAATCAAGATTAATCAATTACTCCACATGAGGGATGGAATTGACGTTGTTAATTTTGATTAGCTTAATAGAAATTAAGGAATGGTGTTAGAAGTAATTAAATCTCATCATTAGTAGTATTTGTCTTGTTAAGCTTAACCTAGTTAGTGTAGGTTAGCATTGTTTCTATTATCATATAGATCGTACTTATAAAATTTCACATCAATCAAAAATTATTTGATGTGTTAAGAGAATTATAAAAATTAACGATTTTCATAAAGTTTTGTAAGACGTTACTTTTTATGTATCTCGTTGACAAGATATGTAATAGAAAAGTAGAGACGAAGACGAAAAAAAGAAGAGTATAGTTTAGTATATTATTCTCATTCTAAGTGAGTCATTCAAATACAAAAAGTCATATTTACATGACATATATAATAAATAAAAAATCAATATGAAACCTCGTAATTGATCACCATCCATAATCATGCAATTTATAACAATCAATTAATCTCTCTCTCTCTCTCTCTATCTATCTATCTATCTATCTATCTATCTATCTATCTATCTATCTATCTATCTATCTATATATATATATATATATATATATATATATATATATATATATATATATATATATATATATATATATAAAAGTTAAAATTCAATTAAATATGAATTTAATCCACTTAATCAATATAATATATTTTTGTTTCAGTATTAGCTACAAATTTTTTGATAATATAATATTTTTCAAAACACTCAAATCATTTTTATTTTTTCGATATTAAAATTTTTAATATAAATTTAAATTTCACTAATTTGTTAATTATAATTTTATGTTTTTTAAATTATTCTATTTAATATTGTGAAGCTAAATAATTGATAATTTATCGTCTAATTTATATTTTTAAATACTATATTTTTTACGAAAGATAATTTTAAACAATTATTTATCAAATATTTTATGAAATATCCATTAGTGAACTATTGATTATAATATATTTTTTGTAGCTTTCAACTGATTTTCGATTGACATGTTACATAATTTTTTATTGATATTAAATTTTATATACATGATCTATATGATAATAACTTTCAATTCAATGGTTAATTTTGTTATGCGAATATGTGGTAAAGAGTTATCGAAAATGTCATGTTATTAAGTTTGACACCTTTGTGTCATTTGATCCTGATTTTATATATATATATATATATATATATATATATATATATATATATATATATATATATATATATATATATATATATATATATATATATATATATATATATATATATATATATATATATATATATATATATATATAATCATTATTATTATTATAAGAAAAATAAGTAGAAAATTCCATCTTAAGAGGCAATTTCCAGTGAACGAGGCGATTCCCGATGAGCCTTTATTGGTAAATTTTTAGGGTTTTCAACCGTTGAATAACTCACTGATATGGTTTAAACTCCTAATCTTCAAATTAGGGACCAAATCTGGGAGTGTGCAGCGTTTAAAACAAGAATATAACATAGGATTTCTATGTAAAATGGGATGTGGTTGCGGTCGGCCGAAGAAATTGGTGTTAACAACACTTCCAGCGATGTTAAGAGTATTCACACCACCGTCTAATGCTTGACTGAAAGGAGTAAGTAAGAACTTTTCTGGAGATAGAACAATCAAAAGCACGAAAGGAAAGCATACGGAAACAACGACACTAGATTCAATAATTGAGGAACAAAAAGAAAAACCAAGAGAAGAGGAACAAGAATCAGAACTAGATACGCCATGGGTGGATATCATTAAAGGTAACCATTTAGCTTCTAATGGAATTGAAATTGAATATATTTCACCAATGATTATAGATGGGAAAATCGAAGTGATTATCAATGAACAAGATATCGCATATGAGATGATATATTGGGAACATGAGTTGGTTATGTATGCATTGGTACAAGAGCTATCAATGAATGCAATAAAGAAGTTTATGGTGAATATGTGGAATTTTGTAGCTTTGCCTGAATTGTATTACAATGATGAAGGGTACCTCATCATTAGGACCTGATAAAAAAGTATTAGGCATGAGGTTTTGATGCAAAGCCCAAATATAATATAATGGAAACCTATGTTCCTACATGAATGGACACCAAAATTTAAGATGACCTGCTACGAGTTCTACCTATCTGAGTTATTTTCCCACATCTGCCAATAGTTTTTTTGGGGAGAGAAAAACATTGGATAAAATAGGTACTTTAGGAAAACATTTAATGACAGATGAATGCACAACTAAAAAGCTAAGAGTATCATATGCTTGAGTCCTTATTGAGGTTGATGTCATAACTGAGTTGAAAAATTACATCACCATAAGGGATCATAAGTGGAATAAACTGAATCAAGAAGGTGAATATGAATGGAAACTGACTTATTGTAAGAGTTATAAAAGGTAGGAGAAAAATGCAAAGAAAAAAGACAAGAAGTGAAGAAGATATGGACAACAAAAACTAGCAGGATGCCTGAACAATAAGCTGAAAAAAAACCAATAAAACTAGAAGGTGAACTGCAGGAAGTAGGAAGAAACAAATGGAAAGTAGTGGGATCCTCCAACAAAAAATAGAGGGAAAGATATATGGATATAAGGCACATCTAAGGGAAAAGAAGAAATAGTATTGGGATGTAAAAATGGGCTTGAGGTTCTAGGGATGGAAAGCTCAATAAACTCATATGCTAAAGTACCATGGTGTTATCTTCAAACGTAAGAGGCCTAAATAAAAGAGCAAGACATATTGAGATAGGGGCTCATATCAATAAACTCCATATGTCATGTGCTGCTTTAGTAGGAACTTCAGTAAAAAGAAATAATGCTAGTGCTATTAGAAAAAAATTTAAACAACGTTCTCACTGGATAATGGAGTTGGCTTGATAATTACAATAATCACCCAAATGGAAGAGTATGGGTTATGTGGGAAACTGCAAAAATGGACATCAAATTTAGAGTGAGTTTATATTAATACCTACATTATAAAGTCTTTACCACATATGGGAAACAATCTCGCTGGATAACTATGATATATGCATAGAACCAATTAAAATAGAGAAACGATTTGTGGAGAGTTATCAATTAGATTGCTACTACTGTCCAAGGGCCTTGGATGGTGATTGGAGATTTAAACAACGTTCTACAAATAAATGATAAAATAGTAGGAAACCTTATCCAATAAGTTGAAGTGAAATATCGAGAAGAAATGATGGAAGATGTAGGCTTGTATGAACATGAAACTAAACGAGAATGTTATACTAGGTCAAACATGCATCTAAATGGAACAATATGCTATCCAATTGAAAGAGAAATCTGCAATAGAGAGTTTTTTATTGAATTTAAAAACTATGACATAGAAATTCTGCCGACACATATTCCTGATCATAACCCTCTCAAGGTTAATCGGTTGGGACATACAGCCGAAATAAAAAGATCAAATTCCTTCAAATTTTTGTTGTCTTGGAAGAGGCGTTGGCTTCAAGTCATATTTTGGACCATCTAAATCAAATAGAGAGGTTGAAGAGATAGTTGTTGTATAGGTGTGGGAGGTAAGGGAATATGGATCCATGAGGAGAGGGGGAGTTTGTTGCATTAGGTGTGGGAGACTGTCCATAAGGATCAAGGGGAGCGAGAGAGGTTGGCCGAGGAGAAGCGAAAGAAGTCGAAGGAGGAAGAGCTTCAGAGGATGCCCTAGAGGTGTACCCACGATGTGCTTAAGGTATAAGTATAAGTAAAAAAAAGTTGTGTTGTATGTTGGTGTTTTTATTATTTGCATATTAGAATTTTTGTTTTGTATTTCTATTGTTTTTATGATGCAGAAATTGAACTCATTGGGTCTACTCAACCAAAAAATTTCAAATGCTCAGTTGTGCATTCATGATAAAGTTATGGGTGATACACGCACGAAAGAAAATTATTTTTCCCACCAGAAAAATATTGAAACAACACCACCACAACTAGGTAACACTAAGAGACTTTCAATGACATTAGATAGTATTCCAGACATCTTCTATAATATTAAATTAAGTCATGATCCAAATCATTTTTTTTTACTTCCTAATACTTTTGTTATAGATTTTTGAAGGGGGATGAATGACTAGACAATACCATATTACAATTGTGGTACTCGTAAGTATAATTTTTACGTTGATTTCTATTTATATTCATATGTTCTCGTTCTTTAACATAAACATTTAACTCTTGCAGGTTCTCGCGTGAGATGTGTTTTGAAAGAAATCTAATAAAGTATGGTTTCATAGATTCATCACACATTAGCCCTCATGGTGGTATGGTACCAAACAATATCACGATTTACGTACAAAAGAAGTTGTTGAACAAGAACAACAAATATTATTTAGCCCCATTTTTCTTCTCGTAAGTATTAATTTGTGTTTTGGTTTATAAATAAATTTTATATATATTATTAACTATTCTGAATGTTTATGCAATAATCATTAGAAAATAATAATTATATGTCCGAAGAAAAATGTTGTAGTTATAGTTTGTTCGTTCCACAATGAACTTTAGGAAGTTATGATTAACACTTTGAGTGTGTAAGTCGTATTATTTTTAATATTCACATTTTACCTTTAGTTTTGAATAGTTTTTACTCATGTTTAATTTTAATTAACATGTGTAGAGCGGTTGAGAGATACAATAAAATCAAACGTAATTTACTTGGTAAAAAGCCAAGGTTCTATTACCCAAAATTAAGTATACTTTTGCTTTTGACATTCTTTTATTTATGTGTATTAGTGATATAAATATATGAATTTTTTTATAATGGCACTACGCCAAAAATGACTTTTAACAGCGCATCTTAGACAGCGCTTTTAAAAGAAAGCGCTGTCTAAGGTTAAAATTAAAATAAAACACGGAAAATGTTCCAAAAAAATAATGAAAGCGCTGTCTAAGGGGGGGTCTTAGACAGCGCTTTCTAAAAGCGCTGTCTAAGACCCCCCCTTAGACAGCGCTTTTAGAAAGCGCTTTTAAATATAGACCTTAGTCAGCGCTTTTGATAAAGCGCTGTCTAAAGTCTTTAAATTAAAAAAAAAAATTAAAACCAAAAGCGCTGTCTAAGGGGGTTAGAAAGCGCTTTTGGAAACTCTTGGGTTTTTCAATGAACCCTCGTCTCTCTCACAAAACCGCTCAAACACCGCCTCTCAGACCTCTCTCTCGCGTACTTTCTACCTCAAAGTCGCTCATCAACGAACCCTCTCACGCTCTCAAACTCAAAGAATCACTCTCTCTCAACTCTCACGATATCTCCATTAACAAGCAAGTGAAAAGGATAAAAGGAAAAAAGGAGAAGCTCTTACAAAGTGTCACGGCGGTGGTGAAAGGCGTGAAGAAGCTGGCCTCCCAATCCAGGTAATCGATTTTGGGATTTTAGGGTTTTGTTTGAGATTTTCCGCCTCCGATTTTCTGTTGTTGATTCCTCCTCTCTTACTGATTTTCTCTCTCTATTTATCTCCCAGCTTAGGGTTTCGAATTGGTGCCCTTGTGTTCAAAAGCGTATCTCTGCAAAATCCTCTTTGATGTTCTCTGCTAACAATGGACGGCGAAGAAGAAGATGAACAAGTGATAGCTGAAGAAGTTGAAGCCATGAAATCCGTTTATGAAAACGATTGTACCATTCTCAATTCCATTCCTCCTCACTTCCATTTATCCCTCAAACCCAGAACCGCTGATGTTTCTTCTCACCAGGATCCCAATTTTTCTTCAAACCCCTAATTTCATTTTTTTTTAACTTTTCATAATTCTAATTCAATTATTCATTAATTAATCCCCATTTTTTAAAATAAATGCTTTTCCATCATCATTCATTTCTCTGAAACCCTATAATGATCCATAACAACCAACAACAACAACTGTCACAGACAATCTCTGAACACCATCTCTTTTAAGTTTACACCATTACTCATCATCATCATTCTCTTTGTAGTTCTCTTTTTTACTTTTATCTCTCTTCTCTTACATGTGTAAATCTCTCTCAACAACCTCACTGCCGAACAGAATTCGTTCAGTTTCAAAGGTAGGATGATGGCGGTGACTTCAGCTTGCAAAGACGGAAGCAAAATAGCAATGGACAACGGTAAATACGTACGCTACACGCCGGAGCAAGTCGAAGCGCTTGAGCGGCTCTACCATGAATGTCCCAAACCTACTTCGCTCCGTCGTCAACAGCTTATCAGAGAGTGTCCTATTCTTTCTCACATTGAGCCTAAACAGATCAAAGTCTGGTTCCAGAATCGAAGGTGTTTGTTGAGGATATACTGTTTGATGAAATGTGTTAATCAAAGTTTTGTTGGTTAATTGATTTTTGCTTTGCAGGTGTAGAGAGAAGCAGAGGAAAGAAGCTGGATGGTTGCAAGCGGTGAATAGAAAGTTGACGGCCATGAATAAGTTGCTTATGGAGGAAAATGATCGGTTGCAGAAACAAGTTTCACATCTTGTGTATGAGAATAGTGTTTTCAGACAACATACACCAAATGTAATTTTCTTAATATTCTTATCCTGTTCCATCAAACATATTTTACTATGTTCGGTTAGGTATTTTTCTAACTCCTTGAGTTGAGATCAAAAGTTCGGTAATTTTTTTAAAAAGTTTTTTAAAGTTTGGGTATATTATGTCAGTTGAGTATGTTCAAGTGTCCTAAAATCATTTTCAAGGTTTTAAAGAACCACCGCCTTGCGGTTGTGTAAAAAGCTTTCGCGATTTCGATAGTTACATGTGTTGTAATAGTGTTTGCGAATTTGTTATTTATCATATAAACAGAAAATAACGGTATCGGTATAGTATCAGGACCTTCCGATACCGCCTTATCGTGACCGTTTTTTGTGTAAAGGCTTTCACGATTTCGATATGTACATGTGTTGTAACAATGATTGCGTTCGCCGTGGTGTGAATTACTCGCAATTTCTTCTTTATCATAAAATTGCAGAATAATAGTATTGGTATGGCTACCTTTCGATACGGTTTTGTGACAGTTTTAAAAAAAACCTTGATCTTTGTTATGGAGGATGGATCTTTAAGAAAAAGAAAATTTTTAGTTTAGATATATTGTTTCATTTCATATGATATGTGAGTTGAGATTCAATTGAATGTTTTGAGCAGGGAGCTATTGCCACGACAGATACAAGTTGTGAGTCAGTGGTAACAAGCGGTCAGCAGCATCCACCAAGGGATGCTAGTCCTGCTGGGTAAGTAAAAAACAAAACTTTGTATTTTGTTTGTACTATACTATACTATATATGATGTGGATAATATTGTTTTTTTATATATGGCTTTGGATACTAGTGGAATGGAATATGGAATATTAGTACTGATGGTGGTTGTGTTGTTGTTTTCGATCTGCAGACTTTTGTCCATTGCAGAGGAGACTTTAGCAGAGTTTCTATCAAAGGCTACTGGAACTGCTGTTGAGTGGGTCCAAATGCCCGGTATGAAGGTTGGTTACTTACCCCTCTGTCTTTTAACTTTTCTCTCTCTTTTTTCACTTTAATGTCTTAATTCATTCCCTTTATTTGCATTAGAAATCAATAGTATCCAAAAGAACCTCCTTCTGTTGCTATTGTGGATTGCAAGGGTTTGGATCAACATAGACAAAAGCATTTATTGAATCATATTCAAACTAAAGCCAACGAGCTTTCCCCTGGATTAATGCTCGTAGCTCTTTGTGAGGTAATCAATCAACTTATTGTTTTATTTATGATGGAGGTGCATTTTTTTTATAGAATAGTATTATTCATAATTTTACTTCATATCTCTATGTTACTGTTTGTAGATAATCTTATATTCTATACTCAGGATTAGAGTCTGTTTGGATTGACGTATCTGAGTTTATTAGGTAAATTTATGGTTACTTTAGGAATTTATAAAAAACTTAAATGAAGAATATCAACCATTGAAAACTGCTTAATCTTGTGAGACTGCAGACTCATTTATTTATGGTCACTTTGTGCATCTTCCTGCTTTTATGTTTCTGTTGTGATACGTAATCTTTTGCTGTATAGTTTTGACTAAAACTTTGGATAGGGATTGAAGTCGTGGAACCTGAAAAATGAATATAGCTCGTCAAATAATGTTTTTTTGTGCAATAATGATTGATAATTGGTTATTCGAATGTATTTGAAGGAAGCTGTAGAGAAACTCTCAGATATGAATCATCCTGATGGTGAT
The DNA here is from genome assembly GCF_024323335.1 of Lathyrus oleraceus. Taxonomy (NCBI): domain Eukaryota; kingdom Viridiplantae; phylum Streptophyta; class Magnoliopsida; order Fabales; family Fabaceae; genus Lathyrus; species Lathyrus oleraceus. The sequence continues at coordinate 438,058,064 of NC_066579.1, forward strand.
TGTCCATTGTGCTTATTCCCATTGGTGACAGAAGAACACCAAAGTGAAACCTTGCCTTTTATGAAGTTAATGTCTTGCTTTCACTGTTTTCACAGGTAGGGTGCCTATTGATTTTATCCTTCTATTCTATTTTCATTATGTTAGATTTTTTTACGACCTTTGTGTCGTTAATTTTTTCTTGGTTTAACATTACATTTTCAATATCTAATTTTCCCTTCCAATTTCTGTTTATAATTGGCAGTGAATGTATCATTAGATGGTGGAATTGGCTTGAGAGTTCTAAACAAACAGGGTCTTCCAAATCAGATAATGCAACGGCTCGTCGTAACAGGGGTATGTGTAATTGTAAAGTTGCATTTGACGATAGACATGTATAAATATAGTTTTCTTCAGTGTGAAATCATTCACTTTTACAAAGTATAGAAGCTTGAAGGACTAATAATCTAATATTCCTTACTGTAAATCCTCTTAAGACATGGTTGGCTCCTAAATAAATTCCAAAATTTTCAAATTTAGTTTGAGTTTTATGATTTAGTTGAAATGTAAGACCAGTATAAACTATTTTCAACTTGTGGTTGTTTCTCAATATCTGTAGAAATTATTGCTTTGGAAGAGAATTGTCATTGATAGATTAAACCAAATAACACTGCTATTCTTATGATTGTTTATTTGAAGTGTACTTGAGCCAAAGAACAACTTGTGGTTTTTTTTTTAATGTTGGTTAAAGTTTGAATATTTACATGTATGATAATTAAATTGTAAGTAACTTGTTGATGCTTAAATATATACACATTAATGGACAACTTCTTTTGCATATTTAACAATTGCTTATCGCAGAATTTTCAATTTCACACAACTTTGTTTCTGCTCCTTGCCCATTTCATGATATATCTACCGTTCGGTATCTAAATGTCAACTTTGTTTATTGTATATATTTCCAAATTCCTTTTTTACGTTTATAACACGAGAGTTACCGCTGGAACGTAGTAAAAGCACGTATTGTGCTTCAAATTAGAAATTAAAATAGCTGACTTTTTTCTATCTTAACTAGCTGTAGTGTTGGCTGGCGGTGGTCACTCTGCTAATGGTGCTGTGGCCCAAGGCTCCCAGTCTGAAGGGGATTCTAACAACACAACTGTGAGTCTGCTTTTGTAGTTCTCGGTATCTTCATATCTACATTTTTTGATATCTCAGTAATGAAAATCTGTTGCAGATATTTGTTAGAGGGCTTGATTCTGAAATCAGCGATGAGGATCTCAGACAACCGTTTTTGCAATATGGCGATGTTGTCTCCGTGAAAATTCCAATCGGTAAAGGATGTGGCTTTGTTCAACTTGCTGACAGGTAACACTTGTGGCATTGCCAATATCATCAGTAGTGTCTTATTTTCGCCTCGCTTGCTATATACGCCACGTTTTAATGCCTTCTGCTCTTTCTGTAACAGAAAGAATGCTGAGGAAGCTATTCAGGGATTGAATGGAACAGTGATCGGGAAGCAGACCGTGCGTCTTTCTTGGGGTCGCAGTCCGGGAAATAAGCATGTGAGTTATATTTTCTTCTTCTACGAACTCAATTTATTCGTAATCGGCCTTTTTTATTATAAGCATTACAGGCATGATCAATGCATCTATGTATTCCGCCGTTACTGATAGTTTGTTATTTATTTTCTATTATGAATTGAAATAGTTCTCTAATTTAATTTGTTGGAATCTGACAGTGGAGGAATAATGATTCGAATGGAAACCATTATGGCGGGCAAGGTTACGGTGGTCACGGATACGGAGGCCATGGATATGCTGCTAGACAGAATCAGGATATAGCGATGCAACAACCTGCAGCTGCAATTCAAGGGGCTTCGTAACGGCCATAGCGCGTTGCGTCGCGGCTGGTATTGAAATAGGATGAACTTTATTGCTCTGATAAGTGAACTGTAGTGTTATTTTTGAATTTGTAGCTGGGTTGGATATGCAAATGTTGATATATTGTCAGCTGTATTTGTCGTCACCATACTATCATGATAAAGCTCAATGTTTGTTCATAAATTTGTGTAATTAATGTGTACATTTGTAGTATATGTTATGACTTGTAAATGTGTACATAAATTTGTATATATTTTGATACATTTAAGGCAAAATTGGTTTGAATTGGTATATATATATATATATATTTGTTAGCCAAAAATTGGTAGAAAAAAGGCCAAAATGGCATATATATAATGTGATAATTGTCTGTCAAAATCTGGTTGAAAACAGGTAGAAATTCTGGTTTATAAACCTGGAAAAAATGTGGTTTAAAACAAAAGTTTCAAAAAATTTCGTATACCTTAGACAGCTCTTTTGTAAAAAGCGCTGTCTAAGGGGGGGATTAGAAAGCGCTTTAGGCAAAAGCGCTGTCTAAGGGGGGGCTTAGACAGCGCTTTTTGAAAAGCGCTGTCTAAGGTATACCTAAAAAAATTAAAATAGGAGGGTATTAGAAAGCGCTTTTGGCCAAAGCGTTGTCTAAGGGGGTGGGGCTTAGACAGCGCTTTTCAAAAGCGCTGTCTAAGGTATACCTAAAAAATTTAAAATAAGAGGGTCTTATAAAGCGCTTTTGGCCAAAGCGCTGTCTAAGGGGGGGGCTTAGACAGCGCTTTTAAGATTTAAAAAAGCGCTGTCTAAACCTTTAGCAGCGGAGGTTTAGACAGCGCTTTAAAGCGCTGTCTAAGGCTAAAAAAAGCGCTGTCTAAGGTCTTGTTTGTTGTAGTGTGGCTAAAACAACCCGACAATCATTCTTGTGGATACTATATTATGAAACAAAGGTTTTATATTGACTCTAGAGGCAATACAAATGGATGTACTAAGTATAAGGTATTAGCTTAATCCATATACATGTAATTTATGTATATTTCTTAAGTTAATGTTGTTGTTGTTAACTTATCATAATTTAAATTTTATTATAATTATAGGAGTATAACGACAAATCACCATTCTCACAAGAAGATATAGTTGACATCCGATCACGTTAGAACGATGTCTTCTTATCTTGTTATGAACCTCAAAAAATAGTTTTTCTTAGTTTTTATATATATATATCCTCTGTCTTCACACATCTATTACATTAGACACATTGCGCAAAACTTCATACGTGAGATTAAAGACAAGGAACTACTTAAAATAGTTGTTAACATGGGTTATGCATTGATAGAGGTGAAATTTAACTACTATCGGGGGGAAATCCGAAGAATAAACAGTGACGCTTTATCATGGATAGACAACATCCCTCGGGAGAAGTGGGCATGGGCATTTGACGGAGGCAAATGCTGGGGTCACCTGACAACTAATCTGGCAGAAGCAATGAACTCCGTACTCAAAGAAACCTGAAACCTTCCAATCACTGCATTGGTCAAATCTACGTACTATCAATTAGGATCACTATTTGGTAAAAGAGACCATCAATGGACAAAAATGTTAGCCTCTATGCAAGTTTTCACTGATAACTGCAACAAGGGGATGGCTGAGGAAGTCAGTAAAGCTAACACACATAACATCGTACAATTTGATCGCGAGAGATTCTATTTCATGGTCCAAGAGAAGATTAATCAGAATGATGGTCGACCAACTGGTACATTCATCGTTGATCTTAGGAAATAACACCACAATTGTGGAAAATTTCAGGCATATCACTTACCTTGCTCCCATGTAATCGCAGCATGTTGGAGTATACGTCAGGACTACTTCATTCACATACCAGACGTGTTCAAAATTCTTAACATCTTCAAGGTCTATAAGGAGAGTTTCCTAGGACTTCCCCACGAGGAGAATTTGCCATAATATGAAGGATTTACTCTTTACCACAATGACTTTATGAGAAGGAGGAAGAAAGGGCACCCAAACAGCACCCGGATTAGAACCGAGATGGACAATGTTGAAAAGGAAAAGAGAAGGTGTGGAATCTACCATGAAATAGGATACATGCGTAGGAAATGTCCAAATGTTGCAGGCCCCTCTAGATGATTATGTTTTTTATTATTAACTATTATGCATGTACTATATATCAACCATTGTGTATTAATAATGTCTTTTGGAAACAAACATTATGAAATACATTTGATAATCAAAGGCTTCTGGTTACAAAGTACAATCACATCAACTAAAATTCTTAGAGGTTATTAAAAAACTAATCAACAACAACAACCAACACAAGTGGACCTTCAACTCCTCTGTTAACTTCACCACTATGTGCCGAAAACATACACTAAACATCTTCATCATTTTCTATACGATCCAGGTAATACATGTACGTACCATCGAGGCTTGCATCAGTCAACGTTATGTATGGACAACGATACTCTATTTTTCTCATCTTCATACGACGCCCTCCCAACTGTCGAAAGCCAGTGTGGATGGCTGCAATCAGTGTTCTGAAATTCCATTGCGGATCGAGGCAAACACTGATTTTTTCACCTTGTCCATAAAATACAAGACCCCAAACAGACATTCTTACCAAAATAATGGATTTTGTGATCAGAATTACATTTCTACAAGTTTTGCTATTTATAGAAAATTAATACATGAATACTCGCCCAATCATTGGCCGAGCCAATACAAACACAAAGCAATTGCTCGGTCAATGAAAGTCATTGGTAATAACCATATTATTTAAAAACAATATTAATTCATTAGCTTTATGAAATTAATTTTTAAAAAAACAAAAAAAATAACACTTCATTCACTCGGCCATCCATTGGCCGAGTTCATGCATGGGGAAAATTTTATGTTACTACTCGTCCAATCAATGAGCGAGTCAATGCAGATACGTTTCGTCCTTCACCAACTCGTCCTTTGAATGATCGAGTCTTAAAAATATTGTGGGGCATTCTAGATTTTTTTTAAAACGAGGTATATTGAGAATATTATTTCAAAAAAGGGGCACTGTGATAAAAAAAAATTCATAGAATAAAAATTTAATCCAATAATTTATCTTTTTTCTTTATTTTTTTCCTTTTAATTTATAGTTAGTTAATTAGAATACTTTCTTTTTGAAAAATATCCAACTAGTGCAAGTGGCTACAATATGAATGAACTTAATTGGCTAGGATGTGTTTTTCCGGGAAATATGGGCATATAGATCATTGACTATATCTAAGTCATATATTATAAACTTGTGCCATTTTATAAATAAATAAATACATACTTTAAACAGTTTTCAAACAATTTTCATTGAAGTATTACGATCTCTAAACAATAATATATTTTAGTATATAAATAGTATAACCAACTTGGTTTGATTATTGTACGCACTACTTTCTTAAAAATATATATTTTAACGAGACAAACTGAACACCACGATTAATATTCTTGACAGTAATATAAATTTTATATTCTAATATACTTTTTTTTATAGAATTTAACCTTGATGTCCATATATTATATTACATGAAGTATAAAATAATTGGTTGAAGTGACGTTTTTGCAAATTAATTGCCACATTTAGGCTGAGCGTTGACCAAAAAGAAAGGATAAAATGCTCACAATTTTAATCCCAGACTGTTACGAGTCTTTTATTTATTTTTTCTGTTAACAACATTACGAGTCATTAATTGAATGAAATAGGGGATAAAAATTTTAAAACTGCTTAATTCTTATATTATTATATTTTATTATTTGTTATGAAATTAATAAAACGTAATATAATAGAAAAGTAGAGAAAAATGAGAGAAAGAGAATAATAGAGTATATTATATTATTCTCATTCTGGATAAGTATTTAAATACAAAATTAGTTATATTTATATAACATATATAATAAATAAAAAATTAATATAAAATCTTTTTAATGATGAAGAGTCATAATCATGTTATTTATAACATTCGTCTTGGATGTCCATAAAAAATATACCTCGTTTAAATCATATTAGAAAAAATTCAATGAAAAAAATTCTAGTGAAGGACAAAATGTAAAACATTATTTGTGAGAGAATTATCTTGTTACTAATCAATATACAATATTACAAATAAGAAAGAAAATTATAGAGAGACAATCACCCATTATTCACAATTTTAATCTCAGAGACTGTTACGAGTCTTTTATTTATTTTTTCTATTAACAACATTATGAGTCATGGGAGACAATCACCCATTATTCATAACAGTCACTACGCCAAAAACTGGAATAGACAGCGCCCCTTAGAGGGCGCTTTATTACAAAAGCGCACTCTAAAGTGAAGAGAAAAAATAAGGAGCATACTACTGGAATAGACAGCGCACTTTAGAGGGAGCTTTTGTAACAAAGCGCACTCTAAAGTGAAGCGAAAAAATAATGAGGAAATGGAGGGACACCAATAGAGGACGCTTTATTGAAAGCGCCCTCTAAAGGTAACCTTAGAGGGCGCTTTTAAAAAAGCGCTCTCTATGTCCATGTACATTTCCAGTTTAGAAGGCGCTTATGGAAAGCCTTAGAGAGCGTTTTTAGAAGCGCCCTCTTAGGCCCCCTTTAGAGGGCGCTTTTATAACAAAGCGCCCTCTAAAGTGAAGCCAAAAAAAAATAATGAGGAAATGGATGGACACCAATAGAGGGCGCTTTAATGAAAGCGCCCTCTAAGGCTACCCTTAGAGGGGGCTTTTAAAAAAGCGCTCTCTAAGTCCATGTACATTTCTAGTTTAGAAGGCGCTTTTGGAAAGCCTTAGAGAGCGCTTTCAGAAGCGCCCTCTTAGGCCCCCTTTAGAGGGCGCTTTTTTTACAAAAGCGCCCTCTAAGGTCCCCTTTAGTAAACATTAAAATTATAACATATACTGCATGTCTCTTTATTTTCCCTCTCTACAAGCTATTTCGTTTACGTAACTGGGTTTTCTCTCTACTGCGATTACTCTCTACTGCGATTACTCTCGTCCTCCGTTTGTTCTCCCTCCCTCACTGTCGTCATCGCCGTCGCCTTTTTCTACTGCTCCGTTCACGTTCACTGAGTTATCTGCGTCCACCGTCACTGTTCACTTTCTTCTCCATCGTTACCGTCACCTTGAAGGTATTTCTCTTCTCCATCGTTACCGTTCACTTTCTTCATGTGTTTGATTAGGGCATTTTCTAAACTTAGTTTTACATTTTGTGCATTATGTTGATTAATGTTGTTTAGGGCAAACTGAGTTTTTTATTTCTGATTGAAAACTGATATCATTTGAAGTGTGTTTGAGCTTGTGCTTGGAAGTTTGATGATTATGGATGCAAGTTTGTTCATGTTCCAAACACCATAAGTTTGCATTGGTCTTTTATATGCAGTAGGTGTGTGTGAGTTTGTATTCAATAATGATAAAAAAAAAAGAGTTTAGATTGTTGTAACATGAGAGAAATGGAAGGTATATGAATGTGTTTTTTGTGTAGCTTCACGAATATGGTCATTGTCTTACTTGGGTCTTATTGAATCATTTCTATATTACAGATAAAATGGCTAACCAAGACGATACCCATGACGCGAATGGATCACGTAACAATGTTGAAAAAGAAATCAAACGAGGATTGACTGTTATGAAGTCAATCATTCGTGCAAGAGACAAGGGTGTAAAATTTGAAGTACATTGGAGTGCTGAAGACCAACTAATTGAGCCTAACGGTTCAATGTTGGCAAGTTACATTGGTTTCCTTGTTCGACAACATATTCCGATTACATGTGATAATTGGAGAAGTCCGGAATTGAAGGTTGGCAAAGAAAAAATATGGTCCGAGATACAGGTACTTACCATATATTGTTATATGTTTTTTTTTGACTATTTGTTGACCATATATTGTTATAATATTACTTATAATAACACACTCCATGTGTATGTTTTTTAGAGATCCTTTCACATCGATGAAAGCCGGCAAAAATATTGTATTCAATTGGCCGGAAAAAGACTCCGAGAATTTCGATCCTTTTTGTCCAACAAATTTCTCAAGGATGAGGAAGGAAAATTTGTTGAAGCAGAACGGCCAATGAAGTATGCCGAGATTATTTCAGCCGATGAATGGGATAACTTTGTCGCCAAACGAAGAAACGAAAAATTCCATGTAATGTCTATTAATTATGGTATTATACAATTGTTAAGTTACTTGGTTCTAATATGTCTTAAACTTTTTTATCCAGGAAGTAAGCGACAAAAATCGGAAAAGGGCATCAAAACCCGCGTATCCGTACAAAAAAGGGCGTACGGGATATGCACGGTTACAACAAAGAATTGTGAGTATATTCAAATGCTATGAGCTTATACATTGTCACAATATGTTATAATTGATGATCTTATAATCTAATTCAATGTGTAGCTAGCCGAGGAGAAAAGTGACGCAACATCTCTTCCGGAGCACGTATTATGGAAGGCTGCTCGGGTTGGGAAGGATGGGGCTGTCGTTGAAGCGGTCCAAAATGTTTATGACGAATGTGTAAGTATATGTAACATTATTTCTTTAATTATATCGAAAATTTTGTTAGACATATAATTCATTTTTAATCTCCTCTAATAATATTTCAGGAGACTTTATCCCAAACCTTACCTTCAACCGAGGTCCAGGATTGCAGGAGCGTACTTAGTCGAGTACTAAATGTTCCTGAGTATTCCGGTCGTGTGAGGGGTAAGGGTTTTGGTGTGACTCCGTCGTCATTTTATTAAAAACCAAAAACAAAAAATCCTACCAACAAAGAGGTGATGGAGACCTTGGCGGAGTTAAGGGCACAAGTACTCCAACTGCAAAACGAGAATGCAAGGTATAGAGAGGAAAGGTGCGCTTCCGAGGCAAAAGATACTAGTGACCGAGCTAGTATCAATTGTCAACCGAAATTTCCCGAGGTAATTATATATGTTATTATGAAATTAAAATAGCACTTTTTTACTTGACACATATACACGTTAACAATAACATTTATTATTGGTTTAGGGCATTTCACCTTGTCAGCTGTATCTATCGTCACCAACTTATCGCATAGTTGGCAAGGGAAAAGTGCACAATACTTCGGGTGAATTACTTCACCATAATCCCCTCCCGGTGGGATATATGAAAGTTTCGGTTGACCTTGTATTAGATACGGACGCCCTTCTACCATTACCTGACGTTGTTTCAGAGACAACGTTGATGCGAGATGCAGTCGGATCCTTTGTTGGTTGGCCGTCAGATCTAATTTTCCCAGATGCCGAGGTATATATGTTCTAAATGATTATAAATATTTAGTATTCACATTTCAATTCAGCTACAATTATGATATTTAATCAATCCTTATTACATGGTAATGTTAGACTCCTACAAGACCCACACATAAAGCTGGTAAAGGGATTTCAAGACGCATCGAGTCGGTTGCATCTCAAAAAGAGGTACAAATATATATACCCATTTAATTATATACGCAACGATTCTGTTGCATCACAAAAAGTCATGATTTATTTTATATGAATTTTTAGGTTCCCGGTCGAAAGTTGAAAAGCGCTGGTAAGGATATTCCAACGACGTCCGGGACAAAATCTCAAATTATGATGCGTCTTGAGAAAATGGTGGAAGAGTCCGATATTATGCACGGGGCCATTCGTAGTATAGATTTTGATGAAGGTGTTTTCGGAATTGCTCATTTTGAAATAATTGCAAAGGAGGACATGCAACAACTTTTTGAACACGACGAATTGGGCATCGCTGTCATTCATACATACATATGGTACTCCGATCAATCTATAATTTACTTAGTTGAACAATTTATTTACACATTTCAATGAGTAGTCTAATGTTTATTATGTTTCTATTTAAGGTATATGTATGTAACATTGATGCGGGGAACTGAATTGTGTAACCGTTTCAATTTTATTGCTGCTTCCCGTATCAACGCAACGTTAATAACGAAAAATCCAACATCCGTAAAGAATGATCTAGTCGATAGATTCATGGCGGTCGGTGATAATACTACACCCAGTTTGTATTTTTTACCGTTTAATTCTGGCAACGGGTTAGATTTTCTTTCTAATAATTTCATTCTAATCTATGTATATCTTTTACGTAGAAAATTTTCATTCATCTAAATTTTTGTTTTATTTTACAGTGGTCACTGGGTGTTGGTTGCTATGGATCTTTCGAGACTCATAGTGTATTATCTGGATTCGTTATCGGGTGATTGGAGTAAATATCCGAGTATGAAGAAGACGGTTGACGCGTAAGTGAAATTCCCCTAAATATTCGTGTGTATTTGTATATTTAATTATGTCTGTCAGATTGATCTCAATATACGTTTTTATTTTGTTAGGGCAATACTAAAATTTAGATCGAAAAAGAATTATCGTAATAGGAAGGACATTACCTGGGTCAGAGTTGAGGTATATATTAAGTATCTTATTTTTGCTTAATTATAATAGTGTTTATTTTTTGCTTATAATAGTGTTTGTAAGAAATTAACTATATATATATTGTTTGTTTTTCTGTGTAGTGTCCTCAGCAAAACAATTCGGTCGATTGCGGATTTTTTGTATTGAGATTTATGAGAGATATCATTGCGTTGAATCGTATAGACATCCCAAAAATGGTATGGAATAATAACTTAGGGTTTATTTTAATATTATCGGATATTTCATCTAATTTGTTACTAAATCTTGAATATGTTTTATTCTCTTAATTGTAGTACTTTGACGAATACAAATCTTACTCAAGAGCTCATTTGGATGAAATGAAGGATGAATTGTGTCAATTCATTATTGATCAAAGAATCATATAGCTAGGTTGTATATTGTTGTACATATATGTATGGAATGTTGTTGTTGTATGTTGTTGTTGTATATATATTGTATATTGTTGTTGTACTAGTTTTACTAAATCATGAATATGTTGTTGTATATTGTTGATCAAAGAATCATATATTAATGTTGTATATATGGAGGATTAATGTTGTATATAAATGGATTCATGTTGTATATATCAATGGATTAATGGTGTATAACATTGGATTAAAGGATGAAATCAATATGAATTTTACACTTTTGCAGCATGCGAACAGGTTCCCAATTAAATACCCACTGCTTTTCAAACAAATTTTTTTAAAATAACTAACACTTTAGAGGGCGCTTTCTGCAGGAAGCGCCCTCTAAACACTTTACATTGACAACTTTAGAGGGCGCTTTGTCCAGAAAGCGCCCTCTAAGGTGCTTTACATTGACAACTTTAGAGGGCGCTTTATCCAGAAAGCGCCCTCTAAGGTGGCTCTCTAAGGTGGCTTTACATGACAACTTTAGAGGGCACTTTATCCAGAAAGCGCCCTCTAAGGTGGCCATTTATGGACCACTCCAGAGGGCGCTTTTTTCTGAAAGCGCACTAGAATGTGGCCCTTAAAGGGCCACTTTAGACAGCGCTTTCTCCAGGAAAACAAAGCGCTGTCTTTACCTATGCCAGCGCCACTTTAGAGGGCGCTTAAAAGCGCTGTTATAGGCCAAAATAAGCGCCCTCTTTTCCCTTATTTGGCGTAGTGAGTCTCTCATAGATGTTTGTTCAAGATATGTCTCATTAAAACTTTATTAGAAAAAATTCAGTGAAAAAAAAAACTAATGAATCCTTTTAAGAAAAATCACTCCCCCAGCTGAATGAATTCATTTCGCCCCCTCAGCTGAACGGTCATTTCTTCAACAATGAAGATCAATCTTTTGCACTAGTTGGTTAAAAGTTCCACTAGAGAGTGTCTTTGTGAAAAGGTTTGTAAGATTATCACATGAACAAATTTGTTGGAGCTTATATCACCATTTTTCTAAAGATCATAAGTGAAAAAGAATTTTGGAGAAATGCGTTTTGTTCGATCTCCTTTAATATAACCATATTTTAATTAAGCAATGCATGCAATATTATCTTCATATATGGTGGTTGTATTTCTTTTTCTAGAAGTCAAACCGTGAGTCTTTTGTGTTGAAAATCCACCAAAACCTATGGAGAATTTCAATCAATCTTGATGAACAAGATTGTTATCACCCACACAATAAGAATGAAAAAAAAAGAACAATGGAGAAAGAAATAAAGTAAAGTACGATGAAGGAGAAGAAGAATTAAAGTCTGTAGAGTTTCTCTCTGCCCACAAACTGTGGAGAACTTCTTATTCACTTTGCAACTGTAAAATATTGTGAATTACAATGTTATGAATACTCTATTCACTTCATTACAAGAATAAGGGTTGCTCCCTCTATTTATAGACTTATGTTAACTTGGACCTCAAGTCAAAGCCCAAAATAGCTAACAATTAATAAAATAGGCCTAAGTCGAAAGCCTGTGTGAAGCAATCTGCTTCGACACTTCGACACACTAACATAACTCAAGACACTAGGTGATTCGACACTTCCTTGCTTCTGTCGAGCAACCTGCTTCGACACAAGGAATTACAATTCAACATACCACCTAATTCATTGTGTCTAAGCTATCTACATTTATCATAGCTCTTAGTCTTCTGAACACTTCAATCTGCACTCCCTTAGTCATGATGTTTGTAATCTGATTCTTAGTTCTATAGGGCTCCACATTCATTTTCCCATCTGCTACCTGCTCTCGAAGATAATGGAACCTCATTTCGATGTGCTTGCTTCAACCGTGTGCTATCAGATTCTTCTCCAAATTGATAGCTGGCATATTATTGATCTTCATGGTAATTGTTCCATGACTCTTCCCTGTTATCTCTTCGACCAAATTCACCATCCATGTTGCTTGACATGCACAAAGAGAAGCAGTTATGTATTCTGCTTTGCATGATGATAATGCAACTACTGGCTCTTTTCTCGAACTTCCAGTAATTGGTGCACCACCTAGCATAAACACATAGCCAGTTGTGGATTTTCGATCCTCAACATCACTACACAAACTTAGTATCCCACTAATTTACATTATTTTCCTTCATCAGCTGCAGGAAACAAAATGCCATAGTCGAGAGTTCCTTTTAGATACCTTAGTATCCTTTTCGCCGCTGCTAGATGTGATACATTTGGCTTTTGCATGAACCTACTCACCATACCTACATTGTATGCTAAGTCAGGTATTGTATGAAAAAGGTATAGAAGTGACCCAATAAGTCTTCTATATTGGGTTGGATCGACATCATCTTCATCTGAATCTTTCGACAGTTGTAATCTGGGCTCAGCTAGAGTCGAAGTTAGGTTGCAATCTTGCATCTCAAATATCTTGAGTATTTCTCCTTTATACCTTCTTTGATGTATCATCAAACCTATACCACTCTTGTAGAATTTGATGTCAAGGAAATATAAAATGTCACCCAGATATGACATTTCGAATTCCTTGTTCAAATCACCTTTGAAGTCTTCGATCTCCTTCTTGCAGCTACCTGTTATCAACAGGTCATCGACATAGAGACATAGTATAAGCAATGCTTCTTCTTACATATACTCCATGTTCAGATTTTCACTTCACAAATTCCTTCTCCCTTAAAAAGCCATTTATCTTCTTGTTCTAAGCTCTTGGAGCTTTTTTAAGTCTGCACATGGCTTTATGCAGTTTGTACACCTTTCTTTCTTCGCCTTGTTTCACAAACCCAGCTGGTTGTGCAACATAAACTTCTTCTTCTAAGGGGTCATTCAGGAATGCATATTTCATATCCATTTGACACATCTTCCAGTTCTTCATGTTTGCTAGACCAACAACCAACCTAATTGTTTCGATCCTACCAACAGGTGCAAAAACTTCATCGAAGTCGATTCCTTCTTTCTAAAGAAATCATTTCGCCATAAGTCTCGTCTTGTGTCAAGTCATTTTTCCTTTGGGATTCAACTTCACCTTGTATACCCATTTCACATCGTTTGCCTTCTTGTCTTGGGGAAATTCGACAAGTGACCAAGTGTTGTTGATTTCGATTGACTTCAGTTCTTCGTCCATTGCTTTGATCCATTTCAAATCTTTCAATGACTCAGTTACATTGACTGGTTCGACATCTGCGTAGAAAGCACAATGTACCAACTCACCTTCTTCATTGACCATATCATATGATGTAATCACATATTCTTGCAACCTTGCAGGCATGTGTCTTGTTCTTTGAGGTCTGGTAGGGCCTGCTTCACCTCTGACTTCTTCCTCTTGAACTTCTCTTTCGACTTCACTAGCTGGTTCATCAAAAAAGATTTTCACTGAATCTCTCTTAACATTCTCAGTCCAATCTCACTCCTTAAGCTCATTTATGATCATGTCCCTATTGATCACCACTTGCTTATTCACTAGGTCAAACAACTTGTATCCTCCAGTCGAATGATATCCTATTAGGATCATATGACTCGACTTGTCATCAAGTTTTCTTCTCAACTCATCTGGCACATGCCTATGTGCTATAAATCCAAACACTCCTAGATACTCAAACTAGGCTTGACACTAGACCAGCATTCTTCTGGTGTGATTCCTTCTAGCTTCTTCGTCGGACATCTGTTCATGATATATGTCATAGTTGGCACAACTTCTCCCCCTAATTCTTTGGGTAGATGCTTGTCTTTCAACATATTTTTAACCATATTCATGATAGTTCTATTCTTCCTTTCTGCGACCCCATTCTGCTATGGAGTGTAGGGTGACACCACCTCATGCAAAATCCATTCTTTCACACATAATGCATCAAAGTCTTTTGACACATATTCTCCACCACCACCAGTTCTCAAAATCTTGATCTTTCGATCGCTCGGTCTTTTGACCATAGATTTAAACTTGGCAAATACCTCAATCACTTCACTTTTCTTCTTGATCAGGTAAGACCACAGTTTTTGAATGAAATCATCTATGAATATAACAAAGTATTTGTTACCTCCAATCGAATCCACCTGGAGAGGACCACATACATCAGAGTAGATAACTTCAAGAATTTCCTTCGACCTGGTTCATGCATCCTTACTGAAGTTGTTCTTATGTTGTTTCGTCTGCACACATTCTTCACACACTTCATTTGGAATGTCGATTTCTGGTAATCCTGAAACCACATTTCTTCTCTTTAAATCTCTGATTTCTTTGAAATTGAGATGGCCAAGTCTATAATGCCATATCCATTCATCTCTGTTGGCCATTGTTGTAAGGAATTTATGCTCCATCACATTAAGCTCAATCTTGAAGGTTCTATTCTAAGACATTGTAGCCTTCAAGGTCAACCTTCCATTTGAGCCAAGAATTGTCATCATCTTGCCTTTGATCGACACCTTGTAGTTCTTTTCGACTAATTGCCCTATGCGGAGCAAATTGCTTTTCATGCCTGGTATGTACAACACATTTGAAATTACTGACCTCTTGCCATCTTTCCTCATAATCAAAACATCACCAACACCTTCAGCTGATAGAGTGTTGTCATTTGCAAATGTCACTATGTTCTTTATTGATGGATTTATGTTGACAAACCAATATTTCCTTCCAGACATGTGTGATGAGCATCCTGAGTCCAAGTACCACTGGTCCTTGAATCTCTCTTCATCTCTTGTTGTAACCATTAACAACGTCTCTTCTTCTTCATGTTTCACCAGTTTTGCATAAGTTTCTTGATTCTTATGCTTTTCTGGACAATCATTAGAATAGTGACCATACTTCTGACAATTGTAACACTGAATGTGACTCTTGTCTGGATTTTGACCGACACCTCTTCCTCTACCTGCAACACCACCTCTTTGGTTGCCTTGGTTCCAGGGTTTTCTATGATTCGACCAATTTCCTTCTTGCTGATTTCGACCAGTCGAATTGTTGTATCCTTATTTGCCTTTGTTTCCATTCCAACTTCCTTTGCCTTTTCTTTCTTTTGCTGATTGAGCCTACAAAGCCATATCCCTCTTCGACTTTCCTGCAACTCTTTTAGTCATTCTTTGTTCATGAGATTCAATCGTCCCTTGAAGCTCTTCCTTTGTCAGTTTTAACAAATCTTTCGACTCTTTTATGGCTACTACCATGTGGTCGAACTTTGGAGCCAACGACCTCAAGATTTTTCCAACAACAGATCTTGATGTCAACACTTCTCCACATACCTTCATTTGATTCACAAGCTTCGTAACCTTGGTGAAGAAATCAGTTATGATTTCATTGTCTTCATCTGAGGTAATTCATACGTCATTTTGTGAGTTTGTAACCTCACCCCTTTCACCTTCTTTGCGCCTCCAAATGATTTATCCAGAACTTCCCATGTTTCCTTCATTAACTATGGATCACTAACCTTTTCAGAGTTATCTGCATCAAAACATTGATGGATTATAAAGAAAGCTTTATAATCTTTCTTCTTCAAATCTTTATGTGCAGCCTTTTCTTGATTTGTCGCGTCTTCTGCAAGCGTTGTTACTCCTTCCTTCGGAAGATCCCAAAGATCTTGATAATAGAACACAACCTTTATCTACTTACACCAATTTCCATAATTGTTGTTCTTGAGAATCAGAAGATTTGCTGGAAAATGCCCGTTTGGATGATTCGTTGCCATGGTGATTTTCTTCTAATGAATCGATTAAACTAGGCTCTGATACCAGATGTTGAAAATCCACCAAAATCTATGGAGAATTTCAATCAATCTTAATGAACAAGATTTTTATCACCCACATAATAGCAATGAAAAGAAAATAATAATGGAGAAAGAAAGAAAGTAAAGAACGGTGAAGGAGAAGAAGAATTAAATTCAGTAGAGTTTCTCTCTTCCCACAAACTGTGGAAAACTTCTTATTCACTTTGCAACTGCAAAATACTGTGAATTACAATGTTATGAATACTTTATTCACTTCATTACAAGAATAAGGGTTACTCCCTCTATTTATAGATTTAGGTTAACTTGGACCTCAAGCCAAAGCCCAAAACTATAAAAGATCAAAATAGCTAACACTACTAAAATAGGCCTAAGTCGAAATCATGTGTGAAACAACCTGCTTCGACACTTCAACACACTAACACATCTCAAGACACTAGGTGATTCGACACTTCCTTTCTTTTGTCGAGCAACCTGCATCAACATTTTGTGTGTATTGAATTTGGAATCTCAACCAAATGCATTCCCAACTTGCCTCATGTGGTGCTAAACATTTTGCCATAATTAAATGAAGTTTCTGCTCTGATTTGTTTCGCATGTCTCCATCAAATAGTTGTACCATTATAAATAAACAAACAATTTGTACGATCCACCATTATGAGGATCTGACAAGTAATTCATTTCTACAAAACGTGTTAATTATAATTTGGATACTTTAGAATGAAACTAACTCATGTCCATAATTATCAAGTAGGTGATGAAGTATATGTGTGACTTCGTTTAAATATCTTTTGTAGGTGATGAACTATATCTTGCTAATAGAGTTATAAAACTTACCATATAATGGTGTGTATAATTATTAAGATTTACTAGTGCTTTAATTACACTATGATAAGATACTTCATGACCAATTAATTTTTCATCCTCTTCTCGAGGTCTAAAAGAATTGTCTGCACATCTTATGATCTAACATCATAGAGGTAGACAATATACAAGATTTTTCCATATAAGAACATTTTAATATTTTTTCTATATACGAGATTTTCCCATATAGAAAAATTTTAACATTTTTTCTATATTACCTTATTGGTGTGCAAAAGTTCTATTGTCTAAATGTTCATTTAGTAAGGACTTTTTTTCCAGGTCTTTCATGTCAAACATTTTCTTTAAATAATTTATAGCTTTTAGAAGTTCTAATGATATTTATGGCATCCATATAGACATGTTAAAAGTAATTAGTAATCAACAATAGTAGTATTTATATTGTTAAGCTTAACCTAGTTAGTGTAGGTTAGTATTATTGCCTGCGCGACACTATTATATGTGTATATATAGTCCTATAGTTGTCAACAGTTATATCCATGGAGCATTGTAGTACAGTGTATGTGAGTGTGCAACCAATTTCTATGTGTAATCGTTAGTGGAATTATAGTGGAAGTTTCTTAGAGCTTGTTATTCTCTCTCTCTCTCTCTCTCTCTCTCTCTCTCTCTCTCTCTCTCTCTCTCTGTCTCTGTCTCTCTCTCTACCTTAATTTTTATCCTTTTTCACCTTGTGCACCAACAATTGGTATCTAGAGCTCTGGTTCAGATCCACAAGAAAACACGAGTGAACGGCGAGGCATTGTGTGAGTGATTTTATTTCTTGATTTTGTGTTGAACGTTTGATTGGAATAGTAACAGGATCACATTTCTTAATTCTGCAGGATTGGGAAACACTAGTGTTAGCAGATATCTAAGTTTTTTTCACAAGGTTAAAGATGAACGGAAATGGTAATCTGTGTACTAAGCTTTCCATGTTCAATGGCAAGAACTGAAATCGTTGAATGATTCAGATGCGTGTGTTGTTTCGCCCCTCAAGATGTTCTTGATCTCGTCAACGCCAGTTACATTCCTGTTGCACTTTCTGAAAATGCAATGTATGCGCAGAGAAGCGTGATCTTAGGAAGAGATATCACAAGGTGTTGTTCTACATCCATCACTGTGTGGATGTGAACGTGTTTGAGAAAATCGTTGATTCGACAATGGCGAAGGTTGTGTGGAACACACTAGTACGGTGCTATGGTGGTGATGCATAAGTGAATAAGGTGATGATGAATGAGTTTGAGATAACTGATCTAGGAAAGATGATATATTTCCCAGGGATGAAGTTTATGTAGTCTGAGAAGGGTGTCATTTTGCATCAGCTGAAATATGAACTTGAGCTTCTGAAGAAATTTAAGCTGCTGAATCTTAAGGCTGCTGTCACACCATCAGAAAAAATCACAAATTAGATTCTGATTTCGAAGGTGATGATGTAAATGCACAAATTTAAAGCAGTTGGATGGATCTCTGAGGTATTTGTGTAATACCAGACCTAACATTTGATATGCAGTTGGAATGGTTAGTAGGTTCATGAGTAAACCGATGTGGTCCCATTAACAAGCAACTGTCAGGATTCTGAGGTATGTTAAGGGGACGATGAAGTATGGAGTTTTGTTCCCTTCTAGAGGAAAGGTTAATTCAGAGCTGATGTGTTACTCAAACTCTGATTGGTGTGGAGACATAGTTGATATAAGAAGTACTTCTGAATACTTGTTTAAGTTTCTGGGAAGTCCTATTTCTTGGTGTTCCAAGAAGAAATCAGTTGTTGCTTTATCAACCTGTGAAGCAGAATATATTGCAGGTGATATGGATGCATGTCAAGTTGTTTGGCTTCTGAATTTACTGCGGGATCTTAAGATTAAGGTAAACAAGCCTCTGAAGATGATGATTGATAACAAGTATGCAATCAATCTTGTCAAGAACCAAGTGTTCCATGGAAGAAGTAAGCATATTGATACTAAGTTTCATTTTCTGAGAAGTCATGTTCATAATGGAGTGCTAGAAGTTATGAACTACAACGCTCAGGAGCAGCTGACAAATGTTCTAACGAAAACGGTCAAGATTAATCAATTACTCCACTTGAGGGATCAAATTGGTTTTGTTAGTTTTGATTAGCTGAATAGGAATTAAGAGATGGTGTTAGAAGTAATTAAATCTTATCATTAGTAGTATTTGTCTTGTTAAGCTTAACCTAGTTATTGTAGGTTAGCATTGTTGCTATTATCATATAGACCGCACCTATAAAATTTCACATCAATAAAAAATCATTTGATGTGTTAAAGGGAATTATAAAAATTAACGGTTTTCATAAAGGTTTGTAAGATGTTAGTTTTTATGTATCTCGTTGACATGACATATAATAGGAGAGTGGAGACAAAGGAGAAAAAAAGAAAAGTATAGTTTACTATATTATTTTATTTCTAAGTGAGTGATTCAAATACAATGAGTCATATTTACATGACATATATAATAAATAAAAAATCAATATGAAATCTCGTAATTATGAACATCCATAAATATGTAATTTATATAATTTGTTTCCAAAATAACCAAATTTTTCAAAAAAAATTCAAAAATAACCAATTTTTCAAAAAAAATACCAAAATAACCAAGTTTGGTAGAGGATGCGCGAGATGAATTGGCACACCCCCATACCAATAAGAGGAGGCGCCAGTAGCATTGGCGCACATGCATTGGGCCTCATGAGGAGGCGTCAATGCTTGTGGCGCCTGCATTGGCCCTCAAGAGGAGGCGCCAATGCCTCTGGCGCCTGAGTGTGTTTCTTAAGGTGGGTGTATGCGCCAATTCATCTGGCGCATACACCCCCTCCTATTATTATTATTATTATTTTTTAATATTTTTAGTTTTTTTTTTAATATTTAATATTCTTTATTTAATATATAAAAAATAATAATGAAAATAAATAAATTCATTAAATATGTAATAATTGGTTACATTGGAAAGACAAAAAACCTAATGACCCGCCCGATTATAACGTCCCCCGGTTCCACATCCCGATGCGTTAGTTTGTCTCCGAGGTCTCCCACGATTTTCTTGAGGTGTTTGTGGTCTTTGGGTGCTGGCCTGATCGAGCGATGGCTGGTTGGAAGGTCTGGCGGAAGTTCCTGCGGTATTTGACAGATGTGTCATCATTTGCTCCCAATATCCGGAGGGGCTCTGGCCAATGGCGCTTCCGTAATGGAGTTCGGTGCACATGTCATCGTAGTTAGGGCGTTGGGGTTGGGTGAATTGGGGACGGTATAGTTACCCAAATTGGGCCATTGAGTCGTTTTGAAAACGAAGCAATGGTTCCTGGGGCGTACTATAGTTAAACAGTGGTTGGGTGTTCATTGGTGGGGGGCTACGATGACGTGACCCATATGAATCATCTGGGTTATATATTGTCGAGTCGGTCTTGCACCTTGGATGACTGGTTCGTTCAAGATGTGTTGTCGTTGATTCCTCCATTGACGACACATGTCTTTTGCAAAGTCTCCCCAGTCAGAATAATCCCACTGTGCATCGACCCTTTTTTGATGCCAATTCCCCAAACAGGTGGGAGATTCTGGAATATATTGTAGCATTCCGAATTGCAGTTTTACCCGGTCACTTTGGTGCATTTCCACTGTAGTGAATCGGATAATCAGTGTCTTCGCTGTCCAAACTGCAACATCGTCATGGTTCACATCATGATTCAGACCCAGATATGGCCTCCAAACAAACTGGAAAAAAATACCAAATCGTTAGATGGAAAATAATTTGAGAAGTATTTTTAAATTAAAATATAGTTTGGTTGGAGTATTACATCATCATGTCCAATGTGGTCCAATAGATTTCGATAAACTACAATAGCGTGTTTTGGACACCTATTGTAGTTCATTCCCCTTACTGACCACCTAAGATAATAAAAAGAAGTGAAAAATATTATTTACTATTAATTTAAATAATAAATATAATTAACTAAATGGTGAATGGTAAAGTGTTAGACTTACTTGGTTGCAAAGGGGAACACGAATGGGTGCTCATTTATCGGGGCGAGCGATGGCATTCTAGACCACCCCCAAGCTTGAAGCAAATAAGCACATGAAAAAAAGTACAGGTATTCTTTTTTGCAGTTCTACACATTGCACTATATAGACGGGCCAACACAACTGAACCCCAACTATAAGTGTTTACCTTATTAATGTTGCGTAATAAAGGTAAATACATTATATTCACAGAATTACCTGTACTTTCTGGAAACAAAATGTTACCAAATAAAATCATAATATAACATCAAGCTTTTATTATTTTCTCATACTCGATTGAATCGTCGGACAATACTATACTGGCATAATATTGTTTAAGATATTTTAAATTTATACCTTGCCCCCTTGCTTGACCGGATGTGTCTCCCTCAGTTTCAACGTCTAACAAAGGGGCACCCAATAATTCATTGCATATATTGTTGTCTTGGTTAACTTGCCCATTCACTGCCTTTCCGTCTATACGGAGACCCAACAACATGTACACGTCCTCAAGTGTGACGGTACACTCACCAATCGGAAGGTGAAATGTGTGGGTCTCGGGTCTCCACCTCTCCAACAAAGCCATAATGAACTTGTAGTCCACCGACTATGAAACAATGTTTAGTAGATTTCCAAATCCATATCCTCTAATATATGGTTCTATTAAAGGATCGTGGGGTACATATTCATGTACACGGCATCTAAACCGCTTCAGATCCTAATAACAAAAAAGTAAGAAAATACAATTAGATGAAGAAATACATACTCAACAAACACACATCTATAAGAAGTAATCCAAAAATAGAAACTAAAAAAACAGAGATTACAAAGGTATAACACAAAGAAGATATGTATTAGAAGTAATTCAAAAATAGAAACTAAAAAGAGAGAGATTACAAAGGTATAACACAAAGAAGATATATATTAGAAGTAATCCAAAAATATAAACTAAAAAGAGAGAGATTACAAAGGTATAACACAAAGAAGATATGTATTAGAAGTAATCCAAAAATAGAAACTAAAAAGAGAGAGATTACAAAGGTATAACACAAAGAAGATATGTATTAGAAGTAATCCAAAAATAGAAACTAAAAAGAGAGAGATTACAAAGGTATAACACAAAGAAGATATGTATTAGAAGTAATCCAAAAATAGAAACTAAAAAGAGAGAGATTACAAAGGTATAACACAAAGAAGATATGTATTAGAAGTAATCCATAAAATAGAAACTAAAAAGAGAGAGATTACAAAAGTCTAACACAAAGAAGATATGTATTAGAAGTAATCCAAAAATAGAAACTAAAAGAGAGATATAACATACAAATGTCGAGATATTCTCGATTGTGCCTCTCTGTTTATCGCCCATAGTCAACAAAGACATGATTTGAATTTGCAAAGCTTGAGTTTGGTAGATGAAAGAAGTGTGGTAGAAGAAAATACTTGAGTATTGTTGGGTGTATGGTTAGAGTGTCGGGTTTTTGTTATCGTCTCCACAGGGATTGTGAGATATCGCCGCCGTTCAACAGTTGTTTTAATTCTTAACTCGTAGTAACAAGGGGGGTTTTGGTTTTAGTAACGGTAGCTTGCATAAAAGTGTAAGAAAATGCGGTAAAAGTTTTGGTTTTTCTATTTGAGAAAGATTGTCAAAGTTAGGGTTCGACGATCACTTTGCATGCATATGTTCGATCAACAAAACTCATAAACTCCTTTAGATGATAAACTATTTCACAAAGTCCTCCCAATGTGTTTATCTCTAACACACATTGTGGGTTTTCCCATTTTGATCCATTGTTGATCTCTCACACAATCTATCAAAATGACAACTTTTTGGTTCAACTTTATGGTGAACAAAATCATTCATTACTATCTCTAGCTAACAAACAAGATTGGATGAAAACCTAGGTAAAGAGTTGGTAAACATCTCTCGATCATAAACCAACACAAAGAGTTCATCATTAAAGAGTTTACAAATGAAGATCATCCCATATACACACAAAGCTTATGATCATCTACATCTAACCTTGACAAAATGAAGGACTTAGCTACTCATTTTCATGGTAGCTTGTACAACAAGTTTCGGTCGAAGGTTGATCAACATCTGAGTCGAAGAATCGAGATTGGATGGGAATCCACCCTCTTTTTGTAGAATATTGTTAAGAGATGAAGAAAATATGAAAAATGGGTTTCTAGGTTACCAAAAATGATCCCAAGAAAATGCAGAAAAATATCTAAGTCTAAAAGTTCTCCTTTCCAAAAAGTAGCCCCTGCTACTTATAGTACTGGTTCCTGAGCTGTCATGCTTGCTAAGCGAGAAGAATGGTTCGCCTAACGAGCCCCAAAATAGGCCACCTAAGGCACCTGCGCCCAGAGAAATATCTAAGTCCAGATTGCATGTTCGCTAGGCGAAGCCCACGCTTCCTCCTTCGCTTCAGCGAGTTTAGATGGTTTTGCTACTGGAATTGCTCGCTGGGAGCTCGCTAGTGGCTCGCCTAGCGAGCAAGTGCTCGCTGTGAGATTGTCCAAGTCTGGGAGTGTTCTCTACTTCCTTCGCCACAGCGAGTTTGCTGACTTTGCTACTGTAAAATTATGGGGATGTTCGCTGGCAGCTCGCTAAGTGCTCGCCTAGCGAGCACTTCGCTACAACACTCGCCTAGCGAGCATGCTGATGAATGCTTCCTTTCTTGGTTCCTTTGCCAACTTTCTTGTGTCTTTGTTTTCTATTCTTTCATGCCTAATTTCTGCATAATAACACACAAATTAAAGGTACCAAGATCATTTAACATTGTATTGCAAATCATCAAAAGCAAGGGCGGTTTCGAACACTTTCTCGACAAAAAGGAGTGAAAGATGCCCACATTAGATAGCTCAAATAAGCACTTTTGTGCATCTAACAACTCTCCCCAACTAGATTCTTGCTTGTCCTCAAGCAAAGTATGCCTCTTGAAGGACAAGACGATTTTCTTTAAGAAAAAGGTTTCTCCGAAATCGGATAAAATGGCTCAAACACAAGAGAATCAACTAGACACAAGTTCCCAATGGTTAGAATAACATAATACACAAGAACTAAAACTTTATAGCAATGTAAAACATGTAAAAATCCACAACAATGTTATCCTGAATGAATCACCCTATCTCTCCTCTTCGAATAAGGATTGAAGAAATTATGCGTTTGCAACCACGGGAATAATCTCACTCTCCAACAAACAATGAAGAAATCAATTCAATTCATACAATGTCTAACAATTATAAATGAAAATGAGGAAGCACGAAGATCACTAAGGACTTTTCCGGTTGTAGCTTGGTTAGGTTTACAAACAAGGGTCATTTCTAAGACCATTGAAAACGAAATTGCCGATGCAAAAGAGACATTCACTGTATACTATTCACACATCTCAACTTCGTTCCCTTTGTTTCTCATTTGAAACCTTCACAACTCTTATTTCACAACTCAATTTTGTTTTTCACTATTTTTCTTCCAAGCAAGCATTCATTTTCATTTTCTCTATTTTTTCTTTTCTTTTCACATCGTATTCACAAAACAAATGTTTCTCTTTTCTAATTTATTTTTATTTTTATTTTTTTCAATGCTTTCTTGGTTTTTCAAGAGTTGTGGCACTTACCGATTCTCATTTTCGTTCTCCCCAACTTATTTCTTACTCACCCTAAGTGAATGCTCTTGACTTTTTACGGCAAAAGAACAATTATCAAAATTTTCTGGGTTTCAAGAAAAATGATTTTTGACATCTCACTTTATTTCAAGCTGAGATTCAACTGTTTAAGCTCAAATGGGTTAACAAATACTCTCTCTGCTCACGGGTAAGTTGTATTTGGAACTGGTTGTGCTCGAAAGAAAACAAGCGCCTTGATCATTTCTAATTGCTTCCACAAATTCACAATAATAAAAGACCAAGCATAAATCAAATGAATCAACAAAGTTTATTAGAATCCAACATTTAAGTGTACAATGGAGGTTTCCTCACAATTTGTGGTTTTAAGTCCTAGATGAAACATTCATTCAATTATGTTGCAAAAAGAACAATATTCAATTACGAAAAGAGTAAAGTTCTTAATGCATTCTAAAATTCTAACCGGAGGTAACCATGTATCTTAGCATTATTCGCTTGTTTATTTTTATCATTGCCATCCAAGCTCGGATGCACCTTCATTGGATACTTCTTTGAGGAGCAACCAATCTAGAAGGTTTGACACTCAACAACCAAAAATTTATTAAAACAAAAGAAATTTAAACCAAACACAATAATTTAAAAACGTAAACACTAATCATTACTTCAAAATTTTAAAAATGTGCGTGGGGGACAAAACACCCCAAAAGTACATAACCAAAACCAAAATACTACAAATCTGAAAATACAATAAAATAAAATATAACATGAAAAATAAAACAAACTTAGCCCTCAAAGGACTCAGAATTCTCATCACTACAGGCCTCAGAACCGGTATCATCCTCATCATCATCGTCGTCATCACCATCCTCAGCACCACTAGAAGTATCAGCACTAGAAGCACCGACACCCGCTCCCTCTCCGAAAATAGGCCTGTCCACAGGCCAGCTAGCGTGCTGCAGAAACTACTCACGCATCATCATCGGATGCTCTCCGGAAGGGTCACACACCT
The DNA here is from genome assembly GCF_024323335.1 of Lathyrus oleraceus. Lineage (NCBI taxonomy): Eukaryota > Viridiplantae > Streptophyta > Magnoliopsida > Fabales > Fabaceae > Lathyrus > Lathyrus oleraceus. Next base: position 438,083,977 of record NC_066579.1, read on the forward strand.
GCAACTGTAACAACTGCATAGAATCGTGAATATCAAGCATGGCGCATTGAGTTGCCGCCATCCAATCCCAATTATAGTTGCAGACAGCCTGCTGGAAAGGATCGGATCCCTGAGCAAAAGTACCAGGACCATCAGAAGTCTCGGTAACATCAGCAGCTGAACTACTCCTGAAGTTCTTCGGTTTGTAATACTTGGCCACATATCTGTCATCGATGGCTGGCGGGATCCTCACTTGACTCCGGGAGGGTAGCTTCACCCTCAAATGTTGGCACAAAGCCATGATGAGACACGGGAAAGCAAGGGGACAGTTAACTCGTGCCCCCGACTTTAGCCCGTTCTCAACCACGGACTTCATCTCTAAAGCAATTATCCTCGCCACATCAATCTGAATATTCGTGAGAATGCAGTGAACCAAGTGTGCCACTGGGATCAGCACGGTTGAGGTGTGAGACTTAGGTTTAATATTTGTCAGAACCAACATTAGGATCAGCTGAGCTATGGGAATCATGTCCTCCCTATGGTATCTCATCGGAACCCCAGATGGGTTCAACTCAACTGATTTCCCTTCAAATAATAGGGCTGCAGAAATAGAATCGGTATCCCGGTGAAGCCTCAAATCCCTATGGTATGTGTCCCTCTCATTTTCCCCTAGATGGACCGGTTCACCCAACACACGGTTAATTGCATCCCGATCGAAAGCAACCGGACGGCCGGACACTCTTGTGACCCAAGTGAATGGCTCGTCGTCGTTAGGCAGTGCGTTCGCGTAGAACTCACGCACTATATCGATGTCATAGTTCTCAAGTGGAGATATCAACCGGTCCCACTTCTTGCTATGAATCAACCCAGCAAATGTACGGTAGTCGCCTTCGGGGTTGATTATAAACCTTTTTTCTAGAAATTTTTTTCTTTTTTCCAAAGCCACATAGCGAGCGGCTTGCTTTGCCCCGACAAATTTGTCGGTGTCGAACTGAATAGGCACAGTACGGGAAGTGCTTCCGACCTTTCTCTTTTTCGAAGCGCTCAATCTGGATGCCATCTGTAAAGTCATAGAAAAGAAACAGCACAACCACAAAACAGATTAGAGAGCAAAACAGAAAAACCAACTACTGTCATGGTCGCTACTGCTTCGCCTAGCGAGGACCTAGCGAAGCTTCGCTACAGGTTCGCCTAGAGAAGTGACAGCGAATGCTCGCCCCAGATTCTCCTAGCGAGATGCTAGCGAATGTTACGGGTTCTAGGTTCTGCATTTGATAACCATCCAAATTCAGAAAACCCTAAGTCTACCGGTACCCATTTCAGAAACTAAGTGATTAAACATTCAAGGCATTGTTCTACACATTCATGCACATCTAAACCCACATGTAAAACCTAATGATACCCACTCTCCCAAATTCACCCTAAATGTGACATACTTAAATTTTTTACAAATTTGAAACATAAAGTACTGGAGAAAGGGAAAACCTGATTTGAGAGATCGATTGAGTTTGAAATGCACGGTTAGGTTGCAATGCAATGTTAGGGTTTGTGTGAGATGGAATTGATAGAGGTGATTTTGTGCAAGTGAGAGTAAGATTGATCCTTATATTCAGACTGAAAACGAAATAACAAGTTTTTGGGCCCAAATGAGTGGCCCTGTGAAACAGAATTAAAGTGCTGTCATGCTACGCTCGCTACTGCCTTCGCCTAGCGAGCAGCTAGCGAGCATGACAGCATTTTGTTTTTTTTCAAAACACGATGTAAAGCACATTTCAGCAAGGTTCTTCAAATTGAACACCAATACCACGTAACAAAAAGCTGTAAATACTTACAATGTTGGGGTGCCTCCCAACAAGCGCTTGTTTAACGTCGGATAAGCTCAAGGTTCGATGCTCACAGAGGATCATCCAAGGAAATTGCGCAGCTTCCGCGATCCACTTTGTTGAGCAACTTCCTCAAGGGCTTTGTTGTCTTCAAGAGGTTCTTGATGAACCTTCGATAAAATCTGATACCACCCTTTTTCGGAACTATTTGCACAATGCTCACCCATTCGCCATCGGAGATAGAATAATTCATCCCGGCCTCTACTAGTTTGGCAACGTCCTTCTTTTTCAGCACTCGCATCAATTGATTCTCCTCTCTTGTGGACAAAGTATTGCTAATGATCACCGAATTAGTACAGTTATCACCAAGGAACACATACTTCAAATGTGGCTCTAGTTTTGGCTCCTCAACTTTCTTTGACATATCCAAGCCTTCGCTTGTCTCTTCATGATAAACAAGTTCTCCAAAAGCCTCTAATTCATGCAACAATGCTTCCATCTTTTTTCCTTTATTTTTGGTCGAAACTTTGTATACTCCGATAAGAGATCTTTCCGAAGGATTAGAAACATGAACCTGGTTTGCGACCTCCACTAGCTTCTCCTTGGTGGCATCGATTCGGAAAGAATCATGCTTCTCATTAGGATGCATTTTGGCTTCAAAAAGATGGAAGGCTACCTCTTCATTTTGGACCCTTACTTTCATCAAACCGTTGTCAACGTCAATCATCATGCGTGCGGTTTTCATGAATGGTCAGCCAAGAATAAGCGGAGCATCATTGTCCTCCTCCATATTAATCACAATGAAATCAACCGGGAAGAAGAATTTGTCAACTTTCACTAACATGTCTTGAGCAACTCCATATGGTGAAGTGGTAGACTTATCAGCTAGTTGTAAAGTCATCTTTGTCGATTTGATCTCAACATTTCCAAATCTTTTAACAATGGATAGGGGAATTAAATTGATGCTAGATCCCAAGTCAATCAAGTCATTGCCCGTGTAGGTGTCTCCAATGGTTACCGGTAAAGCGACTCGTCCCGGATCGGATTCCTTCCTTGGGAGAGTTTTTTGAATGATGGCACTACATCGTGCATCAAGCAAGATCGTCTCTGGTTCCGTGTACCTCCTCTTTTTAGTAAGTATGTCTTTCATGAATTTTGCATACTTAGGCATTTGCTCCAATGCTTCGGCAAACAGAATGTTCACTTTCAGCTGTTTGAATACATCCATGAACCGGGCGTAATGTCGTTCATTCTCCCTCTTAGATGGAGCATGTGGATACGGAAGGTTTTTGATTGGAGTAGCGCTCACTACCTCCTTTCCTCTAGAAGCTCTAGAATTCCTGTCTCTTTTCTTTTTCACTCCCTCCACCTTCACTTCATCACTCTTATTTTTTTCGACTTCCACACTTTCTTTATTTTTTACTTCACCATTTTTTTCATCCTTTTCAACTTCTTCCTCACTCCACTCCCCAACTTCACCATCAATACTATCCTCTATTATTTTCTCCTCATCATTTTTCTCATTCTCTCTTTTTTTACTCTCATCTCTTTTTTTACTCTCACTAACCAACTCCCTTCCACTTCTCGTCGTTATCGCTTTACAATGCTCTTTAGGATTCGTTTGCGTGTTCGTCGAAAAAGATGGTCCAGGTTGTTGTTCCGCTAGTTGTTTAGCAAGTTGACCGACTTGAGTTTTGAGATTTTTGATCGCCGCATCGTTACTCTTTTGATTAGCCATTGGCATTTGCATAAATTGTGTCAATGTCTCTTCTAGCTTTGAAGTGACGACCGACGGTTGTTGAGGTTGGTAAGGATTTTGGGGAGGGTTTTGACGGCTAGAAGTACCACCCCCATAACCTTGGTTATGGTAATAGTTACCCCTTGGTTGGAACCCTTGATTCCCTTGAAAGTGTTGTTGATTTTGAGGATGTGATTGATACGGTTGTTGTGGTTGTTACCTCGGTTGGTAGTCTCGTTGGTTCGCCATGTAATTTACTTCTTCGAACCCGGGAGGTGGACAAAATCTTGTGTCATGCTCCCCTTTGCAAAGCTCACAACAAGATATTTGTTTCGCTTTTGAAGGCTCTCTCAACTCTTTTATTTGTTGAGTTAAGAGTTTGACTTGTTGTGAAATGAGTTTGTTTTGGGAAAGAATAACATCATTTGTCCCAAGCTCTAGCACTCCCGATTTCTTTAAAGTGTTGCCTATACTCTGACTTTGGAGGTCATTTAGAGCCATTCGGTTAATGATATCTGTAACTTCTTCGGCGCTTTTAAACAACAAAGAACCAACCGAGGTAGCATCCAACAAAGTCTTGCAATTTGGTTGAAGACCATTCTTGAAAATGTGGATTTGAGTCAATTCGTCAAAACCATGCCCTTTGCACTTCCGAAGCATGGATTTAAATCTTTGCCATGCCTCATTCAATGATTCGTTGGTTCCTTGCGAAAACACGGAGATAGCCGTCTTGGGTTCCATGAACCGGTTGTGGGAGAAAAATCTTTCAATGAACTTCTCTTCCAACACGTTCCAATCCGTCATGACTGCAGGTGTTTGATCCAAGTACCAATCTTTTGCTTTGCCGAGCAAAGCATGAGGAAATAATCTTTTGAACAACGATAGCTCTTGAGCTTGATCAACTCCGGCCGCCAATGCTATCTCATAAAATTTGGTGAGAAAAGCAAAGGATCTTCATGGTCCATTCCGGTGAATGGACTTCCATATAGCAAGTTAAGAGTTCCCATTTTCATCTCGGCTTGCCTTCCCGTGTGGTTGGCAAACTGAGCAGTATTCCTTGGACTATTGACAAATGGTGTGGAAATGGGCGGTAGTTGTGGTGGTTGATCCATGATAGGTATGAAAGGTGGTGTGTGTGTGTTGTAGAAGAACTTTCTCCTTGTTCTTGTCGTTGTCTAGCTTGTTGCCTCCTTCGTCTCGTTCTGCTATTCAGTCTCCTTGCGGTTCTTTCGATCTCAGGATCAAAAAGAAGTTGGTCCTCCGGAACCTGCCCTCGCATAAAACGGAAGCTGCACACTAAACTAAACAAATTACAAGCACAAGTCAAAAAAATTCAAAAGTTAAAAATCTAGCAACTATGCGATGCTCGCAATATCAATTCACAATCCCCGGCAACGACGCCATTTTGTTGGGTGTAGAGTTAGAGTGTCGGGTTTTTGTTATCGTCTCCACAGGGATTGTGAGATATCGCCGCCGTTCAACAGTTGTTTTAATTCTTAACTCGTAGTAACAAGGGGGGTTTTGGTTTTAGTAACGGTAGCTTGCATAAAAGTGTAAGAAAATGCGGTAAAAGTTTTGGTTTTTCTATTTGAGAAAGATTGTCAAAGTTAGGGTTCGACGATCACTTTGCATGCATATGTTCGATCAACAAAACTCATAAACTCCTTTAGATGATAAACTATTTCACAAAGTCCTCCCAATGTGTTTATCTCTAACACACATTGTGGGCTTTCCCATTTTGATCCATTGTTGATCTCTCACACAATCTATCAAAATGACAACTTTTTGGTTCAACTTTATGGTGAACAAAATCATTTATTACTATCTCTAGCTAACAAACAAGATTGGATGAAAACCTAGGTAAAGAGTTGGTAAACATCTCTCGATCATAAACCAACACAAAGATTTATCAATAAAACAAAGTTTTCACCATATATTCATCATTAAAGAGTTTACAAATGAAGATCATCCCATATACACACAAAGCTTATGATCATCTACATCTAACCTTGACAAAATGAAGGACTTAGCTACTCATTTTCATGGTAGCTTGTACAACAAGTTCCGGTCGAAGGTTGATCAACATACGAGTCGAAGAATCGATATTGGATGGGAATCCGCCTTCTTTTTGTAGAATATTGTTAAGAGATGAAGAAAATATGAAAAATGGGTTTCTAGGTTACCAAAAATGATCCCAAGAAAATGCAGAAAAATATCTAAGTCTAAAAGTTCTCCTTTCCAAAAAGTAGCCCCTGCTACTTATAGTTCTGGTTCCTGAGTTGTCATGCTCGCTAGGCGAGCAGAATGGTTTGCCTAGCGAGCCCCAAAATAGGTCACCCGAGGCACCTGCGCCCAGAGAAATATCTAAGTCCAGATTGCATGTTCGCTAGGCGAAGCCCACGCTTCCTCCTTCGCTCCAGCGAGTTTAGATGGTTTTGCTACTGGAATTACTCGCTGGGAGCTCGCTAGTGGCTCGCCTAGCGAGCAAGTTCTAGCTGTGAGATTGTCCAAGTCTGGGAGTGTTCGCTACTTCCTTCCCCACAGCGAGTTTCTTACTTTGCTACAGGTTCGCCTAGCGAAGTGGCAGTGAATGCTCGCCCCAGATTCGCCTAGCGAGATGCTAGCGAATGTTACGGGTTCTGGGTTCTGCATTTGATAACCATCCAAATTCAGGAAACCCTAAGTCTACCGGTACCCATTTCAGAAACTAAGTGATTAAACATTCAAGGCATTATTCTACACATTCATGCACATCTAAACCCACATGCAAAACCTAATGATACCCACTCTCCCAAATTCACCCTAAATGTGACATACTTCAGAATTTTACAAATTGGAAACATAAAGTACTGGAGAAAGGGAAAACCTGATTTGAGAGATCGATTGAGTTTGAAATGCACGGTTAGGTTGCAATGCAATGTTAGGGTTTGTGTGAGATGGAATTGATAGAGGTGATTTTGTGCAAATGAGAGTAAGTTTGATCCTTATATTCAGACTGAAAACGAAATAACAAGTTTTTGGGCCCAAATGAGTGGCCCTGTGAAACAGAATTAAAGTGTTGTCATGCTACGCTCGCTACTGCCTTCGCCTAGCGAGCAGCTAGCGAATCAGCTCGCTAATGCCTTCTCTTAGCGAGCAGCTAGCGAGCATGTCAGCATTTGGTTTTTTCAAAACAGCATGTAAAGCACATTTCAGCAAGGTTCTTCAAATTGAACACCAATACCACGTAACAAAAAGCTGTAAATACTTACAATGTTGGTGTGCCTCCCAACAAGCGCTTGTTTAACGTTGGATAAGCTCGACGGTTCGATGCTCACAGAGGAGCATCCAAGGAAATTGCACAGCTTCCGCGATCCACTTTGTTGAGCAACTTCCTCAAGGGCTTTGTTGTCTTCAAGAGGTTCTTGATGAACCTTCGATAAAATCTGATACCACCCTTTTTCGGAACTATTTGCACAATGCTCACCCATTCACCATCGGAGATAGAACAATTCATCCCCGGCCTCTACTAGTTTGACAACGTCCTTCTTTTTCAGCACTCACATCAATTGATTCTCCTCTCTTGTGGACAAAGTATTGCTAATGATCACCGGTTTAGTACAGTTATCACCAAGGAACACATACTTCAAATGTGGCTCTAGTTTTGGCTCCTCCACTTTCTTTGTCATATCCAAGCCTTCGCTTGTCTCTTCATGATAAACAAGTTCTCCACAAGCCTCTAATTCATGCAAAAATGCTTCCATCTCTTTTCCTTTATTTTTGGTCGAAACTTTGTATACTCCGATAAGAGATCTTTCGGAAGGATTAGAAACATGAACCTGGTTTGCGACCTCCACTAGCTTCTCCTTGGTGGCAACGATTCGGAAAGAATCATGCTTCTCATTAGGATGCTTTTTGGCTTCAAAAAGATGGAAGGCTACCTCTTCATTTTGGACCCTTACTTTCATCAAACCGTTGTCAACGTCAATCATCATGCGTGCGGTTTTCATGAATGGTCGGCCAAGAATAAGCGAAGCATCGTCGTCCTCCTCCATATCAATCACAATGAAATCAACCGGGAAGAAGAATTTGTCAACTTTCACTAACATGTCTTGAGCAACTCCATATGGTGAAGTGGTAGACTTATCAGCTAGTTGTAAAGTCATCTTTGTCGATTTGATCTCAACATTTCCCAATCTTTTAACAATGGATAGGGGAATTAAATTGATGCTAGGTCCCAAGTCAATCAAGCCATTACCCGTGTAGGTGTCTCCAATGGTTACCGGTAAAGTGACTCGTCTCGGATCGGATTCCTTCCTTGGGAGAGTTTTTTGAATGATGGCACTACATCGTGCATCAAGCAAGATTGTCTCTGGTTCCGTGTACCTCCGCTTTTTAGTAAGTATATCTTTCATGAATTTTGCATACTTAGGCATTTGCTCCAATGCTTCGGCAAACAGAATGTTCACTTTCAGTTGTTTGAATATATCCATGAACGGGGCGTAATGTCGTTCATTCTCCCTCTTAGATGGAGCATGTGGATACGGAAGGTTTTTGATTGGAGTAGCGCTCACTACCTCCTTTCCTCTAGAAGCTCTAGAATTCCTGTCTCTTTTCTTTTTCACTCCCTCCACCTTCACTTCATCACTCTTATTTTTTTCGACTTTCACACTTTCTTTATTTTCTACTTCACCATTTTTTTCATCCTTTTCAACTTCTTCCTCACTCCACTCCCCAACTTCACCATCAATACTATCCTCTATTATTTTCTCCTCATCATTTTTCTCATTCTCTCTTTTTTCACTCTCATCTCTTTTTTTACTCTCACTAACCAACTCCCTTCCACTTCTCGTCGTTATCGCTTTACAATGCTCTTTAGGATTTGTTTGCGTGTTCGCCGAAAAAGATGGTCCGGGTTGTTGTTCCGCTAGTTGTTTAGCAAGTTGACCGACTTGAGTTTCGAGATTTTTGATCGCCGCATCGTTACTCTTTTGATTAGCCATTGACATTTGCATAAATTGTGTCAATGTCTCTTCTAGCTTTGAAGTCACGACCGGCGGTTGTTGAGGTTGGCAAGCATTTTGGGGAGGGTTTTGACGGCTAGAAGTACCACCCCCATAACCTTGGTTATGGTAATAGTTACCCCTTGGTTGGAACCTTTGATTCCCTTGAAAGTGTTGTTGTTGATTTTGAGGATGTGGTTGATACGGTTGTTGTGGTTGTTGCCTCGGTTGGTAGTCTCGTTGGTTCGCCATGTAATTCACTTCTTCGAACCCGGGAGGTGGACAAAATCCTGTGTCATGCTCACCTTTGCAAACCTCACAACAAGCTATTTGTTTAGCTTTTGAAGGCTCTCTCAACTCTTTTATTTGTTGAGTTAAGAGTTTGACTTATTGTGAAATGAGTTTGTTTTGGGCAAGAATAGCATCGTTTATCCCAAGCTCTAGCACTCCCGGTTTCTTTAAAGTGTTGCCTCTACTCTGACTTTGGAGGTCATTTAGAGCCATTCGGTTAATGATATCTGTAGCTTCTTCGGTGCTTTTAGACAACAAAGAACCACCCGAGGTAACATCCAACAAAGTCTTGCAATTTGGTTGAAGACCATTCTTGAAAATGTGGATTTGAGTCAATTCGTCAAAACCATGCCCTTTGCACTTCCGAAGCATGGATTTATATCTTTCCCATGCCTCATTCAATGATTCGTTGGTTCCTTGCGAAAACACGGAGATAGCCGTCTTGGATTCCATGAACCGGTTGTGGGAGAAAAATCTTTCAATGAACTTCTCTTCCAACACGTTCCAATCCGTCATGACTGCAGGTGTTTGATCCAAGTACCAATCTTTTGCTTTGCCGAGCAAAGCATGAGAAAATAATCTTTTGAACAACGGTAGCTCTTGAGCTTGATCAACTCCGGCCGCCAATGCTATCTCATAAAATTTGGTGATAAAAGCAAAGGGATCTTCATGGTCTATTCCGGTGAATGGACTTCCATATAGCAAGTTAAGAGTTCCCGTTTTCATCTCGGCTTGCCTTCCCGTGTGGTTGGCAAACTGAGCAGTATTCCTTGGACTGTTGACACATGGTCTGGAAATGGGCGGTGGTTGATCCATGATAGGTATGAAAGGTGGTGTGTGTGTTGTAGAAGAACTTTCTCCTTGTTCTTGTCGTTGTCTCGCTTGTTGCCTCCTTCGTCTCGTTCTGCTATTCAGTCTCCTTGCGGTTCTTTCGATCTCAGAATCAAAAAGAAGTTAGTCCTCAGGAACCTGCCCTCGCATAAAACGAAAGTTGCACACTAAACTAAACAAATTACAAGCACAAGTCAAAAAAAATCAAAAGTTAAAAATCTAGCAACTATTGCGATGCTCGCCATATCAATTCACAATCCCCGGCAACGGCGCCATTTTGTTGGGTGTAGGGTTAGAGTGTCGGGTTTTTGTTATCGTATCCACAGGGATTGTGAGATATCGCCTCCGTTCAAAAGTTGTTTTAATTCTTAACTCGTAGTAACAAGGGGGGTTTTGGTTTTAGTAACGGTAGCTTGCATAAAAGTGTAAGAAAATGCGGTAAAAGTTTTGATTTTTCTATTTGAGAAAGATTGTCAAAGTTAGGGTTCGACGATCACTTTACATGCATATGTTCGATCAACAAAACTCATAAACTCCTTTAGATGATAAACTATTTCACAAAGTCCTCCCAATGTGTTTATCTCTAACACACATTGTGGGTTTTCCCATTTTGATACATTGTTGATCTCTCACACAATCTATCAAAATAACAACTTTTGGTTCAACTTTATGGTGAACAAAATCATTCATTACTATCTCTAGCTAACAAACAAGATTGGATGAAAACCTAGGTAAAGAGTTGGTAAACATCTCTCGATCATAAACCAACACAAAGAGTTATCAATAAAACAAAGTTTTCACCATATATTCATCATTAAAGAGTTTACAAATGAAGATCATCTCATATACACACAAAGCTTATGATCATCTACATCTAACCTTGACAAAATGAAGGACTTAGCTACTCATTTTCATGGTAGCTTGTACAATAAGTTTCGGTCAAAGGTTGATCAACATCTGAGTCGAAGAATCGAGATTGGATGGGAATCCATCTTCTTTTTGTAGAATATTGTTAAGAGATGAAGAAAATATGAAAAATGGGTTTCTAGGTTACCAAAAATGATCCCAAGAAAATGCAAAAAAATATCTAAGTCTAAAAGTTCTCCTTTCCAAAAAGTAGCCCCTGCTATTTATAGTACTGGTTCCTGAGCTGTCATGCTCGCTAGGCGAGCAGAATGGTTCGCCTAGCGAGCCCCAAAATAGGCCACCTGAGGCACCTGCGCCCAGAGAAATATCTAAGTCCAGATTGCATGTTCGCTAGGCGAAGAAACCTTCGCTAGGCGAAGCCCACGCTTCCTCCGTCGCTCCAGCGAGTTTAGATGGTTTTGCTACTGGAATTGCTCGCTGGGAGCTCACTAGTGGCTCGCCTAGCGAGCAAGTGCTAGCTGTGAGATTGTCCAAGTCTGGGAGTGTTCGCTACTTCCTTCGCCACAGCGAGTTTGCTGACTTTGCTACTGTAAAATTATGGGGATGTTCGCTGGCAGCTCGCTAAGTGCTCGCCTAGCGAGCACTTCGCTACAACACTCGCCTAACGAGCATGTTGATGAATGCTTCCTTTCTTGGTTCCTTTGCCAAGTTTCTTGTGTCTTTGTTTTCTATTCTTTCATGCATAATTTCTGCACAATAACACACAAATTAAAGGTACCAAGATCATTTAACATTGTATTGCAAATCATCAAAAGCGAGGGCGGTTTCGAACACTTTCTCGACAAAAGGAGTGAAAGATGCCCACATTTGATAGCTCAAATAAGCACTTTTGGGCATCTAACAAGTATTGATGAAGATGATTTGATATTGTTGATATGAGAGACTATTTATAGATGAATGAGTGAGTAGGTTTGGAACCTAAAAAGAGTGTGATTGGTTGCATGGAAAGGCAAGAGGAGACAAGAAAATGACAAAATTCAGCATGGAAGAGAAAGCTAGCATGTGAGGAATATTCTTGGCGCATGTGAAGAAAGCACATGCAAGGGAAGAGGAGCCCTTGAGTTTGGCGCCTACATGTGATTTCTCACATGCAAGGAAGAGGCGCCCTTCCTCCTGGCGCCTTAGTGTAGGGCAATTGGAAGGGGCGCCCTTCATAGTGGCGCCTAAGTGTTGTTTTGTGAAGAGGCGCCCAACCCTTTGGCGCCTCAGTTACTTTATGGCATCTAGGGAATGGGCGCCTAGGTTGGAATCTTAGGGCACAGAGCTCAGAGATTCTTTGATTCCCTGGCGCTTGGGTATTCTTTTTAATCTTTTCTCTGCATGCATGGTTAAGTCTGAACAAACAATTACCAAGTTATCAATGCAACGACCAACTTACCAATGACCAACCTATTTATGTTGTGCATTTGAACAACTTAGCAATGCATTCAGTTTCAATTCCATTCAAACTATCTACATATTTAATATTTCAACACAATGTCTTCCACACAACATTATATGATCAATGCATATGTCGAAGGTGAAATATTTGATCATCAGTTGTTTGGTTTTTGTTTTCGAAACACAGAGGTGACTCGGTTTATAATAAATCAACGATCAAATTTTTCACATCTGAAACAAAGAATAGAAAAGAAATTGTAGTGCAATAATGTGGGTCAAATCATCTAAAAAAATCCGGTTTGGTTTGCAGAAAACCAGATAAAATTTTATCAAAAGAAGATTCGAGATGACGATGATGTTCAACATATGTTTGGTAGTCACGAACAATCCGGTTACAACAATATAGAGTTGTATATATTACCACATCAACAACAGGAGTCTCAGTACATTGATCAGTCACAAGTGTTTTGTGAGACTGATGACGAACAAGCTGAGGTGAATGTTCCAGACGATGAAGAAGAAGAACCTGAGATCATGGTTGATTCGATGGTGAACGTTGAAGAGGAAGAGGAGCCAATACCAGCAAGTCATCTATATTGCCCACCCCAACACATGACAAGGTTAAATTTGGAGATGAACCTTCGGCAAATGTATGGTACAATCCTTACGTGCAAATGCAAGGATCTCTGAAACAAGGAGACACATTTCGTACAAAAGAGGAATGTGTAAAAGCCATTAAGAAATTCCACATTCAACTATTAGCAGATTTCAGAGTAGACAGAACTGACGCATCGAGGTATAAAGTTTATTGTCCGAATGAGCACTGCCTTTTTAGGTTGTCAGCTTCGTACCGAAAGAGTAGCGAGTCTTGGGAGATTGGATCAATGGGTCCAGATCACACATGCATGCTGACAAACCCAATGCAGGATCATCGTAAATTAAGCTCTCAGCTAATATGCGAAGAAATATTGTCTGTCATTGGAGACAATCCGTCGTTAAAGGTGAGTACAATAATCTCGCATATTAGGGCAGAGTACGAGTACACTCCATCATATAGGAAGGCATGGATAGCTAGAACAAAAGTTGTTGAAAAAGTGTTTCACAATTGGGAGGAATCTTACAAACAACTTCCAAAATATCTGTTTGCTCGAAAACACTATGCTCTCGAGACAATTTTCAAGATGGAAACATTACCCGCATATACACCAGATGGTACGTGTGATGTTAGAAATAGAATATTTCACCATCTATTTTGGGCGTATCAACCGTGTATCATAGGTTTTTCTTTCTGTAAACCAATTATACAAATTGATGGTACATGGTTGTATGGAAAATACAAAGCAACGTTACTGATGGCAGTGGCACAAGATGGGAACAACAATATTTTTCCGATCGCCTTTGCCCTAGTTGAAGGGGAGACTGCTGAGGGATGAAGTTTTTTCCTAAGAAATCTCCGATTGCACGTTGCACCTCAGCCTAACTTGTGTTTGATCTCTGATAGATACCCCTCAATCATCAGTGCATATAATAACATTGACAATGGCTGGCAAAATCCTCCTTCGACGCATGTGTTTTGTATTAGACATATTGCTCAGAATTTCATGTGGGAAATCAAAGATAAGACGTTGCGTAAGAAGGTTGTCAATGCAGGTTACGCATTATCAGAACCTTCTTTCAAATACTACCGCGAGGAAATAAGATTGTCGAATGAAGATGCGGTTCGGTGGATCAATAGTATTCCGTTGGAGAAGTGGACTAGGGCATACGACAATGGTCAGCGTTGGGGCCACATGACAACAAATCTTGTGGAATCAATGAACTCTGTCTTCAAAGGCATCCGTAACCTACCAATAACCGCTTTGGTGCAAGCTACATATTTCAGGCTAGGGGCGTTGTTTGAAACCAGACGCTCAAAATGGAGTTCAGTGTTGCAATCTGGACAATTGTTTAGTGATGCTTCAATGAAATTCATCAGACATGAAGCCGCCAGAGCAAACACACACGTGGTTACGGTATTTGACCAAAATAAAGGTTGGTTTAGTGTTGTCGAGTCCATGGATAACAATGAGGGCATGCCGATGGGACAATACAGAGTCGAACTAGATAGAGGTTGGTGCAACTGCGGAAGGTTCCAAGCCTTTCGTACCCCCTGCTCCCATGTCATTGCGGCGTGCTCAAAGGTCCGAAGGGATCCATCCTACTTGCTATCTGAAGTTTACAAAGTCGTCAGCCTTTCAAATGTTTATAAAATTAGTTTTTCGGTAGTGGCAAAAGAGGATTATTGGCCAGAATATCAAGGGGACATCGTCTGGGACAACGAAGTTATGCGAAGGAAGAAAAAGGGTCACCTTAACAGCACCCGGATTCGAACTGAAATGGACACAACGAACAAAATGGTTAGACTATGTAGTTCATGCCGTCAACCAGGTCACAATCGTAATAACTGTCCTAGTGTTGGAACGAGCACAACCAGATAAATTCAGATGTACCTCTGTTTCTATGTATGGAAAACTAAATTTATTTCAAAGTACCTCTATTGCAATATATGGAAAATTAAATTTACTTCATAGTAGACGTCTGTGACGAAAAGACAGTTGTTCATAAAAAATAACACAAACAATTAAAACAACTAGAATACAAAAACTATGCGATTACAACCATCAAAACAATTTTGAACATGTAATGCATCATCTTACGAGCGTCTTGGTCGGTCTTAATATCCACCCATTCGCGCACTTCTCCGTGTTGGTTGAACGTGGACACAAGCCATTGTATTCTTCTATTCCGTTCACCCTCTCCAATTTCTCCCTCTAACCAACTGTACAACGTACGATTAAGACGTTCAAACGTATATGTGTTCCAAAGTCGAACCTGTATCGGAGCCGCAACGGCAGAAAATATTACATTAGAATTTCGGTTCTGAATGTATGTAGACATTGTTGAAACAAAGAAAATTGAAATTGATGTTTGAACTAGACTAGGAGATGAATTTGAGTGAAAATAAATGTATGCAAGACGTGGTATTTATAGAGACAAAACATCTTTTTGTCAAAACACGTGGGCGCCAGTTGAATTGGCGCCCACATGACCATTACAAGCAGGCGCCACATGAATTGACGCCCACCTTAAGAAACACACTCAGGCGCCAGAGGCATTGGCGCCTCCTCATGAGGCTCAATGCATGTGCGCCAATGCTACTGGCGACTCCTCTTATTAGTATGGGGGTGCGCCAATTCATCTGGCGCATCCTCTACCAAACTTGGTTATTTTAGTTTTTTTTTGAAAAATTAGTTATTTTCGAATTTTATTTGAAAATTTTGATTATTTTAGAAATAAATTCTAATTTATAACAAAATATATATATATATATATATATATATATATATATATATATATATATATATATATATATATATATATATATATATATATATATATATATTGATTGATTATTATAGGTTAAGATTCCTTTGACGTCTGGTGTCAGATTTATCGGATTTAACTTTGACACCAAAACTCAGCCCTTTACAATTTTTAATTGAAATGCTTATGTAGATTCAATTATATGTGAATTTAATCCACTTAATGAATATAATATATTTTTGTTTTAGTATTAAATACAACGTTTTTGATAATATAATATTTTTCAAAACACTCAAATCATTTTTATTTTTGATATTAAAAATTTCAATATAAATTAGAATCTCACTAATTTGATAATTATAAGTTTGTGTTTTTTAAATTATTCTATTTAATATTATGAATCTAAATGATTGATAATTTATCATCTAATTTATATTTTTAAATACTATATTTTTTACGAAAGATAATTTTAAACAATTTTGTATCAAATATTTTATGAAATATCCATTAGTGAATTATTCTATAATATATTTTGTATAGCTTTCAAATGATTTTCGATTGACATGTTAAATAATTTTTTTTTATATTAAATTTTATATACATGATATATATATATATATATATATATATATATATATATATATATATATATATATATATATATATATATATATATATATATATATATATATATATATATATATATATATATATATATATATATATATATATATATATGATAATAGCTTTCATTCCAACAATGAATTTTGTTATTAGAATATGTGGTAAAGAGTTATCGAAGATGTCATTTTATTAAGTTTGAAATCTGTGTCATTTGATCCAGAGTATAATAATCATAATATTAAAAAATAAATTATTATTGTTATAAAAATAAGTAGAAAATTCCATCTTTAGAGGCAACTTCCAGTGACCGAGGCGATTTCCGATGAGCCTTTGTTGCGCTAAATTTTAGGGTTTTCAATCGTTGAATAACTCACTGATATGGTTTAAACTCTTAATCTTCAGATTATAGACCAAATCTCTCTCTCTCTCTCTCTCTCTCTCTCTCTCTCTCTCTCTCTCTCTCTCTCTCTCTCTCTCTCTCTCTCTCTCTCTCTCCTCTCTCTCTCTCTCTCTCTCTCTCTCTCTCTCTCTCTCTCTCTCTCTCTCTCTCTCTCTCTCTCTCTCTCTCTCTCTCTCTCTCTCTCTCTCTCTCTCTCTCTCTCTCTCTCTCTCTCTATATATATATATATATATATATATATATATATATATATATATATATTTATTTGAAAACGGATGTTCATTGTAAAAAATGAGATATATAAATATTTTTTATCTGATTTAATTAACACTTAAGATTTATTTAATATTAAGAGCATATTAATTAATTTTTCATACTATGCTCAATATTTTTAAATTCCATAAAAGTAGAATTTTCTAAAAATATTTTCAATTTTCTATTATTGTTTGAATATTATCAAAATAAGAGAATCTTCTTGGAAATACTATGCCTAATATTTAAATATATATACAAAATGTTTCTGTTCTAACTAATATCCGGACTCCTAAATTATTTATTTAATTTAATATATAATGTATTTTGATTAAAAACTTATTTTATTTATTTAATATTTTAGAATTAATATAGTTTTATTTCTTATTTAATTTTGAATAGTACTATGAACCTAGTATTTAATTTATACTTTACATATAATTTTATTAATTATATAATTATAAATATAATAAATTATTTATTTATCAACTATATATTTATTTAAGTAAAAATATTGAAGGATATAAAATGCTTACCTATATTTTAATTTGGTTGGTTAAATTATTTGCAAGTTTAATTTTGTGTGTGCATGTTTTACTACTATGAACATTTTAAATAAAACACATTGTTTACTTGTTACTGTTATATTTATTTGATGAAAATATTAAAGAAAGTGAAACTATTGCTTATATTTTAATTTATTCGATGTTTTGTGAATCCAGATAGTGATTTGTTGAGTTATGAGAACTCAAATGACATGTTGCCATATATTGTGAATATTCCTTAGATATTTAAGTCCAAGTTACATGGTGTGAGTGATGCACAAGTAAAGAAAGATTTAGGAATCAATTAGAAACCTTGTAGAGTCGAGTGGACCCATAGGATATGAGAACTCATTGAGATTATTATCTCATCCCAATATTATTTCTTTTTTTTCCCAGGTTATATGCAAGAAGATTGATCAGTTGATGTTTCAAAGGATTCTGACTGTTGTGATCTTCCGTTGTGGATTATGTGCAATCGAAGATATTGTACACTACTCTTAGTTTTTATTTAGCCGATATTGTATAACATGTGCCATAGATGTATTTTTTTTTTTGGACATGTGTATATAATGATGTCGTTAGGCACTTTTATTTTATCATTACCAATTAATACTACATATAATGTATTTTCTAAATGTATATTATACGGGATGTTACAATTGGTACCAAAGCAGGTTGAGTCTCGACCTAGCCTTGAAACATAGTAAGTAAATAAATTCCTGCCTCATATGTGTGTTTAGACAACATGATTCTTAATATCATAATATGTAGTATTGAGCCTGATCAACCTAATTTTGTGTGCGTGGTAAGTAGGATCATAGTTTTGCGACCACGAGGACTCCGAAGGTTGAGTAAAGCTTATGCTTAAAGGATATGTTCAAGCCAAGAGTAGAAAGTAAGGAGAACCAGTGAACTCTATTAATCTCGAAGCGAGAGTTGCGTCCCAAGTAAAGTGGAAGTGTAAAGTGGCGTATGGTTCGAACAGTCCTGTACTATTAGAGAAGTTAGCAGGTTAGGAATTCTATCAGATGATTTTCTCGGAGTTTTGAGAAAGGTGTGAGACATTAGTAGATTAATATTGGTCTATTGGTATGGAAAAAGTATTAAGGGAAATTCCTTGCAGTGAGGGAGGAAGGATGGTTGTGTCATGCGTATGTCAAAAGGCTCAGAGGCGAAGTGGTGTACCGGTGTCTTAGCTCGTAAGATCCTTAGAGAATCTTGGAAGAATGGGAGTACTTCAGATAGTATATTAAGAATGATACTTTCCAAATGATTGAAGGCTCGAGGACATGACTACCTATTCCAAGTGAAATATTTATGGACCAGACGAAAGGTAGGGGATAAACTAAGTGTACCTAGTCTTAGAAGGAAGATCGGGTTCAGGATAGTTCGTCAAAGATACAATGTTAGTAGTATATCATTATGGAAGTGTTGAGTTACTTAAGGATCAGTTGAAAGAGGTTCATGTTGGGAGGAAGAGAAAGTATTTTAGATTCAAGTAAATTCTAGTAGAATGGTCCTATAATTAGAGTTAAGAGGATTACCATATAATTGGGATGTCATTGATGCTAAGAAACGAGAATGCAACTGATGATTGTTCATATACAAAGATGTCTCGGTTATAAGGTGAAGTGGGGAAAGTTATACCTTGGTATTAAAAAGCACGTGATAGTAGAATCCTGGTCACATGTATGTGTAATTGATTACCTTATTTTAGGATGGTTGTGGAACATCCCCCTCTTCATTTTGAGCAACGAGTTTTGCGTCCTGAGAAGTTTGAGTCCATGGCAAGCAACTGAGAGCGAGTCAAGCTTGGACACAAAACTAAGTATGAATCATGGAACCGACTATACCTTGTGGTCTTGTAAGTAGTTGATAATAGTTATCAGGTATGAGTCGTTCAGGTAAGTATCCTTCGTCTGATGAAGAGTGTAATGGACGTTAGGTTTGGAGGAGAATCCAAGTGAATAAGTGTGTGGGAATGCCAACGTTCTTCAAGAGTGGGTCTTATTTGGTTGTCAAGAGTGTGAGAATTTTACGTATATGTGAACGGTCAGAATATTCTAAATCAATCTTTTGTTGAATAAGAAAAGTTTATTATCTTGATTCTCACCAAGGAATCAAGTGAGGGAGTGAGGTTGTATGCTTAACGTGGTTTATTCAGGATACCTATTCGATGATATGTTGACTGTGGTGTTGTTATGGGATTGATATTAAGTTATAAATTATGATGTTGACATTATACCCATGTCGTTAAATCGTATGGTGGGAAACTTGTGGTTGCTAATCCATGAAGTTGAGGTTGTGTTTATATTGGTTGTTCTTATTGTCTCGATATGTTAGTAACATGAGTTTGTGTTGTAGTAGTTATTATTGATTATATCCTTATCTATTCTCGTACTCCATAAGAACTTGAGGAATATTTAAGGATTTGTCCTACTAGTACTGTGAGAGAGGAAACTTCCTTTAAAGTTTAATAAGTTTGAGCCTTCATGACAAGAACGGAGTTTCTTAGTCATGTGATATAGTGGAGAGGAATGAATGGAAGTCCGTCTGAAGTTGAAGAAATTTGAGTACCGTGCATGTGTTGGTTTTCCAGATCCCAACAAAATTTTGTGAAACGTATTGTGATGCCTCTAAGAAAGGACTAGGTACAGTCCTAATGCAAAAGGGGTCGTGTGTAATGTATGTTTCTCGACAACTGAAAAATTTATTAAGAGATCTATCTGGCACGTAACTTTGAGTTAACAGTAGTTGTCTACCTTGGAGGATTGGATAAGTTGAATTAAGTATCATCTGATTAAGGAAGCTAGATTGGTGAACGCATTAAGTAGATCATAAATGTAAAAGGTTGGATCAGAGTGTTGGAGTATGAATTGTTAGAAGGTTTTCGTAATCCCAACTTTCTATTGCATAGACTCCAACTAATGTATTGATGGGAAAATTTGAATATCACTTCTGTTTCGAGAGAAGGGGTTTTTCAGAATCAATTTTAGATAAGGAGGAATTAGACGAGACTTACTGAGTAGTGATCTCGAGGAGATTGGTTCAGTGCCTTATTAATGTGTCAGTAAGGTATAAGTGGTATCAGATGTACATAATGCTGCTATACTCTTTCGGGAGGATCGTAAGTTATTCTTCCATGAGAGAGTGAGTGGGAATGAGATTTCACTAAATTTAAGCGTGTAACTTGGATTGTATATTTGTAAGAACATTATCTAGGGTTTCCATGAGTTGGAGTATGACGATCGAAAGGGATAATTATGGTTAGGGAGTGCGATGTCACCCCAAGATGTGTAACTGAATTGTGTGGCTCTTGCGTATCAATCTTCAAAAGGTGTTGGTCCTATTCTCAACCTTGAATGTCAGACTTATTCTACCGGTGGATGTCGGTAAGGTTCTAGTACTGTTTTGGTTGGTGGGAACTCTAGAGGATATGTGTGGTTTTCTATGAAGATTGTTAGCTAACAAGTAGTGCCTAGGAACCTCGGATGTTCCACGTTGTTTGAATCAGAGTAGCATAGTGGAAGGTGATGTATGGAAAACTGATTAAAGTTTCATGGAAGATTAAGGAGATGATCACTCTTAAGATTGAAATTAAGGTACTTCCACACCAAGTGTGTGATAACTTATTGGAATAATGTGGAGGAAGTTAGGCATCTGGTGTTCACGCTTACTACGTAGTATTGGGTCAAGTGAAGTTGATAAGAATATCAGTAGACGGATTATAAAGCTTGTCGCACTTGTTGAAGAACTTATAAGAGAAGAGTCATTAGTATTGCTTGTAGATAAGGGATCTGTGGTTAACATAATGAAGATTCGAGAATGCTGGATATCCAATCAGAACAAGGTGTAATGATTATGACAATTGGTTAACTCAGTGTAAAAAAGAGTAAGTCATGGACTCCGGGTAAATCTGTGACCAGACAAATCAGAATTACGTATTCGAAGAGGTAGCTTGTAACAAGGTTAGAAGTTAATCAAATATTGGAATAAGAGTATGATTAAGATCATGAAGTTTCGAGAGTTCATGAAAGAAGAAAATTAGCCGGTGAAGATAAGTTGGAAGATTGAGCATGTTAGAGAATTTAACTGAAGCAAAGTCAAGTGTTAACTGTTAGATGCCCAAAAGTGCTTATTTGAGCTATCATATGTGGGCATCTTTCACTCTTTTTCCTTGCTCTAATTGTCAAAATCACATTTGTTTTACATGGAATGCGTTACATTGATAAACAAGCTTGGTGCCTTTGATGTGTGTGTTATTGTGCAGGAAAGGCATGAATTAATTGATAATAAAGACACAAAAGAATTGGCAAAGGAACCAAAGAATAGGAGCATTTCATCTGCCTGATCGCTAGGCGAGGCTGCGGCGAAGAATGGGTTCGCTAGGCGAGCTCCTGGCGAACAGCTCCAGTAAATTAGCAAATTAATTCGCTAGGCGAGCTCAGGGCGAAGTTTGCAGCGAATTCATTCTGTTTTGGTGAAAAGTGCAGCCAACACTCACTCGCTAGGCGAGGCTCTAGCGAGTCCCCAGCGAGCATTCCAGTAGCAAAACCTCTCAACCTCGCTGGGGCGAAGGTTGAAGCGTGCCCTTCGCTAGGCGAAGGTATGTTCGCCTAACGAACATGACAGTTCTGCACTTGTCTATAAGTAGCAGGTGCCACTTTTGGGCACCATACCTCATTTTTACCACTTTTTCCATTTTCTGTACTTTCTTCTAGATATTTTACAGCATTGTTTTGGGAGCTCTTATGCCCTAGTTTTTCATTTCTCTTCATCTAGCAACCATCTTCCACAAAAAGAAGGTGGATTCCCATCCAACTTCGATTATCCGACTTGGATGTTGATCAACCTCTTTCCTTACTTGCCGACCAAGCTACCATGAAAATGAGTAGCTAAGTCATCCATTTGTCAAGGTTAGATGTAGGTGATTTCTAGCTTTGTGTGTAAATGTAAGGATCTTCATATGTAAACTCTTTAACGGTGAATATATGATGAAAACTTTGTTTCTATTTAAAACTCTTTGTGTTGGTATTTGATCGAGAGATGCTTACCGATTCTTGACCTAGGTTTTCATCCAAACTTGTTTGTTAGCTAGAGATAGTAACGAATGATTTTGTTCACCATAAGGTTGAACCAAAAAGTTGTCATTTTGATAGATTGTGTTCGAGAGAAACAATGGATCAAAATAGCAAAACTCACAATGGGTGTTCGAGAGAAACGCATTGAGAGGACCTTGTGAAATTATTTATCATCTAAAGGAGTTTATAAGATTGTTGACCGAGCAAATACATGCAAAGTGATCATTGAAACCTAACTTTGACAATATTTCTCATATTAATCAAAACATAACTTTTACCGCAATTAATTACTTTGTATGCAAGATAACTTGATTAAAACCAAAACCCTATTGTTACATTAAGTTAAGATTAATTCAACCATCGAACGGCAGTGATATCTTACAATCTCTGTGGATACGATAACAAAAACCCAACACGAAATATACATTTCAACAAAATGGCGCCGTTGCCGGGGATTGTAAATTGATATTGCGAGCATCGCAATGGTTGTTTAAGTTTTAGCTTGTGAATTTTTGACTTGTGCTTGTAATTTGTTTGGTTTAGTGTGCAGCTTACGTTTTATGCGAGGGCAAATCCCTGTGGACGAACTTCTTTTTGATCCTGAGATCGAGAGAACCGCAAGGAGGCTCAATAGCAAAACGAGACGTAGGAGGCAACAGGCTAGACAACGCCAAGAGCAAGGGGAAAGTTCTTCGACCACAAATCCACACCCGTTCATACCAAACATGGAGCCATAACCACCACCACCGATTTCTACTCCATGTATCAATAGTCCAAGGAACACCGCTCAGTTTGCCAACCACACAGGAAGGCAAGCTGAGATGAAGACGGGAACTCTGAATTTATTATATGGGAGTCCATTCACCGGAATGGACCATGAAGACCCATTTGCTTTTCTCACAAAATTTTATGAGATAACATTGGCTGCCGGAGTGGATCAGGCTCAGGAGCTTCCGTTGTTCAGACGTTTATTTCCCCACGCTTTGCTCGGTAAAGCAAAGGATTGGTATCTCGATCAAACACCTGCCGTAATGACAGACTGGAACGTGTTAGAAGAAAAATTCATTGAAAGATTTTTCTCCCATAACCGATTCATGGAATCAAAGACGGCCATCTCGGTGTTTTCTCAAGGAACCAGTGAATCTTTGAATGAAGCGTGGGAGAGATTCAAGTCCATGCTTAGGAAATGTAAAGGGCATGGATTTGATGAATTAACTCAAATCCATATCTTCAGAAATGGACTTCAACCAAACTGCAAGACGTTGTTGGATGCCACCTCGGGTGGCTCGTTGATGTCAAAGAGTGCCGAAGAAGCCACAAACATTATCAATCGTATGGCTTTGAATGATCTTCAAAGTCAAAGTCGTGGAAATTCTTTGAAGAAGGCGGGAGTGCTTGAGTTAGGGACGAATGATGCCATACTTGCCCAAAACAAGCTCATCTCACAACAAGTGGAACTCTTAACGCAACAAATCAAAGAGTTAAGAGAACCGTCAAAAGCTAAACAAATAGCTTGTTGTGAACTTTGTAAAGGTGAACATGACACCGGATTTTGTCCACCTCCCGGTTTTGACGAAGTAAACTACATGGCCAATCAACGGGACTATCAACCGAGACAACAACAACCTTATCAACCACAACAACAACAACAACAACAACAATTCCAAGGGAACCAAGGGTTCCAACCTAGAAGCAACTATTATCATAACCAAGGTTATGGAGGTGGTTCTTCTAGCCGTCAAAACCCTCCCCAAAATCCATATCAATCTCAACAACCGCCGGTAGTCAATTCTAAATTGGAAGAGACATTGACGCAATTCATGCAAATGTCAATGGCCAATCAAAAGAGTAATGACGCGGCCATAAAAAATCTTGAAACTCAAGTTGGGCAACTGGCCAAGCAACTAGCTGAACAACAAACCGGTCCTTCTTTTTCGGCTAATACGCAAACAAATCCTAAGGAGCATTGTAAGGCGATTATGACGAGAAGTGGGAGGGAGTTGGGTAGTGAAAATGAAAAAAGAGTTGAGAGTGAACAAAGAGAGAAAGAGAAAGAAATTGAGGAGGAAATAGTGGAAGAAAATGTTGATGGTGAAGTGGGAGTGTGGAGTGATGAGGAAGTAGTTGAAAAGAATAAAAATAATGGTGAAGTTGAAAAAGAAAAAGGTATGGAGGAAGAGGAGAATAAAAGTGATGAGGTAATAAGGGAGGTAGTAAAGAAGCCTAGATGGAAAAGTGCTAGAATTGCAAAGGGAAAGGAGGTAGTGAGCGCTACTCCGGTCCAAAATCTTCCTTACCCTCATGCTCCCTCCAAAAGGGAAAATGAACGGCATTACGCCCGGTTCATGGATATTTTTAAACAATTACAAATTAACATTCCGTTTGCTGAAGCCTTGGAACAAATGCCAAAGTATGCCAAATTCATGAAGGACATACTAACCAAAAAGCGGAGGTATACGGAACCGGAGACCATCGTCCTTGATGCGAGCTGTAGTGTCATTATTCAAAGGACGCTTCCTAAGAAAGAGGTTGATCCGGGAAGAGTTACATTGCCGGTTAAAATTGGTGACGTGTATGTCGGAAAGGGACTTATTGACTTGGGGTCGAGCATAAATCTTATACCTTTGTCAATTATCAAGAGGCTTGGCAACATCGAGATTAAGTCCATCCGAATGACATTACAATTGGCGGATAAGTCGACGACCCATCCTCATGGCGTAGCCCAAGATGTGTTGGTGAAGGTCGACAAATTCTTTTTCCCGGTGGATTTTATTGTAATTGATATGGAGGAAGATGATGATGCTCCGCTCATATTGGGCCGACCATTCATGAAGACCGCAAGAATGATGATAGATGTCGATGACGGTTTAATGAAGGTGCGGGTTCAAAATGAGGAGGTCACATTTGATCTATTCGAGGCGATGAAGCATTCCAAGGATCGAAATGATAGCTTTCGCATCGATGTGATTGAAGACGCTATTATGGAAGTTTCAAAGCATATTCATGAGATATCTCCTATGGAGTTAGCTCTCGACGACTCATTGGAGGTTTTCACTGTTGAAGAGGAGCTAGCTCTTGAGGAATGCTTAAAGGAACTTGATAGCTTTGAAGACCTACAACCGTGGGAAGTAGAGGAAGAAAATTTGAAGAAGGAGGTAATTGACGAGAAAGCGCCAATTGAATTAAAAGAGTTACCTTCGACTTTGAAATATGTGTTTCTAGATGAGACCGAGGCAAAGCCGATCATCATAAGCAACCTTTTGACAAAAGAAGAAGAAGCCCGTCTAATCATTGTGCTAAAAACCAATCAAGAAGCTATGGGTTGGACTCTTTCCGATCTAAAAGGAATAAGTCCATCCTATTGTATGCACAAGATTTTGATGGAGGAGGATTTCAAGCCGGTAGCTCAACCACAACGCCGCTTAAATCCTACGATGAAAGAGGTTGTAAGGAAGGAAGTGGTGAAGCTATTGGATGCGGGAATGATTTACCCGATCTCGGATAGTCCGTGGGTTAGTCCCGTGCACGTGGTTCCGAAGAAGGGTGGAATGACCGTAATCCGTAATGACAAAGACGAATTGATCCCGACTAAAGTTGCAACGGGGTGGAGAATGTGTATAGATTATAGACGGTTGAATACCGCGACTCGAAAGGACCATTTCCACTCCCATTTATGGATCAAATGCTTGAAAGACTATCGGGCCAACAATACTATTGTTTTTTGGACGGCTACTCCGGGTACAACCAAATTGCGGTTGACCCGGTTGATCATGAGAAGACGGCTTTCACGTGTCCGTTTGGAGTGTTCGCATACAGAAAAATGCCCTTTGGGCTGTGCAATGCACCGGCGACATTCCAACGATGTGTCCAAGCTATTTTTGCCGATCTAATAGAGAAAACGATGGAAGTCTTCATGGATGACTTCTCTGTATTTGGTGGGACGTTTAGTCTATGCTTGGCAAATTTGAAGACGGTGTTGGAAAGGTGTGTGAAGACCAATTTGGTGCTAAATTGGGAAAAGTGTCACTTCATGGTGACCGAGGGGATCGTGCTAGGCCACAAAGTCTCTAAAAGGGGGCTTGAAGTGGATAGAGCTAAGGTTGAAGTAATTGAAAAATTACCCCCTCCGGTGAATGTGAAAGGCATCCGTAGCTTTTTGGGGCACGCGGGGTTCTACCGGCGCTTCATCAAGGACTTCTCAAAGGTGGCTAAGCCTTTGAGCAATTTGCTCGCCAAAGATCAGGTATTTCTCTTCACCGAAGATTGTTTGCAAGCTTTTGAGGTTTTAAAAGAAAAATTGGTTACCGCTCCAATAATAGTCGCTCCCGATTGGAATGAAAATTTTGAACTAATGTGTGACGCGAGTGACTATGCTGTTGGAGCGGTACTTGGCCAAAGAAAAGACAAAACTTTTCATGCTATACATTATGCGAGTAAGGTTCTTAACGAGGCTCAAATAAATTACGCCACAACGGAAAAAGAACTACTCGCAATAATGTATGCGCTAGAAAAGTTTAGGTCCTATCTTATAGGGTCGAAAGTCGTTGTGTATACCGACCACGCGGCGATTAAATATCTGCTAACCAAGCCGGATTCGAAGCAAAGGCTCATCCGTTGGATCCTCTTGTTACAAGAATTCGATGTCGAAATCAAAGACAAGAAGGGGTCGGAAAACTTGGTAGCGGATCATTTATCCCGCTTAGTGAATGTCGAGGTTACCGCATCTGAAAAGGAAATCCGGGAAGAATTTCCTGATGAAAAATTGTTTAAGGTTCAAGTTAGGCCGTGGTTTGCAGACTTTGCAAACCACAAGGCTAGTGGTTTTGTACCTGCCGACCTAACTTCGAACCAAAAGAGGAAGTTCCTTTCGGATGCGAAGTATTATGTTTGGGATGACCCATACTTGTTTAAGTTGGGTAACCTGTTAAGGAGATGCGTAACTGGTGATGAAGCCCAGAGCATCCTTTGGCATTGTCACAACTCGCCTTACGGCGGACATTATAATGGGGTAAGAACGGCCACTAAAATTCTTCAATCTGGATTTTATTGGCCAACTATTTTCAAAGACGCACATACCCATGCGCAAAGTTGTGACAGTTGCCAAAGAAGTGGTGGGATAGGTAAGAGAGATGAGATGCCTCTCCAAAATATCCAAGAAGTGGAAGTGTTCGATTGTTGGGGCATAGATTTCGTAGGACCTTTCCCACCCTCTTACGGGAATGAGTACATGCTTGTAGCTGTTGATTATGTCTCCAAGTGGGTTGAGGCGATTGCCTCACCTCGGGCGGATGCCAAAACGGTGATAAATTTTTTAAAGAAAAACATCTTTTCCCGTTTTGGAACCCCCCGAGTGTTGATAAGTGACGGAGGGTCACACTTTTGCAATGCACCTTTGGAAACAATTCTAAAACATTATGGTGTGTCGCATAGGGTGACAACTCCGTACCACCCTCAGGCTAACGGGCAAGCGGAGGTCTCTAATCGAGAGATTAAGAGAATCCTAGAAAAAACCGTGTCCAATTCTAAAAAAGAGTGGTCCCAAAAATTGGACGAAGCATTATGGGCCTACCGTACGGCCTTTAAAGCTCCAATTGGCCTAACTCCGTTTCAATTGGTATTTGGTAAAACTTGCCATTTGCCGGTTGAATTGGAGCACAAGGCCTTGTGGGCCCTAAAGTTTTTAAATTTTGAAAATGAGGCGGCCGGTGAAAAAAGGAAAGTACAACTACTTGAGTTGGAGGAGATGCGCAATGCCGCATACCACTCAAGTTGGTTGTACAAGGAAAAAGCAAAGAAGTATCACGACAAGAAGATCCGTAACAAAGAATTCGTGCCCGGACAATTGGTCTTATTGTTCAACTCCCGGTTGAAGTTGTTTCCCGGGAAGTTGAAATCAAAATGGTCCGGGCCATTTCGGGTGAAAGAAGTAAAAGAGTACGGGGCCATTATCATTGAAGACATGGACGAGAAAGATAGTTGGACCGTGAATGGCCAACGATTGAAAGTGTATCTCGGCGGTCATGTGGATCGTGAGAGTTGTGCTCAGCAGGGCCATTTTGCCCAAACCCTCAAAAAAATTTCTGAACGGCTCTGCTGAGGATTTTTTGCGAAGCTTCTCAAACTCTCGCATTCGCATCGCTATCACCAACCCTCGCTCCTTCCTATCGATTGCAAACTCTCTTCATCTTACATTTCCGAATCCGTGCAATTAAGGTTTGCCCTACTTCATTTTCTTTTTGTTTACTCTTAAATTCCAAATATGAATAGCAAATAGGATAAGTGTAGTATGGGAAACATTGAGGTTGCATGTGATATTGTGGAGTTTGCAATGTTTGGATTTAGGTTTTCAAATTGGGGATTTAATTTTAATTTAGGTTTTGCATGCAATTAGGCAATCCCCAATAGCATAGAACGATTCATTGTCATGAGAAATTATTAGGTTCTGTGTGGGAACCATTAGAGTACGGGTTTTGGGGAAAACATCTTTGAAAATGCAGAAAATCCCAAAACCCGTAAGGTTCGCTAGCAGCTCGCTAGGCGACCTGGGGCGAGCGTTCGCTGCAACTTCGCTAGGCGAAGCAGCAGCGAACATGGCAGTATTGTAAAATCATGCTTTGATGGCTAATCTGTGTGTTGGTGTGTGTTGTTTCTTTGTATCTTTTGCAGATGGAGTCTAGATCTGGAGCCAGTAAGAAAAGAAAGGGAGCTGCAACTACTTCCAGGACCGTGCCGATTCAATTCGACCAAGACAAGTTTGTCGGCCCGAAACAGGCTGCACGGTACATAGCTTTGGAGAAGCGAAAAACACTTCCTGAAAAGCGTTTTCTGATCAACCCACAGGGCACTTACAGAACTTTCGCCGGGTTGATAGACGCCAAGAAGTGGGATAGGTTGATAAGTCCCTTAGAACATTACGACATTGCTACGGTGCGGGAGTTTTATGCTAACGCACTGCCCGACGACGACGAGCCCTTCACTTGGGTTTCTAGAGTTGCCGGGCGTACAATTCCATTTGACAGGGATGCTATCAACCGAATCCTAGGGGAACCGCTCCAGCTGGGAGCTGATCAGAGAGACCAGTACCACACCGACCTCAGACTTCACAGAGATGTCCCTGCCATTACCGCCGACCTGCTTTTACCTGGGAAATCGGTTGAGCCGAACCCATCTGGGGTTCCTGTGAGATATCACCGGGAGGACATGACTCCCATGGCTCAGCTGATCCTACTCTTGGTTTTGACCAACATCCAGCCCAAATCACACACCTCTACTGTGCCGATCCCAGTGGCACATTTAGTCCATTCCATCCTCACTAATGTCGAGATAGATGTCGCGAGGATAATCGCCAATGAGCTGAAGACCGTGGTTGAGAGCGGGCTTAAGTCTGGGGCTCGTGTTAATTGCCCCTTGGCTTTCCCGTGTTTGATTATGAGCTTATGTGTTCAGGCTAGGGTGAGACTTCCGTCTCGTGGGCAGGTTCGAATCCCGGCACCTATCGATGATAGGTATGTGGCTAAGTATTATAGAGCTAAGACTACTGGTGGCAGTGCAGCCTCAGGAAGTACTCGGGCTGCTGATGGTCCTAGTGCTTCTTCTCCCGGACTTGATCCGTACCTGCGGGCTGTTTGTGACTACAGTTTTGAGTGGATGGCAGCATCCCAACGAGCTATGATTGATATGCACAGCAGTATGCAGAGGTTGGAGCTGCAAGGTAATGACCCCTCCGGTGCTCGTGCATTGTTAGCGCGTGAGCAGTTTATGCTTAACGCTAATTGGCCTGTGGACAGGCCAGTCTATGGTGAGGGGGTGGACGCTGAGGCTGCTGATGATGATGATGTTGATGATGAGGCTACCGGTTCTGAGGCCGGTAGCGAAGAGGAGTCCTGAGCCCTTTGTGGGTTAAGTTTTTGTGTGTTTTCAGTTTTTATGTTATTTCTTTTTGTATCTTCGGATTTTGTATTTTGACTATGGTGTGTACTATTGGGGTGTTTTGTCCCCCACGAACAAATTTTTATTTTCAGTTAATGTTATTTATTTTTGTTTTTAATTTTGTGTGTTTAATAAATTTTTGGTTGAATGAGTGGCAAACCCTTCTAGATTGGTTGCTCCTCAAGAAGTACCCAATGAAGGTGCATCCGAGCTTGGATGGCAATGATAAGAATAAACAAGTGAATGAAGCTAAGGTACATGGTTACCGTCGGCTAGAATTTTAGAATGCATTAGGAACTTTACTCTTTTTGGTAAATTGAATATTGTCTTTTTGCAACATAATTGAATGAATGCTTCATCTAGAACTTAAAACCACAAATTGTGAGGAAACCTCCATTGTTCACTTAAATGCTGGATTCTAATAAGTTTTGTTGATTCATGTGATTCATGCTTTGTCTTTTATTATTGTGAAATTGTGGAAGCAATTAGAAATGATCAAGGCACTTGTTTTCTTTCGAGCACAACTACATCCAAAAACAACTTACCTGTGAGCAGAGAGAGCATTTGTTAACCCCTTTGAGCCTAAACAGTTGAATCTCGGCTTGAAATAAAGCGAGATCTCAAAAATCTTTTTTTTTTACAACCCGGAAAATATTGATTATTGTTCTTTTGCCGTAAAAAGTTAAGAGCATTCACTTAGGGTGTGGAAGAAATAAGTTGGGGAGAACGAAAAAGCATTGGTAAGTACCACAACTTTTGAAAAAGATAAGAAAAACCGAGCAAGCATAGAAAAATATATGTATAGAAAATATAGAAAAGAAACATCTGTTTTGTATATTTGATGTGAATGAAAAGAACAAAAATAGAAAGAATGAAAAAATGCTTGCTCGGAAGAAAAATAGTGAAAAATAAAAATTGAGTTGTGGAATATGTGTTGTGAAGGTTTCAAATAAGAAACAAATGAAACAAAGTCGAGTAGTGTGAATAATACTGTGAATGTCTCTTTTGCATCGGCACTTTCGTTTCAATGGCCTTAGAAATGACCCTTGTTTGTTAACCTAACCAAGCTTCAACCGAAAAGCCCTTAGTGATCTTTATGCTTCCACAGTACCATTTTTAATTGTTAGACATTGTATGAATCTATTTGATTTCTTCATTATTTGTTAGAGAGTGAGATTAGTCCCGCGGTTGCAAACGCGCAAAATCTTCATTCCTTATTCGAAGAGGAGAGATAGGATGATTCATTCAGAATAGTATTGTTGTAGATAGATAAATATTTTGCATTGCTATTTAAGTTTAAGTTCCTAGGTATTATTTTATTCGAACCGTTGGGAACTTGTATATGCGAATTTCGCTTGTGTTTGAGCCGTTTATCCAACTTCGGAGAAACCGTTTCTTAAAGCAAATCCTCTTGTCCTTCAAGAGGCATACTTTGCTTGAGGACAAGCAAGAATCTAGTTGGGGAGAGTTGTTAGATGCCCAAAAGTGCTTATTTGAGCTATCATATGTGGGCATCTTTCACTCTTTTTCCTTGCTCTAATTGTCAAAATCACATTTGTTTTACATGGAATGCGTTACATTGATAAACAAGCTTGGTGCCTTTGATGTGTGTGTTATTGTGCAGGAAAGGCATGAATTAATTGATAATAAAGACACAAAAGAATTGGCAAAGGAACCAAAGAATAGGAGCATTTCATCTGCCTGATCGCTAGGCGAGGCTGCGGCGAAGAATGGGTTCGCTAGGCGAGCTCCTGGCGAACAGCTCCAGTAAATTAGCAAATTAATTCGCTAGGCGAGCTCAGGGCGAAGTTTGCAGCGAATTCATTCTGTTTTGGTGAAAAGTGCAGCCAACACTCACTCGCTAGGCGAGGCTCTAGCGAGTCCCCAGCGAGCATTCCAGTAGCAAAACCTCTCAACCTCGCTGGGGCGAAGGTTGAAGCGTGCCCTTCGCTAGGCGAAGGTATGTTCGCCTAACGAACATGACAGTTCTGCACTTGTCTATAAGTAGCAGGTGCCACTTTTGGGCACCATACCTCATTTTTACCACTTTTTCCATTTTCTGTACTTTCTTCTAGATATTTTACAGCATTGTTTTGGGAGCTCTTATGCCCTAGTTTTTCATTTCTCTTCATCTAGCAACCATCTTCCACAAAAAGAAGGTGGATTCCCATCCAACTTCGATTATCCGACTTGGATGTTGATCAACCCTCTTTCCTTACTTGCCGACCAAGCTACCATGAAAATGAGTAGCTAAGTCATCCATTTGTCAAGGTTAGATGTAGGTGATTTCTAGCTTTGTGTGTAAATGTAAGGATCTTCATATGTAAACTCTTTAACGGTAAATATATGATGAAAACTTTGTTTCTATTTAAAACTCTTTGTGTTGGTATTTGATCGAGAGATGCTTACCGATTCTTGACCTAGGTTTTCATCCAAACTTGTTTGTTAGCTAGAGATAGTAACGAATGATTTTGTTCACCATAAGGTTGAACCAAAAAGTTGTCATTTTGATAGATTGTGTTCGAGAGAAACAATGGATCAAAATAGCAAAACTCACAATGGGTGTTCGAGAGAAACGCATTGAGAGGACCTTGTGAAATTATTTATCATCTAAAGGAGTTTATAAGATTGTTGACCGAGCAAATACATGCAAAGTGATCATTGAAACCTAACTTTGACAATATTTCTCATATTAATCAAAACATAACTTTTACCGCAATTAATTACTTTGTATGCAAGATAACTTGATTAAAACCAAAACCCTATTGTTACATTAAGTTAAGATTAATTCAACCATCGAACGGCAGTGATATCTTACAATCTCTGTGGATACGATAACAAAAACCCGACACGAAATATACATTTCAACATTAACCTAGGACAGTGTTGCAAGAACTGTTTCTTTCTTTGAGTGAAAGAAATTCGGGGACGAATTTCATCTTTAGGGGGGAGAATGTAATATCCCATATTCTCTTATGTGCTCTATTTGTTATCAGTTGAGACAAATTGAGCTCCTATGTACTCTATTTCTTGTCAGTTGGGACAAATAGAGTAATTAATGAACTTAAATGAGCTTAGTTCTTACCCAAGGAGGCTGACTTTTATTAATAAGCACAAGAAGGAATATTTTAGTAACATTAATAAATGGTGAATTGGTACTAGAAGACAAATCTCTTTTGAGATATTTTCTCTCCTTTATATATATATATATATATATATATATATATATATATATATATATATATATATATATATATATTATGGTGGAAGAGGAAAGAAAATAAAAAGAGAAAGAAAAAGTGGAAGAGAAAGAATAAGAAGAAACTCAAGGAAGAGGAAGAGGAAAACCATGGAATCATCACCAATTCATCTCCAATCTTTAACATCTTTTTGGATTGAGGTGAGTTCTTAGTTTAGTTATAGATTTGGGGGGAAATTTTAGGAAATTGGGTTTTAGGTTTTTAATAATTTCTTATCTTATTGGTGAAATTGATACTTGAACCACGATTTATGATATGTCTTGTTGTGATAAATCATGTTGTTTTATGTTATTTAATGCATCAAGATGATATATGTGGCTTAATGATATATGTTGGCTTCATAAGTTTGTTCAATTAAATAATTTCTAATGATGATAGTGCATCCGAGATAATTAAATGGTTGTCGTACATGCCAAAATTTAATGTGATAACTTGGACTGCATATGATATTTTTCAATGGCGTTGTTATAGGGAGAGTGCTATCTAGACTAATAAACGCCAAAAATGGCGTTGTTGGCTATCAAACCCATAATATCTCAATAATTTCACAACGGTTGTTTCATACAACCGTGGTTATAGGTAGTGCACTTTCAAGTTTACTACAACAGGAAATAGACCGTTGTTGTAAATAGCACACTTACAACCACATGCTACCTAACAACAGACATTCAACTATCATTATATGTCTTTTCCAAACGTTGTCATATGTGTTTTTTTGTACTAATGTCTATCAAGTTAGAGACTCCATAAAGGAACAAAAAATTTAGAATATTATAAGATGATAACCAAATAACATAGTGCCTTGCTTTGTCAAGGATTTTTTTAAAAACATTTAAGGAGATATTGGAAGCGAACAAATAAATTTGGAAGTAATTTATTTAAATAAATTTGATATCTTCCACGAGATAATATAGATATATTTAGCTCGATTTTTCTTCCCTTTTTGGCTCTTTTCCAAGAAGGCAGAAGTGGTGCGAGACTCTAAAAATCCCTCCCAAACATCTTGATCAATAAATGAATACACATCGTATGGAGACTTTTCTTTATCTTATCCATGTCTAATATAATCATGGGTGAGTTGTGCCTTAAAGCCCATCCAACGATCATCATATTATGTAAGTATCTTTTTTTCACATTATCATCAGCTGGACTAACAATGAACACATCCCATGTTTACACAATAGAGATGTTATTAGTATTAAACAAAAAATAAATGATCATATATACTTGTAAATAAATCATAAAATATCTTCCCATCTTCCCATATGGAGTCTTTCAATTCCTCTTCAACATCGTGCCAACTATCTATCAAAATGCTCACTTTATTTCTACCTTGTAACGTAATATAACTCATAAAATCGTCAGCATGTTCACCATAAGCTCTGCCAGTTGCAACATCAACTGTAACTGGGTAGAGAACACCAATTTCATGGGGTTTTTTTTCACGTTGGTATACATCGTGACACCTCTACTTTTTCTTCTATGATTTGTATTAACAAATGTTGTATGAGAGGTGCTTATCGAATCGGCCATGACTATCTGTTGAAAAATAGGTAGAAAGAGAATGATATAAACTCATTTCGGTGATATATAAATCGTTTAAGTGATATATATAACCCGTTTCAGTGAAGAACAAACCTGTTGAAAAATGATATCTATTGACTAAATGACTATCTAAATGAACCTCAAAATGATCAAAATACAAAGTAACATAAAACTCTAGACAAAATGATCAGAGAAAAACAAATTGATATATAACTCGTTTCAGTGAAGAACAAACCTTTTGCGAAAATGACGTTTGATGAATATCAGTTGGAAGAGTTTTTATGAATATCAGCTTGAAAATCACCTAGGGTTTTTTTGCGAAATGAGAGTGACAAAATGAAGTTAGATTAGATAGATTGTAATATGAAGTATTTCATGCAATATAAAATATAAAATATAAAAAACACAATAGCGCCATATTCTGGGAATTCAATTAAAAGATATATAACTTCGTTTTTTTGTATAACCGAGGGGTTTGAACATATCAAATAACAAATTAAAATGAGATTTTGAAAATAGTATTTTGAAATTTATTAATGCAAAATATATTACCTTTCAATTGGACTATGTAGTCGGGGTATATACTAATAAAAAAAATAATAACTATCATAAAAATGGAACTTGCAAAAGCACCAAGTGATAATTACTAACTAAACAATTGGAAAAAAACATAAAATGGAAAGACTAGGTGTCAAAGTGAGTTCCCTTATAACTCTATTCCCTCTCTTTTCTTCAAAACTGAGGTAAATGGTTGTTTATTTTTAAAAAATGAAAATTGACGCTCCCAGTACATATACCCTTGTTTTTCTATTGTATGAGGTGTCAATTTCATCATAAAAAGTGTTATTTGTTGTAGTGGAGGCTTTAAGTGTTCAAGCAATACCATTTTTATTAAAAATTTATCGGTGTCCTTAACTTCAGTCTGTCTTCCCTTGGATTCAATATACTTTCACGGAAAAAAAATCAGCACAAGCTTCTTACAAAAAAAATTATAATGTTCAAATTTGGTGGTTTCCAATCAGATATGACTCAACAACACTCATAAAGACTCAACAAGACACATAGACAAACAAAATACTAAAACAACAAATAAACTAAAAAGCAAGAATGAAATTCTAACTAGAAAACATGGCCATGCATAGCAACCCTTTTCCTGCCGATCATATGGAAATGCATCAATTCCCCTAAATTGTTGAAATGGAGAACATACCCTAAATTGTAGAAGAGATAGAGACCAAGGTATGATTTTTGTGTGCACTAACTTCTTGAAATTTGGACGATTCCAAGAAACGAATGAAGGTAATGAAGATTGGATGTTCTAAGAAATGATAAAGGTGATGAAGTTTGAATAGATTTTGTCTATTTTGCTATCGCTTTCGTCTGTTATTTGCTAGGGCACTTGTGTTATGAAATAAATAAATTAAACCTGATATACTTTAATTTTAAAGAAACACATTTCACCATTGTTGCAAAGACCAACCTTATTGAAATATATTAATATCAGGGAACATATATTCAGAGTTGATAAATACAACCGTGGTGAAATAATTTTTAATTTTTATATTACTATAGATATTAAGGAACACATTTTTTTTGTATAGAAAAAATAAAAAAATGTTTGGTGTTGGGATTGGAAGCCTCTAACCCTTAATATATCCCCACAATTATTATTATGGACCATAGTAAAAAGTCTTTTAATAAATAAAATGCATGCCCCTAAATATCACCTATCATTTCGGTTGATTGAATTGTCAAGGTAATAATATGTTACAATATGTATATTTTATCCCAGGGTATCTCAATTCCAAAGGTCCCTAGAAACTTTTAGGAATGATAACATATGATGCAACGATTAACCCTCACAAAATCGTGGACACCATTCTCATGTTTCGAGATGAAAATGGACTAGCCAAATACAAAATTATTTCCCCTTACCCTAAATGATGAAGCGATGGCATGGTTCAAGGGTCTATGGCCTGACTGTATCAACTCCTACAGCAGATATGTAGTTTTACGATCCATTTCAACACTTATAAAAGGCAACCAAAGTCTATGAAAAACTTATGGGCAGTAAGAAAAAGAAGAATGAACTTCTAAAAAGATATATTCATAGGTGTAATAAAGAAGTAGTTCTGGTGAAAGACGTAAATAACACTATAAAAAGTTATCTATTAAGCCATAAAGGAACAGAATTTTCAGAATATTAGAAGATAATAACATATTGACTAGCTCAGTCAAAGATTTTTTTAAACAAATTTGAGGAGATATTGGACGCGAACAAAGAAATTTGGAAGCAGAAATTTGAAATGGAAGGTGTGACACAGGAATGGACAAAAGATTCGAAGATTTAGAAAATTTTATTTGACATCCTTTTAATTGGTACTCCACCCCACATAACTCTTGATTTGACCATATAGATGATGTATGATTTTCTAGAAATCCAGTAAAAAAATAATTTTTATAATAATAGTTTAAGTGTTCGATTTTTTACTCATAGAATTTGCTGCAGAAATATGTTTTCTATGGATTTTTTTACAAAATTTCAAATTATATACATTTTATATATTTTTTTCAAAATTTTAAAAGACCGCTACCTAAATTTATTATTTTTTATTAGATTTTAAATATATATATATATATATATATATATATATATATATATATATATATATATATATATATATATATATATATATATATAATCCGATTTTATCAGGGTCAATCCGATAAAATAACAATTTTTAATGATATTCTAATGGTTTGATTTTTTAACTGCGAAATTTGTTGCAACTATACGTTGCATGCGGATATTTCTGTTAATTTTGAAAAAAATGTATTTTATTTTTCTTTTTTGGATTTTTAATAGATCAAATATCTTATTTTATGCATTTTTACTAAAATTTTAAAAATATTTAATAATTTTATGAGTCTTTATCATATTTAAAAAATCCGACTAAATTTTCTTTTTATAATATTACAGGTGTTTGATATTTATTTATAGAATTTGTTGTAAATTTTGATGCGAAAATACCTGCGAATGTTGCTGCACACTATGATTTTTTCTGTATTTTTATTTGATTTTTAAAAAATGTGATAAAAAGTTTTTCTTTTGGATTTAAAAAAAATGGTAAAAAGACATATCAAATTGTTCGTATGACTTACCAAATTTTTTGTGTTTGAGAGAATTATTTTTAACATCTAATTAATGAAAAATAATATGAATAATATATTTGATATTATGAAAATATGAGACATCATATATAATTTTAAAAGTACCGGACAAAATTTTCAAAGATTTCTGCCACTATTTTTAGATTTTGGCCAAGTCTAGAACTTCGTTGTGATCCACTTACCATATTATAGAAATATCATAAAATAATATTAAATTTATCATAGAATAAGAATTTAACCCGATAATTTATATATTTTTCTTTTAATTTATAGTTAGTTAATTAGAATATTTCCTTTTTGAAAAATTAAAGATTTTATTTTGAAAAAACTATTCCACTAGTGCAAGTGGCTACAATAGGAATGTACTTAATTGGCTAGATATGTGTTTTTCCAGGAAATATGGGCATATATAATATTGACTATATCTAAGTCATATATTCTAAACTTATTTTATAAATAAATAAATAAATAAATAAATAAACACATTAAACAGTTTTCAAACAATTTTCATTGAAGTATTATGATCTCTGAACAAGAATGTTTTTAGTATACAAATAGTATAATCCAACTTGGTTTGATTATTGTACGTACTACTTTCTTAAAAAATAAAATTCTAACGAAACATTTCTATAATCAGTCACACATATCTATAATCAGGCACTGAACAGCACGATTAATATTCTTGACTGTAATATAAATTTTATATTCTAATATACTTTTGTATTTTATTTTATTATTTAATCTTGATATCCATATATTATATTACATAAATTCTTTAAAAGAATTGGTTGAAGCGACGTTTTTGCAATTTAATTGCCACATTTAGGCCGAACGTTGCCCAAAAAAGAAAGGACAAAATGCTCACAATTTTAAACCCGAATTGTAATGAGTTTTTTTTTAATAAGGTCACGAGTTATTGATGGAATAAAATCACGAATAAAAATGTTAAAATTGTGTTAATTATCATGAGTTTAAAGATAATGCATTGTCCGAATAAATCAATTTTACATTGACATTGAATCTATAGATTTAAATTTGTTAAATCATATTAATATTTTAAAAAAATGATTTGATAGGATGCACTTTTCTTATTGATTGACAGTGTAAATATATTTTACACCATCAATGCATATTTTCTTTTCTCTTTCTCTTATTAAATTATTATATTTTCTTATTCGTTATGAAATTAATAAAACACGATATAATAGAATAGTAGAGATGAATGAGATAAAGAGAATAATAGAGTTTATTATATTATTCTCATTATGAAATCTTTCTAATCGATGGACATCCATAATTGTGCAATTTATAAAACTTCCATTTTGATGTCCATAAAGAATATACCTTTTAAAAATCTTTTTAGAAAACATTCTAGTGAAGAAAAAAAGTATAATATTCTTTGTGAGGAAACTACTTTGTTACTAATCAATACAAATTATTACAAATAAGAAACAAAATTACAGAGAGACAATCAACAATTATTTATAACAGTCTCTCTTAGATGTTTTTTCAGGATATACATCGTTAAAATTTTAATAGAAAAAATCCAGTGAAAAATAATCTAATGAAAGAAAAAGAGTACAATATCATTTTATCCCCCCTTGGTTAAATTAGGTCAAAGTGCTCTTAAAATTTTCATATCCTCACTTGGTCATCTATAACTTTATATTACTATAAAATATATCTTTGGTAACACTAAATTACAACGGGTTGACGGTTAACCGTGGTATACCTCATTTTTTGACTCGTTTTTTCATATTTACGAAAAGACATTGTATTACAGTCAAAATAATTAACCATGATTATACATTCATGGAGTGACAAAGTTTGAATCTCAGCTCCAATAATTTTTTACTTTTTCGTTACAATGAGTATTGTCCAAATATATATATATTACATTTTATCACGGTTTTTGAATACGACTCTGGTGAAATTGTTTACCTATATATAAATGAATTAACTCTCGTTTCTTGATAGCGTCGTCGTATCTCTCACAGCAAAATCCTAGCACACATTTTCTCTTTTCCTCTTCGTCATTAACTTTCCTATTCTACAGTATAGTCTCAATCTTGTTCTTCTTACATAAATATATTCTTCTTCTTCCTTATTTTCTCGCTTTCGTGTATGTTATTGTTATATTTCACATTATTTTTCCATGATTTTCTTCTTATTCGAGAGTTTATGAGTTTTTTTTACTGTTGTATGTTGTTTTATGTTGTTTTTGTTATTGTTGTTGATAAATGTAGATAAATGTTAGCTGACATGATTTTCGTATTATTTACTACAGTTCACATGTTTTTTATTGGTTGTTGTTGTTGACAAATTTGTTTCCCTATATTCTCTTACTCGTGTATGTTGTTGTTATGTAGATGTTATTATTATGCATGTTGATATTTTTTTGTTGGATTAGAATGTACTGCTAGTTTATGTTAACATATGTTTTTGCATGGGGTTTGTAGGATTACAATTGATTTGTATTGCTATGAAAAAAAAAAGAGGATGAAATTGATGAGAAAGCTACAAACTTTGTGCGATAAACCTAGAATGACATTCATTCGAAATTAACACAAGTTTGTAGCTTTCTCCTCAGTTTCATCCACCTTTCATTTTACTAGTTTGCATACTCTAGGTGTGGTTCACATGATGGTTTGTCTTAATTTTCCATGAATTTTTCAATTAAATGTATGTACGTTGTTGATAAATGTTGTTGTATGTTGTTTTATGTTGTTTGTTAATAAATGAGTTTTCATGTGTAACTAGCAAGTGGTTATGGTTATTTACTTATCACTGATACAATTGATTGTGTGAACATGGATATAAGAAAATTGCAAACTTGTGTTCGATGTGAAAATATTATACGAGTCTTTCATATAATATTCTCATAGTGAACATATATTTTCTACCATCTCTTCTACTTAATCCTCTTCATAGCTTCCAAGAATGGTTAGTTATCAAGTTCTCATAATTTATGTTAATTAATTAATGTTTTTATTGATAAATATTGTTTCTGAGTTTGTTATATCATATGTAATTGATTGCTTCACTAACCCCACATTGATCTTGCATTCATTTAAATAGATTTTTTAGATAATAATGAGAAAAATTCAATTATTCTTGGAAATCAACTTAGAAGATCCAATGTTTATCGAATTGCATGCATCTTGTTATTCATGATTTCCTCTTTAGCCTATAAAATCAACTTAGACAATCTAATGTTTATCGAATTCCATGCCTCTTGTTATTTTTTATGCGTTTTAATTTGGTTGCAGTTGGGTATCAAACCTATGACCATATATTTATGACAACGGTTGTTTAAGTCAACTGTTGTGATAGGTAGCACTATACATAGTTTATCACAACGGTTGCACTCCCGTGGTTGAAGACAACGAACTTACAATCACACCTTACCTCACCACAGTTGGTATAACGTCATGGTATCCCTTTTCCAACCGTGGTGAAAGGGCTTTTCCGTAGTATTGTTAGTTTCTTTTCTAGGTGGAGGACTTTTAACATTGGAACCGACTTTCCTACCATGCTTCAGGCGCCGTTACAACTCATTTACAATATTAGGTTGTCCAATAGAAGAACCCACTTTGAGTGGAGTATTAGCAATTGGTAATTTTTTTGATAAACTTTACAAATGAATTGTGTTTTAAATTTTGAGGATCCAAATGATTAATAATATTTTATTTCAAATTATTTATTTGAACTTCTGGTTCACACTCTTAGCTGCTTAGTCTCTCTCTCTCTCTCTCTCTCTCTCTCTCTCTCTCTCTCTCTCTCAAATATCGAGAAAATTAATTTATCAGTTGATAATCAGACATATGTGCTTCAAACAAATGTTCAATTATTGGATCAAGATAAATCCTAAAATACGAGATTCATATAAAATACATTTTCTTAACATTGTTTCAAAACTCATCTTAACGTACTATATTTGAGCAATTGAATAATCACAACACATCCAAGAGTTGGCTTAGATGAAGCGGACTACATTATTAACCTAATATAGTTTGTAAATAAAGTGAATAACTAAAATATACTAACTTTTTGTCTTAATACGAATAAATATCTTAATATTCATATTTTGGGTGTTTCAAATATCTAATTTAAAATTTATGATCTCATAAATATATGCCATACAATTCATTTTAAACGTCTTAATAACGGATCTTGAAGTCCATTTTTTTATGAACATATGCCACAAGATTTTCAATACCAATTTTAATAATAAATGTGATGCTTATCAAGAAACTTCACAAACTTCTGGTTGTGAGTATACAATAAACATCTGCACTATATTTTAGTCGATGCAACAATTAATCTCATGAAAAACTCATTTTTTCAAATTTTTATTTTTCTTTAGAAACACACAAAATTTATTGAATTGAAAAAATTTCTGGTTATTCAGTATTAGTTTTCACATCATACTACATATTCATGATCTTTTAGTTGAGAAAACAATTTCAAAAACTTCTGGTTATGAGTAGACAACAATCATATGCATGATCTTTTAGTCGATACAACAATTAATATCATAAAATATTTAAATTGTCTATATGATTGGTGTATTGATTCACAAATCACTACGCCAAAAACTGGAATAGACAGCGCCCCTTAGAGGGCGCTTTATTACAAAAGCGCACTCTAAAGTAAAGAGAAAAAATAAGGAGCATACTATTGGAATAGACAGCGCACTTTAGAGGGTGCTTTTGTAACAAAGCGCACTCTAAAGTGAAGCGAAAAAATAATGAGGAAATGGAGGGACACCAATAGAGGACGCTTTATTGAAAGCGCCCTCTAAGGGTAACCTTAGAGGGCGCTTCTAAAAAAGCGCTCTCTATGTCCATGTACATTTCCAGTTTATAAGGCGCTTTTGGAAAGCCTTAGAGAGCGCTTTTAGAAGCGCCCTCTTAGGCCCCCTTTAGAGGGCGCTTTTGTAACTAAGCGCCCTCTAAAGTGAAGCCAAAAAAAATGGAGGGACAACAATAGAGGGCGCTTTTGTGAAAGCGCCCTCTAAGGTTACCCTTAGAGGGCGCTTTTGAAAAAGCGCTCTCTAAGTCCATGTACATTTCCAGTTTAGAAGGCGCTTTTGGAAAGCCTTAGAGAGCGCTTTCAGAAGCGCCCTCTTAGGCCCCCTTAGAGGGCGCTTTTTTTAAAAAAGCGCCCTCTAAGGTCCCCTTTAGTAAACATTAAAATTATAACATATACTGCATGTCTCTTTATTTTCCCTCTCTATAAGCTATTTCGTTTACGTAACTGGGTTTTCTCTCAACTGCGATTACTCTCTACTGCGATTACTCTCGTCCTCCGTTCGTTCTCCCTCCCTCACCGTCATCGTCGCCGTTCGTTCTCCCTCCCTCACCGTTCACGTTCACTGCGTTAACCTCTTCCACCGTCACTGTTCACTTTCTTCTCCATCGTTACCGTCACCTTTAAGGTATTTCTCTTCTCCATCGTTACCGTTCACTTTCTTCATGTGTTTGATTAGGGCATTTTCTAAACTTAGTTTTTCATTTTGTGCATTATGTTGATTAATGTTGTTTAGGGCAAACTGAGTTTTTTATTTCTGATTGAAAACTGATATATTTGAAGTGTGTTTGAGCTTGTGCTTAGAAGTTTGATGATTATGGATGCAAGTTTGTTCATGTTCCAAACACCATAAGTTTGCATTGGTCTTTTGCATGCAGTAGGTGTGTGTGAGTAAATGTGTATGCAGTAAGTTTGTGCATGCAGTAAATGTGTTCACGTATTGAATCATTGTCTTACTTGGGTCTTATTGAAATGTGAATACTAAAGCTGGTAAAGGGATTTCAAGACGCATCGAGTCGGTTGCATCTCAAAAAGAGGTACAAATATATATACCCATTGAATTATATACACAACGATTCTTTTGCATCACAAAAAGTAATGATTTATTTT
The DNA here is from genome assembly GCF_024323335.1 of Lathyrus oleraceus. NCBI lineage: Eukaryota > Viridiplantae > Streptophyta > Magnoliopsida > Fabales > Fabaceae > Lathyrus > Lathyrus oleraceus. The sequence goes on from NC_066579.1 coordinate 438,128,020, forward strand.
ATATGAATTTTTAGGTTCCCGGTCGAAAGTTGAAAAGCGATGGTAAGGATATTCCAACGAAGGATATTCCAACGAAGGATATTCCAACGAAGGATATTCCAACGACGGCCGGGACAAAATCTCAAATTATGATGCGTCTTGAGAAAATGGTGGAAGAGTCCGATATTATGGACGGGTCCATTCGTAGTATAGATTTTGATGAAGGTGTTTTCGGAAAAGCTCATTTCGAAATAATTGGAAAGGAGGACATGCAACAACTTTTTGAGCACGACGAATTGGGCATCGCTATCATTCATACATACATATGGTACTCCGATCAATCTATAATTTACTTAGTTGAACAATTTATTTACACATTTCAATGAGTAGTCTAATATTTATTATGTTTCTATTTAAGGTATATGTATGACAAATTGATGCGGGGAACTGAATTGTGTAACCGTTTCAATTTTATTGCTGCTTCCCGTGTCAACGCAACGTTAATATCGAAAAATCCAACATCCGTAAAGAATGATCTAGTCGATAGATTCATGGCGGCCGGCGATAATACTACACGCAGTTTGTATTTTTTACCGTTTAATTCTGGCAACGGGTTAGATTTTCTTTCTAATAATTTCATTCTAATCTATGTATATCTTTTACGTAGAAAATTTTCATTCATCTAAATTTTTGTTTTATTTTACAGTGGCCACTGGGTGTTGGTTGCTATGGATCTTTCAAGACTAATAGTGTATTATCTCGATTCGTTATCGGGTGATTGGAGTAAATATCCGGGTTTGAAGAAGACGGTTGACACGTAAGTGAAATTCCCCTAAATATTCGTGTGTATTTCTATATTTAATTATGTCTGTCAGATTGATCTCAATATACGTTTTTATTTTGTTAGGGCAATAATAAAATTTAGATCGAAAAAGAATTACCGCATTAGGAAGGACATTACCTGGGTCAGAGTTCAGGTATATATTAAGTATCTTATTTTTGCTTATAATAGTGTTTGTTTTTTTGCTTATAATAGTGTTTGTAAGAAATTAACTATATATATATTGTTTGTTTTTCTGTGTAGTGTCCTCAGCAAAATAATTCGGTCGATTGCGGATTTTTTGTATTGAGATTTATGAGAGATATCATTGCATTGAATCGTATAGACATCCCAAAAATGGTATGGAATAATAACTTAGGGTTTATTTTAATATTATCGGATAACTAATCTAATTTGTTACTAAATCATGAATATGTTTTATTCTCTTAATTGTAGTACTTTGAGGAATACAAATCTTACTCAAGAGCTCATTTGGATGAAATGAAGGATGAATTGTGTCAATTCATTGTTGATCAAAGAATCATATAGCTAGGTTGTATATTGTTGTACATATATGTATGGAATGTTGTTGTTGTATGCTGTTGTTGTATATATGTTGTATATTGTTGTTGTACTTTTACTAAATCATGAATATGTTGTTGTATATTGTTGATCAAAGAATCATATATTAATGTTGTATATATGGAGGATTAATGTTGTATATAAATGGATTCATGTTGTATATATCAATGGATTAATGGTGTATAACATTGGATTAAAGGATGAAATCAATATGAATTTTACACTTTTGCAGCATGCGAACAGGTTACCAATTAAATATCCACTGTTTTTCAAACAAATTTTTTTAAAATAACTAACACTTTAGAGGGCGCTTTCTGTAGGAAGCGCCCTCTAAACACTTTACATTGAGAACTTTAGAGGGCGCTTTGTCCAGAAAGCGCCCTCTAAACACTTTACATTGACAACTTTAGAGGGCGCTTTCTGCAGAAAGCGCCCTCTAAAGTGTTAGTTATTTTAAAAAAATAAGCGCCCTCTAAACACTTTACATTGACAACTTTAGAGGGCGCTTTTTCCAGAAAGCGCCCTCTAAACACTTTACATTGACAACTTTAGAGGGCGCTTTTTCCAGAAAGCGCCCTCTAAGGTGTCCCTTTATGGACCACTCTAGAGGGCGCTTTTTTCATAAAGCGCACTATAATGTGGGCCTTTAGACAACGCTTTCTCCAGGAAAACAAAGCGCTGTCTTTACCTATGCCAGCGCCAGATTAGAGGGCGCTTAAAAGCGCTGTTATAGGCCAAAATAAGCGCCCTCTTTTCCCTTATTTGGCGTAGTGAATATCACGTTTTATATGTTGGACTATAAGAAAATTGCATTTTAGCATCGACTAATGACCCTCGCTAAAAGGCAATAAACCGACACTACTTGTTATTAGCGTCGGCTTAGCGTTGGGATCAGGACGTCCACCTCAAAGCGGGAAGCAAGACATAGCATTCAGTCGACGGTAACTTTAGCGTCAGCTAAACGAAATGCTAAAGGCATGCTAATACACAGAAGTCAACACTAGAGTACAAACATGTTTAGGTTTAACGACAACCTTTATCGACACTCTCTGGTCATGTGTATTTGTGTGGCGTCGGCCTGAGCCGATACTAAGTTTATCATGTTTTTTTATCTACCTACTTGGAATTAAACCTTCTTTAAATTTCTCTTATTAAGACCTACCAAAACATATTTAGAAATCTGTTTAAATCCACAATGAATTGATATATATATATATATATATATATATATATATATATATATATATATATATATATATATATATATATATATATATATATATATATATATATATATATATATATATATATATATATATATATATATATATATATATATATATATATATATATATATATATATATATATATATATATATATATATATATAACCAAAACTTATTTTTAATTTCATACAATATAATTTCATTAATATATTATCACATCAAAATAAACACAATGCCTAATAATTACACAGCCATTGCACTAGCATAAATGGCAAACCACACACAACAAACTAGCATGCACACATAGACAATCAGAAGGAAAAACAGTCGGGCATAACCACGACCGCAACCCAATCAAAACCCAACCACTACACACATGCTATAAAAAATACCAAAAATAAAATAAATAAACAACAACGTATTTTAAATTGAAGTTAAATAAATAATACAATACTAGCTAGAAATTGTTGATTATAATTTTTTTTTTTACATACACAAATCATTGACTATCAAAGCACAATCTTTGGAAATGTAAGATAGTAATATTTAGTTCTAAATTGCATAGGATTCATGCAACATGTTAGTAAAACTTATGCAACTTCATAACAAGTTATCTATTTTGGTTGTTTTCATGAACTGTAACTTAGAACATAGTGTAGAACAAAAATGAGGAATTAAATACTTAAAATAGATTACCTTAATCACTCATTGATTATATTAGCAACAAATAATAGTAGGCATTTCTTTGTAAAACACTAGATGAATACTCACTTTACAGGGTCTGGCTTTTATTTAAAATTTTTACAGTGAAAGACACCAAATTTGAAACAAGATAACTATTCCATATAATCAATAATTTAGAAAGTTCCAAAACCTTTGAGTAGTTTCCAGCTTTATAAGGAACTATTTCACTCCTCATATTAACATAGGATGAATTCTACGGGGTTAGAGAAACTCATAAAACTGTTATTTTTATATAGTAACATATTTACTAACCTACTCAGTTGCCTCAATGCCCTCCCTACCAGCATACAATAGTATGTTAAGTTATAGATATTATAATACAAAGTGATACCAAAATATTAGAACCCAAGTGATACCAAAAAAACAAGCAAGTATACAGTCTGGAAGAATGTAAATGATGATATCATCTTGAAAGGTGCAGTTTCGAGTAAGTTGCATGGTATTCCTCCAAAACTCTAAAAAAAAGTTAAAGTGGAATAACGAGTTCCAAAACAACTCAGAAGAAGAAAAAACTGAAATAATTGGTTGCACTTTAATAATTTATGACACAAAATTTCCGCTAAAATAACAAGCAAATCCCAAATCACCGAGTCATTACCAAAAAAATGCTGAAAAAACACATATCAAGGTTCTCTAAACAACCAAACCAAAACAAATATATAATATGAAAAATTCATTTGGGCACTACTACAAATAACACATCTAACCTTGGATGTAAAATGACTTTTACCTCAGTTACACTATCGAGATAACAAAATGCGACATGAAAACTTACCATTTTTTTTCCTGTTTTGGAAAAATCGAAGTTATAATGGAAATGTTCATTGGTTCGATATCTAATAACAATATATTTTTATTTTCGAAACAATGAAACGTACTGTTTTATTTAATATATGAGGTAATAAGTTATGTTGGTACGTCAGTTTTAATTAGAAGGGGTAAAAAAAATCTAAATGAGCCATTTGACCCAATTTTTTTAGGCCCCTACTAAATCAATAATTTTTTGGCCCCTTAGTTTTAAGCCTCATCATATTTTTGGTTTTTAAGGGGCCTAAGATATGGACTCAAAATATAATTTGTTTCAAATAAAATATTTTATTTTTTAAAATATATATTTTAAAAATAATAAATATTTTTGAAAATTAATTTTTTTTCCTTAAAAAAACTAAAAATTATTTACGAAAAAAAAACGTTGATTTTTTCAAATAAAAAAATATTAATTTAAAAAAAAAAATTTTAATATGAAATTTTTTGATTTTTTTTGAAAAATTGATATTTTTAGAAAAAAGAAATCAAAATAAAATCAATTTTTAAAAAAAATACAAAAAAGAACTGATTTCATTTTAAAATAAGAAAGACAATTTTTTTTGAAAATACAAATATCAATTTTTCCGACAAAAAAAAATCGATTTTTTCCAAAACATAAAAAGTCAATTTTTTTCAAAAAATGAAATGAATTCTTTTTATAAATAAAAGAAGTCGATTTTTTCGAAAATAACCAAAAAAATGTGACTTTTTTTGAAAAAAAAATTGACTTTTTTCGAAAATAGAAAAAAAAAGTCAAATTGTTTCGAAAAAAAAAATCAAGTTTTTTCGAAAAATTAAACCGATTTTTTAAAATAAAAAAAGTTAATTTTATTTGAAACAAAATCATTTTTTTCTGAAAATAAAAAAGTCGATTTTTTTTTAAAAACTATTATTTTTTATGAAAAAAATAATTCTTTAAAAAATCAATTTTAAAAAATGATGGAGTCTTGAGGCGTCACTTGAATTTTATGGGCATTAGTTTAGGAGACCTATATATTTTGGAGTTCATTTATTTTTTAAATTTTGGGCCCCCTATATTTTTGGACCTTAAAAATTAGGCCCCAACCCCCTAAATTGACAACTCTAGTTTTAATTAATGATCGAGAGGTTAAATTTTATCTATTATCATATATAATTTATTTTAAATATCATATTAATTGGCCTGTATCATATTTTACAAAAAATAAATAAAAAATATTGACATAATCAGAATCATATCATTTTTAAATCTTATAAACATAGAATATCAAATTTACACTGTTTTCAAAATCAAATTTACAAATTTACATTGTTCTCATCAACATAGAATACAAAATTTACATATTTGCAGATAAAAATGACAAACCTTCTCTCCATATATATACAAATTAAACTTATAACAATCAAGAAAAAATATTGTTGTTGAGGTTCATAGCAAGATAAGAAGATACCGACCCAACGTGATTGGATGTCATTTATATCTTTTGTTAGAATAATGTTATGTGGCTAAACTCCTATAATTAGAACAAATTTAAATTAGGTAAGATAACAACAACAACATTAACTTTAAAATATACATAAATTAGATGTATATGGATTAAGCTAATACCTTAAGCTCAGTCCATCCATTTGTAATGCCTCCAGAGACAATATCAAACATTTGTCTCATAACGTAGTATCCACAAGAATAATTGTCAGGTTATTTTTGTGACTATAAATAATTTTCATATATTTATATCACTAATACACACAAATAAAAGATTTTCAAAAAATACAAGTTATATACTTACTTTTGGGTAATAGAACCTTGACTTTCTACCAAGTACATTACATTTGATTGCGTTGTATCTCTCCATCGCTCTACACATGTCGATTAAAATTAAACATGAATAAAAACTATTCAAAATTAAAGATAAAATTTGAGTATTAAAAATAATATCACTTACACACTCAAAGCGTTAATCATGACTTCATTAAGGTCCTTGTGCAATGAGCAAAACATAACTATATCATTTTGTTTTAGACATATAATAATTAGTTGCCAATGATTATTGCATAAACGTTCAGAATAATTAATAATATGTATAAAATTGATTTATAAATGAAAACACAAATTAAAATATAATTACGCGGGGTAAAATGAGGCCAATTAACTTCTTTGTTCTCTTCAACAACTTCTCATGTATGTAACCCGTGATATTGTTTGCTACCATATCACCATGAAGACTAATGTGCCCTGGATCTATGAAACAATAATTTCTTAAACTCCTTTCCATATATATCTCATGCAAGAACCTGCAAGAGTCAAATCTTTTATGTTAAAGTATGAGAGCATATGAATATAAATAGAAATCAACAAATAATTATATTTACGAGCACCATAATTGTATGGTATTGTCTATCCATTCATCCTCTTTCAAAAATTCTGTAATAGAAGTCTTAGGAAGTATGTAAAATCGATATGGATCATGACTTAATTTAATATTCTCGCAGATGTCGGGAATACAATCTAATATCATTGAAAGTCTCTTAGTGTTATCTAGTTGTCGTAGTGTGGTTTCAATATTGTCCTGGTGGGCAGAACAACTTCCTTTCGTGCTTGTACCATCCATTACTTTATCATGAATCTACAACTGAGTATTTGAAATTGTTTGGTTGAGTAGACCCGATAATTTCAATTTCTACATCATAAAATTTATAGAAATACATTACAAAAATTAAAATACGCAAATAATAATAACAACCACATACTACACAAGTTTTTTAACTTATACTTATACCTCAAGCACATCGCGGGTACACTTCTCGGACATATTCTCAAGCTCTTCCTCATTCGACTTCTTTTGCTCCTCCTTGGCCAACCTCTCTCGCTCCTCTTACTCCTTTTGGACACTCTCACGCACCTGCTGCAATGAACTCTTCATCGCCTCATGATTCCACTTCTCCCTTACCTCCCCCACCTTTACAGAAACTATTTCTTCAATCTCTCTCCTAAGATTTACTTCTCTAGGTTATTTAGATAGTCTAAAATGTGACTTGAAGCCAACGCCTCTTCCAAGATTGCGGACACGCCTAAGATGCTCCTTGGTTCCAATCGCTTATACCAAGATGTCATGACAATCTTGTGGAACGAAGAGGACAACTTATGATTGTTCAACCAGTACATCCTACAACACATAGAAAATTTCATTTTTACCAAATTGACTTAACTTAAACAAATATTGTTTAAAAAATATATATACTTACATACTTTTCAGCCAATTCGCGTGTAGTCTCTAATGTGAACTCTCCACCTTTTCTCTAACATGCCCTCTTCCATTTCTCATGGTGTGGTGGTGGAGATGGAGTGCGATCAAGGCTTATAGAATATCCAAGCTCTGATTTCCTTTATTTTCATTTTTCTTCAATCATGTTCTTTTTAAGTTTTTCATATTCTCCATGAGACAATCCATGTGGATAGATATTTTTAGATCAATTATCCTTTCTTTTTTTTTCTTTCCTTTTTCTTGTTTCTATGCCACGATAATTGTTATTGAATGAATGTTGGTTTGATATGCATGATCTGTTTTCCCTTGTTTCAATGATTTTTAGTTTCTACCCTCTTGATGAAATTGAGAAGCATGTTGAAATGTGATAATAACATGAGTATTACACTCTATATGAACATGAGTTGATTAGTTGTTTGTTGGTTGCATGTCTTAATTTCTTGATTTCCATGAATACTTGATTAGAAGTCAAAACATGTGTTGTTGATGAGTGTACTAGCCTTTAATCCCAAGAAAAACAATATTTAAACTCATGAAGTAAATTAATTACCTCTAACCTTAGTTTTAGATCGATGTTGGGTAGTTCCATCATTAAGTAAATGAATTACCTCTTACCTTTAGTTGTCCTTTTGGTAGTTCCATCGCCCAAATCGATTTCTTCAAGTGGATCCTAAGGCTGCATCTTTGTAATAGACGTGACAAGATCCTTTCCACAACCCAAAGGCTCATTATCATAGATGCAGTCGAGTCTCTGGTCTCACTGACCATCAATTTTTGGGCATGCTATTTACAACTCTCCGACTGCTGTTGTCCCAACGTTTATCCTTTGACTTATGTCGAACACTTATAACTAATTAGCTTCGACAACCATATGTGGTATTTCGGCCTCCAGGGCCACTTTTAATATGTTTTCGACTATGTAAGCCGAGATTCTCTATAATGCATCGAATTCAGGCATCGTCATTAAATTCGTCACTCTATCTAGTTGGCCGAATTGTATCAAAAGTCCTCTCACCCATTATTTCTCTGTCCCACATGAAACCATGGGTTGGGTGGAGTCTTAAAGCGTAAAATGCCTCTTATATAGGCATTTAAGAAAACCCCGCTGGTGTGCAAGGTGTTATGTTGGCTAGATTCTTATCAAAATTTCTTTTATCTACATGATTCTCCTCTGCCATGTTGTGTCCTTGGTCTGCTTCGACATTCTCCACTATCCCATCATTTCTCCAGATTGTTATTCTTTGATGAAGTGAAGAAGGCACATCTCCCACTTCATGGATCCATTCTCGATCCAGGAGTAAATTCTAGCTAGCCTTCGACACTATAACCATAAATATTGTGGGTCGAGTTATAAATCCCAATGTTACATCCACCTAGATGACCCCCATAGTTTGTCTTGTCTTCCCTTCATAATTTGAAAGCACCATGTTATGAGGCTTTAAGTCTATGTCGAACTTTCCTATTTTTTCAAACAAGAAATGAGACATTAAGTTAACAGATGCCCCTCCATCTACCAGAATTTTGTTCACCGTAGTATCATACCCCAAAATTTACCCTACTTTTTATTATTGTCTGGCTCATGATTCTCATTCCATCTGCATACATTCATGCCAAATTCATCCATGTCATCCATTTGCATATACATTTTCAAATAGGCAACATGGATTCAAAGGTTTGTGTCACTTACAACTGACAAGAAGTATTCGTTGTACTTCTCACTCTATAAAGTTGAAGAGAAATTTAATTATCCTTTACATTGTTGTTTATACTTTTTCTTCTCGGAACTTTAGATAATGTGGTTTCATGACTATAGTGTGAATGTGTTTTAATTCAAACAACAAATACATTAGAAAATCTGATGTCATGTATAAATCTTGAGACTATTCCACCTAAAGTTCATTAGGAGCCTTATTGCTTTAATGGGCCAGTTTGTTTTAGCTTTAAAAAAATGGATTTTTTTTGTATTTTTGAAAATGGATTTTACAAAAATGTTTTTTAAAATATTAAAAGTTTTTCTAAATTTATTTTTTCTAAATTAAAAGATTGAATTGTTCATTGTATAACATAAATATACACTATTGAAGATCAAAACATAGTCAAAATCACAATTTAAAAAAAAATTGTATCTCAAAAATGATTTTTAGAAAAAGCTATTTGAAATAGCTTCAAAATTAAGTGATTCTTTAAAATTTTGATATCCAAAAAAAGTTTCGATAAAATGATAAAATACCTAAAATAACATTTTAAGAATAACTATTCAAACAAAATTTTCATTCGAAGCTTTTATGAAAAGTTTCTTTGTAAGTGTTTTTTACACTAAAATATATAACACTATAAAAATTATTTAAAAAAAAAAACCAAAACAAACGGGCCCAATATCACATTGAATTCTCTTTTCTTTTTTATTAAGACCGACTTATTCAATCTAAGACCCTGTTATAATTTTAAAAATAGGCTTAAAAAATATTAACTTATTCTGAATTTTAATAAAAAACAGTATAAAGTCATAGTTTTTTAAAATAATTTATGTTTTTACACCTATTTTTAAAAAATAAATGTAAAATAGATTTGGAAAATAACTGTAATTTTATACCTATTTTCAAAAATATATGTAAATGTATTTTTAAAATCATTAATTAACAAGTCCGCACTCCAAAATTTAGGGTCCTGCCGGAGCTCAGGCTGCACCTCCATCAGGTTGCCCTATTTTTAATATGATAGTCTTAATATTATATTAAATTGATGACTCCCATTCTTTAAGCGTATAATAATTTTACCTTTGCCTTTGACCGGTATCTTTGAGTCATCTCCAAATGAGACATTGCCAGTTGTCGCTTCATTGATCTCTACGAACATGCTTCGATCGCCACACATGTGATTGCTTGCGCCGGTGTCGAGGTACCATTTGTTTCTTTTCTCTTCAACTTGGTTTTGGCACGCGAGCAACAAAGTTTCTTCTTCTCTGCCTTTTTCTTCTACAAAGTTAGCTTTCTCCACAACTTTCTTCGAGAATCTACACTCAGATGCATAATGACCGATCTTTTTGCAGTTGAAGCACTTGATTTGTGATTTGTCACACCTCGACCATGAATTTCCTCTTCCACGACCTCTTGTTGCTTGTGGATTCCAACTTCTTTCTCCATTGTTAGAGTAGTTGTTATAACTGCCTCTTCCTTCTCCTCCATGTCCTCGTCCACGCCCACGATCTTGGCCACGACCTCGTCCTCTTTGGCTCTTGTAATTCGCATAATTTGCTTCCTTTATGTTGAGTTGTAGTAGTTTCTCCATAGCCTCCTTTTGTTTAATTTTTCTCTTTTGTTTTTCTTCGTATGCTTGTAAGGAACCCATGAGTTGCTCAATATTCATGGTCTTTAAATCCTTGTTTTCTTCAATGTTGGTAACAATGAAGTCAAAACTTGAATTTAAAGTGCGAAGTATTTTCTCCATGACTTTTACCTCATCAACATCTTCACCATTTCTTTTAAGTTGATTGACTATGGCCAATACTCGAGAAAAATAATCAGAAATTGACTGAGACTCTTCCATAAATACACGTTCAAAATCACCTCTAAGAGTTTGAAGACGAATCTTTTTCACCTGTTCCACTCCTTTGTTGCAAGTTTGAAGTTTGTCCCATGCTTCTTTGGTCGTCGTTGCGTTGGAGATCTTCTCAAATGTATCTTCATCCACTGATTGATAAATAAGGAAGAGAGCTTTCTTGTCTCTCTTTCTTGACTCCCTCAATGTCTCCTTTACACCTTGGCTTAGCGAGGCTTCATATTACTCATTGAAGCCTTTCTCAACGATATTCCACACATCTTGAGCTCTTAGTAGCGCCTTCATCTTGATACTCCAATTGTCATAGGTGTTCTTTGTGAGCATCGGCATTTGAAAAGGGAAACCTCCATTTGTCATTTTTTAGGACCTTGAAGCTCTGATGCCACTTTGTCGTAAATAAACCCTTTTGTGTTTAGGAAAAGTATGTGGGAATATTAGAGGCTTGAATAAAAACTTGGTAGGTAGGAGAATTATTTATGGAAGAGAGAACTTTGTATTTTTGCTTGATTCAAAGGTGTTGGATTACATCTCTATTTATAATACTCTAAGGAGAACTCTAAACACTAATTCTAGAGAGTTCTCAACTCTAGATATTCAAAGAGTATTCTAGAAAATATTACAATCTTAAGAAATATCTAGATACTCTAAATACTACAAGACTTTTCTAGAAACATTATCCAATATAAACTAAGTCCAAATAACTAAGTCCAAAATCAAATAATAAAATTAGGCCCAAATCAAGTTTAATATTTCAACAATTAATAGATATTCTTACAGAATTTCAAAAGAATTTTTATATTGATCTCTCGGACTCTCGGGTCAATTCACAATAAAAGACTTCTCAAGTAAAACTTGACAAACCTAATAAAAATATGTTTCTACCAACAGAATCTTAAATCAATAATTTAAACTTTAAAGGGATTGATTGTGGTGAATGTCACCGTTTTGAAAATCATTGTTTAAATTTCAAAGAGATCAATAATTTAAAAGTGGAAGAATAAAACAAAATTAATGAAATAAATTCTGTCGCTTAAACTATTCTGCAGTAACATCCCCAAGTAAGAACACAGCAAATTCCCCTAGAGTTCCTTCCAAATTTTCCTAGGATTTCTTGCTTTCACTAAAAATAGTTTTCCTACGGAATTTTCTGCAATTTTATCTGTATGAAAACTTTCCACGGGATTACCTGCGGATTTTGCTGCAAACATGCTTTTTGCAAGGAATAGTCTTTTATTAAATATATCAGCTGGAAAATCCGTAGGTATTTCTGTTGAAAATTTTCCACAGAATAATCAGTATTCTAGTAGTGTATGAATAGATGGAGCTTCTCGAATGAATTGATATTGTGAAGCCTACATAGTTTTGTAGACACAAGATAGGAAGAAAGAGTGTGCAATAAAAACCAAAGGTTGTTTTTTTGGAACTGGATAGTAGTACTATATAAAAAGTAATGTGTGTTTTGTGTTTATTTGTACTCAATATTAATTTTCATAAACGATAAAAAAGTGTTTTAATTTTAGTTTATTATTGGTCCATGTTTGTACATACTATAAAATATCATTTTAAATATGAATTGCTTTTGACAATACGGATTCTATTAATCACTTTAAATATTAGTTAAAATTTTGTCAAAATATGAATTTGCTTTAATAAATTTCATTTATAAGTGAGAGACAACGATAAAAAAAAATGCAGGTTTTACATGATGGATTTTATTTCCACATATTATTTTAACCTACGGGCTAGATGATGTTGCAAAAAGTAAATTTCTTTTATTTTGCATGAGATAGTGAAAAACAAAGATCACCCTAGATAAAAGTATTTGTCCATCGATAAAAACTTTCTTAAAAAGAAAAATTTGTTGCTAGTCGGGCAGTATAGTGCATGATCAACATGTTCGTCATTCATTGTCCGCATGACTTATACCTATGAAAATAGATATATTGTGACGATTTTTGTAAGTTTAAATATCTTGTAGTGTTATACAATTATACTAATTATTTTGAATATATATTAAAAAGTGTAGTCTAAAATAGGATTTTTTGTATTACATAAAGTTTTAATTTCTGTCAATTTTTTTCTCGCAAACTTAGTGTCAAGCCCTTGGTTTGAATTATCTAGGGGATCAATTTCACCGTCCAACAGTGGAAACCAAAATAAAACCATCCAAAACAAAGTTTTGTAAGGAAATGTCCAACATAAGAATTGATGAACACAATTCAAACTTGAGAACTTAATAGAGACACACTCTCAAATATCAATCCTTCATAAAAATGTCAAAATCTTGGAGTTGTCAAAAGTTAATTTAATGAGTTGAAACAGGTTAAAGTTCAACACTGTATTTTTGCTTTGATTATACATAAAAACAACAATTTAACTTCGGTTATTAGAAAAAGGGTGTTACAGGTTGAAGTATAAGACCCAATTTTAGCCTAAATTAAATCATTTTTTGTTGTTAAGATACAACACCGGCTTCCAGAAAATGGTGCGAAATGTAAATAATTTAGACAAACTTATCTATAGTTTGAGGTTGAATGTAAATATGTAACACCATGTTTAATTGTAACTGGAGTTAAATGTTGTTTTGTAATGCATATTTGAAATATATTACGCCTACCTATTCACATTTAACACTAGTTTAAAATAGGTGTAAAAGTTATTTCTAATACCAGTATTAAAAAATGTGTCAAATGTCCCGTAGCTTCTACACCTGAAGTAAAACAAGTATTAAATATCTAAAACACCGATGCTATATCCGATTCTTGCACTAGTAGTAAAAAAAACTTTCTCTATTTCTTACTTTACTTTGTTTGAAAGTATATAAACTCTTTTATATCGACTTGAAGTACTCCTTGTACTTCTCACTCCATAAAGTTAAAGACAAATTTAATTATCCTCGACATTGTTGTTTATAACGTGGTTTCATGACTATAGTGTGAATGTGTTTTAATTCAAATAATAAATACATTAGAAAATTTGATGCCATGTATAAATCTCGAGACTATTCCACCTAAAGTTCATGAGAAGCTTTATTGTTTAAATATCACATTGAATTGTCTAATCTTTTTAATTAGGACCGGCTTAATCAATCTAGGGTCCTTTTATAATTTTAAAAATAGACCTAAAAAATATTAATTTTTACTGAATTTAAAAAAAGCAGTATAAAAAATTATAAATTTTTAAAATATATTATGTTTTTACACCTGTTTTTAAAAAATAAGTAAAATAAATTTTAAAAACAAACTGTAATTTTATACCTATTTTCAAAAATATATGTAAATCTATTTTTATAATAATTAATTAACAAGTTGGCGTTCCAAAATTTAGGATCCTGTTGAAGTACAAGCTGCACCTGCACTAGGTTGCCCTATTTTTAATATGATAGTCTTAATATTATATTACATAAGAGTCGATGTTCATGATAACTTTCATTATATCGATAACTAATTTGGTGGTTGTTATTTTCTTTTTGATGGCTTCTCATCAAATCATAAGTTTAAGCCCATGAAAAATGAAGTGAGTCTAAAACAAAAAGTTTCTCACTTAGTGGAAACGATTACATAGCAAGTATTATATTGAGTTCTCGCTCAATATGATACTTGTAATAGAGTGTTAAAATATTAAAAAGTGGACAAAGATATATGACATACATTTTATGATAAGTATAACACCAACTATTTTACATTGTCATGACTTATTTAACTTCATTGAGTGTGAAACTTCTATTTTATTTTATTGAAACACCAAATATTATTAAAAAAAATGAAACTGCTTACATATGGTATGAGAAGAACTCAGCCAGGGTATCAAGAGAAGCTACCAAACAAAAACAAAAACCAAAAGAAATACCAAAAACAACGAAAACCAAGAATCCCAAAAAAAGAGGAAACAAAGTAAATACAACAACAGCCATGCAGAAACTATCAATGCCGGAAAACCAAATTTGGATTCATAGTTCTCTTAACTCTTACTTGAAGAGGAAGAAAGAGAATTTAATCATTTTTGATAGGGTTATAAGCCCATGCGTTAATTGCACACACTCCATACTTTTTACCAGTGTTCCTTTTGATATACATATAACCATCCTTTCCCCAACCTGTGCCATATGAGTTCTTCACAATCCAATAATCTTCACCGCTTTTCGAATCATAACCCACTATTAACATGCAGTGATTTGTCTCTAAAGAATCCACTGGGCAATTGGCACCCTCATATATTTCCTGCCAGTGGATGAATATTGAAAAACAAAGAGAGAAAAAAACGATTAGTTGTCTTTATTAACAAATGTAAAATTACTCGAAAAAATTTATAATCCTTTGAAAACAACTTACGTCCGAATGGTAATGTTGAAAATCTTCCGGGATTGCATAAAGACACATACCAATTGGCTGCTTAGCAACAGCACACAGCATTCCATTCTCTGATCTCTCCACTTGATTATATGCATGAATAGAACTAATGGGACTATTTCTAATCTACAGTTCATGAACAAGTTAGGTTGTTTGTTAGGTTAAAAAGTTGAATGATTGAAAATTATATAATACATCTTATAGAATTTAAAAACCTGTGAGGCTTTGCAATCCTCCTTTTCTGCCTTATAAACATAATCACTCCCCAATGCAATTCCGTTGTTTCCTATAGTCCATTTGAACGCCTCGGACACCCATCCCATCTCGCAACCTCTACTTTCAGAGTCACAGTCCACAAGTTCTTGCTCTGAAAAGTTCTCAAGCTTCCCTTTCTTTATTGCAACTATTCCTTCAATGGCGCCTACAGCTGTGAATGCCCAGCAACTATCTAACAAAAACAAAGGCAATATGTCAAACTAGTTTTGTTAAAAGAAATTGATGTTTCACAAGATGTGAATCTAGCAAACATAGTTATTGCATAAAAGTGTATTATGAAACACCGCAAACTTACTACAAGTGCCTTGATCCTTAACATCAGTGACAGCTCCATTTGATCTCCAATCTAAGGATGAAGGTGGATTACTACATGGTAAGTCATGAACATCATCGTTCACGATTTTCGCGGTGTCTTTGATCTTGGACATGTCAATATTATGCAAGTATGTTTCTCGGAACTCCTTGTTGCTCCAATCTGCAAAGTTTGTCAGACCAAGAAGGGGGCCACGACGTGAGTCTCTCTTTGCATTAGTCTTTGTAATATACTTCAAATTTGTAACAAAAATGGCAAATTTCCTTGTCATCTCATCTAGATCATTGTATACTCGTCCATGTTCGCTCTTCCATAGTTGGAATAGTTTTTTAACTCCATCTTCGTTAGGAAACTTATCAAGTTTAGGACCCAAAATGGTGGAGTACTTATTGGTTCGGATCTCAAAACTTGAAGATATATTTAAGATAACTTTATCTTCATTAGTTTTTTTCTTTTGAATTGCAAAGTATATACATAAGCAAGCAGTGAAGATGATGAAGAAACGAAATGATTTTGAGTTGTAGGAAATCCTCATTTTTTATAAAAACTAAGTGGAAGATAAAACTTAATGTGGAAAGATGTGTATTCCTTAAAGTCAGTTCCACATATTTATAGAATATGAGTTCAGATATCAAATTCTACTTCATATTATATTTTTGGAACCACGCAGTCAATTGTTAGAGTTTACTAATATTTATGTAGAACCAAATTATTAAACTATTTTTTTAAAAGGACCAAAACAAACTAATGTATAAAATAAATTAATGGGTTTGTAAAATATAGATTTCACAATCACAAAGTTGTTAAATGGTGGACACTTATTATCAATGATTTAAAAATCGGACCGGTCATCGAACCGGTGATGATATTGGGTCATTGGTTCATTAGTTGAACCACTATGTCACTGGTCGAACCGCAAGACGAAACAGGATAAAATCGGAAAACTCGATTGAATAAAGTTGTCACTATAACAAAATTATATAGGTATTAAATCGGTCGAACCGGATAACTCGGTGTAAGAAAAAATCACTGACACCTTAAAAATTTAAAAATATCACAATTTCATAATTTAAATTCAAATTTTAGTCAATTATAAATTTGAGACAAATACTTAATTTAAAAATTTAGTCAAAATATCAATCTCAAATATAAATATCAAACATTGCCATTTACTTTATGCAACACTCTAATCCAACTAATAGAAACCAATGATATTAATCATATAAATATATAGTATCTTCAAATTCTAAATTTTAAAACCTATCGATGCTATAATACTGCAATAACCTCTATTTACTATATTTAACATCACTGTCATCAATATTTACACACTACAACATTTTGACTCTACAACATCACAACAAAACCGTTGCAAAAACTTATAAATCCGTTGCCTTTCTCAATTAGAACGGTTTTCAGACCGTGTCAAAC
The DNA here is from genome assembly GCF_024323335.1 of Lathyrus oleraceus. Lineage (NCBI taxonomy): Eukaryota > Viridiplantae > Streptophyta > Magnoliopsida > Fabales > Fabaceae > Lathyrus > Lathyrus oleraceus. The sequence goes on from NC_066579.1 coordinate 438,145,350, forward strand.
TAAGGCGTTGCTCTAACCTATTGCAACGGTTATTGTGTCCAATGGAAACACCCCGTATATAACCGTTTTTGTAGTATTCCTTAGAGAACGACTTCCAATAGCAACAGTTGTACTTCGTTCTCATATTAAAACCGTTGACTTTCTGGTGTTTTGGGGAACGGCTGTTTCATTTGATATAACAACGGTTCGTAGTTGTTGTTCATTTGAAACCGTTCTAGTAGATCCATATCTAAATTTCTTCTTCAAAAGCTATTGCAACGATTTTATACTACGACAATACTTTATAACCGTTGTAACAAATGATTTTTTTAATGTGAAACCATTTTGTTTTATAAACCTGATAATTATTCATAATTTTTTATACATAGCAATATTCATATACAAATTTTAAAATGATCTTTCAATTTAATATATATATATATATATATATATATATATATATATATATGTATATATATATATATATATATATATATATATATATATATATATATATATATATATATATATATATATATAATGTCAATCATGATTTATAATCAACAAAACATCTTCAATATACATTTCATATTGTCAATCATTGTTCATAATGAAAATAACATCTTTAACCTATAAAAGTAAACTTAAACATCTACATCTACATCTCCATATCTACGTCTCTTCATCATCGAATTACTGGAAATCTTCATTGATATTATCATTCATGATCTGCAAAATAAAAGTAATAAAATGAAAATAAGATTATTATAAAGCTCTAAAACTATAATGTAAAGCATAAAACAATTCAATCTTAATTACTTGATCATTAGTTGGAGCATGTGTTGATGCAGAAGAACGTAAGACACTATTAGCATCGGTTGCAGGAGCTGATATCAGAGCTGCGAGAGCCTCTATATTCAACTCTGAGGTGTTTTGATTCAAAATGGTCTTAAGAAGCAGTTGCATTTTTCTTTCCATTTCTTCCTTATCTTGAAGACGTTTCTCCTCCATTTCTTGTATCTTATCATTAAATTGTCTAACCTCATCCGCATGCTCTTTTTTTAGTTTGGTAATTTTTTCATTTCTTTTCAAGAGAGTCGGTGTTGTGGTTCTTCCATGGCAACGCATTCTTCCAGGTTTTTGTTTGCCAAATACACTTTCAAAAGCTTCCGAAGAAGGTTGTCCATGATTTTCAATCAAGTCTTAAAGCTTTATCTAGCATATACATAATATAGTAGTAGTGAATGAAATGCAAAGAACAAGACAGAACAATCAAAATATCACAACTTTAAGAAATAAAAAATCTTACTCTTAGATTAATTAAAAGATTAAGACATGATTAATTAATCAAAATACCATGGAGGATAAATCAGATTTGACTACTTCTGAAGAGATTAAAGGTATCACATTTGACTACTTCATTCCCCTTCCTATGTTGCAGTGGATTCTTATTTATTACAGATCAAAGGCATTACTACAAGTGTCTTATTCACGTATTTGCATATTCCAACCTTAAACCTATTATTTCTAACCTGAACTATTGTTTTTCACATGTAACTAATATAACACAATGTTATGCACAACAACTCTTAACAATAATAATAACATTTAACAACAGTAACTTACTATTGCATGGTTAGTTTCTTGATCCAACTCCTTTCCTTTTCTACTTTGTCGAGTAGCAATGAACATTTCAGCCTGCGTTGGAGGTTCTTTATCTTCATTACTTTCATGCTAAACCAAGTAAAACAAGATTATGAGAATATTAATACAATAATATAATTTAATATTCAATGAGAATAATTTAAAAAATAATACCATTTTTTCTCTTATAATAGCAAAGGCTTTATTCCCCACTCGATGTCTCCATTTTAGTTGAGCTATATTTTCGGCATTTTGATGACTGACTTCCTACATTCATTCGTATTTATTGTGAAGTGTGTATCAGGATGATGGACAACAGTTATATGTACAAGTTCAATCAAGCTTTTATGGATATTCAAAAGTCACATAGTAGTAAGATGTTATGACTAAAGTCCGTAAGAAATGTTACTTATCAAATTCAATATATAATTCATTTGAAACTTCTGCTAGAACTCAAAAGTGATTTTAATTCAGTACATAATTCAACATTGTAAAACAAAAATATGAATATATCTTACTTGAGTTTTTTTATCTCTCCAATAATCCAATAACTTTCTAAAATCTTCTTCTGGTACCTCTCGTGGACGATTTTTTAGCTGCTCGCGCAAGCTTTTATACTTACTAAAATGATTCCTTTTAAGAAAACATTTGTATCGTCTCCAAGTATCATTTATAATAGCAAATACAGCCTTCCTTCCTTCCTTTGGAACATTGTATTTTTCCTACAAAAATATATATTTAGATAGATGTATACATTAAAGTATGCTAACAAACACAAAATCAAATAAAAAAAATTAATTACATTGACATAATCCCACAACATATATATACTGTTTCAAAATGAAATTCACAAAACATAGATAAAAAATTGTCATAAATTTGAATCGTCATCAGATTCTATTAGATCTGACACAAGTACAAAATTATCAACAATGGTTGGTGGAATGTCATTCCTAACAAATTCAACTTCACAAATTTCATCGTTTGAAGCTAGATCTGATAGATCACAATCATACGACTGATGGAGATTTGAATCTGATTGTTCATTCATATTAAAAAAATCCCTCGGAATAGATTTCATAACATAGTGTTTATTTGCATCAGAAGGATCTTGAATGTAGAAGCATTGGTGAACTTGAGAAGCCAATACAAAAGGATCATCCACGTAACATCTCTTGTTGAAGTAAACACAAGTCATCCCATATTTTTCCTCTTCAACTTCAAACCAGTCACATCTAAATAACACAAACTTCAACTTACCATAATAGTCTACCTCAATTATTTCTGTAATTAATCCATAGTAAGTTATTGACTGTGTTATTAGATTTTCATCTTTGGTACTTGAAAAACTTTCAGTTATTACCGCTAGTGTCACACCACTATTTTGTGTTTTACGTTTTACGTTTAGCATCATGTTGTTTTGTATGAAACCTATATCCATTAATTACATAACCAGAAAAACATCGTGCAATTTCATTTGGTCCTCTGGATAGCTTCCTAAGGTTTTCAGATACATCACTTAACAATGCACGCTTCTTAAACCATTCAACAAAATCTAAACCTTGACTCTTTGCTTTGCCCCACCACTTTCTCTTATTGGGATTTTTATTTTCATACTCACTACAATTAAAACTACACTGTTAAAGTTATTGGGATTCTTATATATATGCGATACGAAAAGTGATGGTAGAATAAATTACAATAACATCTTTTATGTTGGAATCAAAGGTATCATCCACCATATATATACGATTAAAAAAAACAAAGCCAATTTAACATTAAAAAAATAATTTATCAAAATAGATCGGTGAGATTGTGTATCATCCACCATATATCTACTATGACAATGATAATTTTATGTGAGAACATGAGAATGAATCTGAAGCATTAGATTTGAAATAAATTGGTGAGATTGTGTATCATTTTTATTATCAATCAATTTTCTCTCTCATTCATTGATAAAATAAATGACTTAAATTAAAATCTTAGTTTTCTAACTAATGATGGCAATTTGAACCATCCTCAATGGGCACCCGCAAAATTACCCAAAACTAATAGGATAAAAACCCGCAAAAATGGGTACGGGTATAGGTTCGGGTAATTATCCACGAAAATTAGCGGATACAAGTGCGGGTATGGGCATCTTGGTACCCACCCCGCCCTATACCCACACAATATATATTTATGTATTTTCATTTATATTTGTATATTTTAATTTATATTATTATATAAAAATGTATGTCTATCAACTTTTAAAAGTATATCAATGTTAAACCATTACGTATTTAATATAAGTGTTTGTTTATTTCGATAATAAATTGTTTGAAAACTTTTTAATGTTTTTAAAAATATAAAATTATATGATATTTAATAATTAATCTATTTACTTTTAATAGAAATGCGGGTAACGTGTATGAATATGAGTACTTACATACCCATAGGGCACAACGGAAGCTAACTTTGACGCCCAAGCGGATATGGGCTCAGATACATGGATTTTTTTTAATTGCGGGTATGTGAACGGGTACTATAGTATCATGCTCAAACCCTGTCTATTGTCATCCTTATTTCTAACTATCTTAATTCTCTCTCCTCTCACCCATTTATTTAAATCAAATAATTGAGATTTATTTCAATATTCTCACATAAAAATATGATTCTCACATAAAAATATGATTCTCATAGGACATGTTATATATTTATCATTCTAATTCCGAAATACAAGTACTTTTTTCTTAAAAAACACCTGACATTAAATGGTTTCGGCCCCCTTTTGATTGTAGTTGCGGGTATCAAATTGTGGCCCTCCGTATCAACTTCAGCTTCAATCACCATTGACCAACTAACGATTGGTAATTTAAGTATAATTTTTTAAAAATAGATATATTTGTAGAAAGTTTGATATCATTAAATAGGCTCGAGTTGATTGTTTTGATTCAACAATGACGGTGTTATTTTTTAAAGTATTAGTGTCAACAAGTCCATGATACTTATAAATTAATAATTAAAAAAAATTGAAAAATAGCTATATTACATTAAATTTATTTTCTGTATTAGTTAAATGAATAGAGACATATGAAGTGAGACTCTTCCGCATAGTCTTATTTTATTTTTTGATATAAAATGCAAAGTCTTTTTTTACTCATACATCATATTTTATGATTTTTAATGATAAATCTTAAATTTTTTCAAACTATTGATTTGGTTAATCTGAATGCTAATATTTTTCAATGTTACAAATATTAATTACAATCAAATAGACGGTTGGCTTCGACGAAGAACAATTGGAAACTACAGAATAAGTTGTTTAATTGCACTTGTATAACTGTTTTTTTTAATCCGTAAATTTAACGACTAGCCTTTTTTTATTCACGTGAAAACAAATATTTAACACCATATTCTTTTTCAACATTTGTTTTGAATTACAAAGGAAAATGATGTTTAAAAACTGACTTGTTAAGACTTATATTCTTAATCTATTAAATTCAATTTGGTGTTTAAAAATGAAAGTAATAAATAATGACTTTTGTTGTTAATTAAAAACAAAGAATGGCTCGTTTGAGGAGATCGAGGGGCTCGGAGGAGGTAAAACAATTTTAGTTGATCTGACTTCAACTTAGCTTGTGGTGATTTGAGATATATACAAAACTCGTAACAATGTTAGTTTTTATAGAGAAAACTTGACTATTGATCCTAGGGTGAACATGACTTTGTGCAATTCTTGGAAGAGGGTTCAAATAAGTCTGTTTGGTACCTTTGTGTTTCTTAGAGACTGGGAGCAACACTTTGTTCTTCGAAAATTTTACCTCATATCGTATCCTTATATTATATATATTTTTTTACCAAAATATCCTAATATAAATAATTTATTAAAAGTTAAAAAATATTTAAAAATTAATGACTGAAACTCTTTTGCAAAGACTTCCAATTCACAAAATAAAAATTTAAAATGTAAAAAAAACTTTGACTACCAGAATTCTTTTTAAAGTTATTTGATACACAAAATAAAAGTTAATACTAAAAATTGACTAGCAGAACTCGTTTGCAAGGTCTTCTGGTACGCAAAATAAAAGTTAATATTAAAAATTGACTATTAGAACTATTTTGCAAAGACTTCCGGTACACAAAATAAAAGTTAAAAAATATTTAAAAAATGACTAGCAAAATTCTTTTGTAAAGTCTTTCGATACATAAAAATTCACTACCAAAACTCTTTTGTAAAGTATTTCGATACACAAAATAAAAGTTAAAAAATGTCGAAAAAATGACTATCGAAACTCTTTTGCAAAGTCTTCTGGTATATAAAATAAAAGTTAAAAAATATTTAAAAAATTATCGATACTCTTTTGCAAAGTCCTCCGATACCCAAAATAAAAAATAAAAAATGTTTAAAAAATAACTATCGGAACTCTTTTGCAAAGTCTTCTGGTACACACAAAAAAAGTTAAAAGAAATATAAAAAATGACTATCGAAACTCTTTTGCAAGTCTTCCGGTACACAAAAATCGACTACTGGGACTCTTTTGCAAAGTCTTTCGGTTGTTTACCGTCGAAATTGATAAACAAACGTTAGTCTTCCAAATTCTATACTTTTGGTTACTCGTAGGATCGACTAGATTGATCCTAGGACATGTGCTTTAATTCTCTTCAAATTTGATCACTTATAACATTTCGACAATGCTCTTTTAATTGAAAATAATATTGACGCTTGTAAAGAAACACATAATTGTAAATGACAATGTAAATAACTTCAAAGTAATTTTACAAAGAAAGTAAATAACAGAATTATAATGATTTAATACAAAAGTAAAAATGGTGATCACACGTACATTGCACTCAAGAAGTTGTTTCTCAACAACACATATACTTTGAGTAATATATGGATTTTTGTACAAAATAGAACACCCAATCCTAATCATTAAGATCCTTTTTATAGTAAATCAAAAATAAAGGTAACGAACAATCACTTCTCCAAAAGATGACACGTTCTCGCTTGCATGGACTTCGCCACTTACTGCCTTCCACACGTCTTCTCAAGAAACGGATAAGGCCAAAAAACGGTTAAGAGCCTTAATTTGAATCACGCTCGTCGAATGTAACTCCAAACAAACACCTTTGTTCGAAAAGTGAATATGAATCCAAAAATATTTCTAAGTCCTAGAACAAACCTTCTTCGACAACATAACAACTTCGACTACGCCTTCTCAACTTCTTTATCAAAAACAATATATTCTTCTCCAATGTCAAAATTCCAGCTAACAAATTTCCCCAAAAAAATATCATTTTCGACTATATGGAGAAAAGGGATTTTTTTGAAATATTTTGACGCAATAGTATTCTTACTGTTATGACGTCATGGTCATCATGACCATCTTTATTCAAATGTCTCATCAAGACGCGCAAAAAATCTCAGTTAATCATTACACTCCTATTTTCTAGGAGATCAAGGGCCATGCCAACTGCTACTGTACGATCGTCTTTCCTCCGATCAACACGCGTTCCACGATCTTCAACAACCGTCAACGTTTTTAAAATGAAGCGTTTTTTCATCCCACTATAAGTACCTCACTTCACCTTCTTTCTTACATTCTTCTGAACTTTTCTCCATTATCACAAGAAAAAAGTTTTCCTCTTCTCTCAACAAAAGTCCAAACACAACAGATTTCCTCCAAAATTTCTATCATCAATGGTGTCAAAAACCAAGAACTCCAAAGATTCCAAGAACACAAACATTCATTCCTCCTATTCACAAGACCTTAGGTCCCAAAGTCGTGGGACGTCAATAATACATTACGGAGCCCCCTCTTGAGGAAGAAAAACGATGCATTTATCAGTCACAAGTATTAATTCATATCTTAATCTCTGTTAAAACGCATGGAATTGCAGACCCTTTACCAAATATTAATGCTAACCTTGAAAGACTCAAAAAGTACTTTCTAACTTATCATCGAAACAAACCAATAACTAGTAGGAAGAAATTGAAAACTAGTGATGAGACTGCGAACGCTGAGCCAAATACTGTAGTCGATACTCAGGAAAAGTCTTCGACTGAGCCCATAGAAAAACCTATCAACTTAGATTACATAAACAAAGCTCTTAGAGTGTTTTGCTCTTTCCCTTTGTCGAAAGATCCTGAAAACTACTTGTATTGGCTTGCAAAATTAGAAAGCCAAAAAGCTCAAACTTGGAAAGAAATGGAAATCTTCGACATGATCCAATTGTCGAAGGTTGGCCCCGGCTATTGCCAATCCATGCTACTAACTTCTCTATACTTCTGGGATAGTACTCATAATTACTTTCACTTCCCTTGGGGAATGTTAACTCCAACCCTTTTCGATGTTGCTGTTATCACTGTTCTTCGACCAACTGGAGATACCTTTGATCTCAACTACATTACCGAGGATACCATTATCTTCGATGGCATTCGATCTACCTTTACCCATTACATCTCAGATCACCATAACAAGGAAACTGAAAAGGTCTCTGACAAAGAGCACATCGCCTTCCTCAAACTCTGGCTATCTCGATACGTATTCTACTCGAAATCTCTACAAGTGGCAAATAAATTATTGACTATGGCAAACCAATTACACATTGGACACAAACTTTACATCAACCAGATGGTTCTGCTTCAACTTTCAAGGTTCACAACTTCTTCAATTTTCAACATTTGCGGCTGATTCTTTTTTCACAGTATCATTTGTGATGCCCTCTACAAGTTTTCTTCAAGGACCAAAGTTAAATTATGCTTGGAAGGCCATGGAATCCATTGAGACATTACGAGTCATTTTCAGGCATTTGGGGCTTAGAGTTTTCTAAGTTACATGACCAGTTTTTCGTGCCAATTTAAACATGACATAACTTTGTGCTCAAGCATCTAAATGCAACCTTTCTTGGCATGTTATAATCTTTGTTATGATGTCAACACATTAAAAAAATAATGGGATCAAAAAGCCTCCTGGGTAGGACGCCCCATTGGGTTGAAGATGGTGACTTGGAACTGAAGAAATCACCATGGTCCAGATTTAAACTTGATTAATTCTTAATTTCAAGCCAAATTAGCACGTTTTTTGGACTTAAACATGTTTAACCAAGTCACAAGGAGTTAATTGATCCTTGAAACACATGATTTGACTGAGTTTTGATGGATTGCAAGTCACATTTTTCTCACTTCATGATCAAATTCGTTTTGCACGAATTAAGCTTGATTCCACACGTATTTGGATCCAAACACATTCCCTATAAATATAGGAAGCTACTGTATTCGTTTCCAAGCTTTTGAGAGCCAAGAAATCCCTGCTTCAATCTAAAATTTTCCAAAAAAATTTAACTATCATGTTTTGAATTTCAGCTTGTTTCAATCCAATTTCTTGATTCCATTAGCATCTCCGGCCTCTTATGAAGCTTTTGCAACAATTCCCAAACTCTGAGACCTTTTGAAGTGACCAAACTAGATCTAGCTTCATCAACTTCTGATCACCATTTGGACAAGGTAGTTCTGAACACCATTTGAACTCAAACAAGTTACCATAATGTAGCCATTCACCCTCTGATGTTTTCCCTTAACTTATTTGGTGTTGATTGATCGTGTTCATCATTTAATTTTACTTTTTGTGGGTTGTTTACTTCTTAAGCTTCTCTGAAATTCCCCATACTCAATTTAGATAAATGAATTTGGAGCATGAGATAGAATTCGTGATGAGGAGGCGATCACATTGGTGGTGGTATCGTGTCTTGAGTTTACCAAACGATAAAGCTCCGATGAGGGGTCATCGGGGAAGATGACAGGAATGTTTCAGGTCGTCTGAGTTTGGCCAGACACATTGGACAAATGAAATGTTTTGATTGGTCCAATTTGAATTAGATCTCGTATTTTATTTTGGCTAATTTCCACTGTACGCATTAGCCTTGTGATTGTCGGATCTTTGGATCTATCACGTTAATTAATGAGGCCAAATGCAAAGCTCCATGGTTTTTTTAATTTCTTTTTCTAGTTTTATTTTTAATATCATTTTTTTAAAATTCATAAAAAATTCATTATACATCCAAAAATTATTATTTCTAAAATTCTCTTTTATTTTTCTCCATTTGATTTTTATTTTTCCACATTTTATTTTATTGATTTTCTATTTTTCTTGAATTTTCTCTTTTCTCCTTTGTTTTAATTGGTTTAAAAATACTTTTTTGCATTTTAAAATTCTGAAAAATCTATTATATGCTTCTTATTTTATTTTCAAACTTCCATAATTTTCTTGGCCATTTCTTTGGTGTTTTGAAGGGCTTTATGGATTTTCTCTATTATTTCCCTTTTAAAATTCATTCTAAATATGTTTTTGATGCATTTTTATTTCATTTTATTGCATTTTATACTTGTTTGACCTTTGTTGACTTCTGTTGGCCTTGGAACATGGTTGTTTTGATTATAGGTCTCATCAAACTCAATGGATCTTGGGTGTTGATGGGGTGAAAACCCTAATCCACCAAAATTGATGATTGATTTTTATGATGACTTGATCAAACCTTTGATCCAATTTGGTATGTGATCTCTCTTGTCCTCTTCTTCTTCATCTTTTTCTTTTCCTCTTAATCAATTGGATGGTTTGTGTCCATCTTGTTAATGATGCATGGATTGGTACTTAATGAACTTTCATCATTTCAAATCTACCTCCAAAATGATCATGAATCATTTAAGGTACTTTAGATTGATGCATAAGTTTGTCCTAAGTAATATGAAGTATGGATTGAAGTAATGAACCACCCTCCTAGCCTTTGTGCTTGATCAACCCTCTTTTCTTTTTTTGTATGGCATGGCTTTAGGATAGTGATTTACATATCATGTCTCTAGCATGTATTAACACAAACATTATTATTGACCGACCTCAAATAGTTGTGACTTCTACATAAGTCCAATTACGATTGCTTAACATAGCACTAAATTTATCTCGAAAGTAAGTCATTTTTACAAGTGAGATTGTAAGTCTCCTACTCCTCATGGTATTGTGTGAAAATACTGTTTTCCTTTTCATTTATGAGAGCTAGTGGCATACTTGTTGATTTTATCCAAGTTGGAGCCCTTCTCATAAGTGATATAGAGGTTCATATTTTCATACTTGTGAGTGAATAGTTGAGTGTTCTCCAAAAGATGACAAAACCATTCTTTCATTTTTAATCACTAACATTTACTAACATACTTTTGCCTTGACTTTACTTTAATGTCATTACCTTATGCTTTTTACTCTTTTGTCATTTACTTTATGCTTTATTTTTAGCATCTCATGTCATATTATTTGTGTCTATGTTATTTATTCTTTATCCATTTTAAACATTTGATTTCTTTGTAAAAAGATATTAATAAAGTAAAGGCCTAAAAAAAGAACCGATCCTCTTGATTTATGGACTTATGGTTACTATCCTTAGCATTGTTGTGGAATTATGGACTTAGGACTAAGATCTTGACCCTTGCTTTGGGAGTTTGTGACTTGAGACCTTGGGATTCATCTAGTACCTTTGAATTTGGACTTCTTTTGAAGACCTAACTTGGTTATCCTGGTTTCATTTGATACATGATTTATTCTTTACTTATTTGGCTTGCTTGAGGCTTAATCCAAAGGAGAGAATTCTTGCTTGACTTGTGTCATAAAGCTTGTCATCTCTTGGTTAGATATTCCTTCTCTAGCTTTAACTTTATGCTCTAGGATAGTCTATTCTTTTCCTCTCCTTCTTTAATTTACAAAATCTTCTCCTTTTTCCAAAACCTTCTTGTTTTAAACTTGAACCACTTTTCTCAATAAAACCTTGACAACTAGAGTCAAAATCAACCAACCATTTCTTATTTCCAGTAAGATGGTTTGAACAACCAGTGTCCATATACCACCAGTCTTCTAGAGACACACTATCAGAATCATAAGCCATTAATAGCACATGTTCATCATCAGAACTTCTGGCAATATTCTCTTTTTCTAATTTCCTCTCCTTGTTTGACCAATAATCTGCAGCAAAATGGCCAAACTTCTTACAATAGTAACATTGATCTTTTCTCTTGTCATACTTCTCCTTTCCCTTCTGACTTTTAGAAGTTGAGGTTTCTGACTTCTGAGACATGCCATGTCTTTTCTTGCCTTCTGACGAAGACTGCTTATGGTATTTCTTGATAAAATAAGCTTTCAGAGTCTGCTCTACCTCTCTCTTAGAGGTTCTTTCAGTCAGACGCAACTTTTGCGCCTCTAGACTGCTTTACATCTCCTCTATTCTCATGGCGCTCAGATCCTTAGAATGTTGAATTGCTACAATGGTGTAATCAAACTTAGAAGTAAGAGATCTAAGTACCTTTTCAATGATATTTTCCTATGAAAGAGTTTCTCCACATGACTTCATCTCATTTATAATTAGAATCACTCTAGAGATCTAGTCAGGTACCTTCTCGTTGTTCTTCATGCTGAGATTCTCATACTGCTTACGTAGAGACTGAAGCTTCACCTTCTTCATTGATGCATCACTGCCGTAACACCGCACCAGTGTGTCCCACGCAGCCTTCGCTGTCGTCGAATCAACGATTTTCTCAAACACGTTCACATCCAGACACTAATGGATGCAGAATAAAACCTTTTGATCCTTCTTCCTCAGATCACGTCGTGCATTTCTCTACGCATTTGTTGCATTTTCTGGAAGTGTAACCTGAATGTAACCATCGTTGATGAGATTAAGAACATCTGGAAGTTGGAAGCTTAGTGCTCAGATTACCATTTCCGTTCGTCTTCAACCTTGTGCAATACACTCAGATCTCACCTAAACATAATGTTTTCCAATCCTGAAGAATTAAGATATGTTATTTTGTTACGATTATGAACAGAAATTCAACAACACGAATTCTCCGAAGAGAAATCAATCACACAACACCTCACCATTTCACCCGTGTTTCCCGTTGGTGCACAAGGTGATAAAGATGAACAAACAAACAAGAGAGAGAGGAGAGAATAATAACAAACTTCCACTACACTTGAAATGGTTACAAATTGATAGCACACAAAATGCACACACACACACTGCAAAAGGAATAAAGGTATAAAGATTCACACCACTCACTTGCTTAAATACAAGTGATAATTTAGGAGAAATACTAAAATACCCTCTAACAAACTTTGTCTACAAATTTCTGAAAAATATGAATTAATTTTAATATAAATGAAACTATATAGGTGAAACACATATGTAGTTTCAAGAGAAAGTCCTTAAATATTAATTTGTGGTGGCATATTAAGGGATAATTTAAGAATATTCATGGGAGTTTTTTCAGTTAAGATTGGAGTTGCACTTTCTTTCAAGTTGAATTGCATAGAATCATGATTGCTAACCAATATGCTAACGTGAGGAATATGAGAAATTTTTGATTTAAAATTGACTCAATGTTGGTCATTCGTGCATTTTCTATTGTGAATATTGTTCATTGATATCTTTTAGTTAAATAAAAATACTTTGCACACTATAGGTTCTTTTAGATTCAAGATATCTCATATTTTCAAAGAAGAAAATGCATATATATATATATATATATATATATATATATATATATATATATATATATATATGTCGGTGGAATTCACTTCTTATTTAATTTTTTTTTTATTTACTTAAGGATAAGTTGAGGAAGTCCAACTATCATTATCATTTTTGTTAGTTGTTCGCTGAATTAGGTTTTATATCCCCGTCCTTTTTGTTTTCTTTTTTTATTCAATAATTTGTCTTGATTATTAACATCATGCTATATATTTAAATGCATATATAGTATCACAAACAATAATTGTATAAAATCTATGTTTTATTATTGTTTGAGTATCATACCATGTAGTATAATATTAACCACTGTATTACATCATTGACCGAGAAACTTCAATATCTTTCTATTTATTTATTAATTATGCTTAACAACATTTAACAAGAAAAATGACACAACAAACTCTCGACTCACAAAACTGTAAATTTTGCTTTAACTTATTTATCAATTTAGAGTTTTAGTTCTCAGATGCTCATTTGTTTTTGTTTGGGTATGTACCCCATGCATTAATTGCACACACTCCATACTTTTTATCAGTGTTTCTTTTTATAAACATGTAACCATCCATTCCCCAAATTGTGCCATATGAGTTCTTTACTATCCAATAATCTTGACCTTCTTGAGTGGCATAGCCCACTATTAACATGCAGTGATTTATTTCTGTAGAATCCACCGGACAACCTTTACCTACAAGTATTCCCTGCGATGGATATGTATATATATATGTTCTTCATTAACAAATCTAATAGTACTAAATAAACTGTTTAAATTAAGAGATTTATTTTACTGTTATATACATTGTAGTAATGTTGAAATTCTTCTGTGGCTGCATAAATACAGATACTAATTGGTTGTTTAGCAACTGCACACAATAGTGCCTTCTCTGATTTGTCGACGTGATAAAATGAATCAATCTTACTAGTTGCACTGTTTGGAATCTGCAATTCGTGAACAAAGGAAGTGGTGAAATTAATGTAACACTCTAACAAAGATATATCTCATAATATTGGTACAAGTTAAATAACCGTTGAGGCTTTGCACGGCGCCACCACTCCTGTATAAGGGTATTTACTGTCCAATGCAACTCCTTTGTTATTGAAAACCCATTGGAGGGCCTGGTACACATATACCCCTGTGCAACCATTACCTACACAATCCACAAGCTCTTGCGCTGAAAGGTCGAGAAGCTTCCCTGTTACTATTGCAACTATTCCTTCAATGGCACCGACTGCTGAAAATGAAGCGCAACTACCTAATAGAATGAAATCCGATGTTGTTAAAATTGAGTTTTTTACTTTATGTTCGTATAATACGATGGACTCTTTCGGTAAATTACCATCATGAAAACACAACATACTTACCACAAGTGCCTTGACTTTTAACAGAAGTAACAGCTTTTTCTTTCCTCCAATCCCAGGATTGAGGTGGATTACTACATGTTAAGTCATGAACATCATCGTTGTTTACAATATTCATGGTGTTAGTGTTCATGGTCATGTATTTTTCTTTGAACTCCTTCAAGCTCAAATCAGCAAATTTGGTCAGACCAAGAAGTGCGCTATGAGGCGACTCTCTCTTTGCATTGCTCTTTGTGATATACTTCAAATTTGTAACAAATATCTCAAATTTCTTTTCTGCCTCTTCTTGATCACGGTAAACTCGTCCATGTTCTTTCTTCCATAGTTGAAATAATTTTTTAGCATCATCTTGATTAGGAAGCTTATCAAGTTTAGGACCCAATATAGAAGAGTACTTATTGGTTGGGATCTCGAAATGTGAAGATATATTAAAATCATGATTAGTTTTTTTCTTTAGGAAGGAAAAGTATATAAATAAGAAAACAGTGAAGATGATGAAGAAGCGAATTGAATTTGAGGTGTAGGAAATCCTCATCTTTTATTAGATGTAAGTTGGAGAATCGAAATGATGTGTATTCCTTAAAAGTCGTTTCACATATTTATAGAATATGAGTTGAGACGTCAAACTCTGCTTCAAAGTTTATATTTTTTGTTAAACATTTTATTGATCTCTTCAGCAGTCTTATTTTATTCTTTGATGAAATGCATAATCTTTTTTTTATACTCATAAAATACATAGTCTTATTTGATTCTTATATGAATCGGATAGTCTTTTTTACTCATGAAATGCATAGTCTTTATTTATTGTGTTTAATGAGTGATCTTAAAAAAGTCAATGTTTCCATTACATATCAGATATTTAAATTGTCACCTTGCAGCAATCAAATAGACTGTACTTTCCAGGAAGAAGAATGCTAATGTGTGAACTACGCAATTGGTTGATGTATCAAAATTTGGAACGTTGTACCAAAGAGAAAGAAGAAAAAAACCTCACAATCTTAATTTATGGTCATGTTTTTTAAATCTGAACAATTGCTTGTACTCTTTCTCTGTTACATCTTTTTCTTTTATTTTTTATTCATTAAAAAAATATTTAAAATTCGTCACTATTAAAAGTACTATGTTTTCTTGCGATATTAATTTCCTGCTGAAAACATTCGTTGGATTCTATAATAAATCCGCAAGTAAACTAGCAGGAAATATCCACAGGTAAACTCCCAGTTATTTTCTCAGGTAAAACCTCATGCATCACTACTACGTAAAGACCTTTTCACTACGCAAAGACATTTTCACTATGATCCGTAAAGGGATATCATCACTATTGACCAGCTGCGTTAAGGTATTGTGTAATTGTAAGTATATTGTTTTCCACTACGGACGTTTAACCATAGTGATATTATAGATAATGTGATACCTATCACATCAGTTATCTTGAACATCTGTTTGGATATATATAGGCCATAGATTCGAAACCTAGCAGCAACAATTTAATTAAAGTGTCTATAAAATTAATATTTAACCACTGTTTTAAATTCCAAGTGTGGTGGTATGTTTACATGAGTTTACTTAAAAAAGTATGTGGGTTGCTTGTTTTTTACTATCCCTCAATAAACATATAAAACCATTCAAATTTTGATTTAGAAAATAATACTCTAAAAAATTAAATTATTCTTGAAAACAAACTTAAAAGATTCATTGTTTTTCGAATTGTATGCATCTTGCAATTCATCTCGTACTCTTTAACATATAGAATTTGGTCCAATGCTCCAAGTTCTTCAAAATAACGGTTCCTTCTCTTCTACTTTATTTTGAAAAGAAATAATTTATTGACTAATTCGGATTAATTACCATCATTATCATCATCGTTATCTTAATTTATGATGATGATTATTATGATGCAATGATGAGGATGAATTATAATTTCTCAACAAATTTCCTACTTCGTAAAATAAACTAGAAGAGAAGAACCGTTGATTTGAAGAACATGGAGCATTGAACTGTATTTTATATGCTAAAAAGTGAGAGATGAATTATAAAATACATATAATTCGAAAATCATTAAATCATCTAAGTTGATTTTTAAATATAATTTAATTTTTAGATTATTATTTTATAAATCAATTTAAATGAATACATGCTAGTAGTGAAATAAACAATCAACCTACAATATAATAAACTCATAAAATACATAGTCTTATTTTATTCTTATATGAATTGGATAGTGTTTTTTACTCATGAAATGCATAGTCTTATTTTATTCTTATATGAATTGGATAGTGTTTTTTACTCATGAAATGGATAGTCTTATTTTATTGTGTTTAATGATGTATCAAAATTTGGAACGTTGTACCAAAGAGAAAAAAGAAAAAAACCTCACAATCTTAATTTATGGTCATGTTTTTTAAATCTGAATAATTGCTTCTACTCTCTGTAAGTTACATACTCTTTTTCTGTTATTTTTTATTCATTAAAATAAGTATTTAAAATTCGTCACAATTAAAAATACTCTCCAATTTCTTGCAATATTAATTTCCAACTAAAAACATTCGTTAGTACAAATCCGTAAGTTAATTAATAGGAAATATCCGCAGGTAAATCCTAGTCAATTCCTTAGGTAAACGCAGGTATCACTATTATGTAAAGGCCCTTTCATTACGGTTGATCAACTATAGTAAGGTATGGTGTGGTTGTAAGTATGATGCTTTCTACCACGGACGTGTGACCGCAGTGATATACTAGGTAGCACGCTACTTATCACAACGGGTATCTTAAACAACCGTTGTGATATATATAAGTCATTGGTTCGAAACTCAACAACAACAATTTACTTAAAGCGCCTATAAAATTAACATTTTACTACGGTGTTAAATTTCAACTGTGGTGGTTTGTATACATGAGTTTATTAAAAAATATGTGGATTGTTTGTTTTTCTCTACCCCTTAATAAACATATACAATCATTCAAATTGATTTAGAAGATAATAATCTAAAAAAAAAATTATTCTTGAAAACCAACTTAAGTGATTCACTGTTTTTCGAATTGCATGTATCTTGTAATTCATCTCTCACTCTTTTTAACATATAGAATTTGGTTCAATGCCTCAAGTTCTTCAAAGCAACAGTTCCTTCTCTTCTAATTTATTTTAAAAAGAAATAATTTGTTGACTAATTCAGATTAATCACCATCATTATCATCATCATTATCTTAAACGATGATGATGATTATTATGATGTAGTGATGAGGATGAATCATAATTTCTCAACAAATTTAATACTTTGAAAAATAAACTAGAAGAGAAAAATCATTGCTTTGAAGAACATGGGGCATTGAACCATATTTTATATATTAAAAAGCAAGAGATTAATTATAAAATATATGCAATTCGAAAAACATTAAATGATCTAAGTTGGTTTTCAAATATAACTTAATTTTTAGATTTATAAATCAATTTAAATGATTGCATGCTCAATGAGGGGTTAATGAAACAAGCAAACTACATACGCTATAATAAACTCATATTCTAGGACATTAATAATAACACAAACAACAACATTTATCAACAAAAAAAACAAAAAGGAAAACATTTTGAACAACAACAACATATCAACTCATAAAATGATTCACAGACGTACATTTTATTGAAAAAGCTTGTGGAGAATGAAGACGAAGAAATGATCTGGTAGTCTCATAATGAAATCTACAATGAAAGGAGGTTGAACCTAAAGTTAAAGCCACAAACTTGTGTTAAATTTGAATGAATGACATTCTAGGTTGAACCTAAAGTTAAAGCCACAAACTTGTGTTAAATTTGGTTTCTTTCACACAAGTGTCCATCTTTCACTTCTGCTTCACCCTCTCCTTCTATTTTTTCTTTATAGCAACACAAACCATTTATATTTTTTCTTCGTTCACCTTCCCTACAAGTCAAAATATATTAGCATGACATTGTAATTATAACAGAAACCGAAAGTTCAGTTTTATAATCCATATTTTGTGTACATTTTCTCGATCAACTCTTTCAATTCGCCTTTATTTTATGTTTTGATGGTATATCTAGTTGAGGCATCTAAAGCATTCTTGCTTGAGCTTTTAAACCTCTAGTGAAATATTGCATATGTTCCATAGTGTACGAGTTGTGATTCAGACATCTTCTAAGTAATAGATTGAACATCATGTTGTCTAAAATTTGAAATCTCAACCCTTCTTTCAATAAGCTGATTGTTCGTGAAAACCCTTCCAAAAAAGTTCGAGGGGAAAAGTGTTTTTTTCTTTACAATTCTCTTCTTTTTTACGTTTTTGCCGAAGTCCTTCACTTTTTCATTTCCTTTCTATTTCTTAATCAAATTTAACTATAATCACTTTAAAATGATTAAAACCACATTCAAATGTTTATAAAGATTACATGATGATAGAGTGTCACCAGCGTTTCTAAAGGCCACCACCCGCTAGATACCCCTCGCGGCTCTAACGTCTCTTGTCTACATTCTTGATGCTTTTCATCTTTCATATTTCTATCAATTTATAAACATGTCTTTTTTTCTCTTTATCACTTAAAATATTAAGATATATCTCTAACACACATTGTGAGTTTTCCCATTTTGATCCATTGTTTATCTCTAACACAATCTATCAAAATGACAACTTTTTGGTTCAACCTTATGGTGAACAAAATCATTCATTACTATCTCTAGCTAACAAACAAGATTGGATGAAAACCTAGGTAAAGAGTTGGTAAACATCTCTCGATCATAAACCAACACAAAGAGTTTTCAATAAAACAAAGTTTTCACCATATATTCATCATTAAAGAGTTTACAAATGAAGATCATCTCATATACACACAAAGCTTATGACCATCTACATCTAACCTTGACAAAATGAAGAACTTAGCTACTCATTTTCATGGTAGCTTGATCAACAAGTTTCGGAAGAAGGTTGATCAACATCCGAGTCGAATAATCGAGATTGGATGGGAATCCACCTTCTTTTTGTGAAAGATTGTTAAGAGATGAAGAGAAATGATTTCTAGGTCACAAAGTATCTCTAGAGCAATGCTGGAAAAATATCTCAAAAGTACAAAAGTATGGAAGTGTAAAAGTATGGCTCTAAAAAGCAGCCCTTGCTACTTATAGTGCTGCTACTGAGCTGTCATGCTCGCTAGGCGAGCAGAATGGCTCGCCTAGCGAGCCCCAAAATGAGGCACCTGCGCCTAGAGAAATATCCTTTGCCAGATTTGCATGTTCGCTAGGCGAACAAAACCTTCTCTAGGCGAAGCCCATGCTTCAACCTTCGCTCCAGCGAGCTTAGGAGGTTTTGCTACTGGAATTGCTCGTTGGGAGCTCGCTAATGGCTCGCCTAGCGAGTGAGTGCTGGCTGCGCTTTTGACCAAGTCTGGACGTGTTTGCTACCACCTTCGCTGGCTGCTCGCCTAGCGAGTTTGTTGATGTTTGCTACTGTAAAATACTGGAGTTGTTCGCTGGGTGCTCGTTGGGTGCTCGCCTAGCGAGCTCTTCGCCACAGCCCTCGCCTAGCGAGCAAGCTGATGAATGCATCCTTTTTTTGGTCCCTTTGCCAACTTTCTTGTGCCTTCATTTTCTATTATTTCATGCCTAATTCCTGCACAATAACACACAAATCAAAGGTACCAAGATCGTTTATCATTGTATTGCAATTCATCTAAAACAAAGGTGGTTTCGAACACTTTAGCAAGGAAATGGAGTGAAAGATGCCCATATTTGATAGCTCAAATAAGCACTTTTGGGTATCTAACAGTAGCTAGTTTATTTTTTAGGTCCACGACAAGATATTATTATCAAGATAGGCTAATAACTATTTATCAACTACCTTGGCCTCCCAAAGAGCAACATTTTATTGGGACTGAGATACTAGACACTATTATCGGGTTAAGGCAACAACTTTCTCCTTAACACATCTAGCAGGATCCCCTTTGGAGGCGACAATTTAGATAACTTGGTCTAAAATAAATTTCCAGATCTAAGACCATAGTAGAAATCGAAGAAGGGGACTTCGATCGACTTAACTTTAACATTAGCTTTTATAGTTCAGCCAGAATAGGAAGGTTGGCACGTGAAGCCTCTATAAGTTCTATGCTAGCCACCTTTAATTTCAAATGTTGAAAGAGTTCGTTAAAATTGGAAATCGGATATGCTTCAGGAGAAGCAGAAAAGTACATGGCAAGCTTGTCTTATGATTCGACGAGGCGCTTAAAGCGTTTGACTGGAGTCTCTTTAGGCGCCTCACTCGGGCTCGACAAGCTAATATTTGATTGTAGACGAGGACCATGGACAGAGCCTATAGGCGCATTTCATCCTCCAAAGTCACATGCCCCTTCGTAATAGTTTGCAAAAAATTCGCAAAACAGAAGGATTACAACCTAGGAAAAAGGTGAACGAGTAAAAAAGTCAACAAAGGATAAAAGTACCTGAGCAACAGGGGATATAGGTATAAAGGATGAAGGATTATGAGTAGAAGGTTGAGCTGACACGCTGTGTGACTTCTTTTTCTTTTTCTCTAAGACTGATGTCTCCCTCGCATCCTCTGTGCCAAGGGAATGAATGACACAAGCCTAAGCCTCTTCTTACTATTTTTCTTAGAGGAAGGCTCTAGCACTAAAGTATCTTGGAATGATGCAAGTGCGATAGTGCCTGTTGGGGAAAAGACTTTGAATTTCTTGGGAAATGATCGAGAGAAACCCGGAGTCTCCCTTCACTACAGAATTAAGACTTTTTTTGCTGAGACTAACAAAAATGGAAGTTAGACAAAAAAATAAGATAAGTATCAAGAGAACCGACAAATCGATAGAAACCAGTGCTCATTGGCTAGTGGAATCTTCAACTCGATGCTTGAAAGATTATTATTTCTGAGAAACTCATCGCCAAACTCATTAGTCATTATGGGTCTAGAATCATATGTGAACAAATGGTGGAAAAGGAATCTAATTTGACTGAGATTTATAAATTTATTTTCGTCTCTGGAAAATACTCAAGCAAGATCAAGGATCTCCTCCCTCATCTAAGGGTTTGGGCTAAAATTCTTCTAAGACGTGTTCATCATAGAAAGTTAAAAAACTCTTTTGACTACATCAACGGTGACCAATATTACGTCCTTTACTGGATATAAACTGAAAAGAAGGTGAAACTTCATGCACTTCTTTTTCAACATCTAAGGGATAGTGTGAAGGAAATCAGAGAAGGTGGCAAAAATATGAAGAACTGGATTCCTCTTGGTAGGATGATTACAAATATTCTGATGAAAAGTAAGTTGATAGGCTTTATAACAAAAGATCAAATCACCAAAAGGACAAGATCCTTTGGTGGGCAAGATGTTTAATGGCAAAGGTTTGAAGAATATGGGCATTGTTCATGAAGTGATAAGTCATCCTGCTGAAATTCCCAAGGAAGACATCTACATTAAAAGGATCCATTAGGAAGACTTTCCAATCTTCTCAAAGTAGGATCCTCTGGATGTCGTGGTAGGAATTTTAGAGAACTGTTGTAACACCCTTCTAAAATACCCCAAATATTTAATTAAAATAGCAATATATCAATCAGAGTAATTATGCAATTAAGGGTGTCACACAATCATTTCACACCATTCACCAAATAACTGTCATGCTCTTTTATTAATTCAAAATATAAAGCATTTGCACAACACGCAGCGGATAGAAATCAAATCAATCATGCAAAACATGTAACACATTACATGTAAAGTTGTTCAACAACCAAATCTAAAACAATTAAAACATCCCGTCCCGATGTTACATCTACCAGAGCATGACCCACTAAGGAATTTACACTAGACTCCGAACATTAGCTTCTACTCAACTCACTGCTCGTTACCTGAAAAATAGTTGTAAGGGTGAGTTCCTCAATCAATATAATAAGCATTATAAAATATCATGTAATGCTAAGTAATTTAACACATATCATCACCCTAATCAGATCACACATATTCAGCAACGACAATATCAACTCATAATCATCATCATCATCATACTCAAACTCAACACAACCATAAAACACACATATAATATTGGAATACATCCATTCATATTATATGCCATACATACATACATTATGCAATGAGACTCCATGCATGCGGTACCGACTATTCGTGAACATATAGTTCAACCTCACCGACCAAATCCAGGTACGGCTACCAAGCCCACTAGTCCCACTCATTTGAGACCTAGTGACTCACTCACTGATTCCTCACCATGGGAATTAGCTACCACCCCCAAAGGGCTATGATATGCACGCTAATCACCTAGCATGCAAACATCAACAATCATCCACAATGATTCACTCACTAATTCCTCACCATGGGAATTAGCTACCACCATAAAGGCCACAATATGCAAGCTAAATCACTTAGTCGTGCAAACATCAACAATCATCCACAATGGACATATACTCACACTCTAAGCCATAAACAGTCCATTCATAATTTCATACATGATAGATACATTCATCACATTATGCATATCATCATACATCATCAACATATTCACCACATAATCATATCATGTCATACCACATAATCAATCACAGCATTAGCACACTCTACTAACACCTATACTGCCCAAAACAACGGGAAATGATCCCTACCATATCATACATCAGCTAAACTACATCACTCATCTGAAACGACCAAAACTGCACGACAACAACTCAGGAAAACCAAAATTCTGCCCATACGCGTATGCCCCATGTCCATACGCGTATGGCCCATTTCCTGGCCAAGCCCATACGCGTATGGCCCATTTCCTGGCCAAGCCCATACGCGTATTGCCCATCTCATACGCGTATGCTACGCGTACTACTTCCTCATACGCGTACCAACAAAGACAAATTTACGTTAAAAACATCATCTTCTTCATCCATACGCGTATGGCCTCACCCCATACGCGTACCACCCACAGAATACGCGTAATGACGGCGTATGGCGCGTATCAACGCAAATCCCCTCCCTTCCAAGCCATCTCATACGCGTATTGCCTAGTGCCATACGCGTATGACCAGAACCAAAATTTCAGATCTGTAATGGGTTTTCTCTGCTACGAGATTCCTCAGATCTAACCTCCCACAGTCCAATTTTACACAGTATTCGTTCATATCATCTAACACGAATCATACCCTATCCAATTTCACAAATTCTAACATTTTTCCATCTAATTCTTATGAATTTCTTCAATTATAGCTCAATCACATTCATCCATAAGTTCATACATTTCAACATTCATCATTCTAATCAGGGACAATTCAATGGCTTATCACTACCCATTACATGTTAACCCATAATACCCATTAAACGACGATAAACCCCCCTTACCTGAGTTAATCCGGCAAATCTTTCAGCTTCAAGCTCTTCCTCTCTTCAACCCTTGTCCTCTGGTTCTCTTTGCCCTTTTCCACTTTTCGGTCTCTTTTCCTTTTCACGTGAAAATAACCCTTTTTACCAAAAATAGACTCTTTTTCTTATTTCCAACTTATATATATTTTCCAATAATTATTATTCTAATAATAATAATAATAATCCAAAAATTTCAATTATTTAATTAAATTAATAAATATAATATTAACTTAAATTAAATAATTATCTTATTTTTATCGGGGTGTTACAACTCTCCCCCACTAAAAGAGTTTTCGTCCTCGAAAACATACCTCAAGCGAATAACTCTGGATAAGACTCCTTCATCTGGCTCTCAAGTTCCCAAGTCACATTGCCACCTGCTGGTCCTCCCCAAGCTACCTTCACCAAGGCAATCTCTTTACCCCGCAACTGCTTCAACTCTCGATCCTCAATCCTCATAGGTGATGTTTCAACAGTCAGGTTATCTCTCACATGGACATCATCTACTTGGACCACATGCGACGGATCATGAATGTACCTCCTTAACTGAGACACATGAAAAACCTCATGCAAATTCGCAAGTGACGGCGGTAAAGCGATACGATAGGCTACCTCCCCTATCCTCTCCAAAATCTGATAAGGACCAATAAATCGAGGTGTCAACTTCTTCGACTTCAAAGCTCGACCAACACCAGTTATCGGAGTAACACGAAGAAACACATGATCTCCCTCTTGAAACTCAAGTGACTTCCTTCTCTTGTCGTGATAACTCTTCTAACGACTCTGAGCAATCCTCATCTTCTCCTGAATCATCTTAATCTTTTCCGTAGTTTGTTGAACAATCTCCGGTCCAATCACAACACTCTCACCGGACTCATACCAACATAAAGGCGTCCGACATCTCCTACCATACAAAGCTTCAAACGGTGCCATACCAATGCTCGAATGAAAACTATTGTTGTAGGTAAACTCAATCAAAGGTAAATAACAATCCCAAGCACCTCCCTTTTCTAAAACACAAGCCCTCAAAAGATCTTCTAGTGACTGAATCGTCCTCTCAGTCTGACCATCAGTCTGCGGATGATATGCAGAACTCAATCTCAGCTTAGTTCCCAAAGCCCTCTGCAAACCTTCCCAGAACTTCGATGTAAATCTAGGATCTCTGTCCGAAACAATACTCGACGGAATACCATGCAGACTTACAATTTTCTCAATATACAACTCAGCTAATCTCTCTAACGAATAATCCATTCTGATCGGAATGAAATGAGCCGATTTCGTCAATCTATCAACAATCACCCAAATAGCTTCAAAATTCTTAATTGTCCTCGGTAAACCAGAAACAAAATCCATACTGATACTGTCCCACTTCCACTCTGGAATAGCCAACGGTTGCATTAGCCCAGACGGCTTCTGATGCTCAATCTTTGACTTCTGACAAGTCAAACAAGAATAAACAAAACTCGCAATTTCTCTTTTCATTCCCGGCCACCAAAATAACTTTTTCAAATCATGATACATCTTCGTAGCTCCAGGATGAATACTCAGGCCACTACGATGTCCTTCCTCAAGGATACTCTTCTTAAGTTCGGTGACATCCGGAATACACACCCGATTACCAAATTTCAAAACACCATTCTCATCAACTCTGAATTCACCACCTTGACCTTGATTCACTAGAGTCAACTTATCAACCAAAAACACATCGGATTTCTGACCCTCTCTAATCTCATCCAGACTACCACTCGTTAACTTCAACATTCCCAATTTAACACTATTGTGAGTACTCTCACACACCAAACTCAAGTCTCTAAACTGCTCAATTAAATCCAATTCCTTAACCATTAACATAGACATATGCAATGATTTCCGACTCAATGCATCAGCTACTACGTTTGCTTTACCCGGATGGTAATTCAAACCAAAGTCATAATCCTTCAGAAACTCTAACCATCTCCTCTGTCTCATATTCAGCTCTTTCTGATCAAACAAATACTTCAAACTTTTATGGTCACTGAAAACCTCAAATCTTGACCCGTACAAATAATGCCTCCATAACTTCAGAACAAAAACCACAGCTGCCAACTCTAAATCGTGTGTCGAATAGTTCCTCTCATGAAACTTCAGTTGTCTCGAAGCATAAGCTATAACCTGCTTGTTCTGCATCAACACACCACCCAAACCCAACAATGAAGCATCACAGTAAACCTCAAATAATTCCGACGGACTTGGTAATATCAGAATAGGAGCAGTAGTTAACCTTCTCTTTAACTCTTGGAAACCTTCTTCACATTTTGAGTCCCAAACAAACGCTTGCCCCTTTCTAGTTAACATCGTCAACGGTAACGCCAACTTAGAAAACCCCTCAATGAATTTCCTATAATAACCTGCAAGTCCAAGAAAACTCCTTATCTCAGAAACTGACTTCGGAGCTTCCCACTTAGATACCGCTTCTATCTTAGAAGGATCAACAGCAACACCACCTCTTGAAATCATGTGACCAAGAAAACTAACCTCTTCCAACCAAAATTCACACTTAGACAGTTTAGCAAATAACTTCTTTTCTCGTAGAACTCTTAAAACCATTCTCAAATGCTCAGCATGCTCTTCTTCAGATTTCGAATACACCAAGATATCGTCAATAAACACCACAACAAACTGGTCTAGATACGGATGGAAAATCCTATTCATATACTCCATAAATACTCCAGGTGCATTAGTCACACCAAAAGGCATTACAGAATATTCATAATGTCCATACCTTGTTCTGAAAGCAGTCTTCTGAATATCCTCAGTTTTCACACGTATCTGATGATACCCCGATCTCAAATCTATTTTGCTGAACACACTCGCACCAACCAACTGATCCATTAAATCATCAATCCTCGGCAAAGGATATCGATTCTTGATCGTCACTTTATTCAGTTGCCTGTAGTCCACACACAACCTCATAGTACCTTCTTTCTTCTTAACCAATAACACTGGTGCACCCCACGGTGACACACTCGGACGAATAAATTTCTTATCCAACAGATCTTCCAACTGACTCTTCAATTCAGTTAACTCAACAACAGACATACGGTACGGAGCCATCGATATCGGCCTAGTACCAGGTACTAAATCAATCGAGAACTCAACTTCACGCTCTGGTGGTAATTCATTCACTTCTTCAGGAAACACGTCAGGAAAATCACACACCACGGCTAGATCGCAAATCACCAGTTTATCTTTAGCCTCCAGAGTCGCTAACAGCATAAACAACTCTGCCCCATCGGCTACTTCCTCATTCACTTGCTTTGCAGATAGAAATAAACTCTTTCCTTCCTCAATCTCAGGAAAGATCACAGTCTTATCAAAACAGTTGATATAGACTCGGTTAAACACCAACCAGTTCATACCCAGGATAACATCAATCTGCACTAGTGGAAGACACACTAGGTCCATTCCAAAGTCTCTACCAAAAATACTCAAGGGACAATTTAAACAAACTGAAGTAGTAGTCACTGAACCCTTCGCAGGAGTATCAATCACCATACTACCAAGCATCTCAGATATCTCTAACTTAAGTTTCACAGCACAATCCAAAGAGATAAAGGAATGAGTCGCACCTGTGTCAATAATAGCTACAAGAGGAAAGCCATTAATATAACACGTACCTCGGATCAAACGATCATCTGCAGAAGTCTCAGAACCCGATAAAGCAAAGACCTTGCCTCCCGACTGGTTCTCCTTCTTCGGCTTAGGACACTGTGGGCTAATATGACCCAACTCTCCACAGTTGAAACAAGTCACAGTCTTCGACCGACACTCTGCAGCCAAATGACCACCTTTTCCACACTTGAAACACTTCCTCTCATTACTGGTACACTCATGGATACGATGTCCAGCCTGACCACATCTGTAACACTTAGCAGGAGCACTGGAGTCTCCCCCACTAGGCCTCTTCATTCCACTCTGCCTCTGGAAACCTTTGCCAGCTGCATACGGTTTCCCACGATCATTCTGATTCTTGCCTTTCCTATCAACCCTCTGCTGATAGCTCTCCGCTCTGGCCTTGGTATCCTGTTCAAAAATCCTGCAACAGTCAACCAAATCAGAAAACACTCTGATCCGCTGATATCCAATAGCCTGCTTGATCTCGGGACGTAACCCGTTCTCAAACTTCACACACTTTGAAAATTCCCCAGTAGCCTCAGCATAGGGAGTGTAATACTTCGACAGCTCCGTGAACTTAGCAGCATACTCAGTAACAGACCGGTTGCCCTGCTTCAATTCCAAGAACTCTATCTCTTTCTTTCCTCTGACATCCTCTGGAAAGTACTTCCTCAGGAATCTCTCTCTGAACACGGCCCAAGTGATCTCGACATTCCCAGCAGATCCCAACTCAGTGCGGGTAGCAACCCACCAATCATCTGCTTCCTCTGACAGCATATGCATACCGAACCTGACCTTCTGGTTATCGGCACACTCAGTCACTCGGAAGATTCTCTCGATCTCCTTCAACCACTTCTGAGCACCATCTGGATCGTATGCTCCCTTGAACATTGGAGGATTGTTCTTCTGGAACTCACTCAGTTGACGAGCAGCTCCCATTCCCACAACATTCGGATTCCCTCCAAGTACTCCAGCTAGCATACCCAGAGCCTCAGCAATCGCAGCATCGTCTCTACCTCTTCCAGCCATCTCTATTCTGAAAACCCAACAAGCTAAACAATAAGTACTGATAGGGTTACACAACACCTATCCCGTACAGGGGAACAGAATAATTACGACTCGACTCGACCAACCAGGCTCTGATACCACTAATGTAACACCCTTCTAAAATACCCCAAATATTTAATTAAAATAGCAATATATCAATCAGAGTAATTATGCAATTAAGGGTGTCACACAATCATTTCACACCATTCACCAAATAACTGTCATGCTCTTTTATTAATTCAAAATATAAAGCATTTGCACAACACGCAGCGGATAGAAATCAAATCAATCATGCAAAACATGTAACACATTACATGTAAAGTTGTTCAACAACCAAATCTGAAACAATTAAAACATCCCGTCCCGATGTTACATCTACCAGAGCATGACCCACTAAGGAATTTACACTAGACTCCGAACATTAGCTTCTACTCAACTCACTGCTCGTTACCTGAAAAATAGTTGTAAGGGTGAGTTCCTCAATCAATATAATAAGCATTATAAAATATCATGTAATGCTAAGTAATTTAACACATATCATCACCCTAATCAGATCACACATATTCAGCAACGACAATATCAACTCATAATCATCATCATCATCATACTCAAACTCAACACAACCATAAAACACACATATAATATTGGAATACATCCATTCATATTATATGCCATACATACATACATTATGCAATGAGACTCCATGCATGCGGTACCGACTATTCGTGAACATATAGTTCAACCTCACCGACCAAATCCAGGTACGGCTACCAAGCCCACTAGTCCCACTCATTTGAGACCTAGTGACTCACTCACTGATTCCTCACCATGGGAATTAGCTACCACCCCCAAAGGGCTATGATATGCATGCTAATCACCTAGCATGCAAACATCAACAATCATCCACAATGATTCACTCACTAATTCCTCACCATGGGAATTAGCTACCACCATAAAGGCCACAATATGCAAGCTAAATCACTTAGTCGTGCAAACATCAACAATCATCCACAATGGACATATACTCACACTCTAAGCCATAAACAGTCCATTCATAATTTCATACATGATAGATACATTCATCACATTATGCATATCATCATACATCATCAACATATTCACCACATAATCATATCATGTCATACCACATAATCAATCACAGCATTAGCACACTCTACTAACACCTATACTGCCGAAAACAACGGGAAATGATCCCTACCATATCATACATCAGCTAAACTACATCACTCATCTGAAACGACCAAAACTGCACGACAACAACTCAGGAAAACCAAAATTCTGCCCATACGCGTATGCCCCATGTCCATACGCGTATGGCCCATTTCCTGGCCAAGCCCATACGCGTATTGCCCATCTCATACGCGTATGCTACGCGTACTACTTCCTCATACGCGTACCAACAGAGACAAATTTACGTTAAAAACATCATCTTCTTCATCCATACGCGTATGGCCTCACCCCATACGCGTACCACCCACAGAATATGCGTAATGACGGCGTATGGCGCGTATCAACGCAAATCCCTTCCCTTCCAAGCCATCTCATACGCGTATTGCCTAGTGCCATACACGTATGACCAGAACCAAAATTTCAGATCTGTAATGGGTTTTCTCTGCTACGAGATTCCTCAGATCTAACCTCCCACAGTCCAATTTTACACAGTATTCGTTCATATCATCTAACACGAATCATACCCTATCCAATTTCATAAATTCTAACATTTTTCCATCTAATTCTTACGAATTTCTTCAATTATAGCTCAATCACATTCATCCATAAGTTCATACATTTCAACATTCATCATTCTAATCAGGGACAATTCAATGGCTTATCACTACCCATTACATGTTAACTCATAATACCCATTAAACGACGATAAACCCCCCTTACCTGAGTTAATCCGGCGAATCTTTCAGCTTCAAGCTCTTCCTCTCTTCAACCCTTGTCCTCTGGTTCTCTTTGCCCTTTTCCACTTTTCGGTCTCTTTTCCTTTTCACGTGAAAATAACCCTTTTTACCAAAAATAGACTCTTTTTCTTATTTCCAACTTATATATATTTTCCAATAATTATTATTCTAATAATAATAATAATAATCCAAAAATTTCAATTATTTAATTAAATTAATAAATATAATATTAACTTAAATTAAATAATTATCTTATTTTTATCGGGGTGTTACAACTCTCCCCCACTAAAAGAGTTTTCGTCCTCGAAAACATACCTCAAGCGAATAACTCTGGATAAGACTCCTTCATCTGGCTCTCAAGTTCCCAAGTCACATTGCCACCTGCTGGTCCTCCCCAAGCTACCTTCACCAAGGCAATCTCTTTACCCCGCAACTGCTTCAACTCTCGATCCTCAATCCTCATAGGTGATGTTTCAACAGTCAGGTTATCTCTCACATGGACATCATCTACTTGGACCACATGCGATGGATCATGAATGTACCTCCTCAACTGAGACACATGAAAAACCTCATGCAAATTCGCAAGTGACGGCGGTAAAGCGATACGATAGGCTACCTCCCCTATCCTCTCCAAAATCTGATAAGGACCAATAAATCGAGGTGTCAACTTCTTCGACTTCAAAGCTCGACCAACACCAGTTATCGGAGTAACACGAAGAAACACATGATCTCCCTCTTGAAACTCAAGTGACTTCCTTCTCTTGTCGTGATAACTCTTCTAACGACTCTGAGCAATCCTCATCTTCTCCTGAATCATCTTAATCTTTTCCGTAGTTTGTTGAACAATCTCCGGTCCAATCACAACACTCTCACCGGACTCATACCAACATAAAGGCGTCTGACATCTCCTACCATACAAAGCTTCAAACGGTGCCATACCAATGCTCGAATGAAAACTATTGTTGTAGGTAAACTCAATCAAAGGTAAATAACAATCCCAAGCACCTCCCTTTTCTAAAACACAAGCCCTCAAAAGATCTTCTAGTGACTGAATCGTCCTCTCAGTCTGACCATCAGTCTGCGGATGATATGCAGAACTCAATCTCAGCTTAGTTCCCAAAGCCCTCTGCAAACCTTCCCAGAACTTCGATGTAAATCTAGGATCTCTGTCCGAAACAATACTCGACGGAATACCATGCAGACTTACAATTTTCTCAATATACAACTCAGCTAATCTCTCTAACGAATAATCCATTCTGATCGGAATGAAATGAGCCGATTTCGTCAATCTATCAACAATCACCCAAATAGCTTCAAAATTCTTAATTGTCCTCGGTAAACCAGAAACAAAATCCATACTGATACTGTCCCACTTCCACTCTGGAATAGCCAACGGTTGCATTAGCCCAGACGGCTTCTGATGCTCAATCTTTGACTTCTGACAAGTCAAACAAGAATAAACAAAACTCGCAATTTCTCTTTTCATTCCCGGCCACCAAAATAACTTTTTCAAATCATGATACATCTTCGTAGCTCCAGGATGAATACTCAGGCCACTACGATGTCCTTCCTCAAGGATACTCTTCTTAAGTTCGGTGACATCCGGAATACACACCCGATTACCAAATTTCAAAACACCATTCTCATCAACTCTGAATTCACCACCTTGACCTTGATTCACTAGAGTCAACTTATCAACCAAAAACACATCGGATTTCTGACCCTCTCTAATCTCATCCAGACTACCACTCGTTAACTTCAACATTCCCAATTTAACACTATTGTGAGTACTCTCACACACCAAACTCAAGTCTCTAAACTGCTCAATTAAATCCAATTCCTTAACCATTAACATAGACATATGCAATGATTTCCGACTCAATGCATCAGCTACTACGTTTGCTTTACCCGGATGGTAATTCAAACCAAAGTCATAATCCTTCAGAAACTCTAACCATCTCCTCTGTCTCATATTCAGCTCTTTCTGATCAAACAAATACTTCAAACTTTTATGGTCACTGAAAACCTCAAATCTTGACCCGTACAAATAATGCCTCCATAACTTCAGAACAAAAACCACAGCTGCCAACTCTAAATCGTGTGTCGGATAGTTCCTCTCATGAACCTTCAGTTGTCTCGAAGCATAAGCTATAACCTGCTTGTTCTGCATCAACACACCACCCAAACCCAACAATGAAGCATCACAGTAAACCTCAAATAATTCCGACGGACTTGGTAATATCAGAATAGGAGCAGTAGTTAACCTTCTCTTTAACTCTTGGAAACCTTCTTCACATTTTGAGTCCCAAACAAACGCTTGCCCCTTTCTAGTTAACATCGTCAACGGTAACGCCAACTTAGAAAACCCCTCAATGAATTTCCTATAATAACCTGCAAGTCCAAGAAAACTCCTTATCTCAGAAACTGACTTCGGAGCTTCCCACTTAGATACCGCTTCTATCTTAGAAGGATCAACAGCAACACCACCTCTTGAAATCATGTGACCAAGAAAACTAACCTCTTCCAACCAAAATTCACACTTAGACAGTTTAGCAAATAACTTCTTTTCTCGTAGAACTCTTAAAACCATTCTCAAATGCTCAGCATGCTCTTCTTCAGATTTCGAATACACCAAGATATCGTCAATAAACACCACAACAAACTGGTCTAGATACGGATGGAAAATCCTATTCATATACTCCATAAATACTCCAGGTGCATTAGTCACACCAAAAGGCATTACAGAATATTCATAATGTCCATACCTTGTTCTGAAAGCAGTCTTCTGAATATCCTCAGTTTTCACACATATCTGATGATACCCCGATCTCAAATCTATTTTGCTGAACACAATCGCACCAACCAACTGATCCATTAAATCATCAATCCTCGGCAAAGGATATCGATTCTTGATCGTCACTTTATTCAGTTGCCTGTAGTCCACACACAACCTCATAGTACCTTCTTTCTTCTTAACCAATAACACTGGTGCACCCCACGGTGACACACTCGGACGAATAAATTTCTTATCCAACAGATCTTCCAACTGACTCTTCAATTCAGTTAACTCAACAGCAGACATACGGTACGGAGCCATCGATATCGGCCTAGTACCAGGTACTAAATCAATCGAGAACTCAACTTCACGCTCTGGTGGTAATTCATTCACTTCTTCAGGAAACACGTCAGGAAAATCACACACCACGGCTAGATCGCAAATCACCAGTTTATCTTTAGCCTCCAGAGTCGCTAACAGCATAAACAACTCTGCCCCATCGGCTACTTCCTCATTCACTTGCTTTGCAGATAGAAATAAACTCTTTCCTTCCTCAATCTCAGGAAAGATCACAGTCTTATCAAAACAGTTGATATAGACTCGGTTAAACACCAACCAGTTCATACCCAGGATAACATCAATCTGCACTAGTGGAAGACACACTAGGTCCATTCCAAAGTCTCTACCAAAAATACTCAAGGGACAATTTAAACAAACTGAAGTAGTAGTCACTGAACCCTTCGCAGGAGTATCAATCACCATACTACCAAGCATCTCAGATATCTCTAACTTAAGTTTCACAGCACAATCCAAAGAGATAAAGGAATGAGTCGCACCTGTGTCAATAATAGCTACAAGAGGAAAGCCATTAATATAACACGTACCTCGGATCAAACGATCATCTGCAGAAGTCTCAGAACCCGATAAAGCAAAGACCTTGCCTCCCGACTGGTTCTCCTTCTTCGGCTTAGGACACTGTGGGCTAATATGACCCAACTCTCCACAGTTGAAACAAGTCACAGTCTTCGACCGGCACTCTGCAGCCAAATGACCACCTTTTCCACACTTGAAACACTTCCTCTCATTACTGGTACACTCATGGATACGATGTCCAGCCTGACCACATCTGTAACACTTAGCAGGAGCACTGGAGTCTCCCCCACTAGGCCTCTTCATTCCACTCTGCCTCTGGAAACCTTTGCCAGCTGCATACGGTTTCCCACGATCATTCTGATTCTTGCCTTTCCTATCAACCCTCTGCTGATAGCTCTCCGCTCTGGCCTTGGTATCCTGTTCAAAAATCCTGCAACAGTCAACCAAATCAGAAAACACTTTGATCCGCTGATATCCAATAGCCTGCTTGATCTCGGGACGTAACCCGTTCTCAAACTTCACACACTTTGAAAATTCCCCAGTAGCCTCAGCATAGGGAGTGTAATACTTCGACAGCTCCGTGAACTTAGCAGCATACTCAGTAACAGACCGGTTGCCCTGCTTCAATTCCAAGAACTCTATCTCTTTCTTTCCTCTGACATCCTCTGGAAAGTACTTCCTCAGGAATCTCTCTCTGAACACGGCCCAAGTGATCTCGACATTCCCAGCAGATCCCAACTCAGTGCGGGTAGCAACCCACCAATCATCTGCTTCCTCTGACAGCATATGCGTACCGAACCTGACCTTCTGGTTATCGGCACACTCAGTCACTCGGAAGATTCTCTCGATCTCCTTCAACCACTTCTGAGCACCATCTGGATCGTATGCTCCCTTGAACATTGGAGGATTGTTCTTCTGGAACTCACTCAGTTGACGAGCAGCTCCCATTCCCACAACATTCGGATTCCCTCCAAGTACTCCAGCTAGCATACCCAGAGCCTCAGCAATCGCATCATCGTCTCTACCTCTTCCATCCATCTCTATTCTGAAAACCCAACAAGCTAAACAATAAGTACTGATAGGGTTACACAACACCTATCCCGTACAGGGGAACAGAATAATTACGACTCGACTCGACCAACCAGGCTCTGATACCACTAATGTAACACCCTTCTAAAATACCCCAAATATTTAATTAAAATAGCAATATATCAATCAGAGTAATTATGTAATTAAGGGTGTCACACAATCATTTCACACCATTCACCAAATAACTGTCATGCTCTTTTATTAATTCAAAATATAAAGCATTTGCACAACACGCAGCGGATAGAAATCAAATCAATCATGCAAAACATGTAACACATTACATGTAAAGTTGTTCAACAACCAAATCTGAAACAATTAAAACATCCCGTCCCGATGTTACATCTACCAGAGCATGACCCACTAAGGAATTTACACTAGACTCCGAACATTAGCTTCTACTCAACTCACTGCTCGTTACCTGAAAAATACTCCCTCCGTTTCTTTTTAAGTGTCGTTTTAGCATAAAGCTCTCCAACCAAGATAAATGAATTGTTATAATTTTTTCCCATTGTACCCTCATTTTAATCCACCATATACTTTCTCTTTCTAAATAAAATTCATTAATATAAGTACTCATTAAATTATTTACTTCAAATAACTAATTCCATAATTTTCTCCACATAACTCTCTCTCTCTTCCGTTGCATTTTTCAACTACTCCTAAATTTTTGGAATTAATATTGCTTGCTATAGGAATACGTACTGCTTGCATTTTCATTAATGGCTAAAGGAAAACTTATTGCTTATTGTTTCAATGAGTCTTCCACTCTTTCTTTTTTTTGAACATCCATGGAGTCTTTTGTTGTTTCCACCAGAGCTCTTTTGTTTTGCACTTGATAATTTAAACAATGCTACTGATCCTTTTTATAGAATTTTAAGTCTTCAATTGGAAATTTGTTCCTTTGACAAAATTTAATGCTAATACATTTTTCTATGTAACATTGGAAGCTATCATTTGAATTTAATTTTTATTGACCAACCAATACTTCGAATAGGAATGGGAGTTATGTATGGGAATGAGAGTACGTATTAAGAAAGAGAATTTTATGGAAAATGTGGAGTGAGTTATTACATATATTAAGAAAGAAAAATTTATGGAAAATATAAAGTTGAGTTATTTAAATAGTAAGGGTATAATTGACAAATTGTAACATTAAAACATCAAAACGACACTTAAATAGGAACAAAAAAAATCTTCTAAAACGACACTTAAAAAGAAACGGAGGGAGTAGTTGTAAGGGTGAGTTCCTCAATCAATATAATAAGCATTATAAAATATCATGTAATGCTAAGTAATTTAACACATATCATCACCCTAATCAGATCACACATATTCAGCAACGACAATATCAACTCATAATCATCATCATCATCATACTCAAACTCAACACAACCATAAAACACACATATAATATTGGAATACATCCATTCATATTATATGCCATACATACATACATTATGCAATGAGACTCCATGCATGCGGTACCGACTATTCGTGAACATATAGTTCAACCTCACCGACCAAATCCAGGTACGGCTACCAAGCCCACTAGTCCCACTCATTTGAGACCTAGTGACTCACTCACTGATTCCTCACCATGGGAATTAGCTACCACCCCCAAAGGGCTATTGTAGCGGTGTATTCGTTACTATATGATCTATTGATTAAATCATAAGCAAAGTATACAATAACATAGAGTCGCCACCGCACTTTTATTTATCCTAAGGACTGGTTAAAAAGCGAACAAAAACCTAAGAAGTTTTACTCGTAGAAAACTAATGAAAAAGATCAGAGATCGGGGTAAGGGGTAAATTACGCAATGGGAAGGTGTTAGGCACCCAATGCGTCCTAGGTACTCCTAGGGAGCCCTTTTCACACTTTGTTGTTTGAAAATTATTATTTGTCATGACATAAGTAATGTGCAAACATGATTGGGATGATGAGGAAAGAATGTACATGTTAATTATTTTTGTGTTCGAACGGATGAACCCGTTGCCTACGTACCTTCCATCAAAGGTAAGGATCAAAACGCCGTAGTTCGGCCAAAAAATTTCCAAAACTTTTGTGAGTTCATTTTAAAACAATAGCACTAAGGTTTTACGTTACCCATGGGAGAAAACTCAACCTTATATAACAACCAGTCCACCATGTGAGAAAAGCTTCCACTTGCCAGAGAGGGGTTAACCCTATAATAGGCAAGGAAGACTTACAATTCATCTACTAAGGACAAATAGGTGAGATTAATATCAACCAACTAGGGTAAATCAAACCTATAGCTAATGTATGAAAGCTTAACAAACATGGACAAAGCCACAAAATCATTTGAATGGGTGAAGTTATTTGGATTATTTACAAAAAGGTCAAAGTATGATTAAAGTCAATTCAAAATGAAGTATTTACAAAAGTGAAGTTTGGAAAAATCATGGACTTAAGGTCCAAGTTTCTAATTTGGAAAGAAGATGAGAGTGTTTGCACAACACTTATTTCAAAGTTTTTAAAGCATATGTGAAAAGGTAGGACACAATGGGGTGAATGGATAAATGATGTAAAACTTCTTAGGAGGTCCGCCTCTTGAAATCATATAGAAGATGATTCAAGTGGGTCCTTAGGAGTAGGCCACAGATGAGCAATAATATGAACATGGTCACAGATGAAAGTAAATAAAAGCGGATACGGGATGCCACTCAATGGTCTTATACCTGTCTCCTAAAACAAGCAAGGATATCAGAAGCCACTCTATGGACTTACACTAATCTCCATCAGAATAAAACAAAAACACAAAACAGGGAAGTCAACTGCCAATCTATCTGGACTTATGTTAACCTCCACAGTATGATCCTAGGAATACAAATGCCACATCACAGGGACTTACAATGAATCCTCACATACAACAACAATGCTCAAACAAAGAGCAAAGAAGATATGAGTGACCAATGAGGTCTTACACTCTATCTCTTCCATGTCATGGGAACAGATGCCAACTCACAGGGACTTATAACTGGTTCCTCAATGGGTAAACAACAATGTCACGAGGACAAAAGAAATGATCATGCACTAATGGCAAACAAAGATGATAAATGCCCAATGGCAATCAATGATAGTAAATGCACAATGGCAATCAAGTAATCATGTATAAATGAATCAAGTAATCAATCACATAAATTCAAGTAGCACACTCTATAACCATTCAATGAGGCTCAAGCAAAAGGGTTTGACTATGAAAGTCCACTGTAAGAGGTAAGTGTCGCTCTTAACCTTGCCATTGAGGGGCTAAGGTGAAGCAGATGAAAGGATATGAGGGGTGTGCCTCATTGCTTCTATCTCAGGTCCGAGAGAGCATGTAAATATAAGAATGTGGGGGAGTTCAGAAAGATGGAACTCTTTCCCCAATTAGACTCGATAGATCTTGGGTTGAGATCTCAATGCTACAACCATGTAATGGGAGCAATGAGAAGACTCACTGAATAGTGGGAGATAGGCTACTTATCTCTACCTTCCACCAATTGCCTCAAATGAGGACTTTTCCTGCTTGGGACAAATATAAACATACACAATCAATGCCTCTTAAGGAGGACTTCAGACAATTTGCCCGGTCAAATAACAGACCGGGTCTCCAGACTACATGAAGAAGAAGGTTCTATACCTCAATGCAAGTTGCTATTTAAGCAAAGCAAAGCAAGTTCTTAAGAGAACTGAGCGACTAAAGGGTACCTGGAAACAATCCAATAAAATCAGCATCCCATTCATAAACAGATGACAACATAAGAATCAATTATACAAATAATGATGTGCATAGCACAAGGCTCACATGAAACAAACATCCTACAAAACAAATACATTAGTCATATGTGTCAAGTAACACAATCCATAATGTGGAGCAAATTCCTTAATCATTAACTCCTTAACCTGAAAAGGCACAATCAACTTCAAAGGTAAGTAACATGACCACTAGGACTAGCCTAGGGTCAAAAAGATGGAAAAATCCTAAAACAGCAACCAATTCATGATCAAATTCAAGTAATATCAATAACAAAGGGATCCCAATTGGTCCCATATTCAAACTATGCTCCTATTTCTATTTATGCAACATGGAAGGCAAAAGATGCAATGTGGAGTCTCATACAAACAACCAGCAAGATCACATTCAAATAAATGCCAAAATGGCACCAAAAAATCCACAAAAATTACATTCTAATCAGAAGACATTCAGCAAGCCACATGTTAATTTTCAAGTCATTTGGACTAGTAGATCAATAGGAATTAATTAAACATGGCACAGCATGCAAAAACAATATCAAATGAGGTCTACAATTATACACCAACTTCAATCTAATGGTAAACAGCAATGGTGCATTATAAATCAGTAGGACCAAAGCCAAATGCTACATTAATGTGTTAGGAACTATGTCATCAATTTTCATGGTCATTGGACAAGGCATGAGAATATGGCAACATGAATAAGAATGTGTCACTAGCTAGGTTCAAAAATGATAGGCAGCAAGGAAAAATATGAATCAAATCGAAAATGGATTGTAAAAAATCCACAAAAATTCACAGAGGATTTTAACATGTCAAACAAGCTTCATGCAAGAATTCAAGGCCATTGGCCAATGGGAAGCATGGTAAACAATTAGGGGAATATAGCCTATCAATCTATGTCACATATTTGCACGTCCAAATTCAATAATTCATATATCATAAACCATAGGCTCAAAAATTATGAAACCTATGTCAAAAAATCCAGAAGGATGTCAAGAATCAATGTCTCAATTTTCACTTAGTTTGGGTATAGCATGTAGTTTCTATAATTAAAATGGCAACATGTATGAAAATATGTATACATTAAGGTATCTCTATGTCAATTCCAATTTCTACCAAGCACATATTTCTTTTTGATTTTTATAAAATAATAGAGGAAAAAAATGATCAACAAAAAAATCCCTGCATTTTTTGGATTAGAATTGAATATTATATGATTTTTCTAAGTTTTAAAATGTTTATTTAATATTTATTTAGAATTAAAACAGATTTATTAATTAAATTTGGTGCTGATGGCACAATGGTAATACTTAATGCCACGCCCTAAACGCTGCCGTTTCAATTATTGGATGGACGGTTGTGATTTGATCTGGCAATCAGAAACAAGAAACGCACGGCAATCGCGAGAGGAACGGATCTAACAAGCGTTATTTCCAGAAAATGACTGAGTTCGTCGTCTTCATCAGCTGTTCTTCGTCTGGAATTTGGGGTTTTCGCAAATGGCGATAGAAATCAACAAATCACATACCGGTCGAACCGGTTTTGTCTCAGGAGCATGAATATGTATGCGATTTCATCTATAGATCACTACACAGCTCGAATCGAAGGAAAAGAAAAATGGCGACGAAACCTAAATCATGAAGTTCTCAACCAATTTCCAACAATTTTACAATCCACGAATTGCTATACAATCTACAAAGCATAATCTACAACATCCCTAACTCAATTGAAGCAACTACGAGTTTTGATTCCAACCTTTCTTGGAGCTAGCAGTGCGGAACCGTGCGATTTCCAGCTCAAAAATGCGAAACAGATGCAAGATGTTGGTTCAGGAGATACGTGAAGTGATTCTTGCAGCTCGAAGGTGTTCGGATTGTCAAGAATCGTCAACTGTTATGGATGTTCACGGCTTCGCAACAGTTGGAATCGGTCGCGATTTTGCTCCAATTTCGATCAACAGAAACTCTCTTCCACCTGCAAATTGAGAATCAACAGCAAATTCGCACCGAAACAATGGATTCTTGATGGAATTTTGAAAAGAAGTTTTGCGAAGCTTTGAGCAAAAATGAGAGATGAGAGAATTGCAGTTTTTCTGTTATATTGTGAAGAATGTGATTGCAGAAAAATGATTAGCCAAAAAAAATTTCTGTTAGATTTCCCTTTATATATAGAAGCACTAATCCAATTATAATTGTAATTAAGCAAGAAAAACTAATGATTAGTGGATGAAGCCTTATGTGCAATTTGGATTTTTTGCCTTTGATACTTAGAAGCAATTTCTGCAGAATTTTCCCAATTGGAACAAGTTGCAAAAATCATTTTGAAGCTGATTGCATAGGCATTATTTCCCAATTCCTCATATTTTCAAATTTGGACCATTTTGCCCCTCTCTTTAATTAGTTCACTTCAAAAATGGCCTTTTGCATTGAGCCTTTTCCAAGAAATCCAATTATGCAACTTTGAAGTACACATTAAATGGAGTTTGTGCATATAAAGAACTTGCAATTTGGATAACCCATGTGGTAGTTATGCCCTCCCGATTACGGGTCTTTTTGAAATTCACTGAGCCATATCTTGCAAACCATAAATGAAAATTTCAAGTTCTTGGACTTTTTGGAATGGTGAGAACAAGATCTTCAACTTTCATGTTGGACAAATTTTGATTTTAAGCTCGTATCATGAAATTGTCTTGAGGAAAAAACTTTCCATTTTGGGCAGCTGAAATTACAGGTCCACTTGCCACTTTGGGAAACTTTCTGTCTGAGCTCAATTCCTTCAATCTTGGTCTTTGAAATGCCAAATGAAGTTTATATAGACATGAATGAGATCTTTCTAACCAATTCCAATCATCAAATCACTGATTAAATCCGCAGTTGACCACAGTTGACTTTTGTTGACTTTTGTTTGACTGGGCCAAGTTCTGATGAATTCCAAGCCTCTTTCACATGAGATCTTGGTTCCAAATGATATCACAAGTTATATGAACTCTTAATGAATGATCATGGTGTCCAAATTCTTCAAGAATGGTCACCATCTATTGCTCAAGGCCTGATTTGACTGTATTGACCTAGCTAGCTTCATCTGCAAGAAACAAGGTTAGATGACAATATTTTTGTACTTTTGGTTAGTAAACATATGGAAAGCAATGATACACAAATGCAATACATGCTTGGTGATCAAGAACCACACTCGCAAGGTGTCCCACCCACTAGGAGGGAAGCTAGGGTATGCATTGATCCTTGAGGCCATGATATGATATGATATGGGCCATGAGGGATCTTAGGGCCAAAATTGGGGTCTTACAGATGCCCCTATTTAAGTACATTCTAGCCGGAGAAGTGAAGTTTAGAAATCTTCATATCGACGCGGTAGAATGGGCTTAAATAATAGTAATGAGACGAATTTTGGTCCCTAAGAGACCTCATGATGCAGATGTATGCATGCAAAAGCAAATTCTGTGGGGAATATGGTTCACACAGAAGAAAAGACGATCCATCGGAGTAATTCACTCACCAGGAACAGAGACTCTAATAAGACTCTTATTGGACTCTATTAGGGGATAGTAAGGAAAAAGAATGCGTGAGCAGGACACGACTTTGATTAGTGAAATGACAAAACTGACACGGCGTGAACAAGACACGACTCCGAGTAGGGATAACAGACATCGGACTGGAGAGCTTGCTGGGGGAGCAAAGGACTCACACCGAGGAATAAAGAATTCCAGAGGAAAATAAATCCATTGGAAAGACATAAGCTGACTCAACTATCCATAAGGATACTTCGGATAAAAATCCGGACTCGGATCAGGAAAAGATTCACAAAGAACCTCCCTACCGGGAAATGCATATACTGGGGAATAAACACCCA
Organism: Lathyrus oleraceus; assembly: GCF_024323335.1. Lineage (NCBI taxonomy): Eukaryota > Viridiplantae > Streptophyta > Magnoliopsida > Fabales > Fabaceae > Lathyrus > Lathyrus oleraceus. The sequence continues at coordinate 438,188,247 of NC_066579.1, forward strand.
TATAGCAAAGGGTAAAAATCACCAAAGGAACTCCGCAGGGGACTGTCTAACAAAGAGACTCTCCTGGAAAGCAACAAGAAGTGAGGTGTTACCGGTATAAGGGTAACAAACTCAGGAAGAATGAATATCTAAGACCGGTATAAGGGTGAGAGATATCAATCAACCAACATCTGAGAAAGACCTACAAAGGGTACAAAAACTCAGGATAGTCTAACTCCACTGGGGACCAAGGTCATAATAGGGAGTAGAAAGGCAGGAACACCAGGGATACCGAGGTATATAATAGGTGACCGACCAAAACGTGAATTGGTATATATGCCAAGACACTCATCATCCGAAAGGAGGGCTTGAAAAAGCAATACAAATTACAGGATGGACATTCGAATCCACAACGGGAAAACGAACCTTACTCAACTGGGGACACAAACCCAAAGAGTGCATGAGATATAATATCCATTACCGGCAGACCGTGGATAAGAATACTCGCATGAGATATATTATCTATTACCGTCAGAACGTAGATAATAAACTCGCATGGTAAGAAACACCAGAGATACCGAAGTATATAATAGGTGATCTACCGAAAACGTGGATTGGTATATATGCCAAAACACACATCCGAAACACAAACTGGTTAAAGGATGAAATATTCGATTCTACAAAGAATACGAATCTTGCTCTACTGGGGAAAATCAACAAAGGATTCCAACTAAAGAGCGCATGAGACATATTATTCATTACCGGCAGACCGTGAATAATATACTCGAAAGGAAAAGACACCAGAGATACCGAAGTATATAATAGGTGACTAACCAAAAAGAGAGACAATCGTTACCAAGCATCCGGGTAAACGAAAGACAACTCAAGGGATAAATTGCAAGCATCCGGCAATTATCCAACAACAAGAAAGAATAATCGACTCCGCAAAAGGGAAATAACGAATCTTACTCGACCAGGGAAACACAAAGGCTTCAACTGAAGAGTGCATGAGATATATTATCCATTACCGTCATAACGTGGATAGTATACTCGCATGGAAGATTATCCACAACCGGTATAAGGGTTAATAAAGGATAAATCGACCGAAAAGAAAGGCATCGGGATACCAACAGGCATATAATGATGACCAATCAAGGAGAGTGACAACATTACCAACAAAAGGGTAAATGAAAGACTCACTGGGGATAAATTGCAAGCATCCGGCAATTATCCACAAAAGCAAGGGATACATTGATCAACAATCGATGATCCGGGGAACAAATCACTAGCAAACGGTGAAAAGACCCACTGGCGACTTCAAAAGGATAACATTGCAAGCATCCGGCAATGATCCAGAAGACTGCTGGGAATACAAGTGCTTACTCAAGAGCAACTACCCAAAAGCAGGAAGGAATATCGACATCGCATATTGAATGAAGATAACCACAAAGAGATTAGGGTTTACATCTACCGAATACGGGGCAGAAGACCAAAATCTGGCTGAGAGAACAGGAGGTTTAACAATACCGACTACTGGGTAAGAAACCAAAGACTCAGCTGAGGATAAAATTGCTAGCAACCGGCAATTATCCACACGTATCATAAGATACAACTCCGCTGGAGAGCAAAATCACAGCGACATAGGCTTTACAACTACCGAATACGGGGTAGAAGACCACAAACTCCACTGGGGATATATATCACCACCGGGAACGAAATCTCTGTTAGGGATAAAACTACGACAACAGAAAATCCACCATCAGCCAGACCGAACCACAAAGGTTACCACTGCTAGGGGAAAAGAGATAGGACTCACAACTACCGAATACGGGGTAGAAGCCAACACTCTGGTGAGGATAACCACCAATTGGGGTTTACATCTACCGAATACTGGGTAGAAAACCAAGACTCTGCGCGGGGATAGGATAAATCACGAATCCGCACGAGAAACCAAAAATGAGGTTTAATAACAGACCACAAACTCTGTTGGAGAGCAGGGAATTAGGATTTACGACTACCGACTACCAGGTAGAAAACCAACAACTCTGGCTGGGGACTAAAAGGTATATAACCATAATTTCCGCCAAGAAAGCCAGGAAAATAGGACTTACAACTACCGGTATAAGGGGTAGAGGCCCGAAACTCCGCTGGGGATAAAAATCACCACAGGGAAGCACAAGAAACAGACGACAAACGTCAAATTCGGGAAAGATCCGAAAAGACAGACTGAATCAAGACACGTCCTAATGAGGATATAACTCAAATAGGAACCTCCATCCCAATATATGTGTTGGGAGGAAACGGAAGAAACCGTCATCCACGAGGGAATATCTCAGTGGGGAACTGTAGAAAGACAGACAGACATTTTCTGCTTATGGGGCTGACTCTATATGGAGAGATTTAACACCCGACATATGCTTAGGAAGATCTATAACGATCTATATCACCCTAGCAGGGAACAACAAACAAGGGATATATGGCAAAAATGCAACATGAATATCTGAATGTTTCATGAATATGCATGAATATGCGTGATTTATGTTTGATGAATGCTGACAAAACAGACATTTCTAACACAACAGGTCCAGGAACCAAACGTCCGGTATTATACTTCCAGGGGAAAACCAACTGGAAAGCCCATTCTGCTGGAGATCCACATGCTATAAAGCAAAGATCTGCGAGTACTGCTGGGAAGCAGAAGCAAAAGAATCAGAGATATCTGGAGAATACCAAATCTCTGAGCAACGGATCAGCGATCGTCCCAACTGGGGCACAGAAAGTCACAACAGGCAAAGAGCCACAAAGACGAATCTGTTGGCGAACAAGAGAATCTCAAAGTCCTGCAGGGGATCCTAGCAGCACGGCTAAGGGAACGGATCCAACATAACTCCATTGGGGAACAACCCACTGAGGGAGCAAAGGTTACCCGGATAGAGTTTGGCTGCACAAGCAACTCTACTGGGGATATCATCAACTACTCTCTTGGGGAACAACCCACTGAGGAAGGAAAGCACCAAACAAGTAGATTCTGCAACAAACCACTCTACTCGGGGCGAACATACATCTGATGGATCACATCAGCAGATTATGCAACAAAATCCGCTCTACTGAGGATCGAAGAGTAATCAGGAAATCAATACCATCTCCGGATGACGGAGCTATCAACCGACCATACGGGGATTGAAGGAGGTTCAACAGGCAATACTGCCACAACAACCGCTCTGCAGACAAATGCTGGAGAAAGTGGATGAAAATACGGGGGTATCAACCCAATCAACCACGGAGTAGGAAAATAAATCCTGCTCTGCTGAGGAGATCAACCATTATGATAGAGAGAAAGTAAACACTCCGTTTACGACTTTGCCGGGGAAAAGGTAAAGTACCGGGTATCAAACCACTGACTTACCGAGTCTTCCAAAAGGAAAGCGACCGTGCTGAGGAAACAGATAAATCCGCTGGCAACTGCGCTGGGGAGAGTGACAACAACTCCGCTCGCGAATCCGATGGGGATATCAACAACAGCTCTACTGTGCCAAGGAGACAAATAAAGTCTGGGGATAGCGACCCACTGGAGGAAGTGACGAGGCACCAAGGTGACAAACCATCAACTGCCGAATCTTCCACAAGGAAAGCATCCATGCTGGGGAAAACTGCTGCTGGAGAAAACTGAGTCTTCAACCACACTCTGCTTGGGGGAACAACCCCACCAACAACTCGACTTGCAATTATGCTGGCAACTCACTTGGGGAGAAATACGGGATACGGGGATATCAACCCACTAACCACAAATATTTTGAACGACTGAGCAATCAAGCCGGGGAGAGACTACTGCTGGAGAACAGACTGAGTCTTCAATACACAACTCTGCTTCGGGGAGTCAAAATCCACAGAAGCTCTGCTTAGGGAACAACCCCAACAACCAAATCTCTGCTTGGGGAGCAACCCCAACAACCAAAATCTCTGCTTGGGGAACAACCCCAACAACCAAATCTCTGCTTGGGGAGCAACCCCAACAATCAAATCTGGAGGAGAAGGATACAAACCAAACCAGGAGTATGAACAAATGTCTTACCTGTTGGAAACCATGCCACCCTTGGGAGAGCACTGAGAAATTCTTTGAGTATCCTTTTATCATTGTGAATGTTCACTTTGTTTAAAACAATAAATCTTTGAAAAATTTTGTTTTTAAAACAATGACATTTTTATCAATTAAAACATGCAAAACATTTGTGGAATTGAAACAAATAAGAGTGCAAATAATTGGATAAAAGCTCAAATTTATTTGATGGAATGGTAGTCTGCAAATGGCAAGACTCCATAGATCTGTACAAATTTGAAATCAGTGATATATATTGGAAGAGGGCTACATTGAACATAATGATCCTTTCTCTACCAATTTGAATCTCGATGTATTCGAAGCTTCAGTTGACGACGAATCGAGAATCCTCTGACGAAAAGACAGCTGATGAACAGAAAGTCTTGTCAGGATGCAGTTACTTGCCTGATCCCTAATTTTTTTTGCCTAGATTGCCCCAAAGTGGGGTACTCAATCTAGCGGGATGCAAATATACCTTTTTTCAAGTCTCTAACTTTTGCCTGGATTACCCTTGCAGGTTTTCCACCGAGACGCTCATTTTTGCCTAAGCCGCCCTTTCGGGTTCCCAACTTGGCGAGCTATTCTGTTTTTCATTTGCATATACTTTTTTTTTATTAGGCAAAGTATCTCTTGACTGCATCTGAATTCACAGGACGAGTGAAATCCTCCCCATCCATTGTTGTAAGCATCAAAGCACCGCCTGAAAAGGCTCTCTTAACAACATATGGACCCTCGTAGTTTGGAGTCCACTTGCCCCTGGAATCGGGCACGAAAGACAAAACTTTCTTGAGCACAAGGTCACCTTCTCTGAACACGCGAAGCTTGACCTTCTTATCAAATGCTTTCTTCATTCTCTGCTGATACAACTGACCATGACACATGGCAGTTAATCGCTTCTCTTCAATCAAATTCAGTTGGTCATAACGACTCTGAACCCATTCAGCATCAGTCAACTTGGCTTCCATCAGGACTCGCATTGATGGGATCTCCACCTCTACTGGGAGAACAGCCTCCATGCCATAAACAAGAGAGAAAGGGGTTGCCCCTGTTGAAGTGCGTACAGACGTACGATATCCATGCAAAGCAAATGGCAGCATCTCATGCCAATCTTTGTACGTGACAGTCATCTTCTGGATAATCTTCTTGATATTTTTATTAGCAGCTTCAACAGCCCCATTCATCTTGGGTCTGTAGGGAGAGGAATTATGGTGTGCAATCTTGAATTCAGCGCACAACTCATCCATCATCTTATTATTCAGATTAGATCCATTATCAGTAATGATCCTCTCTGGCACACCATAACGGCAAATCAGCTGGTTCTTGATAAACTTCACAACCACCTGTCTGGTTACATTCGCATACGAAGCGGCTTCAACCCATTTGGTGAAGTAGTCGATTGCTACGAGGATAAATCTGTGTCCGTTGGACGCTTTCGGCTCAATCATGCCGATCATGTCAATTCCCCACATAGAGAACGGCCATGGTGATGAAATCACATTCAGAAGTGTCGGAGGAACATGAATCTTATCCGCATAAATTTGACACTTGTGACACTTTTTCACATACTTGCAACAGTCAGACTCCATTGTCAGCCAATAGTAGCCTGCTCTCAACATCTTCTTAGCCATGGCATGTCCATTGGAATGAGTACCAAACGAACCCTCATGGACCTCAGTCATCAATAGGTTTGCTTCGTGTCTATCCACGCATCTGAGCAAAACCATATCGAAATTCCTTTTATACAGCACTTCACCACTGAGGTAGAAACTGCCTGACAACCTTCTCAAAGTTTTCCTATCTTTCACAGATGTCCCAGGCGGGTATACCTGGTTCCGGAGGAAATTCTTGATATCAAAATACCAAGGCTTGTCATCATTGACTTCTTCAATTGCAAATATGTGAGCTGGTCTATCCAAGCGCATCACAGTAATATTGGGGACATCATTCCACCATCTGACCACAATCATGGAGGCAAGCGTAGCAAGCGCATCTGCCATCCGATTATCCTCTCGAGGAATATGGTGAAATTCAACTTCTGTAAAGAAAGTTGAAATCCTTCTTGCATAATCTCTGTATGGTATGAGACTTGGCTGATTCGTCTCCCATTCACCCTTGATCTGATTAACAACTAGGGCCGAATCACCATAAACATCAAGATATTTGATTCTCAAATCAATACATTCTTCAAGTCCCATAATACAGGCCTCATACTCAGCCATATTATTCGTGCATTTGAAAGTTAACCTTGCTGTAAATGGAATATGAGCACCTTGAGGATTAACAATTACTGCCCCAATTCCATTTCCATACTGATTAACAGCGCCGTCAAACACCATCGTCCACCTGGAACCAGGTTCCGGACCTTCATCAAGTGTAGGCTCATCACAATCTTTCATTTTCAAATACAGGATTTCCTCATCAGGGAAGTCATACTGAACTGACTGATGATCTTCAATCGGCTGGTGTGCTAAATGGTCAGCCAAGATACTACCTTTGATAGCTTTCTGAGCTCGATACTCGATATCATACTCAGACAACAACATCTGCCAACGGGCAATCCTCCCAGTTAAAGCAGGTTTCTCGAAGATATACTTAATTGGATCCATTCTGGATATCAACCAAGTTGTATGATTTATCATGTACTGGCGCAAACGCTTAGCAGCCCAAGCCAAAGCACAGCACGTCTTCTCAAGCATAGAGTACCGAGACTCACAATCAGTAAACTTCTTACTGAGATAATATATAGCAAATTCCTTCTTCCCTGATTCATCTTGTTGACCGAGTACACAACCCATCGAGTCTTCAAGAACTGTTAAGTACATAATCAGAGGTCTTCCTTCCACAGGCGGCGACAAGATCGGAGGTTCAGACAGATATTCTTTGATACTGTCGAAAGCTTTCTGGCAATCCTCGGTCCAATCATGAGACTGATCTTTCCGGAGGAGCTTGAATATCGGCGCACATGTGGCAGTCATGTGGGATATAAATCTGGAAATGTAGTTCAAGCGGCCAAGAAAACCTCGGACTTGCTTCTCAGTTTTGGGCGCAGACATCTCTTGTATTGCTTTGACCTTGGCAGGATCAACTTCAATACCTCTTTCACTGACAATAAAACCCAATAACTTTCCGGAACGGACTCCAAAAGTACATTTGTTCGGATTCAGGCGGAGTCTAAACTTCCTCAGACGCTGAAAAAGCTTCAACAAATGTTCAACATGCTCAACTTCCGTTCGGGACTTAGCAATCATATCATCAACATAGACCTCTATCTCCTTGTGCATCATGTCGTGAAACAAGGTAGTCATAGCTCGTTGATACGTGGCTCCGGCGTTCTTCAAACCGAAGGGCATCACTCGATAACAGAATGTTCCCCAAGGTGTGATGAATGTTGTCTTCTCCATATCCTCTGGTGCCATCTTAATTTGATTATATCCGGAAAATCCGTCCATAAAGGAAAAGACTTTGAATTTAGCTGTATTGTCTACCAACATATCAATGTGTGGTAGAGGAAAATCATCTTTCGGACTAGCTTTATTCAAATCTCTGTAATCAACGCACATGCGGACTTTTCCGTCCTTCTTAGGAACAGGCACAATATTGGCCACCCATTGAGGATATGTAGAAGTCACCAGAAACCCCGCATCAATTTGCTTCTGAACTTCCTCTTTGATCTTCACTGCCATATCTGGATGAGTTCTTCTGAGCTTCTGCTTCACAGGCACGCACTCAGGCTTCAAAGGCAGGAAATGTGGCACAATATCTGTATCTAGACCTGGCATGTCTTCATATGACCAAGCGAAGATATCGGAATATTCTCGTAGCAATTCAATCAAATCCTTCTTGACAGACTCCTCAAGAAGTGCCCCAATCTTCACCATACGAATACAATCCTCAGACCCCAAGTTGACTGATTCCAAATCTTCGAGATGCGGCTGAATGATCTTTTCTTCGTGCTCAAGGAGACGGGTAATCTCATCAGGTATTCCTTCAACATCATCTTCCTCTGCCTCGAATACAGGGAATTCAAAGTTGGGAGATGGCATTGGATCATTATGTTCAATGGGTTTTAGAATCAACCTGCATAATGATTTTGGTTAATGAAAAACTTTTAGCATTTAAACAAGCAAACCATTATGCAGATGAAAAGGTTGTTTTTATTCTCGTTTTTATGGGTTTTTTGTGATCACTGATTTCATGAAAAGGCAAAAAGTGAAAACAAATGGAAAAACAAATGTTTAACAATGCATTAATTGAATGAAAACATCTTTGTATATATGAGCCAAACATGTCATCACTTCTCCTTTTGGCATGGGAGAAGGGTTTTAAACAAAGTGAACCATTACTTTGATCTATGGATAACTGTCGGGACATCCACAGCGACCCAATTGTGGCAGACACCACCAGGAATAACAAAATTACTCATATCCTCTGCATCTTCTTCAATGATAGCAGCAGCTTCCTCTTCAACAGGCTGATCATCATGGATGAATCCTCCGCTTGTGAACAGACCGTGCTCATTATATGCCCCAGAACAAAAGCCAATGCCAGCCCGGGATTTGTTGTCTTCTAGCTCAATCACTTTCCCTAAACCAGCGACTGCACCACATTCAATGGCCAACTTTGCATCACGGTAGGAAGCAAATGATGGAGACTTCTTCTCAATCGGTTCATCAATAGATAAAGCTTGGAAAGGAGTTCCAACTTCATCCTCTGCATCAATATATGAGAAGGAAGACAGGTGGCTAACCAGGAGAGCCTTTTCTCCCCCTACCACAACCAGTTTCTTATTCTTGACAAACTTCAGCTTCTGGTGTAGGGTGGATGTCACGGCGCCAGCCTCGTGAATCCATGGTCTGCCAAGGAGACAGCTGTATGACGGGTGGATATCCATTACCTGGAAGGTAACCTGGAAATCACTTGGTCCTATCTTGATAGGGAGATCAACTTCCCCAATCACGGTCTTGCGCGACCCGTCAAAAGCTTTCACAACGACCCCACTCTGCCTCATAGGAGGACCTTGATATGACAATCTGGAGAGTGTGGATTTTGGCAACACATTAAGGGATGATCCTGTGTCCACCAGCACGTTGGACATAGCATCAGATTTGCAGTTCAGAGATATGTGTAAAGCCATGTTGTGGTCTCTTCCCTCCTCAGGGAGATCAGCGTCACTGAAACTCAAGGTGTTGCAAGCAGTGATGTTTGCAACGATACTGTCAAATTGTTCAATGGTGACGTCATGATCAACATACGCCAGATCCAAGACTTTTTGCAGAGCCTCCCTATGGGGTTCTGAATGCATCAACAATGATAGTATGGAGATTTTGGACGGCGTGTGTAGAAGCTGGTCTACAACGTTATACTCGCTTTTCTTGATGAGCCTCAGCATCTCATCAGATTCTTCATTCATAATGCCGCTCGGGCCAACTGAAGAAGTAGGAGTTTTTTGTATGGAGGGTCTGGCAACATCAAGTGCCGGATTCTGACTATTAACCGCAGTCCCAACTGGACGCTCAGACGATTCAGAAGCGACAGGAGCCTTAGCAGGCGCAGAGAATACTCGACCACTCCGGGTCAGGCCGCTTACATCGGCAATATTGGTCACAGCAGTTGAAGGCAAAGGCACTTCCACCCCATCTTGCACAGCAACTGGGTTGTACCTGAACGGCACAGCTCGATCAGATGTATAAGGCACAGGGCCAGCAGGCTTAATCATAAGGGAAGGAGAAGTCTTCGGCTTGCTGCTATCGTAGCGAATAACAACAGGTTCTGGCAATTTGAACACTGGAGATATAACATTAACCTCAGGTTCATCTTCGTCGACATTGCGATTCTGGAGAATCTCAATGGTTCCTTCGTCTAGTAGCTCTTGAAGCTCTCTTCGCACCTGATTACAACCCAAACGGTTCACCGAACAGATACGGCACTTATCATGATCATGTACCATATGGCTATACTGGCACAACAAGCGATGTAGCTCCACCAACGATTGTCGAATATGACTAACATATTTGACTTTGTATTTCCCCGGGCATCCCTGGACCATATTTACAGACTTCCCATGCGAAGGCAATGGGTTCTTGGTAACATTTGGGCCCGAATCTTCGAAGCTCAGAATACCACATCTCATCAGGTCTTGAACCTTTGTCTTTAGCTGAAAACAGTTCTCTATATCATGGCCCGGAGCGCCAGAATGGTAGACACAATGCAGATCAGGCTTATACCACCACTGAGGGTTGACCGGTATAGCCGGAGGATCTCTTGGAGTAATCAGGTTCCGCTCGATTAGAGAAGGGTACAGCTCTGCATACGACATAGGAATTGGATCGAAACTGATCTTTTTCCTATCGTAGTTCATGTTCGCTTGATTATTGGTGCTACCCCGAGGCTGGTAAGCCTGTTGCTGTGGGCGAGATTGTTGTTGACGATACTGTTGAGAAGGTTGTTGTTGATTGAGTTGCTGCTGATATTGAGGTTGCTGATACTGTTGCTGAGGATGATATTGCTGCTGCTGGGCATTGTCTTTGAAGACAGGAGCAATATGGGCCACCTGATGTTGATGACCTGCACGGCGTGTCGGTTCCCTCTGAACCGGAGGTTTCCTCGATTTATGGGACTGCACAGCATGTGCTTCCCCATCTTTCTTCTTAGCAAATGAGCCATACCTTTTGCTAGAAGAGCCTTCATCTTTTGCTAAACGTCCCTCACGGACACCCTCTTCAAGTCTCATCCCCATATTCACCATTTCAGTGAAGTCTGAGGGAGCACTAGCCACCATTCGCTCATAATAAAATGAGCTAAGAGTTTTAAGGAAAATCTTAGTCATTTCTTTCTCCTCGAGCGGTGGAGTGATCTGAGCTGCCAGCTCTCGCCACCTCTGGGCGTACTCTTTGAAAGTCTCTTTATCCTTCTGCGACATAGACCTGAGTTGATCTCTGTCAGGCGCCATATCGACGTTATATTTATACTGCTTGACGAAAGCCTCGCCAAGGTCATTGAAGGATTGGATGTTGGCACTGTTCAGGTTCATATACCACCGAAGCGCAGCACCTGACAGGCTGTCCTGGAAGTAGTGGATCAGGAGCTGATCGTTGTCGGTCTGAGTGGACATCTTCCTGGCGTACATGACCAGGTGTGCAAGCGGACAGGTGTTCCCTTTATACTTCTCAAAGTCGGGAACTTTGAATTTGATAGGTATTTTGACTCCAGGAACCAGGCAGAGCTCGGCAGCAGACTTGCCGAATAGATCTTTTCCTCTGAGGGTCTTCAATTCCTTCCTCAGCTCAAGGAATTGGTCATTCATAGCGTCCATTTTCTCATTAACGTCCGGGCCCTCAGATGGCTCGGAATGATAGATGGGTTCATCTGCCCTTGGCAAGGTATGCACTACAGGAGGAGCAGCAGTAATGACCGGGCTAGATGCCGGCATATGAACGAAGGTAGGAGCAGGGATGTCAGGCATGAAACCTGGAGGCATACCCCACGGGTACCCGGCTGGCATGACATTGGGCATATACTGAACATTGGCAGCAGGCATGACAGAAGTAGCAATCTCTGAGACAACGGTCCCCTGGACGGGAGTTGCAGGCGGTTGAGCAGGCTGATTCTGGGCGGCAAGAAGTTGCTCCATCAGAGCGCCAAGTCTGGCGACTTCATCTCTCAGTTCTCTGTTCTCTTGCTCTAGCTGATCCATTACTCTTGCAGAATTTGCTCGGGTATAATACCGGTGAGTCAGCTTGTCTTCAAAATAAATGAAGAACAGAGTCAGGACAAGAAGACCAGAAACAAAGGGTACCTGCTTATGCAACATGATGCATGACATGCTTGTGCAGATGCTTTATTTTATTTTCAAGGAACCCTTAGGGCATTATTTGCAATATTTTGAATATTTAAAGCATTTTGAATTTCACATGGAGAACATCTCATTCAATATATTTGAAACAAAGGAGTACAGCATTTTGATCATTACAAAGAGAAAAGGAAAATAACATCCTATGGACCCCTATTAGCTCGGGATGCTGGAATACGAGAAGCGCACAATTTCTTGATCTCTCTCTCATAAGCAGCTTCCATATCTGCCTTTGCCTTAGCAAGCTGATCGTACTTCCTCTTCCAGAATTTGGAAGACTGAGGAAGCAGAGAAGTCCAAGTGTCGTTCGGGTCGTCGATCACCTGATGCTCAAGAAACTCTATCAGAGCATCCTTCTCCTTAATCTGTTGCAGCAATTCTTCTCTTTCACGGATCCAAGCACGTGAAAGGTCTTCTTCTCTCAACTCCTCTACATGCTGGATAGGGAGGGTTGAAGGCCCAGCCACATCCAAAGGTGCAGGTCTCGGATAATCGTAAGGCATCAGGTATTCGGCAGCTCGCTGTCTGACCCAGGAAGTATAAGGCTCCAAAGCAATGCAATTCTTCGGACCCAATTCATTCCTACTCTTCTTACGGATGTTGCGCCAAGCGCGGACGAATCTGGCTTTCAAGCCTTGGGGATCTTTACCCTCCTGAAAGAATACACCTTCTAACAGAATGTTATGAGGTTTATCCTTTAGGGGGAACCCAAGCTGACGACGTGCAAGTGTAGGATTGTAGCTGATCCCACCACATGTACCAAGAAGAGGCACATTCGGGAATTCACCACAAGAATCAATAATCTGCACAGTATCATATACACGATCGTACCAAGAGATATCATCATTAGTGAGAGACATGAGTCTCTGAGACCACCGTAGACAACTCTTGTTCTCCTTAAAGGCAAGTGTCTGCGGCAAGTGCAAAATAAACCACTTGTACAGCAACGGAAGACAACAGACAATGACTCCACTACCCTTCATATTCCTCAGGTGCAGAGAGAAATAGGCATCGCCCAACAAAGTCGGGACTGGGTTAAGAACTGAGAAGATCCTAATAGCATTCATGTCCACGAACTTGTCAAAGTTGGGGAATAGTACTAAGCCATAGATGAGTAGCACGAACAAAGCCTCAAAGGCATCCTCACTCCTGGCTTCTCCATAGAAGGTAGCTTGAGCGACAAGGAACTCTGAAGAGAAACCCTTAATCCCACCTTTGGTAATCAGATTGGCTTTGATCAAAGCTTCATCTATATGCAACAGACTAGCAATCTCCTTAGCAGATGGAATACTCTCTAGGCCACTGAACGGCACCAGATCCAGAATAGGAATCCCAATAAGGTGAGAGTATTCTTCCAATGTAGGCAATAGCTGGAAGTCCGGAAATAAGAAGCAATGATAGAGCGGATCATAGAACTGAGCAAGAGTGCTCATCAATCCCTCATCCACCTGAGTAGTCAACAGCGGCAGAAGCTTCCCATATCGAGCCTTGAAACCCAAGGGATCTAGTACATAAGATGTCAGATTCCTTAACTCCTTTACATCAGGCTGTTTGAAACTGTACTTCTTCGTATGCCTCTTTGGTCTTTCCATGTCTGAAAATTTTGCAAATAAACCCTTTTAAGTTCCTTGAAAATTTTCTCTTTTTTTTCGGTGACATGAAATGTGGATGAATGCATGAATGCATGAATGCAACAATCACACTCAAGGATCAAGCAAAGCACACCAAACAAAGGTCGTGGGAAAGCTCATTGTATCCCTAATATCAATCATCCATTTTGGTGGATTTAGGTTTTCACCTTATCGACACCCAAGTTCCATTGATATTAACGGTACATGAACCGGCTCAAACATCCTTAATATCAACCAGCCGCTTTGGTGGATTTAGGTTTTACACCTGATCCGGGATCCATTGATATTAACGATGTTTGAACGACTCAACCACGAATCACGGGTTTGCTGAGAGTCACGAGCATGGAGTCTTGGTTAAGAACCACCCAAAGGGAGTGTACTAGGGTTTAAACCTGCCAGACATGTTCTACCAGAGGTTCCCATAATCATCGTCCCATCTCTCGGATATTATCGGAGGAACGAATACTCGTATTCCAAAAATATTCTCGAGAGAGACTCTTATGAGTGTAGTATCGCGTAACAATCGCATCAGAACTTACATCTGAACGACCTCCGCACTACGTCCTAAAAATAGGCCAAGATGGGTTTGGTAATCTAAGGTCCTTGGCTTCTAAGGCACATGATTGAAAGAATAATGCCTAACCACAAATAACTTGTGTGACATTATTAATCCGACATGACCTCCACCAAGTGAATGGGCTCGCAAGTCAACTGGCTAAGGACTACTCCACACCAGTCAACAAGACTATGCCATTCTCCTATCCTAAGGTGCACTCGAGTTCGGGTATAGAACTCATCTCACAGAGATCACCAAAGCAAACAGCATTTGTATATCAAGCAATTCAAACATTACAATCAATACAGTTATCCCAAATTATACAAAAATATGTCAAATAACAAATAATAATATATCACACAACAAGGGTGGAAAGTAGGCAATACCGCCAAGGATTTTATCCCCAGCAGAGTCGCCACTTTTCTGTAGCGGTGTATTCGTTACTATATGATCTATTGATTAAATCATAAGCAAAGTATACAATAACATAGAGTCGCCACCGCACTTTTATTTATCCTAAGGACTGGTTAAAAAGCGAACAAAAACCTAAGAAGTTTTACTCGTAGAAAACTAATGAAAAAGATCAGAGATCGGGGTAAGGGGTAAATTACGCAATGGGAAGGTGTTAGGCACCCAATGCGTCCTAGGTACTCCTAGGGAGCCCTTTTCACACTTTGTTGTTTGAAAATTATTATTTGTCATGACATAAGTAATGTGCAAACATGATTGGGATGATGAGGAAAGAATGTACATGTTAATTATTTTTGTGTTCGAACGGATGAACCCGTTGCCTACGTACCTTCCATCAAAGGTAAGGATCAAAACGCCGTAGTTCGGCTAAAAAATTTCCAAAACTTTTGTGAGTTCATTTTAAAACAATAGCACTAAGGTTTTACGTTACCCATGGGAGAAAACTCAACCTTATATAACAACCAGTCCACCATGTGAGAAAAGCTTCCACTTGCCAGAGAGGGGTTAACCCTATAATAGGCAAGGAAGACTTACAATTCATCTACTAAGGACAAATAGGTGAGATTAATATCAACCAACTAGGGTAAATCAAACCTATAGCTAATGTATGAAAGCTTAACAAACATGGACAAAGCCACAAAATCATTTGAATGGGTGAAGTTATTTGGATTATTTACAAAAAGGTCAAAGTATGATTAAAGTCAATTCAAAATGAAGTATTTACAAAAGTGAAGTTTGGAAAAATCATGGACTTAAGGTCCAAGTTTCTAATTTGGAAAGAAGATGAGAGTGTTTGCACAACACTTATTTCAAAGTTTTTAAAGCATATGTGAAAAGGTAGGACACAATGGGGTGAATGGATAAATGATGTAAAACTTCTTAGGAGGTCCGCCTCTTGAAATCATATAGAAGATGATTCAAGTGGGTCCTTAGGAGTAGGCCACAGATGAGCAATAATATGAACATGGTCACAGATGAAAGTAAATAAAAGCGGATACGGGATGCCACTCAATGGTCTTATACCTGTCTCCTAAAACAAGCAAGGATATCAGAAGCCACTCTATGGACTTACACTAATCTCCATCAGAATAAAACAAAAACACAAAACAGGGAAGTCAACTGCCAATCTATCTGGACTTATGTTAACCTCCACAGTATGATCCTAGGAATACAAATGCCACATCACAGGGACTTACAATGAATCCTCACATACAACAACAATGCTCAAACAAAGAGCAAAGAAGATATGAGTGACCAATGAGGTCTTACACTCTATCTCTTCCATGTCATGGGAACAGATGCCAACTCACAGGGACTTATAACTGGTTCCTCAATGGGTAAACAACAATGTCACGAGGACAAAAGAAATGATCATGCACTAATGGCAAACAAAGATGATAAATGCCCAATGGCAATCAATGATAGTAAATGCACAATGGCAATCAAGTAATCATGTATAAATGAATCAAGTAATCAATCACATAAATTCAAGTAGCACACTCTATAACCATTCAATGAGGCTCAAGCAAAAGGGTTTGACTATGAAAGTCCACTGTAAGAGGTAAGTGTCGCTCTTAACCTTGCCATTGAGGGGCTAAGGTGAAGCAGATGAAAGGATATGAGGGGTGTGCCTCATTGCTTCTATCTCAGGTCCGAGAGAGCATGTAAATATAAGAATGTGGGGGAGTTCAGAAAGATGGAACTCTTTCCCCAATTAGACTCGATAGATCTTGGGTTGGGATCTCAATGCTACAACCATGTAATGGGAGCAATGAGAAGACTCACTGAATAGTGGGAGATAGGCTACTTATCTCTACCTTCCACCAATTGCCTCAAATGAGGACTTTTCCTGCTTGGGACAAATATAAACATACACAATCAATGCCTCTTAAGGAGGACTTCAGACAATTTGCCCGGTCAAATAACAGACCGGGTCTCCAGACTACATGAAGAAGAAGGTTCTATACCTCAATGCAAGTTGCTATTTAAGCAAAGCAAAGCAAGTTCTTAAGAGAACTGAGCGACTAAAGGGTACCTGGAAACAATCCAATAAAATCAGCATCCCATTCATAAACAGATGACAACATAAGAATCAATTATACAAATAATGATGTGCATAGCACAAGGCTCACATGAAACAAACATCCTACAAAACAAATACATTAGTCATATGTGTCAAGTAACACAATCCATAATGTGGAGCAAATTCCTTAATCATTAACTCCTTAACCTGAAAAGGCACAATCAACTTCAAAGGTAAGTAACATGACCACTAGGACTAGCCTAGGGTCAAAAAGATGGAAAAATCCTAAAACAGCAACCAATTCATGATCAAATTCAAGTAATATCAATAACAAAGGGATCCCAATTGGTCCCATATTCAAACTATGCTCCTATTTCTATTTATGCAACATGGAAGGCAAAAGATGCAATGTGGAGTCTCATACAAACAACCAGCAAGATCACATTCAAATAAATGCCAAAATGGCACCAAAAAATCCACAAAAATTACATTCTAATCAGAAGACATTCAGCAAGCCACATGTTAATTTTCAAGTCATTTGGACTAGTAGATCAATAGGAATTAATTAAACATGGCACAGCATGCAAAAACAATATCAAATGAGGTCTACAATTATACACCAACTTCAATCTAATGGTAAACAGCAATGGTGCATTATAAATCAGTAGGACCAAAGCCAAATGCTACATTAATGTGTTAGGAACTATGTCATCAATTTTCATGGTCATTGGACAAGGCATGAGAATATGGCAACATGAATAAGAATGTGTCACTAGCTAGGTTCAAAAATGATAGGCAGCAAGGAAAAATATGAATCAAATCGAAAATGGATTGTAAAAAATCCACAAAAATTCACAGAGGATTTTAACATGTCAAACAAGCTTCATGCAAGAATTCAAGGCCATTGGCCAATGGGAAGCATGGTAAACAATTAGGGGAATATAGCCTATCAATCTATGTCACATATTTGCACGTCCAAATTCAATAATTCATATATCATAAACCATAGGCTCAAAAATTATGAAACCTATGTCAAAAAATCCAGAAGGATGTCAAGAATCAATGTCTCAATTTTCACTTAGTTTGGGTATAGCATGTAGTTTCTATAATTAAA
Source organism: Lathyrus oleraceus (assembly GCF_024323335.1). Lineage (NCBI taxonomy): Eukaryota > Viridiplantae > Streptophyta > Magnoliopsida > Fabales > Fabaceae > Lathyrus > Lathyrus oleraceus. Next base: position 438,205,966 of record NC_066579.1, read on the forward strand.
ATGGCAACATGTATGAAAATATGTATACATTAAGGTATCTCTATGTCAATTCCAATTTCTACCAAGCACATATTTCTTTTTGATTTTTATAAAATAATAGAGGAAAAAAATGATCAACAAAAAAATCCCTGCATTTTTTGGATTAGAATTGAATATTATATGATTTTTCTAAGTTTTAAAATGTTTATTTAATATTTATTTAGAATTAAAACAGATTTATTAATTAAATTTGGTGCTGATGGCACAATGGTAATACTTAATGCCACGCCCTAAACGCTGCCGTTTCAATTATTGGATGGACGGTTGTGATTTGATCTGGCAATCAGAAACAAGAAACGCACGGCAATCGCGAGAGGAACGGATCTAACAAGCGTTATTTCCAGAAAATGACTGAGTTCGTCGTCTTCATCAGCTGTTCTTCGTCTGGAATTTGGGGTTTTCGCAAATGGCGATAGAAATCAACAAATCACATACCGGTCGAACCGGTTTTGTCTCAGGAGCATGAATATGTATGCGATTTCATCTATAGATCACTACACAGCTCGAATCGAAGGAAAAGAAAAATGGCGACGAAACCTAAATCATGAAGTTCTCAACCAATTTCCAACAATTTTACAATCCACGAATTGCTATACAATCTACAAAGCATAATCTACAACATCCCTAACTCAATTGAAGCAACTACGAGTTTTGATTCCAACCTTTCTTGGAGCTAGCAGTGCGGAACCGTGCGATTTCCAGCTCAAAAATGCGAAACAGATGCAAGATGTTGGTTCAGGAGATACGTGAAGTGATTCTTGCAGCTCGAAGGTGTTCGGATTGTCAAGAATCGTCAACTGTTATGGATGTTCACGGCTTCGCAACAGTTGGAATCGGTCGCGATTTTGCTCCAATTTCGATCAACAGAAACTCTCTTCCACCTGCAAATTGAGAATCAACAGCAAATTCGCACCGAAACAATGGATTCTTGATGGAATTTTGAAAAGAAGTTTTGCGAAGCTTTGAGCAAAAATGAGAGATGAGAGAATTGCAGTTTTTCTGTTATATTGTGAAGAATGTGATTGCAGAAAAATGATTAGCCAAAAAAAATTTCTGTTAGATTTCCCTTTATATATAGAAGCACTAATCCAATTATAATTGTAATTAAGCAAGAAAAACTAATGATTAGTGGATGAAGCCTTATGTGCAATTTGGATTTTTTGCCTTTGATACTTAGAAGCAATTTCTGCAGAATTTTCCCAATTGGAACAAGTTGCAAAAATCATTTTGAAGCTGATTGCATAGGCATTATTTCCCAATTCCTCATATTTTCAAATTTGGACCATTTTGCCCCTCTCTTTAATTAGTTCACTTCAAAAATGGCCTTTTGCATTGAGCCTTTTCCAAGAAATCCAATTATGCAACTTTGAAGTACACATTAAATGGAGTTTGTGCATATAAAGAACTTGCAATTTGGATAACCCATGTGGTAGTTATGCCCTCCCGATTACGGGTCTTTTTTGAAATTCACTGAGCCATATCTTGCAAACCATAAATGAAAATTTCAAGTTCTTGGACTTTTTGGAATGGTGAGAACAAGATCTTCAACTTTCATGTTGGACAAATTTTGATTTTAAGCTCGTATCATGAAATTGTCTTGAGGAAAAAACTTTCCATTTTGGGCAGCTGAAATTACAGGTCCACTTGCCACTTTGGGAAACTTTCTGTCTGAGCTCAATTCCTTCAATCTTGGTCTTTGAAATGCCAAATGAAGTTTATATAGACATGAATGAGATCTTTCTAACCAATTCCAATCATCAAATCACTGATTAAATCCGCAGTTGACCACAGTTGACTTTTGTTGACTTTTGTTTGACTGGGCCAAGTTCTGATGAATTCCAAGCCTCTTTCACATGAGATCTTGGTTCCAAATGATATCACAAGTTATATGAACTCTTAATGAATGATCATGGTGTCCAAATTCTTCAAGAATGGTCACCATCTATTGCTCAAGGCCTGATTTGACTGTATTGACCTAGCTAGCTTCATCTGCAAGAAACAAGGTTAGATGACAATATTTTTGTACTTTTGGTTAGTAAACATATGGAAAGCAATGATACACAAATGCAATACATGCTTGGTGATCAAGAACCACACTCGCAAGGTGTCCCACCCACTAGGAGGGAAGCTAGGGTATGCATTGATCCTTGAGGCCATGATATGATATGATATGGGCCATGAGGGATCTTAGGGCCAAAATTGGGGTCTTACAGCTATGATATGCACGCTAATCACCTAGCATGCAAACATCAACAATCATCCACAATGATTCACTCACTAATTCCTCACCATGGGAATTAGCTACCACCATAAAGGCCACAATATGCAAGCTAAATCACTTAGTCGTGCAAACATCAACAATCATCCACAATGGACATATACTCACACTCTAAGCCATAAACAGTCCATTCATAATTTCATACATGATAGATACATTCATCACATTATGCATATCATCATACATCATCAACATATTCACCACATAATCATATCATGTCATACCACATAATCAATCACAGCATTAGCACACTCTACTAACACCTATACTGCCCAAAACAACGGGAAATGATCCCTACCATATCATACATCAGCTAAACTACATCACTCATCTGAAACGACCAAAACTGCACGACAACAACTCAGGAAAACCAAAATTCTGCCCATACGCGTATGCCCCATGTCCATACGCGTATGGCCCATTTCCTGGCCAAGCCCATACGCGTATGGCCCATTTCCTGGCCAAGCCCATACGCGTATTGCCCATCTCATACGCGTATGCTACGCGTACTACTTCCTCATACGCGTACCAACAAAGACAAATTTACGTTAAAAACATCATCTTCTTCATCCATACGCGTATGGCCTCACCCCATACGCGTACCACCCACAGAATACGCGTAATGACGGCGTATGGCGCGTATCAACGCAAATCCCCTCCCTTCCAAGCCATCTCATACGCGTATTGCCTAGTGCCACACGCGTATGACCAGAACCAAAATTTCAGATCTGTAATGGGTTTTCTCTGCTACGAGATTCCTCAGATCTAACCTCCCACAGTCCAATTTTACACAGTATTCGTTCATATCATCTAACACGAATCATACCCTATCCAATTTCACAAATTCTAACATTTTTCCATCTAGTTCTTACGAATTTCTTCAATTATAGCTCAATCACATTCATCCATAAGTTCATACATTTCAACATTCATCATTCTAATCAGGGACAATTCAATGGCTTATCACTACCCATTACATGTTAACCCATAATACCCATTAAACGACGATAAACCCCCCTTACCTGAGTTAATCCGGCGAATCTTTCAGCTTCAAGCTCTTCCTCTCTTCAACCCTTGTCCTCTGGTTCTCTTTGCCCTTTTCCACTTTTCGGTCTCTTTTCCTTTTCACGTGAAAATAACCCTTTTTACCAAAAATAGACTCTTTTTCTTATTTCCAACTTATATATATTTTCCAATAATTATTATTCTAATAATAATAATAATAATCCAAAAATTTCAATTATTTAATTAAATTAATAAATATAATATTAACTTAAATTAAATAATTATCTTATTTTTATCGGGGTGTTACAACTGTTGTGCAAGTGCTATTCTTGCAGCCTTTGAAACCACTTCTAAGAAGAAGAGGAAGGTTGCTAAGAATCACTCTAAGAGGATGGCTAAGAAGTTTAAGGTTGCCAGGGAGAATCTGCATACTTTTGTAGAAGAACCCATAGTTGTTGGATCTACTTCTATTGGAACTATTTCTGGTAAGTTTTTTCCCTCTGAAGTTCACTTGCTTACTGTTGATAATAGTTCATCCATCCCATCAACCACTCTCACTTCACCTACCCCTATCCCACCTATTTCTGAACAAGTTCACTTCCTCCCACTTACTGCTCCCTAAACTACAAATCCCAATGTTACCATTCCACCACCAACACCATCACACTATAAAATCCCAACTTCCATTCTCATATCAACACCTCAACCACTATTACCACTTTCTCTCTTATCTCAACTCACTCAACCAGAAAGCATTCCCTCATAAACTCTTTCTAAAACCTATCAACCATCTCTTACTCTGACATTCCTATTGCATAATCAGACATTGATTCTAATAATGAGTCAGATGTTGAGCTCAATGCCCTCCCAGGAAGAACCCATCAACCCTACTCTGACCAAACACCCTTTCAAACCAACATTCACCCTACACCTCTAGATGAATTATTTTCACAGTTTAAAGGCGAGGTTGTTTTCAGACTGAGCACTCTCACTGAGGTTTGTACTTATAATGTAAACTTATCTGAATTTTATGCTCTGATCAACAACTTTAGAAGTTGGATAAAAGTAAGCTCTGAAGAGTTGGAGTTGATGTGCCTGAAGGAAGCCAAAAGGAACTTTCATGCCAGACTTTCTGGTATAGTCGAACCTCTGCTTCAGAAGGTTCCTCCAACGCTTCTTCTTTATGCTCCAGAAGTAATTCCTCCTTCTCCATCAAACCAGACTACTTTGGATGTTTCTGAGACGACTCTTGAAGCTAGAAGTGTCTCTGGGGTTAAGAAATTTGTGATTTTCGAGGAAATAATTTTGAAGACTTTGGATCACCTGAAGGATGAGAATTATGAGGTCAAAGAAATGTTGAGCAACACATAAGAGATGTTAAAACGCCAAGATGAGAAGACATCAAGGATTGAAGGGATGCTTGGATCTACCTTATCAAGACTCCCCCCCCCCCCCCCCCCACAGTAAACCCTTGTTTTAAAACTTTTGTGTTTTTCTTAGTTTTAAGCCTTTTCATTTATGTACTTTGATCATTTTATGAAATAAAAATTTTGTTTGGTTTACTTTGTCTTTATTTCTTTTTGAATGATGACAAAGGGAGAAGAATGATTGAATTTAATATACCTAATTCCAATTCTGAAATCCAAACATGTCTTTAATATTAATTATGACTTTGGTAACTTTTCTGGGAACATTGAATATGTTCATCATTTTAATCAAGTGTTTCAGGTTTTAAGACATTAACCAAGACAAATTGAGTTAAAGAGAATAAGGCATATGTTATGAATAGTTAATTAGGCAGTTTGCAATTAACCAGACATATTCAAATTATGAACTAAGTTCAAGTGAACCAGGTGTGTAATGAATCAGGTGTATACAATATATGAACCAAATAAAGTTCAGAATCAGGTGTATACAAGTTTTGATATCAACCAGGAATTCATACAACCAGGCATATGAAAGCTCTGACAAATCATACTCTATGACGAAACTGGTGACCAAACTTTCTGACACTCAAGCAAAGCCCATTCTGACTGAAATACTTATTTACCCAGGCTTTTGCATTCTGGGAAGTTACTACATCCACATTAACCAAGCCTCTTCCTTATGGGAAGCTATTTCTTTCATCCTGATTGCGATTTTTATATGTGCTATGATTATTTTAAGTCTTAAATTCAGAGGGAGCTTGCAAACCTAACTATGATATTCTAAGCTAAAAAATAATTTTTAACAGTATAAAACTTAGGGGGAGCTTACAAACCTCACTCTGATATTTTTATATGATTAAACCAAGTAAATTTTTTCCATCAAAATACATGGTTTTCTCATCATCAAAAAGGGGGAGATTGTAAGAATAAGATTTGGTTCTACATCTGACCTATAGTTTTGATGATAACAATGCATTGTTTCTTAGAGAAAAATTATGTACACTAATGGTTTTTTGTCCAGTTTGTAGGTTTTGCTAACAGGTTCTGACTCTAAAGAATTGATGTGTGACGTCATCAGATTCTGAACTTAACACACTCTGACTCTAAAGAGATACAAAGTGTTTTAGAAGATGTTATCAAGTTCTAAAATGCTCTTAGACAACGGTTCTGATGTGACTCTAATTGAAGAGCCTATGAAGGATTGTCAAGCCTTCAAGATTTTGCATTCTCAAGTTCTTAAGACTCTGAAGAATAAGATCTAAAGACTCTGAAGACTAGGTTTTAAGGAACTGTGTCAAGTCTCTGAATCTGGTGCAAACTGAATATGGGACCTTTAGATTGGAGGTGATACCAGAATACTGCTCGGTTGATCGATTTTGCCTTCGTGAATATGAATCTGGATCTGAGTGAGTTTATCAATCGACTATGTCGAGGGTTTTAGGATCGTAACTTCTGATCGACCTAAATGTCGTAGAACTAGATCTCGATCTAAGAATATTTGCTAGCGTCATCCCTCGGCAGAGCAAGGTCGAGATGAGCAATTCATCATAATTGAATCAAAATTTGGCGGACTCCCCCGCCGCAGAACCGAGATCTCGACTCTGCGAAAACTCGATTCTTTTATCGAAGGTGTTTTTGAATTTAGATCTCATAATCGAACATGACCCCGTGGAAATCGTAGGAATTTGAAGTCGATTTCCACCGCATATGCCACTATTTTGTTTGGGAACTAGAAATGGATGAGATTGTAGATAATTCTTTGGTACAACACCTTGGATCGGAGGTTGCAATCACAATGCCTTTTGAACCAAATATCTTAATCTTGAAACAATATCATCAATCAGTGTCGATCTTGAACCGACGTCGGTTATCTAAGACATGGTTACCTGTATGATTAACACTCTATCGCTTAACTAAGTTAGGGTTCGGGATAACTATGGTGAAAGTAGAGATTAGAGATTGTGTACCTAAAAATCCTTTGTGAATGTATTTATACGTTAGATTTGATGGAACAAGTTGGATAAGTGAGCCTTGTGTTATTGAGCCTTTGGCCTTCGTGGAATATATTACATCAAGAATAACAAGCATAAACAAGAGAATTGACATGTTCAAAACAACATCGAGAATAACCACATAACAAACTCTAGACTCACAAAACCATAACCCTTGCTTTAACTTATTCTTCAAATTTAGTCTTTTATTGTTTGATTGGACTAAAAGCATGTCCATTGATTGCACACACTCCATACTTTTTATTAGTGTTCCTTTTGATCCACATATAACCCTCCATTCCCCATGTTGTCCCATGTGAGTTCTTCACAATCCAATAATCTTCATTGTCTACAGAATTATAACCCACTAGTACCATGCCGTGAGTTACATTCAATATATCCAACGGGCAATCATCACCTCTAAATATTCCCTGTCAATGGATAAATATGTTCTTCATTAACAAATGTAAATGTACTAAAGAAAAACGGTTTGAATAATGATAACGCTTTTAGATAAGGTTTTGTCGTTGTCATTTTCGAAGGAAAACTTTTTAAAAGCCCTGATCATATAGCTAGGTGTTAAATGAGTCTAAACAAATAAAAGAGGGTACATGAATAAGACGTTAAGACTTACATGTGTATAAAGTTGAAAACTGGGTGAGTCTGCATAAATACTAACACTAAGAGGCTGCTTAGCAACTGCACACAATAGTCCCCTATCTGATCTCTCCACCAGCTGATTTGAATTAATACCACTAGTTGCACTGTTTGGAATCTACATTTCATGAAAAAAATAAGACATAAAATATTAATAGTTTTTTATGCGTGATCATAGAAACTATATAATAATAAATTTGATACAAGTTAAGAACCTGGGAGGCTCTGCAAACACCCTTGCTAGCCCTATAACGATAATCATCTTGTGTTGCAATCCCTCTGTTTCCTATTACCCAGTTAAATGCTGTTCTCACAAGTCCTCCATCACAATCTCCATCTGGTTCACAATCTAGAAGCTCTTGCTCTGAAAGGGGGATAAGCTTCCCTGTCTTTATTGCAACTATTCCTTCAATGGCGCCTATAGTTGAGAATGCCCAGCAACAACCTAAATGAAGTATTATTTTTGAGTGTGAGTGTAGAACGCGATGTGAGTTATGAAAACCCGAATTTATCAAACACAACAAACTTACCACAATCGCCTTGATGCTTAACAGGAGTGACAGCTCCCCTCGACCTCCAGTCCAAGGTTGAAGGTGGATCACTACATGCTACGTCATGAACAACATCATCATCGTTAGCAATATCCAGTGTGTCAGTCTTCATGGTCATGTATCGTTCTTTGAACTCCGTGAAGCTCAAATCAGCAAAGTTTGTCAAACCAAGAAGAGCGCTATGAGGTGAGTCTCTCTTTGCATTGGTCTCTACTATATACTTCAAATTTGAAACAAAAATTTTAAATTTCTTTTCCTTCTCTTGTTGATCATTGTAGACTCGTCCATGGTCTTTCTTCCATTGTTCAAATAATTTTTTAGCACCATCTTTATTAGGAAGTTTATCAAGTTTAGGACCCAAAAAGGAGGTGTACTTACTGGTTGGGATCTCCAACCTTGAAGATGTACTTACTATATCTTTATTTTCATGAGTTTTATTCTTTTGAATAGCAAAGTATATACATAAGCATGCAGTGAAGACGATAAAGAAGCGAAATCGGTTTGAGGTGTAGGAAATCCTCATCTTTGATTAGAAGTAAGTTGAAGATAAAACTTTGTATGAAAAGATGTGTATTCATTAAAAGTCAGTTCCAAATATTTATAGAAAAAAAAAAGCTAATGTATAGAATAAATTTATAGATTTGTCTGGTATGTTTAGAATTAGGATTTTCTAATTGCCATTCAACACCACAATTACGTATGAAAATTAGTGTTACTCTGATAGGCATTGCAACGTTATTACGTATGGAGCTTCTTACTAGTCTTATTTTAATATTTCATGGAATGCATAGTCTCTTTTTTAATGACAGAATTAATGGTCTTATTTTATTGTGTTTTTAGGCCTAGGCTAACCATTGATAAATTGGGGTTAAAATACCCCTATTGACATGACACCAATTATAAGATGACATGTGTAGTCAATATGTAAACTATTTTTATTTTATGGTAAAAGTTTTAAATCAATTTCTCATTGACATTGACGAGTCATTATTCTAATATTTTTTGTTTATCTTTAATCTTTTTCAATCATGATTTCAAAAGTTTCATTTTGTATGCATGATAACTTCTTTTCATTGGCTCACAAATTTTTCAACCCGCACATGTTACCGTCTTTTCATTTTAGAGAGCCGGTATAATTTTTCTTTTTTTAAGTTTCAATATTTTGTTTGTTCTGATTAGTTTCAATCATCTCTTTCTTTTCTTTTCAATGTTCCATTTGGGAATTTAATGAATTATTTTCATATTTTAATAGGATATATTTATGTACTTTCCATCATTTTTCTAATATTGTATCTCATATCAGGACTATCGCAGGTATTGCAAAAACCTTTTTTGGCTAAGGCAACGTCTCACAGGGGTTGCCTGGCTATTCTTTTGTGTACCTCTAAGAGAGCATAGTCAGTGTATGCCTTCTCCAAACAATTTAATAGGGAAGTGGAGACACCTCTTTTGTACAGGGTCCCCCATCTATCGTATATACATTGACTCTTTTGTTTTATAGAGTGGCTTCTTGTTACACTCACATAAAATTTATATCTAAAATGATATTATACAACACAACATAAATATCTAATGACATATACATGTCCAAAATATATTATGCATCATGTATCATGTGGCACATGATATACAATAATGCCCAATCAAAATGCTAATATATATATATATATATATATATATATATATATATATATATATATATATATATATATATATAAATCTGAACAACATACACAATTATGAAACATCAGAAAATCTTCGAACACCTTCAAACAACCTTGCTTTTTCCTTTATCTTGCCTTGTATGACATGAAATTCAATAATATAATGGGGTGCGGTAATACTGTATGTGGGTTCCCTTATCTTATAGATCCACTCGGCTCTAAAGGGTTACTAAACGATATTCAAACTTAAGTCATTTAACTTTTTCCTACTTGTATACATTTACACAATAAGATAAAACCTTAACTATTTAAGGGGTTTTTGCTTCGTATGAAAACATATAAACATGAACCCCATAACTCAGTAAACTACTATTCGAGAATGCAAACAACAAAGTATCTTTCTCTAACCGATCCCATGTCTAGGACTATGGACACGAGTTACAAATCTTTGTCACGTTGGAAAACTTCCTTGGCCTATCCTACATCTATGAACACTACAAAAAAATGCATAAATTACGGCGGTTTAATTATGGCGTTTATTATAAATCGTCACAATTTACAATTGATTATGACGGGTTCATTAACAGACCTAATGTGCGTAAAATCAACTGCCGTTATTTAGTTTATTGTTTTTAATATCCACATTTTACTATTCACATAAAATGGAGCATGTTCTCTCACTCTTCTATAGACAGTAAGAAAATTGGCGTGTTTTTTTTCTCTTCCTATTTTTTTAATATTCATATTTTCTTAATTAATTATATAATAAAAATATTAATTTTATTTTTTATAAATTAAATAGATAAAAAGAAAACCTAAAGATTGTTTCATATCTTCCATCTCCAAAGAACCGAATCTTTGTCGAATAAATTTTAATGTTATAGTTAGTGAGTTTCTATTAATAAGTTAGTGGAGAGATTAAGAGTCTGTTGTAGTTGGAAGGTCAAGAGATAGTGGTCTATTAATAATATTTACTAATAATTATGTTTCATAGAATAGCTGAAGTTTCTGAGTCTATATAAAGACCAAGGATGTACTCTAATTTAGACACAGAAGTTACAAAAGACTTGCTTCCTTCTGTCAAATTAGCATCAGAGCTAATGGCAAACATGTTGAATCAAATGCCGTTGCCACGGCTAACGAAGTTAAATTACGAAAACTGGAGTATCCAAATGAAAGCTCTTCTCGGATCTCTAGACGCGTGGGAGGTGACCAAAGATGGGTTTGAAGAACCAACAGATATTGTGGGATATACGACAGCTCAAAACAAGGCGTTGAAAGAGACGCGATCGAAGGATAAAACGGCACTATACATGTTGTTTAGGGCTGTTGATGAATCAGGCTTCGAAAAGATTGCCAGTTCGACTACGTCGAAAGAAGCGTCGGACACGCTAGAGAAAGTGTTCAAAGGAGCAGATCGAGTAAAGCAAGTTCGACTCCAAACTCTTCGTGGCGAATTGGAGAGGATGCAGATGAAGGAGTCAGAAAATATATCTGACTACATCACGCGTGTACAAAAGGTGGTGAACCAACTCACCAGAAATGGCGAAACAGTAACTGATGCACGAGTTGTTGAAAAGATTTTGAGATCTTTAACAGATAAATTTGAGAATATTGTGTGCGCAATAGAAGAGTTGAAGGACCTTTCGACGCTCTCGGTCAAAGAGGTCGCTAGTTCCCTCGAAGCACACAAACAACGTAAGATGAAAAAGAAGGAAGAAGGAGTAGAGGACGCAAATAAAACCAAGGAGCAAATCAAAGACGAAAAGGTACTATTTTCTCAAAATTTTCGAGGAAGAGGACGTGGTCGTGGAGGACGTGACAGTGGTCGAAGTGGTAGAGGCGGCAACTTCGAGAGAGGACAGTCGAGCCAGAAAAATTGGCGTGGCAGAGGACGTGGTCAAAGAGGTGGTAGGTCGAACCATTCCAACTTTGAATGCTACAAGTGTGGCAAGTATGGTCATTATGCGAAGGATTGCAACTCATTCAAATGCTATAACTGTGATAAAGTGGGACATCTTGCAAAAGATTGTCGAATCGAAAAGAAGGTAGAAGAAACAACCAATCTAACTTTGGAAGCTGAAGCAAATGAAGGTTTTCTCTTGATAGCTCAAAATGAGATCAACACAAATGACAATGTTTGGTATCTTGACTCAGGAGCAAGTAACCATATGTGTGGTCACAAACACTTGTTTAAAGAAATGAGAAAGATTGAAGATGGCAATGTGTCTTTCGGAGATGCATCGAAAGTGAAGGTCGAAGGCAAGGGAACGATCTGTTACTTGCAGAAGGATGGGTTGATTGGATCAATTCAAGATGTTTATTATGTACCAAATCTTAAGACCAACATCTTGAGTTTGGGACAACTTACAGAAAAAGGTTATTCGATACTTATGAAAGAACGGATACTGCATTTGAAGGACAAGCTGGGACATCTGATTGCTCGTGTCGAAATGGAGAGAAATCGAATGTACAAACTGAATCTGATAAATGTTCGAGAAAAATGTTTACAAGTAAATGTCGAAGACAAAGCGTCACTATGGCATCTACGCTTTGGTCATCTACATCATGCTGGTTTAAAAAGGTTGGCGAAAAAGAACATGGTGCATGGACTACCAGATATGGATTATGAAGGAAAGTTCTTTGAAGAATGTGTGCTTAGCAAACAAACAAGAACTTCATTTCAAAAGAAGGCATAATATCAAGCTAAGCATATCCTTGAATTGATTCACACCGACATATGTGGGCCAATCATGCCAGAATCTTTCAGTAGCAAAAGATACTTTATTTCCTTTATCGACGATTACTCACGGAAGACATGGGTTTATTTCTTGAAAGAAAAGTCTGAAGCATTCGAGGTGTTCAAAAGGTTCAAAGTAATGGTGAAGAAGGCAACCGACAGACACATTAAAGCAGTTTGATCTGATAAAGGTGGTGAGTATACTTCGACAACCTTTATGAAGTATTGTGAAGAGCAGGGCATAAGGAGATTTCTAACTACAGCATACTCACCTGAACAAAATGGGGTGGCTGGAAGGAAGAATCAAACAGTCCTTGACATGGTTCGTTCAATGCTTAAAAGCAAGAACATGCCAAAGGAATTTTGGGCAGAAGCTGTACAATGTGCCATTTATGTTCAGAATCGATGTCCACATTCGAAGTTAGAAGATCAAACACCACAAGAAGCGTGGAGCGGACAGAAGCCAACCGTTTCTCATATCAAAGTATTTGGTAGTGTGGCTTATGCACACGTACCAGATCAACGAAGAACGAAGCTCGAAGATAAAAGTCAGAAATACATACTCATTGGGTATGATGAGAAAACAAAAGGGTACAAGCTATTCGGTCCCATAAGAAAGAAGGTGATAGTGAGTAGAGACGTTCAAATAAACGAAACAAGTAAGTGGGACTGGAACAGTTCGACAGAAGTTATCGTCGAAGTTGAAGAATCATATGTCGCTGTACCACCAAACATTTCAACAAAACTTAAAGACTCTGACAATGAAGATGAACCTCCACAACCCAGAATGCAAAGTTTGCAGGATTTGTATGATTCGACAAGTGAAGTGCACCTTGTATGTCTCTTGGCAGATGTTGAAAACATCAGTTTTGAAGAAGCAGTACGAGACAAGAAGTGGAAAATTGCCATGGACGAAGAGATCGGGGCGATTAACCACAACAACACTTGGGAGCTAGTTGATTTGCCAAAAGGTAGTCAACCCATTGGTGTAAAGTGGGTATTCAAGAAAAAGATGAACACTCAAGGAGAAATAGAATAATACAAAGCGAGACTTGTTGCGAAGGGATACAAACAGAAAGCAGGAGTTGATTATGACGAAGTATTTGCACCTGTTTCAAGAATGGAGACAATTCGATTACTCATATCTCAAGCTGCTCAATTCAAATGGCCAATATTTCAAATGGATGTCAAAATAACTTTTCTAAATGGTCTACTCGAAGAAGAAGTCTATGTTGAACAACCACTCGGGTACATGAAAGCTGGAGAAGAGAAGAAGGTACTGAAATTGAAGAAAGCGCTATATGGGCTGAAGCAAGCACCGCGGGCATGGAACACACGTATCGACACATATTTCAAGGAGAACGGGTTCGAGCAATGTCCGTACGAACATGCCCTCTATGTGAAGAAAAATGGAAGGAATGTATTACTTGTTGCTCTCTATATCGATGATCTTATTTTTCTGGGCAGTAATGATTAGATGATAGAAGAATTCAAAAGCACAATGACATGTGAATTCGAGATGACAGACTTAGGCCTAATGAGATTCTTTCTTGGTCTGGAGGTTCGACAAGAAGAAACAGGAATCTTCATCTCATAAGAAAAATATGCAAAAGAAATATTGAAAAGATATAAGATGGAAAGCTGTAATCCGGCTTCGACGCCAATGGAACCAGGAACAAAGTTGTTGAAATTTGATGGAGGAGAACGTATCGAAGTAGGCAAATATCGAAGTTTGGTAGGAAGCCTTCGCTATCTCACATGTACAAGACCAGATATCTCATTAAGTGTAGGCATTGTAAGTCGATTCATGAAGGAGCCAGTTTACACACATTGGAAAGCATTGAAGCGAATTCTGAGGTACATCTAAGGAACAGTGTCACTTGGGATGTTCTACTCGAATTCAGACAAATACAAGTTGGTTGGTTACTCTGACAGTGATTGGTGCGGAGACATAGATGATCGAAAAAGCACTTCTGGATATGTGTTCTTCATGGGAAATACTGCATTCACTTGGCTTTCTAAAAAGCAGCCAATAGTAACACTTTCGACATGTGAAGCAGAATATGTAGCAGCATCCTGGTGCGTTTGTCATGCAATATGGCTCAGAAGATTGATGAGTAAAATGGAGCTAAAACAGAAAGGTGCAACAATAATACAAGTTGACAACAGGTCAGCAATTGAGTTAGCAAAGAATCAAGTAAACCATGAAAGGAGCAAACACATTGACGTTCGCTTCCACTTCATTCGAGAACACGTGAAGGAAGGAAATGTCGAATTGAAGCATGTAGCAAGTAAGGATCAAGCAACAGACATTTTCACAAAACCACTATCAAAAGAAATCTTCGACAGAGGGAAGAAATTGATAGGCACGATGAATAGAAGAAACATTTAAGTTTACAGAGGAGTTTTGTTGAATAAACTTTAATGTTATAGTTAGTGGGTTTCTATTAATAAGTTAGTGGGGAGATTAAGAGTCTGTTGTAGTTGGAAGGTCAAGAGATAGTGGCCTATTAATAGTATTTACTAATAATTATGTTTCCTAGAATAGCTGAAGTTTCTGAGTCTATATAAAGACCAAGGATGTACTCTAATTTAGACACAGAAGTTACAAAAGACTTGCTTCCTTCTGTCAATCTTCTCTTTTCTCCTTTTCAGCGTTTAACTTCCTTCACTCCCTTTTGATTCCAATTTCAGCTTTCCCTTTTCCTTTTAAAATCATTCAAAGCTCAAACTCTAACAATGATTTGAATTTTGGATCACAACTATTCGACATCGATATCAATATCGAACCATAATTAACCCTAGCACTTAAACCCTCACTTCCATTTTGTTTTGTCGCAAATCTCTTATCGCAGATATAAAATTGGTCGTTCTTTTGATCTGTTCCGCTGCTACACAATTTAGAGTTTTCCAATTGATCGCTCTGGTGCTTGGAAATATGCAGTTCTGTAGTCGACATTTCAGGGTAAAGTCACAAATTCTCTTTTCAATGCTAATATGGAAATTTCTGGACAAACATGTAAGGATTTAAAAAGAGTTAGGTTTTCAAATATTTTGCTTTATGTAGATCAATTTTCACAAAATATTATCGCGTTGATCATGTTAATATTGTATAGAAATAGGTTATTCCAATTCTAACGTTATTAGCGTTCCTAGGCGAGTTGCGAAGACTAAATCTTGTCCATGAAAATATAGAATATAGAGCTACGTAGCTTCAAGCCCATGTATTAATGATGGTATATGGTGCAATGGTAGGAAGAAATGGTTAATAGAGTTACAATTTAATAAAGTCTTTCATTATGTAGATGAAATTTATGGCTTTTTTGATGATGTGTTTCTGTTATTTTTACTTGAAAAAATTTGAAGCCATAACTGTAAAAGAAATTTATGACTTTGTTATGCTGTTTGTGATATGTGATTTTATGTTTGATTGATTGCCATTTTCATTCCAATCGGAAGATGCCAAGATCAAGTTTCAAAGTGGAACTTGATGCTGCCAATGCAACTTGGTTGTTGAATGATATAGCCTTGTTGTTAACAAAATCTTGTGAACTACTGTTGCTTACTCTTATTTATGATGGAACGTATGTTGTTCCTCCTTTTTCATCTCCGTCATTCATGTGCTTTATGTTATGGATCTTATGTAAATATTATTTGATTGAATGGTAGACTATATATTAAGATTACACTTAAACTGACATAAGGTAGGCATGGTGATAGGATACTGGATTTGGGCCTAGGCCCAACTTGATGTTTGGAATGGAGAGAGTGGTGACATGGAAGATTCTGTCAGGGAAAGTTAAAGAGGGATAAAGGAAAGAATTAAGGGTTATGATTGTTAAAAAGTTTATAGGTAGGAGATTAATTTTAAGAGTTGTAAAGTCAACAATATGATTGAAGAAGAGACCAAGACAATTTATTTATTTTTCTCTGTATTTATGCCATTGTTGCTCAGTACTAGTGTGTTGAAAATAGTCCAAAGTAAAATTATGATTGAACCTCTTTGAAGTATAACCTTTCAATGTTTCTAAATTCTCAGGATTGTACATAGACTTGATCTTTCTAAGTCAAAAGCTTTAGTTCTATCCTCTGTAAGTTTTATTATGCTAATGTTATAGGTTTTGCACTAGATTTTACAGTTTGAGTTTTGCTTCAATATCTGCATTATTTAGGGTATTACAGTTATTGAAAATTCTATGTTTTTTCTCACCATTCGTTTAGGAGACAGTATGCTGGTGCAATTTTCTTGTGGGATCAGGTGTTTCAATGTTGTCATTCGGTCTAAAAGAAGAGGTGCATATCAGATACCTTGAATTTTTCTGCTGCCTTCATTTCATAGATTCTTTTAAAGATATTTCTTTCAGAATATGAAAATCTGTTACATTTGACACTGCTATCTTTACTTATTACTTCTACAATCTATCTGTATAGTCATTTTTAACACATTTTCCTGCAAATTTTTAGATTGGTGATTATGATGTAGATGCTTCTTCAGCAAAGAGATGTACAGGGAAAATGACATACACTGCTGAAGCCAAGTTCAAAGGAGTGATGACTTCATTCGAGGCCATAAAACAGGAAAGAAATATTAAAAATTTGTAATTGTCAAACTCTTCCCATCAATCCCAGGACCGGAAAGGATGTGAGGTATTCCAAGTAATTAATAAATTTCATTTAATTTTCATCCAGCTAAATTATGAATATGCTACAAATAAATTTTTTACAATCGTTAGAGATTATGGTGTTTTTCTGTGTTTCAGAAATTCATCTTTGTAAGATATGCATTTAGTTAATTAGAATTCCAACCACGTATGTATTGCCTCTATATTATCGCCTTAGTAGATTCTCACACACTACACGCAGTTGGAGCTCTTCATTTTATAGGAAATTTATTTTTTCACACAAAATCATTATTATTGCTACTGGGTGTGACTGAGTGGTACAGTACATGAAGAAAATCTCTTCAGCACTTACGTGTGTATCAGTGTCAGTCTTCCCCAGGAAGGTGTGGGCAATAATCATCTAAAAATATCTGAAAGCAGGACTATGGATCTTGTTAGAGATTTGGGTGGAAGGGTCAGGGCTACCTCCACATGTAATGTCACTCCAGAACTTCTCAACCTCTCTACTCAGGAAATAGCTCATGGGGAGCCCAGATGAGGCATCATAAGTAGTCTGAAATCCAAGTAAGTCACCGAAAAGCTTGTGGTTGAAGGTGTATTCTGTCCCAAACATCCTGAAATTAATGTAGCCACCATCACTAGCGTGACCAATATAGGGCTCGTCCCATTGCAACTGACTGCACAAATGCCTGACACTAGGTTCAATGCCTAATGCTTCCATGCAGCTTGAATCAGGATATCTGGTGGGCAGCATTGGACGCTGGTAAAGCATGGCGTAGCGTTGCTCCTGTACTGGGTCACGAAATATCACTGGCATAGTGTCGAAATTCTCCATCCTGAAAAGTTAGGTTAAAAACAGAGGACACCTGAAATCACAAATATTGCAACTGTTAGTCTAAACATAAATATATACATATATATAAAACATATGAAAATATAAATTGAAATAGTAAAAGTGAAGTAAAGCAAAAAGAAATCATGGGTTGCCTCTCATGCAACGCTTGTTTAACGTCGTTAGCTTGACGATTTGAACTTTATATATCAGAGGTAGGAACCGGAGGGTCGATCAGAGTATGACCAGGGCATTATGTGGGGATGTCACCTCCTTGATATTGCTTCAGTATTTGTCCATTTACCACAAACGGATTACAGGAATTGTTTCGGATTTCAAATGATCCAGATTTAAGGATTTTGGAAACCTTAAAGGCGCTTGTCCATCTCGAACGCAACTTACCTGAAAAAAGTCGTAATCTGGAATTGAAAAGAAGAACAAAGTCGCCTATATTAAAGTCTTTTTCACAATCCTTTTGTCATGCCATGCTTTGGTTCTTTCTTTGTATATAATGGCATTCTCGTAAGCATTCTGGCGGAGTTCCTCCGATATATGTATATCGAGGATTCGCTTCTCGCCAGATGCTAGGTAATCCAAATTCAGGGTCTTGATGGCCCAATAGGCTTTATGCTTAAGTTCAAAAGGTTCCAATATGCTTTGTGCTTAAGTTCAAAAGGTAAGTGGCATGACCTATGACAAGTCGTGGTACTCCAAATCTGGGAAAAATATTGTTTTTAAACAACTTGATGACTACTCTTGTGTCGTTATTGGGTGAGGCTATAACTTCTATCCATTTGGACACTTAGTCGACGACTACCAAAATATACTTGTTTCCCATCGAAGATGGAAAAGGTCCCATGAAATCAATACCCCAAACATCAAATAATTCCACTTCTTAGATGTTCTTCAAAGGCATTTCGTCGCGTCTTGAGATGTTTCCAGCGTGCTGGCACCGGTCACATTGGAAAATATAAGTGTGGACATCACGCCATAGTGTTGGCCTATAAAGACCAACTTGAAGGATCTTAGCGTATGTCTTGGTTGTGCTTGAATGTCCACCATAGGGTGAAGAGTGACAATGCACTATGATATTTCTAACTTCTTCTTCCGGGACGCAACGTCGAAAGATGTTATTTGTTCCTCTTTTAAAAAGGAGTGGTTCGTCCCAATAGAAATGTCTTACATCTTTAAAGAACTTCTTATTTTGTTGATAATTGATGTCAGGTGGTATGATATCAGCGGCTAGATTATTCACAAAATCAGCGTACCATGGTACTTTACTAATCTCCTAAGTTGTTCCAAAGTTGTCTCTATCAGGTTCAAGGGGAACGGTATCTAACTTAGCTATCAATATGTCATAGGTGAAATCATCATTTATAGGTAAATGTTCTGGCTTCAAATGCTCTAGTCTAGAAAGATGGTCAGCAACTACGTTTTCTGTTCCTTTTTTGTCTCAGATATCTAAGTCGAACTCTTATAGCAAAAGAATCCATCTGAGTAACCTAGGTTTCATATCCTTTTTGCTTAGAAGGTAACGGATAGCTGCATGGTTTGTATAGACTATAATCTTAGATCTGACAAGATAAGACCTAAATTTATCAATTACAAAAACTACAGCTAGGAGTTCCTTCTCTGTTGTCGTATAATTGAATTGAGCGACATCTAGGGTTCTACTAGCGTAATATATCACATGTAATTTCTTCTTTTTTCTTTGTCCTAAAACAGCTCTTACAGCGAAATCACTAGCATCACACATTATTTCAAAAGGTTGAGTCTAATCCGGAGTTTGTAAAATGGGTGCTGAAATTAGCGCTTGTTTTAAATGATTAAAGGCTTCGATACATTTTTCATTCAAAATGAATTCAACGTCTTTCATCAGAAGGTTGGTCAGGGGTTTTGTTATTTTAGAGAAATCTTTGATAAAGCGTCGGTAAAAACTGGCGTGTCCAAGAAAACTTCGGACTTCTCTAACAGTCTTAGGAGGGTTAAGGTTTTCTATCACTTCTATCTTTGCTTTGTCGACCTTAACGCCTCTTTCAGATATTATATGTCTTAACACCTATGCCTTCTTTAACCATAAAGTGGCACTTCTCCCAATTTAATACAAGGTTAACTTCTACGCATCTTTCTAGGATTTTCTCAAGATTAATGAGGCAATTCTCAAAGTCAAACCCACATACCGAGAAATCATCCATGAACACTTCCATAATTCCATCGAGATAATCTGCGAAGATTGACATCATACAACGTTGGAAAGTAGCTGGCGCATTGCAGAGTCCAAACGACATTCGTCTGTAAGCAAATGTTTCGTAAGGACAGGTGAAGGTTGTTTTTTCTTGATCCTCGGAGTGTATGGGTATTTGGAAAAATCCAGAATATCCATCCAGATAACAAAAGTAAGAGTTTCTAGCAAGACGCTCAAGCATTTGATCTATGAATGGAAGGGGGAAATGGTCTTTCCTAGTTGCCTTATTGAGTTTCCTATAGTCTATGCACATACGCCATTCGCCTTCTATACGTTTAGCCACATGCTCGCCCTTCTCGTTCTGCACGACTGTGATGCCTCCTTTTTTGGGTACCACATGTACAAGACTTACCCATTTACTATCGGGAATCTGATAGATTATACCAGCTTCTAGTAGTTTAAGGACTTCCTTCTTTACCACCTCACTCATTACAGGGTTAATCCTTCTCTGATGTTCTCTGGAAGGTTTTGAATCCTCATCTAGCGAGATCCTGTGCATACACATGGATGGGCTTATACCTTTTAAATAAGAGGTGTTGTATCCTAAGGCAGAGGGGTATCTTCGTAAAACATTCAAGAGTTGGTTTGTCTCGTCTTCGTTTAAGGTGACACTAACTATTACTGGGCGGTTCATTTCTTTATCCAAAAACTCGTATCTTAGGTTCTCGGGCAATTCCTTAAGTTCTTGAGCTGGTTTTTGAGAGTTAGGTGAAAGGTCTGGAGTAAGAGCCAAACATTCGTTAGTGTGAGGTTCCGTTTCCTTTAGCTCGTCATCCTTTTCATTCGGGTTTGAAAATGGTTCGATCATAGGTTCTTCTTGATCAAATTCCCTTATGCATTCATCTATGATATCAATCGCGTAACATGTGTCTCCTATGATTGGTGCCATCAGGAACTTTGAAAGAATAAACTCGATCTTTTCATCTCCTACTTCGAAAGTTAATTTTCCTCTTTTAACATCTATTATAGCTCCGGCTGTTGATAAAAATGGTTTACCTAAAAGGATAGGGATATCGTCGTCTTCCTTGATATCCATTACCATAATGTATGTCGGTATATAAAGTTGACCGATCCTAACTGAGATGTCTTCTAATATGCCTATAGGATACTTAACAGGTCTATCGGCTAATTGGAGGGACACAGATAAGGGCATTAAACTCACACTAGAGCCTAAGTCTAGGAAAGCTTTGTCGATCTCATGACTCCCTAGAATGCAAAGTATAGAAAAACTCCCAGGGTCTTTCTCCTTCTTAGCAAGTTTATTCTCAAAAATAAAGTTGCATTCCAAGGGTCTAGGATCGTCAAGCCTACGCTTGTTGGTTAAGATGTCTTTGAGAAATTTGGCATACGATGGAATTTGAGTGATGGCTTCGGTGAAAGAAATCTCTACATGAAGCTTCTCTATTACTTTTATAAAATTTTGGTATTGGTTACCAATTTTGGTTTGTTTAAGTCTTTGCGGATATGGGATTGGTGGTTTGTACGGGGGTGGTGGTTTGTAAATTTTATCCTTGGCTTCTCCTTCTTGGTCGGTTTGTTTTTCGGGTTCCACTGGTTCCCCTTCTTGGTTGGTAGGTATATTTTCTTTAGAAGCTTTGGACTCGCCCATTGCTGGGTTATAAGGCCCTTCGTAAGCGGTCTCACTTCGTAATGTGATAGCGTTAGCTTGCCCTCGAGGGTTGAGTTGAGATTGTCCAGGGAATTGTCCTCCAGGTGTAGTTTGCGGGGCTTGGTTTTGTGCTCCCTGTGAGATCTGGGTTTCAAGCATCTTATTGTGAGTAATTATCTTATCAACCTTAGTCCCTAATTGCGTTATCAGTTTGTTTACGTGAATGTTCTAGTTTAGGAATTCTTTATTTTGCTGAGTCTGGCCTGATATAAAGTTCTCCATGATCTTTTCAAGGTTAGGCTTCTGGGGCACAACTTGTATAGGTTGATTTGGTTTTTGGGCTTGAAAACCTTGTGGTCTTTGAGGTGCACAATTTTGGATAGGGTTCTGGTTTTTATAGGAAAAATTCGGGCGATTCTTCCATCCAGGGTTGTAAGTGTTTGAAAATGGGTTACCTTGGGCGTAATTCACTTGGTCGGTGTTCAGGTTGCTCAAAAGGTTACATTCTGCCGATTCGTGTCCTTTAGATCCACAAAGTTCACACTCTGTGTGGACTACCGTTGCGGTGTTAGAGTTTGTAGAAATATGTTCGACCTTAAGGGCTAAAGCGTCCATTTTCGCTTGCATCATCTCAATAGAACTTATCTCATGTATTCCACATTGGGTCTCCTTTTTCTCTACTAATGCTCGTTCAGTTCCCCATTGGCAATGGTTTTGGGCCATATCCTCAATTAGGTCACAAGCCTCACGGTAAGGTTTGTTCATCAATGCGCCACCAGCGGTAGTGTCGATGCTCATCTTTGTGTTATAATGGAGTCCATTGTAGAAGGTATGAACGATCAACCATTGTTCTAGGCCATGGTGTGGACAGGCTCTTAACAGCTCCTTGTATCTCTCCCAAGCTTCAAAAAGTGATTCTCCTTGGTTTTGAGTAAATCTAGTTATTTGGTTTCGAAGAACAGCAGTCTTACTAGGGGGAAAATATCTAGCAAGGAATACTCTCCTAAGGTCTTCCCAGGTAGTTATTGAGTTAGTTGGAAGTGAATCTAACCACGAACGTGCTCTATCCCTGAGGGAGAAAGGAAATAATCTTAAACGAATTGCATTAGGTGAAGCATCGTTGGATTTAAAGGTGTCATCCAATTGGATAAATACTTTTAAATGTTGATTTGGGTTCTCAGTAGCGAGACCCGCGAATTGGTTATGTTGCACTAAT
The DNA here is from genome assembly GCF_024323335.1 of Lathyrus oleraceus. Taxonomy (NCBI): domain Eukaryota; kingdom Viridiplantae; phylum Streptophyta; class Magnoliopsida; order Fabales; family Fabaceae; genus Lathyrus; species Lathyrus oleraceus. The sequence goes on from NC_066579.1 coordinate 438,228,842, forward strand.
TGCACTAAATATGGTTTTAGTTCGAAATTGTTGGCAGGAATAAGGGGGTTTACTATACTAGAACTAGGTTCCTCGTCAGAGGGTTGGGAAAATTCCTTAAGAGGTCTCCGGTCGCGATTCTTGATCATAGCTTTCTTAATTTGGATGAGTAAGAGGCGTGTACGAGTGTAACGTTCGGGTTCCGCTAAAGGATCTACTAAATTTCCGGTACTACGGGTTCTTCGCATTTACTGGCTAATAATACCTTAGTCTAGACGGTGTAACAACAGGGTACGAAATTTGACGAAATTGGTCCCCGACAACGGCGCCAAAAACTTGATCGATATATTTGCAAGTGCACGAATCGCGTCAGAGTAATCTAAAAGATTATCGATCCCACAGAGACCAAATCGTCAATCTATCGATTACTATTGTTACGATGTTTATCTAAGGCGTTACAAATGAGATATTGATGTCGCAAAATAACAGTAAATAAAGAAAATGATAAATACAGTGCAGATAAAGATAGGCTTGAATGTATTTCACATCAGTTAAATCATGCTTTGATTGTCTAAATAGAATTACTTATGGGGCAATATTTTCTACTCTTGAAAAGAATCCATTTAACTGGAACTGTCGCTTTCGCGTATTCAGAACCGAGTTTACCCTTAAATTAAGGCCTTTTATTGTCACTTATAAAAGGTGCGCAAAACGCTAAAGTAGTAAACCTATTTTTAAGAAATAAGACTCGTAAGCTTAGTTGAAAAGTGATTTTGATTCGGAAAGTTTACCCAAGGAGTTTCTTGATTTTAAATCTATCAACGCGTCCAAAAACAGTTTCAAAAATCGTTTTTCCTTAAAGTGATAAAAATTCCTAGTTAACTAAGCCAGGGTGCTTTCGCACTCCTTGAGTAGTTAAAATTAACCAAGTTTGTTTCAGAAAACTCGAATTAAAAATCAAAACAGCCCTTAAAGCATTGCTACAGATGCAATATGTGAAACATCTCTTTAACCGCGATCCTTACATTTTAACCTTTGAAAGATTTAGCAAGACATGGTAATACAAACAAATACAACGATATTGAACATGATGAAAAGGAGTTTAGAATGTAAGGCGTGAATGTCGCATTACGCGAAAAAACCGGCGGGAAAACAAGACAACAAAGCCGCCACCGTGCGTTATTTATCCCAAAAGAGGGAAAGGAAACGCTCAGAGTAAACCTGGAGAAGACATGGTCTCGCGACCAAAGAGAATGGGATCGGGAGTCGGTTATGCGAAGGGAAGGTATTAGCACCCCTACGCATCCGTCGTACTCGACGGGATCCACGCACAATAGGAATGGAAATGGTTGCTAAAACACTGCTCACACACATACAAATACCGGCTGAATGAGACACAGGAAAACAAGAATGACTCGGCAGGATATCGCATCCTGGGCCTACTTAGTCTATCAAACATAGACATCAGAGTCTAAGTAGTTCGGACTGGGGAAACGACACATGCTCGCTAGGATATTGCATCCTATGCATACGTATCTCCTTTGGACGAAGGAGAATCAGAGCATCCGTAGCTCGGCTAACACGCACACAAACAAACACAGGCAAAGGCAAACGTGGAGCCTGAATGCCAATCACTGGACTTACATCAGCATCCGAACCAAAACACACACAAGAAGGCAAACATGGAGCCTGAATGCCAATCACTGGGCTTACATCAGCATCCGAACCAAAACACACACAAGAAGGCAAACATGGAGCCTGAATGCCAATCACTGGGCTTACATCAGCATCCGAACCAAAACACACGCACTGGAACCCGAACGCCACTCGATGGACTTACATCAGCTTCCAAGCACACAACAACACAAAACAAAGACACAGGCGCCCGGAGAGATCTGCTCATCTCCTGCCTACGTACCTCATCTGGTATGAGGATCAGGGCGACGTAGTTCCCCTACGGAGGGACACGGGACTAGCCTAACCAGATGACAGAGGGAAACACAACTAGGGAGACTACGACTCGAGCCTAGCTGTTATCATGCGAGATTGTCCCTAAGTCAAGGTTTCTAGCTAACTGGCACAGGGAGCCAGCCTATCCTATTCACAAGCAATAGCAAATCAATCACAAACAGCACACACTATATGCACACAAGTGAGGCTCAAACAAAGGGGTAAGGCTGCAAAGGCAAGCCAACTGTACAGGTGAGGTTTTGCTCTTAACCTTGCCATTGAGGGGCTAAGGTGAAGCTGATGAAAGGAGAGTGAAGATAAGACTTCACAGCTCTTATCCCTGGTCAGGGAGAGCTTCAGACAAAGGAGCGTGGGTCCAGAATGTGGGAACCCTTCTACACTCAAGACTCTGACACAACTGTACATTGTACAAGATCTTGGGTTTGTGTCCCCATGCATCAACACAGTGGTGTGAGCAGAGGGACGACTCAACAGAATAGCGGGGGATAGATTGCATATCCCTATGATCCGCCAATTTCCTCATAGAGGTCTTCACCTGCTTGGCACAAATGTAAACAAGCACAAACATCGCCTCTTAAGGAGGACTTCAGACAGGTGCCTGGCCAAGTAACAGGCCAGGTCTTCCAGACTACATGGAGACAAGAATGTTATACCTCAGTGCAAATTGCTTATCAAGCAAAGCAAAGAAATATTAGCAACTAATGTACCTGAAATCAATCAAATATCATCAGTATACCAATCACAGAACTAAACAGCAAATGGTTCACAATTAGCTATAAACAGACAAACACAATCCAATGCACCAAAGTGCAAGCAACTCAAAAGCCAAACATCCTACAAAACCAAACAAGTTAGTGTACAATGTCAAATGATATCTCAATCAAAAGTGAATCCACCTCCTTAAGGTATTTTGCCTCTTAACCTGAAAATCACATTCAAATATGAGATACAAGACCACTAGGACAAGCCTAGGGTCAAAAAGAAGGAAAAAAGTCAAAACAGCAAGTGCAACATGATCAACATCAACATTAATCACATACAAAGAGAATCCCATTGGTCTCATGCCTAAACCATACACCAAATTAATTTCATGCACAAATTAGATCAAGCTAGGCAATTATGAGTCATATAGGAGCAAACAGAATGATATCACTCAAACAAATACCTAAACAGCTCAATAAATTCCACAAAAATTCCAGCATAAACAGGACACATCCAATGAACTACATATCAATTTTCATGCCATTTGGACAACAGGAAGTAGGTCAATGAAAATCAAAAAGTCAGCAGACATCCAAACAAGTCAACACATGGTAACAAAATGAGCATTAACTTCAATCACATGCCAAACAGTGAAAACAATTAACAAATTAATGGGACCAAAGCCAAACTACACCTAAACATGTTATGAATCACTCCATCAAATTTCACATTCATATGATATAGTATGAGCATTCAACAACACATGTAAAGTTTGTTACACAAGAAACAACCCAAAGATGCTAAACAGCAATCAAAAATCCAAATCAATTAGAAAATGGACCAATTAAATCCACAAAAAATCATGTTGAAAGTTAACATACATATTGTATCTCATGCAAAAAATCAGAGCCATAGGCCTAAGGGAAGCATGGTAAATTAATTCATGAACTCAGCATATCATAGTGTGACACATATTGTCACACTCAAAAAGAAAAAATCATATCTACAAATCCAGAGATCCAAAAATTACAAATGATACATGAAAATCTCCAGGAATGTGTCAAGAATCACCATATGAAATTTCATTAATTTTGGATAATGTATGAGTATTTGGTGATTAAAATGGCAAAACATACAATTATGTCACACATGTCAAATATCAATATACCATTCAAAAAATTTACCAGGCACAACTTACACTACTATGCCTAAAAAAGGTAGACAAAATTTGGAAACTAACAAAAAAAATCCCACCTAATTTGGACTAATATTGAATTTTATGTGAATTTTTTAAGTTTTGTAATATTTATTGAGATATTTATTTAAGGTTATACGAATTAATTAATAAGTTAATGGCAGTTTCGTAAATACTTCAACCATGGCCAAGTTCATTAATTCGGTGGCAGCGCGCTATTGGTTCTTCATGGAGGGAAACAGAATTTTGAATTGCCAAGCGAACATGACGGATTGAAACGTGAAATTTTCCAGATTCCTTTCACCTTCATCGCGTGTTCTTCGCTCATCAACACCAGCTGCGGTTTCGAACTTTTTTTCACGAAATTGCACAAGTGATATACCGTTGTCTTCGTCTTTCAGTGTAGATTAACAATATGCAAACGAAATTTCCTAAAGATTATCGTGCAAAAAGATCTAACCGAAAGAAGTTTCACACACAAATATTCAGATCAACATATCTAGCTCCATACTTAACGGAATCGCGCGATTCAAATTGCAGTTTATTCTATGTCGCAAGATCTATCTAAACCACATGCTGATTTCAAGAATCGAAGATTTCGAAAATTTACCTCGTGATTATGCAGCTCGTGTTCTTGTGCGTTTCGAACCTCCAATTGCCAAAACAGAATGTCTAGGATGCGTAGGAAGGTGAATACAAGTGATTGTTCAGCTCAACAGTGATCGAAGAAGAAGAAATATCAAACCGCCATTGAAGCTTCAAGGTTGCAACAGTTGGAATTTGCACGGTTCTTGCTTCAATTACCACGAACAGAACTCCTACTACACCTGCAGATGAAGAATTGACCAAGAAATTGCAAGAACAATGGTGAATTTTGATGAAATGGAGAAAAAATAGTGTATGTGAAATTGTGAAAAAGCGAGAGAATTTTGTGAGGTTTTGGCTTGGATCTGAAAAAATGATTAGTGCCCCGTGATTACAGTTACAATTAGCCTTATATACCAAGGCTTAATCAAAAATTAATCCAAATTAAGCAAATTAGGATGATTAGTGTAATGTGCAATTTCACCACTTTGGCCAAAATGCCCTTGGTTAATGCAGCTGGTTTTTCTGTCCAAACTTGGTTCCAACAGGTCACAAATGACATTTAGAAAGTGTTGCAAAAAGCCTCATGCCAAAATTCCAAGTATTTCTCAAATTGGACCATTTTGCCCTTGGATTTTAATTAGTGCACTTGAAAAATGGCCTTTTTGTGTGAATGCTTTTGGCAAAATGTGATGATGGATTATGAAAGTACACATTAAATGTGATTTGCTCAAAGAAAAACCATCCAATTTGGCCACTCCATGTGAAAGTTATGCCACTTTGATTTCGGGCATTTTCTGAAAATGATTGGACCATATCTTGCTAACCACACATGGGAATTTCAAGTTCTTGGACTTTTTGGAATGGTGAGATCAAGATCTTCAACTTTCACGTTGGACAAAATTCCATTTGAAGCTTGTATGATGAAGTAATTTTGGGGAGAAAAACTTTCCATTTTGGGCAGCTGAAATTACAGGTCACCTGCCATTTTTGGAAACTTCTGATCTGACCTCCAATTCTTCAACCTTGGTCTTTGATATGTCAAATGGGACTTATATGGACATGAATGAGGCCTTTCAAACCATCTCACACCTTCAAATCCATAAAATCAGGCACAGTTGACCATAGTTGACCACAGTTGACTTTCTAGGGTTTCTGAAGAAATTTAGCTTGACTGTTGAGCTTTGATCATCCAATCTTTGTCCAAATCACTTCACAATGATCCTTAGACCATATGAACTTGATAAATCAACCATAGGGCTTTGTCTCAATGAAAATAGCACCTGCTTGCTTGTTTGACTGATTCTCCTGACCGGTTTGACCTAATTTGTCAGTGGGCTTGCACACGGGCAAATGGACAATGCAATGTTATGCAATGGACCATGTTATGCTAATGACCTAATATGAAAATGTATGTACACAAGGAGGGTGCAAATTTGAGGTGCTACAGTGAAGAACAAGTAAAGCGTGTAAAACAATTAAAATGAGCAATAAAGATAATGACGAGAAAATTAAATAAAGTAAAGACAATGGCAGGAAATTAAAAAAAGTAAAGACAATGGCAGGAAATTAAATAAAGTAAAGCATGACAAGAAATTAAATAAAGTAAGGCATGTCAAGTAAAATAAAAAGGCGATTAAATTAGAACTTGCTCCAAACAGAGGCTTTAAATCTGGTACAAGGAAGTAAATGAACCTTTGACTTTGAAAATAAAGATGACGGCAAAATCAAAGTGCTCCAACTCAATTACACTAAGGTGCGATAACCCCTCGATGTGACGGATTACCGCTTTTACAGATGATATTATAGTCTTAGTGTTATAAACTAAGTTGGATCCTTTGGAAGTGAACTAGAACGACCTATTTATAGAGGAACTCAATAGCATGCAAAGACCAGGATGCCCTTCAACTGCTCTTTAGGGGGAATGTGGAATTCAAAGGTGGCGTCCACCACCCCTCCATGGCGCCCACCATGTGAGTAAATGGGGAAGTTCATGGAATCGTGGCATTTTTGTCCTGGTTGAGGGTTGATGTTTCATGGCTTCTCTTATAGCCGCCATGCAGAACGCCACGAGTACAATATTTGTCGAAAACCCTAATTTTTTGGTCTTTTTGCTTCGTTTCTTCTACAAAGATCCTGAAAGAGCTAAATACCTGAAAATAACACAAAAGAAAGCATAACACAAGAAAAATGATAATAAAAGACCTAATAAACATGTGCAATCCGAGTCAAATACGCGGTGTGATTCAGTGTTATCAAATTCTCCCACACTTAAACCTTTGTTTGTCCTCAAGCAAAACTCTTTATAGCTCATGCAAGAAAACAGTATCAACCAGAGTTAATTCAAGGCTAAAAAGGCTTATAAGTTCATTCAAGGAATGTATCGATGGGTACTAATGAATTGAACTAAGGATCTTGTAATGACACTTTCTGCAAATGCGGTCATAGGCTTCGTTCCTATACAAATCAATCCATATCACCCCACCATACCTAGGCCTTTTTTTCATCTTTTTCAAGTCCTTTTTTCATTCAGGTGCAATCACATTAAGCCCGTTATCCGTACATACTCATAGTAAGGTGACCGATTAGTGATTATGATCTTAAGCATGGGGCTCTGGTACATGTGTTGGTGTAGCCCCTTTATTTAACCCAATTGTAGTTGTGGGAGATTGGATCATAATCCACCCTACCAAGTTCAGCACCAAAAACCTCTGAACCAACCAACATTGGGCATATTATTATATATTTTTTTATTTTTCTGCATGTTTCGTAAACCTCTTTATTTTGCTGGGTTAAATGACCGTGTGAGAGTCACCTAGCCCGGAATTTCATACAACTAGAGAACAAAGCAGAAATTTTTATGATCATTCACTTATTTTCATCGGTCCCCTACGTAGAGCATGCTTAAGTCGGAGCCGACTGTAAGGATAAACTACTTAAGGACTTATTTGGAACAAAAATTAGAGCCACATCATATGGGGTGTCGGGATCGACTCTTATAATCATGAAGCCTACGGTGTCAAGACGATATCGATTTTTAAAAAAAGTTTTCCCAAATCTTTTACATCCTGTCATAAACCTGTCTTATAGCCTGAATATTCAAAATACACTATTTTCTTTGCTCACAATTTTTTTGGTAAGGCTAAAGAAATGGGAGAAGTACAGATACACCACACAGATGACTCGTCAAACACATGTTATTTTATTGAAAGAAAAGCAAAGAAATAAAACACACAAAACATACTAAAAATAAAGGAAAGCGATAAAAATCTCCTCCCACACTTAAACCGAACATTGTCCTCAATATTTCGATATGAGATAGGGTAGGAGTAACCTGAAAGAGAGAGAACTATGGTTGATCACCGGCACCGTCACCGCCCTGGTCAGGATGCACATGTTTATTAGGTCTTTATTATCATTTTGCTTGTGTTATGCTTTGTTTTGTGTTGTTTTCAGGTATTTAGCTCTTTCAGGACCTTTGTAGAAGAAACGAAGCAAAAAGACCAAAAAATTAGGGTTTTCGACAAATATTGTACTCGTGGCGTTCTGCATAGCGACCGCTATAGGAGAAGCCATGACACATCAGCCCTCAACCAGGAGGAAACTGCCACGATTCCATGAACTTCCCCATTTACTCACATGTCGATATGTTACATTGAATATCTTGAAGAAAAATTAGGTTAGTTCCTCTTATTGTAGAAAACATGACAATCTCCTTTTTAGTGGCGTGTGGAATAAACATACATGTTGAAGCCTTTGTAAAGAACATGCATTATACGGAGAATATCTCAATACTACACAGAAAGAGAGAAATCAAAGAAAGGGTTAATAGAGCTATAATTTAATAAAGTGTTTCATTTTGTAAAAGAAATTTATGCCTTTGTTGATATGTGTTTCTGTTATTTTTTTTAGAAAACATTTCAAGTCAACCATGATATATATGGATATAGTGATTGAGACACATATAACTATGATCTTTTTTAATAATACATCTAACCAACCTTTTGTATATATCTCATTTACATGTAAATGCATATCTTGTGAAAAAAATTGTATGTCTATTTATCTATCTACAGATATATAATATGTTTTTAATATGGATTTCGTATTCTCACTCAACAAGATTGTGAATTTGTGTTATGAAATTATGTCACATTGATACAATTACATAATCAATGTGTTGGAATAAAGATGTATTGGAATAATTATATTCAATTGATACAATTTTGTTTGGAGTAATTATAGGCTTGTTGTGTTGGAATTATATTATAAAAACTAACATTAACAACTAGTTTGGATTCTATTTTGAGTAATATTAGTTGTAATATAACAATTATTTTATTTGTCGTAGGCTTTTGAAGCAACAAGTGAACCTTCATCGCCTTGTGACATGATAAGATCATTAGATATAAGTAATACACATGAAGAAAATTATGAGAGTCCTTCCTATGACATATGATTTTTTGTGGAACTATTATGTTTTAAAACTTGATTAGTTTGAGCAGGTTAAGATAATGGATACAAAATTTATTGGTCATTTTTATGTTTTCATATTTTGGGAATAGTTTGCGATATTTATATCAAACATTTAAAGTTATTATGTAATTTTGACAATGTTAAACAATTCACTGACTTTTATATATATATATATATATATATATATATATATATATATATATATATATATATATATATATATATATATATATATATATATATATATATATATATATATATATATATATATATATATATATATATATATATATATATATATAATTTTGGGGATTTTAATATATGTTCTTTAATTTTTTACAAGAATGTATAAATATCAAAATTTATTATATATTTTTTAATTTAATTTTAGTGCTGGTGTTAAATTCTTACAAAAGATTTAAATTTGTTTTAGCATATTTCAACAAAATCTTTTTCAAATAAATTTGAAAATTGTGACGGTTTATACAAATGCTACTTTGACTAATATCATAAGTAAATTCGGACACTTAAATGACGTAATTTGAAGATATTTGTTTATTATGTGAGACTTATGACGCTTAAAACCGCCAAACAATTCAAATAAAGACCGCCACGAGTATCATATGGAGGTTTGCACGACGATTATATATAAATTGCCACTTTAAGGATATACGGCGTTTTAAAAAGGTCGTAAATGTTAATTATGGCGGTATAAAAACCGCCACAATATTCTAGAATTAGCTACACAATTTACGCACTTTTTTGTCGTGGAAAAAGGGGACACATGTCATAGATGACCGCACAATGATTCTTCTTTTCCACTATGAATTTTATCCTCCTTAGAACTGTAACCCACTTTAAGGATTACTTCTCTACGAGACTCTATCCTACTTTGAGGTTCACTTATTTATGACACTTTAACCCACTTTGAGGATACGAATCAATGACTCCTCTATCCCACTAATTTACCTATGAGTCGAACTCGGGATATGCACATAAATGGTTTATTCCCAAATACTTATTTGCAATGTAATGAGAAACATTGATATTTTATTTTGACCTAATCAATACTTTGAATATTGTAAGATCTCTATTGAACACAATAAAATAAGACTATGCATTATGTGATTAGAAAAAGAGACTACACAGTCCATTAAATAATAAAATAAGACTATGCATTATGTGATTAAAAAAAGAGACTACACAGTCCATTAAATAATAAAATAAGACTATGCTGAAGAGACCCATTCCATACGTCTATATCTTCTTTTGGCTAATTCACAAAATATTGATCTTTTTCATATGTAATAACGTTGCAATGACCATCACCATCACGTAATTGTGGTGGTGAATTGCAATTTGAAAATTCCTTAATAATTCTAAAAAATATTAATCTTTATCGTTGTTTATTATTATTATTATTATTATTATTATTATTATTATTATTATTATTATTATTATTATTATTATTATTATTATTATTATTATTAAACTAAAATGGAAAGAGGTGATCTTAGGCTCTTTCTAATGTTCATATTACACAAATACATTGACTTTGTGATACCAAAAAATATAATCTATGAAGTAGAAGTTGACATCTCAACTTATATTCTATAAATATGTGGAACTGACTTTTAAAGAATACACAAAGTTATATCTTCAACTTACTTCTAACAAAAAATGAAGATTTCCTACACCTCAAACCGATTCCTCATGTTCATCATCTTCACTGCATGCTTATGTTTATACTTTGCTATTCAAAAGAAAAATCCTGATGAAAATGAAGATATCTTAATTATACCTTCCAAATTTGAGATCCCAACGAGTAAGTACACCACCATATCGGGTCTTAAACTTGATAAGCTTCCTAACCAAGATGATGTTATAGAATTATTTCAAGTATGGAAGAAAGAAAATGGACGAGTCTACAGTGATCCAGAAGAGATGGCAAGGAAATTTGAAACTTTTGTTACAAATTTGAAGTATATAGTAGAGAGTAATGCAAAGAGAGACTCACCTCATAGCGCTCGTCTTGGTCTGAACAACTTTGCTGATTGGAGCTCCACGGAGTACAGAGAAACATACATGACCTTAAACATTGACGCCATGGATATTGTGAACGAGGATGATGTTGAGGACGTAACATGTAGTGATCCACCTTCAACCTTGGACTGGAGGTCGAGGGGAGCTGTCACTCCTGTTAAGAATCAAGGCCTTTGTGGTAAGTTTGTTGTGTTTGCACGACATTTTTGTTTTTATAATTCATATCACATAATAATATTTCCTTTTCCTTAGGTGCTTGTTGGGCATTCGCAACGGTAGGCGCCATTGAAGGAATAGTTGCAATAAAGACTAACAATCTTACCAGGCTTTCAGAGCAAGAGCTTCTAGATTGTGAACCAGTTGGAAGTTGTTTACAAGGAAGTGTGAACAGAGCATTCATTTGGATAAAAGAAAACAAAGGAATTGCATCAGAAGATGATTATCCTTATACGTTTAAAAAGGATGTTTGCAGAAAGACCACGGTTCTTAATTTCTATCAAATTTATTATTATATAGTTTCTATTATCACACATTAAAAACTATTAAGATTTCATGTCTTTTTTTTCTTCATGAAATGTAGATTCAAAACAGTGCAAATAGTGGTATTGATTCACATCATCTGGTGGAGAGATCAGAGAGGGGACTACTGTGTGCAGTTGCTAAGCAGCCTATTAGTGTTAGTATTTATGCAGAATCACCCAGTTATCAACTTTATGAAGATGTAAGTCCTTATTTAATGTAGAGTTCTTAACTTATTATTTTTGTTTAACTTCTTGACACTAAAAATTGACAACTTATTTTTTGTGTACAAATATTTTAACAAAACAAATAAAAAAATTAAAAAAATTTTTAACAGTAATATAAAATTGTATCATTAAACAAGTTTTACACACCAATAATCAAAATTGTTTGGAAAGATAGATAGACAGAGAGAGGGGTTAAAATTATAAATGTCACTATTAACCGGATTGTATTTATGATGAGTTAAATATGATGTAGGTGTAGGATTTTCATGTTAAAGTAACTTTTTTTGCTTAAACACATTTAACACCTAGCTATATGATCATGGTTTTAGAAAAAGTGTTAATTACCGCAAAATGGTCGTGACAAAATAATATCGAAATGTGTTGATATCATTTTTATTTTGAGTACAAAATCACAGTCGAAAAACCATTATGATCGCGGCAAACGCCGTTACAAACGTGAAATATTGTTATGGCCATTAAACACCGTTACCGAACTATAATGGAAGGAAAATTTTCAAAATCAAAATATATAAGTATGATTTTAAATTGTAGTCGGCATCCGCAGTTACGGCTGCAATACTGTTTATCCGATAGCCTTTGCAATTACATTGATCCGCAATTGTTGTGTGATTTAAAATCACTTTTGCAACTTGCATTAGAAACCGCATCACACATTTTTGTTAGGTTCGTTCTATCTTCTCACCAAAAATCAAAACTTTAGAACTCTTAATCTCAAATTTTATCTGATGTAATGAAACATGTTAACTTTAACGGTCTCTCAACAGTGTATTTCAAGCATCATCTTATCAAGATTCTTATTGTAACAACTGCAATGGCCGCACACATAATCGTGAATGCAATTTAAAATCATATATATTAGTATAAATCATTGAAAATATTTAATAGAAATATTGAGATTAATTCACACTGTGACGACCGTAATCAACAAAGCAAACTAATGCTGAAATTGAGAAAAAAATCTTTACATGATCGCGACCGTTATTTAATACTTTGTATTTGACTTTAAGATCAGAAAGTAGTAATTTTATCTTAATGTTGTTTTTACGGTGAGATAAAATTTGATTGATTAGTGGATGAATGGAGTATAGTTTTATACTCAGTAAAAAATTTATGTCATTTCTAAAATAAATCACTTAATTCAAATAGTTTTTAAAGTATTCTTACATTTGTGAATGAAGAACATATTTACTCATTGACAGGGAGTATTTAAAGGTGAAGATTGCCCGTTGGATTCTAAAAATGTAACTCACTCCATGGTAATAGTGGGTTATAATTCGGTAAACAATGAAGATTATTGGATTGTGAAGAATTCACAAGGGACAGGATGGGGAATGGAGGGGTATATGTGGATCAAAAGGAACACCACTAAAATGTATGGAGTGTGTGCAATCAATGCATATGCTTTTAATCCAGTCAAACAATAAAAGTCTAAATTTGAAGAATAAGTTAAAACAAGATTTACGGTTTTGTGAGTCTAGAGTTTGTTGCGTGGTTATTGTTGATGTTGTTCTGAACATGTCAATACTCTTGTTAATGGTTTTTATTCTTAATGTATCATAGCCGTCATGATAATAAAATAGTTGGTATATATTTATTAGTAACCTATTGCTCCTGTACGGTGAGTTAGAGCATTTAAACTTTCTTTGTTCTCGAAAAGAAAATATTTGTGTCTAGGTTGTTTTTGTTGCGCTGCAAAATAATACCTGAGTGCGAATAAGTTGGAAAGTAATGAAATCCCCATCAAAATTTATTTTAAAAGGAAAAACTTTGATAAAATTCTATAGAACAAAACTATAGTTATTATAACGAAATTTAAATTCGGAAGTCGATTATGTATACGAAAAGTGATATCACTCTATGATGGTTATTTTAAATAAATGTTATGTCTAATTAATTTTGTGTAAAGAATAGTGTTAATCCTAATTTAATTGATTTTTTTTAATTATTACGACACATTTATAAGAAAGCGAAATTTTTATTTTATTAACGTGTTTAACAAGATTTTACTCTTACTTCTACATATCTACCAGTGTGATAGAGAATTCAAAGTTACGTAATTTTATAAAAAAAGTCTTGTGCATTGGTTGATTTTAAATAAAAGTGTTGATTGCGGTAAGGCAAAAAGAAAGTTATTCGTTGGTTGGAATCACTTTTATGAGAAAAACTAGTATTCAAACTAACAAGCAGTGCAACTTATCTTCACATATATGAGGATAAAAGGAGGCATATCTAGTAAATCTGTTTATAACCCAATCTTGTTATAAAAAAGTTGAGATTTAAAACAATCAAGTTGTACAACTTGTGTCTTGAAACTCAACTATTAAAATAGATATACATCTATTTATATTTAACATGCTTTTTATTCTTTACACTTTGGTGATTATTAACGTACTAAAAGACAAGACTTAGGAAAACTAAGTTGTTTTGGAGAAAGAAAACGGGAGTTAGAACAAACTAAGTCGTATGACTTGTGTCTGAGCCCTCGAAGATAAAATGAAGTACATCTGATGAATTCATTTTTTAATCCAAGTTTTGTTCATGAGATTCAAAACAATCAAGTTGTGCAACTTATATCTAGAACTATCGATGATTAAAATATATGTACATCTTCTTAATTGATTTTTATACGCTGTGACTTTTAAGGCGAGACTTAGAACATCCAAGTTGCATTTGAGAAGGAAGACATGCATTTGAAAAGTAAGATATATAACTTTATCTGAACACTCAAGGAAAAAGAGGACGAACGTCCAATTAATCCTTTTATTTTATAAAAAAAATGAGATTCAAAATAGTTAAGATATACAATTTGAGTCTTGAAAACTCGACGATTAAGATTGACCTACGTCTATTTAACCGCATTTTTTTTGTATTTTTATTTTTTTAAAGAAAACAAATTGTTTTATGAATTTGGTTGATTTTATTTACTTTTATTTACTTGTTTGAAAAATTGTCAAAAAATTTTAATTTGTAAGCTTTCGCTTTGTGATACTTTAATCATGTTAGAGGAATATAGATAGTTAGAATAATGGTTGTCAAACTTTAGTTATCTAATTAATAAAGAGTTGATAATAAAGAGTTGAAAATGTTAGTTGCTATGAAAAGAAAATATTTGTGTCTAGGTTGTTTTTGTTACGGTGCAAAATAATACCTGAGTGCGAATACGCTTGAAAGTAATGAAATCCCCACCAAAATTTATTTTAAAATGAAAAACTTTGATAAAACTCCATAGAACAAAACTATAGTCATTGTAACCAAATTTAAATTCAAAAGTCTATTAAGTAAAGGAAAAGTGATAGCACTTTACGATGTTTGTTTTAAATAACTATTATCTCTAATTAATTTTGTGTAAAGAATAGTGTTAATCCTAATGAAATTGATTTTTCCTTATTATTATGACATATTTAAAAGAAAGCGAAGAATTTTTTTTATTAAAGTGTTTGATAAGATTTTACTCTTACTCCTACATATCTCCCAATATGATAGAGAATTCAAAGTTACGTAATTCTATGAAGAAAAATCTTGTGCGTTGGTTGATTTTAAATAAACATGTTTATTGCGCTAAGTCGAAAAGAAAGTTAAACGTTGGTTGGGATCACTTTTATGAGTAAGACAAGTATTCAAACTAACAAGCAGTACAACCCATCTTCTCATATTTGAGGATAAAATGATGCATATCTAGTTAATCTCTTTATAAACCAATCTTGTTATAAAAAATATGAGATTCAAAACGATCAAGTTGTACAATCTGTGTCTTGAAAACTCAATGATTAAATAGATGTACATCTATTTAACATGTTTTTTATTCTTTACTCTTTGGTGATTATTAACATATTAAAAGACAAGACTTATGAAAACTAAGTTGTTTTTGGGAAAGAAGACAGGAGTTAGAGCAAACAAGTCGTATGATTAGTTCAACTCCCGCACTTCCTTTCAATTTTGTTTTATCCCTTTAATTTTTAGTCTAATACCCCTTAGGATTTGTCCCACCCTTATTTTGGCTACATTACATTATGAATAACACCCTTTTGATCTTTATGTGCATGTATTTCAACTGTCGGTGCTAGATTATTTAATTTTACGGTAGTGTTAACTTTCATGATACACTTTCAATGTAAACAGATAACCTAAACACTTGAGAGTAAAGAGAATTTTGTATATCCTTTGAGGATCTTGTCACTTATGATGAATTATTTAGTAAATTATCCTCTTATTTGCTTTGATTATCACCAGAAGTTATTCGCTAACTCCATATTCCTTGAATATAATAAAAAAAATTCTTACCCTGATGTTAATATCGAAAATCTTTAAAATTGCATGTTCTATTTTTGTTTTTGTTTTTATTTTTATTTTGTTATAAATTTTGAAGTTAGAGTGTTTCTCGGAGTGCAAAAAATCAAGCGTGGGGGAATTTTATTAGTGTATTTTAATTCTTCATCTTTTATTTTTTGTTACGAAAATTCTAGAATTTTTCGCGTTAATTTTATTGCCTTTAGTGTGTTTTCAAAATTAAATCTAAATAAGATTTTATTTTATTTCCTTTACTTATTTTCAAAATAAGCCATAATTTGTCACCTTTTTACTATGCATATCAAAACCTGAGCTACGAGTATCCGAATTAGACATGTGAATATGCGTTTGAAAACTAAGAGAAAAATCTATAAGTTTCATGTTGATTTCAGAAGCCAATTCTGATCGAAGAAGATAAAAATAATCATTTTTGGTTCCAAACTTAATAAAAATAAATTAGTTAGTTTTGAATCAAACTTTTATTTTTTTGGGCCGGTGATCTTAGAGCGCAGTTTTAGTTATTACTTAAGTTAATTTATAGCATTAGGGAGAGGGAGAAAACTTTTATGGAATATAGAAGAGCACTAGAATTCCATAGTCGGCTAAACTACAAGGTTAATCTATTGTTTCATTATTTTATCAAGACTTTGAGGTTATTATATTGTCCAACTTTGTTCAATTCATTTCCAATCTTGTTTTGTATATCTTGCTTGCTTAATTCGAGTTTAATAAAATATGATTGATTAAATTTGATCGATGCATATTCCTTAATCTAATAGCTTTTTAACGTAGCTTATTCGTTAATTATGCTTTATCATTCACCATCATGCTTATATGCAGCAACTAGGAATATAATTCATATAGTATTGATAATGCTTATTTAATCAATAGTATAGTAAAATAGGAATAGAATCGGCTTAGAGAATATGTTATATAATAACTAGTGATAAGTCAAAAATTATAGAACCATTAGGATAATCTGTTAATCATAATCTTATCTAGATTTTCTTTACTTTAAATTAGTAGGAACCCTTGAAAAAACCCCATTCATTACTTTCGATTAAATTAACTCAGAGTGCTTGTGATATGAATCGAGTGTAACTTCTATATACCATCCCTTTAATAGCTCATTTTTAACTCATGTGAGAAAGTGGATTAGAGATCCTAAATACATCTCTCCCCCTCCCATCTACCAATGTCTCATATAGACTAAGTAGTCTGATTAAAGATCGAAAAAATTATAGGGAATATAAGATGAAGGGAAGAGTTCCCAACCCAAAGATACTCCCAAAACTAATAAGGTGAGCAGAACCAACTTTTAGAAAAAGACCATCCATAAACCATTCAAAAGGGTCATCAACTTTATCTCTTATAAGGGAAACCCATTTCCACCAAGACGAGGTTGAACGGAGACCACCAGCTCCCCCTCCCAGAATAGAAGTAGTAGGGGCGTCACCATATCTGGCCCTGAGAATGTCATGCCAGATACCTGAAGCCCCCGAAAGTAGGTGCTACCTCCACTTACCCAAGCGGCCCAAGTTGGCCAGCCGAAGGTCACAGTCACCAAATCCGCCTAACTTCTTAGGCTTATAAGCATCCACCCATTTGACCCAGGCTATCTTAGAATTCCCTTTCACATCTCCCTATAGAAACCTCCTCTGAATCTTCACTATCTTCTTTGAACCTTAATAGACATCTTCAAAAAATATAAGAAAAAGATAGGAATGACATTACGAATATAATGAAAGAGGATCACTCTCCTTCTCAGGGAGACATACATATGCTTCCATGAAAGGAACCTTCCATATGAAAGATTAACAAGAGGAACTCACGTTGATGCTAGATGGGGGTTGGATCCCACCGAGAGTCCAAGGTACTTGAAGGGGATATATTCCTTCTTGTAATGGAGAAACTCATAGGAAAGGTCTAAGAAAGCTTGGTCAACATTCAACCCAACGAGAGAACTTTTGGAAAAATTCACACGAAGGCCCGAGGCAAGCTCAAACAAAAAATAATAACCTTAATGGTTAAAAGATTCCCCATAGAGGCGTTAGCGGGCATAATTGTGTCATCCACATACTAAACATGGAGGATCACCAAGTCGAAAGACCCCACTCTAATACCTAATAAAAGCTAAAACTTTATTGCCTTAGTAACCATATCACTTATGCCTTCAGCTACCAAGAGGAAAAGGAAAAGTGCTAGGGGGTCTCCTAGATTCAACCCCCTTTGGATACTAATCTCTTGGGTCGGGCAACCATTAACCAAGACCATAAAATTTGAAGAAAACACACAAGCCCGAATCCAACTCCTCCATTTTTCATTAATCCCAAATATGGAGAGCATATAGTCAAGAAAGACCAACTGACAGAATCATAGGCTTTCTCAAAATCAACTTTAAAGATGAGATATGGTTTTCTACTCTTCTTAGCTAGACGCATAAGCTCATTCATAATAACCACCCAATTAACTAAGACTTAACCTTTAAGAAAGACTGACTCGTTGGAGGAGATGAGCTTATCCATAACACCATAAAGCCTAGACACCAAGACTTTGGTAAAGATCTTATAAAGAGATACAATTAAATAAATGGATCAAAAATTCCCTAACTGAGAATGGGAGTTAACCTTTGGAATCAAGGTAACAAAGAAAGAGGAGAAGCTTCATAGGGGAGTAGCAAACTGATGAAATAAGTAAAACATGACACTCATATCATCTATAAGAAGGGGCCAAAACTTCTTGAAGAAAGAGAAATTGAATCCATCGGGACTAGTACTCTTATTACCATCACAAACAACAACCCCTCGATCAATCTCAAATATCAGGAAAGGTGCAGTAATGTTAGCATCATCCTCTTCTAAGAGAGAACGAAAAGAAACCTCGTCTGATCTATGACGGTCATCATGGGTCTCTTTGAAGTGAATAGAAAAATGGTCAACCATAGCCTGGAGAATCTTAGAGACCCATTCAACCCAAACACCCCCTACCTAAAGAGCTACTATAGTATTCTTTTTGTTCCTACTCTTTACACATACATGGATAAAACATGTGTTGTGATCACCCTCCTTGATCCATTTCATTATAGATCTCTAGAAAAGTTGGGCATCTTTGAATCGAAGAAGGGACCAGAGATCCAAGAAAGCCTTCCTCCTCAAATCCAACTCCCCCACAGACATATCACCCTCTTCAACTCTCAAATCAAGAGTACTCCCAACCTCCCTAACACACATTATCTGTACGTCAAGAATTCCAAACACTAGATGGTTACAAGACTTCTGAGCCCCTTTAAGGACTTTGAGCTTTTATGTTAGAACAAAGTCTTTCCACCTATATGACAAAGAACTATACCAACTATCAAGGACCACCTCAGGTAACCGAGAGTGAGTAAGCCAGTGGTTGTTGAATCGGAAAGGCTTGGGGCCCCACAACTAATAAGAGTACCCAAGAATGATAAGATTGATCTGAAACATCTCTAGGAAAAGTCCATTAGGAAGCACACCCCCACAGAACACATCACTCATCAGAAATAAGGATCCTATCCCGGCGGCTAACAACTATACCATTCGGCTGGAACCAAGTAAAACTCCAACCTAATAGGGGGAGATCTAATAACTCCCGTCGCACCTCGAAAAAATGCGATCCCTCGCGATGGAACGCGGAAAAATGTTAGTTCGAACAGAGTCGCCACCGAACTTTATTTATTCCAATGAAGGAATAGGAAAATATCGAGAAAACCTTTAGAAATAAGAATAATGGTCGTCGCAACCATATTCGGGTTCGTGAGTCGATTACGCAAGGGGAAGGTATTAGCACCCCTCACGTCCGTTGTACTCAACGGGAACCTTTTAGTCTAATTTTGCTATTTGACTGTTAATTGACTGTTACTTGCTTGTTCCGAGTGATTAGAATTGATGGTAGATATGGATAAATACCTTAGGAGGGAAATGGGAGGTTTTTTTATTAGTGTGCTCGCGAAGATACATCAATCTCCTGCCTAGGGTTGTTGTTCTTTGTAAGGTTGTGCGGTGGAGGTTTTGAAGGGTGGAGACGATGTGAAGCGGTGAAGGTTGTGTGGATCGGTGGGGGAGATTTTGATGGTTGAGTTTGAAGAAGGTGAAGACGGTGGTTTAGGGTTTTGAAGGTGAAGCGATGGTTGAAGAATGTGATGTTTGGTGGTTGAAGGTGGTTGGAGATGAAGAAGGTGAAGGGATCGTGAGGATTTCTGTTGGAAAGAAGAAGAAGAAATTCTTTTATTAATTTTTCTCTTGTTCTCAGAGTGTAATCAGGGTAATAGTGCGAGAAGGGTTTATGGATGAGGAAGATGACGGCGGATTTAGGGTTTGAAGAGGGATTTGTGAGGAGGATTTTTTGTGTGAGGAAGTTTTTTCTTGAGAGAATCAATAGTGAGTGTGAGAGTGAGGGAAGAGGAAAGGGTTTACTGAGTGTGTGAGGGAGCGAGGTATATGAGGGATTCTGAGAGATTTTGGTGAGGATGTGAGTGTGAGACGCGTGGAGAGTTTGTTGGGAGTGGAGAGAGATAGTGAGTGACAGGTGGAAGAGAGACATTAGAGTTTCTATTATTTTTTTTATTTTTCTTTTTGTTATTATATTTTTTATATTTTTGAACATTAATACACAAAAATAAATTTAAACTAGATATTTAAATAAACCCTATTTAAGTATCACTACGCCAAATAAGGGAAAAGAGGGCGCTTATTTTGGCCTATAACAACGCTTTTAAGCACCCTCTAAAGTGGCGCTGGCATAGGTAAAGACACCGCTTTGTTTTCCTGGAGAAAGCGCTGTCTAAAGTGGCCACATTATAGTGCGCTTTCAGAAAAAAGCGCCCTCTGGAGTGGTCCATAAAGGGACACCTTAGAGGGCGCTTTATGGAAAAAGTGCCCTCTAAAGTTGTCAATGTAAAGTGTTTAGAGGGTGCTTTCAGGAAAAAGCGCCCTCTAAAGTTGTCAATGTAAAGTGTTTAGAGGGCGCTTTCAGGAAAAAGCGTCCTCTAAAGTTGTCAATGTAAAGTGTTTAGAGGGCGCTTTCTGGACAAAGCGCTCTCTAAAGTGTTAGTTATTTTAAAAAAATTTGTTTGAAAAACAGTGGATATTTAATTGATAACCTGTTCGCATGCTGCAAAAGTGTAAAATTCATATTGATTTCATCCTTTAATCCAATGTTATACACCATTAATCCATTGATATATACAACATGAATCCATTTATATACAACATTAATCCTCCATATATACAACATTAATATATGATTCTTTGATCAACAATATACAACAACATATTCATGATTTAGTAAAAGTACAACAACAATATACAACATATATACAACAACAGCATACAACAACAACATTCCATACATATATGTACAACAATATACAACGTAGCTATATGATTCTTTGATCAACAATGAATTGACACAATTCATCCTTCATTTCATTCAAATGAGCTCTTGAGTAAGATTTGTATTCCTCAAAGTACTACAATTAAGAGAATAAAACATATTCATGATTTAGTAACAAATTAGATGAAATATCCGATAATATTAAAATAAACCCTAAGTTATTATTCCATACCATTTTTGGGATGTCTATACGATTCAACGCAATGATATCTCTCATAAATCTCAATACAAAAAATCCGCAATCGACCGAATTATTTTGCTGAGGACACTACACAGAAAAACAAACAATATATATATAGTTAATTTCTTACAAACACTATTATAAGCAAAAAAACAAACACTATTATAAGCAAAAATAAGATACTTAATATATACCTGAACTCTGACCCAGGTAATGTCCTTCCTATTACGATAATTCTTTTTCGATCTAAATTTTATTATTGCCCTAACAAAATAAAAACGTATATTGAGATCAATCTGACAGACATAATTAAATATACAAATACACACGAATATTTAGGGGAATTTCACTTACGCGTCAACCGTCTTCTTCATACTCGGATATTTACTCCAATCACCCGATAACGAATCGAGATAATACACTATTAGTCTCGAAAGATCCATAGCAACCAACACCCAGTGACCACTGTAAAATAAAACAAAAATTTAGATGAATGAAAATTTTCTACGTAAAAGATATACATAGATTAGAATGAAATTATTAGAAAGAAAATCTAACCCATTGCCAGAATTAAACGGTAAAAAATACAAACTGGGTGTAGTATTATCGCCGGCCGCCATGAATCTATCGACTAGATCATTCTTTACGGATGTTGGATTTTTCGTTATTAACGTTGCGTTGATACGGGAAGCAGCAATAAAATTGAAACGGTTACACAATTCAGTTCTCCGCATCAATGTTACATACATATACCTTAAATAGAAACATAATAAACATTAGAGTACTCATTGAAATGTGTAAATAAATTGTTCAACTAAGTAAATTATAGATTGATCGGAGTACCATATGTATGTATAAATGACAACGATGCCCAATTCGTCGTGTTCAAAAAGTTGTTGCATGTCCTCCTTTGCAATTATTTCGAAATGAGCAGCTCCGAAAACACCTTCATCAAAATCTATACTACGAATGGCCCCGTGCATAATATCGGACTCATCCACCATTTTCTCAAGACGCATCATAATTTGAGATTTTGTCCCGGACGTCGTTGGAATATCCTTAGCCGCGCTTTTCAACTTTCGACCGGGAACCTAAAAATTCATATAAAATAAATCATGACTTTTTGTGATGCAACAGAATCGTTGCGTATATAATTCAATGGGTATATATATTTGTACCTCTTTTTGAGATGCAACCGACTCGATGCGTCTTGAAATCCCTTTACCAACTTTATGTGTGGGTCTTGTAGGAGTCTAACATTACCATGTAATAAGGATTGATTAAATATCATAATTGTAGCTGAATTGAAATGTGAATACTAAATATTCATAATCATTTAGAACATATATACCTCGGCATCAGGGAAAATTAGATCTGACGGCCAACCAACAAAGGATCCGACTGCATCTCGCATCAACGTTGTCTTTGAAACAACGTCAGGTAATGGTAGAAGGGCGTTCGTATCTAATACAAGGTCAACCGAAACTTTCATATATCCCACCGGGAGGGGATTATGGTGAAGTAATTCACCCGAAGTATTGTGCACTTTTCCCTTGCCAACTATGCGATAAGTTGGTGACGATAGATACAGCTGACAAGGTGAAATGCCCTAAACCAATAATAAATGTTATTGTTAACGTGTATATGTGTCCAGTAAAAAAGTGCTATTTTAATTTCATAATAACATATATAATTACCTCGGGAAATTTCGGTTGACAATTGATACTAGCTCAGTCACTAGTATCTTTTGCCTCGGAAGCGCACCTTTCCTCTCTATACCTTGCATTCTTGTTTTGCAGTTGGAGTACTTGTGCCCTTAACTCCGCCAAGGTCTCCATCACCTCTTTGTTGGTAGGATTTTTTGTTTTGGTTTTTTATAAAATGACGACGGAGTCACACCAAAACCCTTACCCCTCACACGACCGGAATACTCAGGAACATTTAGTACTCGACTAAGTACGCTCCTGCAATCCTGGACCTCGGTTGAAGGTAAGGTTTGGGATAAAGTCTCCTGAAATATTATTAGAGGAGATTAAAAATGAATTATATGTCTAACAAATTTTTTGATATAATTAAAGAAATAATGTTACATATACTTACACATTCGTCATAAACATTTTGGACCGCTTCAACGACAACCCCATCCTTCCCAACCCGAGCAGCCTTCCATAATACGTGCTCCGGAAGAGATGTTGCGTCACTTTTCTCCTCGGCTAGCTACACATTGAATTAAATTATAAGATCATCAATTATAACATATTGTGACAATGTATAAGCTCATAGCATTTGAATATACTCACAATTCTTTGTTGTAACCGTGCATATCCCGTACGCCCTTTTTTGTACGGATACGCGGGTTTTGATGCCCTTTTCCGATTTTTGTCGCTTACTTCCTGGATAAAAAAGTTTAAGGCATATTAGAACCAAGTAACTTAACAATTGTATAATACCATAATTAATAGACATTACATGGAATTTTTCGTTTCTTCGTTTGGCGACAAAGTTATCCCATTCATCGGCTGAAATAATCTCGGCATACTTCATTGGCCGTTCTGCTTCAACAAATTTTCCTTCCTCATCCTTGAGAAATTTGTTGGACAAAAAGGATCGAAATCCTCGGAGTCTTTTTCCGGTCAATTGAATACAATATTTTTGCCGGCTTTCATCGATGTGAAAGGATCTCTAAAAAACATACAGATGGAGTGTGTTATTATAAAGTAATATTATAACAATATATGGTCAACAAATAGTCAACAAAAAAAACATATAACAATATATGGTAAGTACCTGTATCTCCGACCATATTTTTTCTTTGCCAACCTTCAAGTCCGGACTTCTCCAATTATCACATGTAATCGGAATATGTTGTCGAACAAGGAAACCAATGTAACTTGCCAACATTGAACCGTTAGGCTCAATTAGTTGGTCTTCAGCACTCCAATGTACTTCAAATTTACACCCTTGTCTTTTGCACGAATGATTGACTTCATAACAGTCAATCCTCGTTTGATTTCTTTTTCAACATTGTTACGTGATCCATTCGCGTCATGGGTATCGTCTTGGTTAGCCATTTTATCTGTAATATAGAAATGATTCAATAAGACCCAAGTAAGACAATGATTCAATACGTGAACACATTCATATACCTTCCATTTCTCTCATGTTACAACAATCTAAACTCTTTTTTTTATCATTATTGAATACAAACTCACACACACCTACTGCATGCAAAAGACCAATGCAAACTTATGGTGTTTGGAACATGAACAAACTTGCATCCATAATCATCAAACTTCCAAGCACAAGCTCAAACACACTTCAAATGATATCAGTTTTCAATCAGAAATAAAAAACTCAGTTTTCCCTAAACAACATTAATCAACATAATGCACAAAATGTAAAACTAAGTTTAGAAAATGCCCTAATCAAACACATGAAGAAAGTGAACGGTAACGATGGAGAAGAGAAATACCTTCAAGGTGACGGTAACGATGGAGAAGAAAGTGAACAGTGACGGTGGACGCAGATAACTCAGTGAACGTGAACGCAGCAGCAGAAAAAGGCGACGGCGACGATGACGGTGAGGGAGGGAGAACGAACGGAGGACGAGAGTAATCGCAGTAGAGAGTAATCGCAGTAGAGAGAAAACCCAGTTACGTAAACGAAATAGCTTATAGAGAGGGAAAATAAAGAGACATGCAGTATATGTTATAATTTTAATGTTTACTAAAGGGGACCTTAGAGGGCGCTTTTGTAAAAAAAAGCGCCCTCTAAAGGGGGCCTAAGAGGGCGCTTCTGAAAGCGCTCTCTAAGGCTTTCCAAAAGCGCCTTCTAAACTGGAAATGTACATGGACTTAGAGAGCGCTTTTTTAAAAGCGCCCTCTAAGGGTAACCTTAGAGGGCGCTTTCACTAAAGCGCCCTCTATTGTTGTCCCTCCATTTCCTCATTATTTTTTTTGGCTTCACTTTAGAGGGCGCTTTGTTACAAAAGCACCCTCTAAAGGGGGCCTAAGAGGGCGCTTCTAAAAGCGCTCTCTAAGGCTTTCCAAAAGCGCCTTATAAACTGGAAATGTACATGTACATAGAGAGCGCTTTTTAAAAAGCGCCCTCTAAGGTTACCCTTAGAGGGCGCTTTCAATAAAGCGTCCTCTATTGGTGTCCCTCCATTTCCTCATTATTTTTTCGCTTCACTTTAGAGTGCGCTTTGTTACAAAAGCGCCCTCTAAAGTGCGCTGTCTATTCCAATAGTATGCTCCTTATTTTTTCTCTTCACTTTAGAGTGCGCTTTTGTAATAAAGCGCCCTCTAAGGGGCGCTGTCTATTCCAGTTTTTGGCGTAGTGTATGCTGATTTTTTTGACAACAAATCAAAGAAAAAGTAATTAAATAAGTAAATAAGAATTAGATTGAATAATAAAAAATGAATGCCAAAAAATGATCGAAAAATTAAGCTTAATGTACTACGACGATCAGCACAAAATGTGTTTATTGAGGAAATACAACGTTTCTTTAAATTTTAATGATTCAACCGATTTGTCTGTATTCTCAAATAAATTCATTCCGACTGACGTTCTAGGCCTTATTCATGATGCAATGTATGTCATGCTATGCATATGATGCAAAAAATAAAAATGAAATCAATTCTATGAAAATTTAAATATGGTCGGACAAAATTGGGGTATGACAACTCCATATGGGAGATGAAATTGTTGAATTCAACAAAAAGTGTGTCCCCAACTCTGTGCCCGGACGATTCACAACCAATCCTCTCAGAAGAAGAACATGTAGAATTAAAATTGCCCAAAACACACAAAACATTCCCATCAATCAAAGTCCTCCTCCGAATAAGATCTATCCACATAGCCTTCTTGTCTCTAGGACTGCATTTGGAATCCCCCCACTCAAGACAAACGCCAAGATATCCAAAGCCTACAAAGGAGAAAATAGAGGACCCTTTCGAACTACACCAAATTAAAAGTTGGCCACACTTTCTCCCGAATGACGGGGAGAAGCTCCAATCACAAAATGGATTCCCCCACAAAAGAATGGACTAGAGAAGTAGAAACCTCAAAATGTTTAGTCTCCTAAATTGCAAGAAACTCTAGAGACTTATAGATAATGAGATCTCTCACCTTATCCTTATTAATCCTACTTCTCAACCCACAAATATTAAAAGAACCTATCAACATCAAACACAACTAAGATAATATAGCAGCTCTCAATTGTATATCTCTATCTTCTAGACCCAAAATATCTTAATCTCCGCCTCATCACTTAGAAGGTAAGTGCAACCTATTTAATTAGTAACTTTGAGCACCAATGTCGCTTTCGTACTATCGTACAATTTGAAAAACTCATAAGATAAACGAATAGGGCTTGGGAAACAAGAAAGACGAGGAAAAGTAGCATCATCTAGACATATATACAAGTTAAGCTCTTGTGAACTCTAGCCCTCCTCAGGAATAGGCCAGAGAACATTATCCTCCCTACAAAAACAAATAGAAGTTAGAGAACTAACGTTACCTAAATTCAAGTGGGGAGTGGAAAGGTCTTTGGGTTGATGCTCTGAGACAAATCCAAAAGGAAAGTTTAATGTCGTCCCTTCTGTCGCAACCTGAAAAATACAGTGTGCGAAAAAAACAACCGGCGAAAGAGAATGACAGAAGAGTCGCCACCGTGCGTTATTCATCCCAAAGGAGGGAAAGGAAACGCTCGAAGTAAACCTGAAAAAGGAAAGGACAAGACGGGGTCTCGCAACCAAATCTTGGGTTCGGGAGTCGGTTATGCGAAGGGAAGGTACTAGCACCCCTACGCATCCATAGTACTCTACGGGATCCACTTTTGTAGTTCTTGTCTAAAGGGTGTGGGTTTATCTTGTGCTGTTTGCCAAAAAAAACAAAAAAAAAAACGAAAAAAAAAATGAAAAAAAAAAAAATTAATTAATTAATTAATTAATTAATTAATTAATTAATTAATTAATTAATTAATTAATTAATTAATTAATTAATTAATTAATTAACTAATTAAATAAAATAAATAAATAAAATATAACAAATTATTTTGGACTTGGGTCTCCCTCATTTGAGCCCATTACCCACGAAAATCAGTCTATAAATACTGAAGTTTCAGTAGAGGAAAACACACTTGGAGTTACACTGGGAGATTCACTGGAGAAAGAAGGAAGAGAAGCAAAACCCTGAGGAAAAGATAGTGAGAGAAAAGCCAACAGAGTTCAGAGCAACCTCCAAACCCTGAAAGGAACTCAACTTGTAAACCTCACGGGCGCAACTCAATCAAGCTCTCCAATCAGGTTTGCCCTATATCCATCATCTTTATGCCTTTTATTTGAATGCTCTAAATGTATGAGGTATTATGGGTGAATTTGATACCTTTTTGTGAGCCTTTTGTGAATTTTGATGGAATTATTCATGTGGTTACATTTTGATTTAGGGGCAACTCTGGGTTACCCTATTTTGTTTATTCTAACCTGTCTTGTGTTTCCATGGCATTGTTTTCTCTTGATTTCATCCTACTACTCTAACCCTTTGTCGAGTTTTGTGAGGGCTCACATGGCTTTCGCAGAGACACTCGCGTGGTTTCCCACTTTATTTGTGGGATACCCCCTGGAGTTTTATTCTGATTATTCGTGTTGACTGATTTCCTTTGACGGTCCAGCTGGAGACATTTCAGGGTTTCTTGCCCCTTTAACTGCTATAGCTTCGGATCTTTATCCGTGTGGTAATTTTTTCCCTTTCTCATACTTTATCGCTTTCTTAGCTGGAAGACCTCGATAGGAGGCAATGTTTGAGCCCCTTGGTGACATTTTACTTTGAGATACATGTTTTGTGTTTTGTATTCATATCCCTGCAGGTAGCGCGGTTCCTTCGTCAAGGACTGCCTTTTTGCCCTCGAGCATCCCAAACCCTAAAACCCAAAGCAACACGTTTACTCCTTCTACTACAGGCGAGTAAGTCTCCAAAGGTCGAGCATCCGGTAGATTGCGTAGTAACGTTGTTCGTCCAAAACCCAATCCATAACCCCGTAGTTAGCCGAACTACGGCTTGCTCTGATTCTCATTCCAGATGAGATACGTAGGCATAAGACGCGATGTCTTAGCGAGCACACATCCCCCCAACTCATAGGTCAGCCGAGCTACGAAGACTCTGATTCTCATATTCAGATGAGATACGTATGCAGTGGATGCGACATCCGCGCGAGTCATTTCTCTTAACCTTTTTAGTAAATAAACACGTTAGGTAAACCCACACCCTTTAGACAAAAACTACAAAAGTGGATCCCGTAGAGTACTATGGATGCGTAGGGGTGCTAATACCTTCCCTTCGCATAACCGACTCCCGAACCCAAGATTTGGTTGCGAGACCCCGTCTTGTCCTTTCCTTTTTCAGGTTTACTTCGAGCGTTTCCTTTCCCTCCTTTGGGATGAATAACGCACGGTGGCGACTCTTCTGTCATTCTCTTTCGCCGGTTGTTTTTTTCGCACACTGTATTTTTCAGGTTGCGACAGCTGGCGACTCTGCTGGGGACTTTAAGAAGTTGACCTCTTGCTGGTCCATCTTCCCTAAGCGAGTCCCTCCTAGCTTTTGTAGTTTGTTTGTTTATTGGGTGTTCATGCTTTTGTACAGTTATTTATTTACCTGCTTTACCTTATTACATTGTGTACATATCATTGTTGTATCTGTTTCTGTTGGCTGGCTGCTTGGTGATCTTTGTGAGATGAGTTCTATACCCGAACTCGAGTGCACTTAAGATAGGAGAATGGCATAGTCCTGTCAACTTGTGTGGAGTATTCCTTAGCGAGTTGACTTGCAAGCCCATTCACTTGGTGGAGGTCATGTTGAGATCAATAATGTCACATAAGTAAGTTGTGGCTAGACATTACTTGTTCCAATATAGACCTAAGAAGCCAAGGACCTTAGTTTACCAAACCCATCTTGGCCTATTCGTAGGACGTAGTGCGAAAGTCGTTCAAGTGTAAGATTTGATACGATTGTTACGTGATACTACACTCATAAGAGTCTCTCTTGAGAATATTGTTGGAATACGAGTAGTCGTTCCTCTAATAATATCCGAAAGATGGGATTATGACTATGGGAACCTTTTTGTAGAACATGTTTGGCAGGTTTAAACCTTAGTACACTCCTTTTGGGTGGTTCTTAACCTAAACTCCATGCTCGTGACTTGCGACAAACCCTTGATTCATGGTTGATCCGATCAGGTATCCTTAATATCAATGAAACTCGGGTGTTGATAAGGTGTAAACCATAATCCGCCAAAATGGGTGGTTGATATTAAGGATAACATGATCCATCCCATGACCTTTGTTTGGTGTGCTCTTAATTTCTCTCCAGACAGTACAACCTGACAGATGTTCAAGCAGATACAGCAATCCTGATTGACATGTCACTGCATTGCATTCACATCATCACATTATTTGCATTCACATCACATAACACATGTTTATCCTTTTCAAGGGGGTTTAAATCTTCTTCTTGATTCTAGTCGGGGTTTTCTTCTTACACTGTTTATCAAATGTGAGACTGGAATCAAGGAGGTAGAATACCTTTTGGAATTGATAAACATGTCATTGCATTTGCATAGTCATCCGCATGTCTTGCATAACAGGTACCGCCACAATGTTCTCAGTTTGTTTGGTGTCCCACTAGCAGGATAGCTGACTCAGGCATTCATCGATACGGTACCCGAAGGAATCAACAGAGAGCAATGGAGAGCCTACAAGCAGAGCTCGCCGAGATGAAGATTCGCATGAATCAATTCATGGATTTGGTTCAAGGGGTGGCTCAAGGACAGCAGGAGCTTAGATTGTTGGTACAGAGGGATCCCCCTATTACTCAACCGGAGACGTTGGTTGATCCTCCAGCTGGAAAGGCTAATGGTCCCAATGGACCAGGGCCTATCCCGATCCCGCGTATCAACCTAGATCAACAACCCATTCAGGATGGTCAGGATGATCAGTTCCCTTTGCTTCAGGAAGACTTTGGCATGGACCCCATGTTTAAAAGATTGGAAGAGAGGTTGAAAGCAGTGGAAGGACAGAATCTTCTGGGAGTAGATGTTGCTGACTTGGGGCTGGTCCCAGGTGTGCGAGTGCCACCGAAATTCAAGGTCCCGATATTTGACAAATACAATGGCAGCTCTTGCCCCAAAACTCACGTGCAAACCTATTTCCGTAAAATGGTTGCATACTCTGACGACGAGAAGCTACTTATGTACTTCTTCCAGGACAGCCTGGCTGGGGCATCCTTGGAATGGTATATGAGGCTGGACAGAGCCCACATCCGTTGCTGGAGGGATTTGGCGGAGGCTTTCGTGAAGCAGTACCAGTATAATGCA
Organism: Lathyrus oleraceus; assembly: GCF_024323335.1. NCBI lineage: Eukaryota > Viridiplantae > Streptophyta > Magnoliopsida > Fabales > Fabaceae > Lathyrus > Lathyrus oleraceus. Next base: position 438,259,816 of record NC_066579.1, read on the forward strand.
GACATGGCTCCGGACAGAACTCAACTTCAGAATCTGTCTCTTAAAAGCAATGAGTGCTTCAGGGAATACGCTCAACGCTGGAGGGATACAGCTTCCCGTGTTCAGCCTCCTATGTTGGAAAAGGAAATGGCCAACATGTTCATGAATACGCTGCCTGGACCTTATCTGGAGCGTCTGGTGGGGTGCAATGCTTCCAACTTTGCTGATGTGGTCTCTACCGGAGAAAGGGTGGAGAATTACCTAAAGACATTGGATCCTCATCAGGGGTGAAGAAGCCGCTCATTCAGGGACAGAAGAGGAGAGAAGGGGATGCAAGTGCCATATCTTCTTATCATAACAGGGATAACCGGAGGAATAATTTTCAGAATTATCATCAGCAACCGTATGTTGCGGCTGTGACCATTCCAGCTGCAGCACCACTACAACAACAACAATCACAACGTCAACCAGCTCAGTATCAACAGCAACAACAACCGGGTAACAGACCCGCTTATCAACAGAGGCAAAGGATGATGGACCGGCGTTTCGACACCCTTCCAATGTCGTACGCTCAGATGCTTTCTAGTCTTCAACAACTACAGCTTGTGCAACTGCGCACTCTGGCTCCTCCTGTTGGTAGACTTCCGGTGGGTTACGACGCCAACGCTAGGTGTAGCTTCCACTCTGGGGCACCTGGCCACAATATTGAGAACTACAAAGCTTTTAAGCACGTAGTTCAGGATCTCATAGATTCAAAGGCCATCGACCTTGCACCAGCTCCGAATGGCGTTAATAATCCCATGCCCCAGCATGGTGGTGCGAATGTTAATATGATGGAAGGAAAAGCCGAGTCCATTAAGGATGTGCTGAAGTTGAAGACTCCATTGTTGGATATCAAAGGATGCTTGCTGAAGGCCGATGTCTTCCCCGGTTGTGGGAAGGGTTGTTTGGATTGTGCTACTCAGGGCGGAGGTTGTTTGAAGCTACAGCAGGGTATCCAGGCCTTGCTCGACAAAGGTATCCTCCAGGTTGAAGAATTGTCTGTCCAAGAGTCTGTGGAAGAGGTTAAAGCGGGTGCCTCTATCTCATCCTTTAAGCAGGCACGAGCCGTGGTGGATTCAGGTATTGCTCCCGGTTGGGGGCGTCTGTTGGAATTACCAGTGAAAGAAGATAAGTTCGGGATTGGGTATCAGCCAGCTCTAACTTCTACAACTTCAACACTTCAGACTCATCAGGGGCCGATCACTTTCTCCAGTGCTGGCATCATTCAGTATGGTCAAGTCTCTGCAGTCAACGAAGAAGAGGGGGATAGTGATTGTGACATTGACAATTGGGTGCGTCCGAAGATCCCGGGTGAAGTCATCAACAATTGGTCTTCTGAGGAGATTATCCAAGTGACTCTTCTTGAAGAGTAATTTTCTTTGTTTATTCATGCATATCCAAGTCTTACGTTCCGCCCAGGGCGTAATGACTCATTGTAGGGCCCATCTATGTGACACTTGCATTTTTTATCATAAATAAAGGACGTATTTTTGCATTCAAATATTTTGTTCCCTGTCTTTCTATTTTTGCAGTTTTTCAAAATAAAAAAAATGGCAATGTTTTGTTTAGTTTTCACTTCTTGTTCACACTCATAAGCACATACCATCACTCATGCAGATGCACAACACCGGATCCTATTGATAACGGTTCTGCTATGGCTCGCTTCGACTTTGAAAATCCAATCTTTCAAGCTGAAGAAGAGGGTGATGAAGACTGTGAACTCCCTAAAGAACTTACCAGGTTATTAGAACAGGAAGAAAGGGTCATTCAACCGCATCAAGAGTCTGTTGAAGTGATTAATCTCGGCACCGAGGACGCCAAGAGAGAAATCAAGATAGGGGCTGCTTTAGAAGACAATGTGAAGAAAGGGCTGATTGAATTGCTGCAAGAATATGTTGACATCTTCGCCTGGTCTTATCAGGACATGCCTGGGCTGGACACAGACATCGTGGTGCACCGCTTGCCTCTCAAAGAAGGTTGTCCTCCGGTCAAGCAGAAGCTCAGAAGAACAAGACCAGAGATGGCTGTCAAGATAAAGGAAGAAGTGCAAAAGCAGTTGGATGCAGGGTTTCTAGCAGTCACCAATTATCTGCCATGGGTTGCAAACATCGTCCCAGTACCTAAGAAGGACGGAAAGGTACGGATGTGTGTCGACTACCGGGATCTGAACAGAGCTAGCCCTAAAGATGATTTCCCATTACCTCACATCGACGTTTTGGTGGATAATACAGCTCAGTTCTCGGTATTCTCCTTCATGGATGGCTTTTCTGGCTATAACCAAATCAAGATGGCACCAGAAGACATGGAAAAGACAACTTTCATAACCCCATGGGGCACCTTCTGCTACAAGGTGATGCCGTTTGGTCTGAAAAATGCCGGAGCAACATATCAGCGAGCAATGGTGACTCTGTTCCATGCTATGATTCATCATGAAATCGAGGTTTATGTGGACGATATGATTGCCAAATCTCAGACAGAAGAAGAACATTTGTTGAATTTGCAGAAACTGTTTGAGCGTTTAAGGAAATTCAAACTGAGACTTAACCCGAACAAGTGCACTTTCGGGGTGAGATCTGGAAAACTGTTGGGTTTTATTGTTAGTGAAAAAGGGATTGAGGTGGATCCTGACAAAGTGAAAGCAATACAGGAAATGCCTGAGCCAAGAACAGAGAAGCAAGTCCGTAGTTTCTTAGGGAGGTTGAACTACATTGCAAGGTTCATCTCTCACCTAACAACCACGTGTGAGCCAATTTTCAAATTGCTGAGGAAAGATCAGGCTATCAGGTGGAATGGAGATTGTCAAAGGGCTTTTGAGAAGATAAAAGAGTATCTACAGAAACCTCCGATCCTTATACCTCCAGTTCCTGGGAGACCTCTGATAATGTACCTATCAGTGACTGAGAACTCGATGGGGTGTGTATTGGGACAGCATGACGAGTCTGGTCGAAAAGAGCATGCCATATACTACCTTAGCAAAAAGTTTACCGACTGTGAAGTCAAATATTCGCAGCTTGAGAAAACTTGTTGTGCTTTGGCCTGGGCTGCTCGCCGACTGAGGCAGTATATGTTGAACCATACTACCTTGTTGATTTCTAAGATGGATCCAGTGAAGTACATCTTTGAGAAGCCGGCTCTCACCGGACGTGTTGCCCGTTGGCAGATGATTTTAACAGAGTATGATATCCAGTACACGTCACAGAAGGCCATCAAAGGGAGTATTCTGTCAGACTACCTTGCCGAGCAACCGATTGATGATTATGAGCCAATGAAGTTTGAATTCCCTGATGAAGACATCATGTTCCTCAAGATGAAAGACTGTGAAGAGCCAGTTGTTGAGGAGGGACCTGATCCAAACGAAAAGTGGACTTTGTTGTTTGATGGGGTTGTCAATGCTAGAGGAAGTGGAATTGGTGCTGTCATTACAACTCCGAAAGGTGCCCACATGCCTTTCACCGCTCGTTTGACTTTTGAGTGCACAAATAATGAAGCTGAGTACGAGGCCTGTATCTTGGGTATTGAGCAAGCCATTGATTTGAGAATCAAGACTTTGGACATCTTCGGAGATTCAACTTTGGTGATCAATCAAGTGAATGATGATTGGAATACTCTCCAACCCACTCTGGTCCCCTACAGAGATTACACGAGAAGACTTTTGACTTTCTTCACAACGGTAAAGATGTATCATATACCTCGTGATGAGAACCAGATGGCAGACGCACTTGCTACTCTATCCTCCATGCTCAAGGTAATTCGTTGGAACCATGCTCCCAGGATCGATGTGATGCGCCTTGACAGGGCCGCGTATGTGTTTGCTGCTGAACTGGTAGTCGATGACAAGCCCTGGTATCACGATATCAAGTGCTTTCTGAAGAATCAAGAGTAACCTGCAGGGGCATCCAACAATGACAGAAAGACTTTGAGAAGATTGGCAGGCAGTTTCTTCTTGAACAAAGACGATGTGCTGTATAAGAGGAACTTCGACATGGTTTTGCTCAGATGCGTGGACAGACACGAGGCGGACATGTTAATGCAGGAAGTTCATGAAGGTTCCTTCGGTACTCATGCCGGCGGACATGCAATGGCTAAGAAATTGTTGAGAGCGGGTTATTATTGGATGACCATGGAATCAGATTGTTTCAAGTATGCTCGGAAGTGTCATAAGTGCCAGATTTATGCTGATAAGGTGCATGTACCGCCGAATCCTCTGAATGTGATGTCTTCGCCGTGGCCGTTTGCCATGTGGGGCATTGACATGATTGGAAAGATTGAGCCGACTGCTTCCAATGGGCATCACTTCATCCTTGTTGCCATCGACTATTTCACCAAGTGGGTCGAGGCAGCGTCGTTCGCGAATGTCACCAGACATGTGGTTGCCCGTTTCATCAAGAAAGAAATCATTTGTCGCTATGGGATTCCCGAAAGAATCATTACTGATAATGGTTCTAATCTCAACAACAAAATGATGAAGGAGTTGTGTCAGAACTTCAACATTCAGCATCACAACTCTTCCCCTTACCGCCCTAAGATGAACGACGCTGTTGAGGCGGCAAATAAGAACATAAAGAAGATTGTGCAGAAGATGGTCGTCACGTACAGAGATTGGCATGAGATGCTACCTTTCGCCTTGCATGGGTACCGTACTTCAGTACGTACATCGACCGGGGCAACCCCCTACTCCCTTGTGTATGGTATGGAAGCAGTCCTACCTGTTGAAGTGGAGATCCCTTCTCTAAGAGTCTTGTTGGATATCAAGCTAGACGAAGCTGAATGGATTCGGACAAGGTTCAATGAGTTGAGTCTTATCGAAGAGAAGCGAATGGCAGCCATTTGTCATGGGCAGTTGTATCAGAGTCGGATGAAGAGAGCCTTTGATCAGAAAGTGCATCCTCGTTGTTTCCAAGTCGGAGATTTAGTGTTGAAAAGGATCCTTCCTCCTCAGACAGATCACAGGGGCAAGTGGACTCCTAACTATGATGGACCGTATATTGTCACCAAGGTTTTTGATGGTGGGGCTTTAATGCTTGCAACTATGGATGGTGAAAACTTCACTTCCCCTGTGAACTCAGACGCAGTTAAAAAATACTTCGCATAAAATAGACCCGCTGGACAGTAAAAAGAGTAGTCCAGGCAAAAATGGGCATCCCGACGAACCAAGAAAATGAAAAGGTTCGGGCAAAAATTAGGGATTAAAAATGAAAAGATCGTACACCCGGTAAGTTGAAAACCTGAAAAGGCAACTTAGGCAAAAATGGGTATCCCAGTGGATTGAAAACCCGAAAAGGGCGATCCAGGCAAAAGTTAGGGATTAAGCGAATGACTGCGTTCTGAGTAGTTCTAAATCTCATCTCGTGCCAATGACTAGAAATTTTTGAAGGATAGGAAACAGTCCAATCACTCTTTCAGAAGGCTGATTATCTGGAGGATCTTGAAGACGAGCAAGTCATAGCAGAATTGGAACCCAATAGAAATCCATTTCACATTGCCATTAGATTAATTTCTGTTTTTATCTATTGTGCGATTACCTCTTTCCAGGGATTGCTTCCTAATGTAAATGCCTATTTAGAGGCCATTCAATCAATAAAATCATGTTATTCAGTATATCTCTGCTTTCATTTTCATTTTACTGTTTTGTTTGCAAAAATGACGTTCGAATTTTTGATAAACATTGCATCATGACACATAAGGGCTTTACAGGTACAGGCTTAATAAACATTTAAAATTGCTGTAAATTTTAAGTGCTTTGGATCGTCTATTCAGAACAGATACCCTCGGGGCATTTCCTTAAAATCTCCTGCAGATGGTCGTGAATATTTTCCCCAGTGAAGTCGCCAACAGACGAATTCAGTGTCTTGACCCTGCAGAGCTGATCAGAGCGTTGGATTCTTCAATCCCCAGCAGTTTCTCACCACCGTACTTCCCCAAGCGGTTGTTTCAGGACATACACTCCCCAGTAGAGTTGACAGTGCCAGACTACATATCCCCAGCGGAGTTGACAGTGCCAGACTGTATCTTCCCAGCAGAAGTGGCTGCTCCTTAGAGTTCGATGCCAGATCGATAATCCCAATGCCAGATCCATGGTTTCTTTCCTTGAAGCAGAACCTCGGTACCGTATCAGTGTTTGCTACCCCTGCTGAGTCATCTCTCGCAAATCGTGATTGCCAGAACCATTATAGCTTTCCTCAGCAGCAGGCTTCCAATGCCATTCTTTCCCCGATCATAGTCTCGGTATGGCCAGAACACCGCATGGCTAGTCATCTCCCCACAGAGTTCTTTGCGCTGTGCATCTCCAACAGCCTGGCCAGAGCCCAGAGGATGGTAATCATTTCCCCAGCAGATCCCCTTGCCTCGGCTTGGCATTCTACCCAGCATTTCGCATCCCTGCATGTAGAATCATATTGCATTGCATCCTTCCAAATCGCGTAGCATTTCCATTTTTATGGAGCATTACGCCATTGAAAAATTCAAACATACGCATGTAAGCATAAAACATTCTCGGTATCCCAAGTGATAAGCTAGAAGTTGTTTCCAGTACTCAGACTGAAGATTGTTCATGACTTACCTTTGTTATCCCCAGCAAGTGTCATTGGCCCATGCGCCGCCTCTATTATCATTCCCTATTTCTGCCAATGCTGACAGGCATGAAGTTTTACCGGTATCCAGACCGAAGTGGCGTTCAGGCCAGTTTTCCCGGTATCCAGACCGAAGTGGCATTCAGGCCAGTTTTCCGGTATCCAGACCGAAGTGGCATTCAGGCCAGTTTTCCGGTATCCAGACCGAAGTGGCATTCAGGCCAGTGTTCCGATGTTCAGATCGAAGAAGTTTCCGACGTTCAGGTCGATGCAACTTGTGGCATTCAGGCCAGTTTTCCGGTATTCAGATCGAAGTGGCATTCAGGCCAATTTTCCGATATTCAGATCGAAGTGGCATTCAGGCCAATTTTCCGATGTTCAGATCGAAGAAGTTTCCGACGTTCAGGTCGATGCGACTTGTGGCATTCAGACCCATTTTCCGATGTTCAGATCGAAATCCTTTCCAGTATTCAGACTGATGAGCGGCATTCAAGCCATGGTTATTTCTGTGTTACCATTTATTTTGGTATCCAGTTTAACATTCTTTTTCGATATTCAAACTGACTCTCACCGTACCAGAGGAATTCTTCTTTCAAGACCACCTCTTTGCTGATTCTGACAGACATTGTTACTTCACTTCACTTCAGTGCAAATTTTTGGGCTTTTATTGTATTCAATCCCTTGATACCTCGAAAGTACGAAAGCAGCTGCCATCTTCTTTCCGGGTCTCCAGTTGATTTAATAGGGGCAGCTGTAATACCCCAAAATTTACCCTTCATTTTTCCTGGAAAAATAAAAATAAAAAAATAAAAAAAATAAAATAAAATAATTTAATTAATTAATTAAATAATTAATTAATTAATTAAATAAATAAATAAAATAAATAAATAAAATATAACAAATTATTTTGGACTTGGGTCTCCCTCATTTGAGCCTATTACCCACGAAAATCAGTCTATAAATACTGAAGTTTCAGTAGAGGAAAACACACTTGGAGTTACACTGGGAGATTCACTGGAGAAAGAAGGAAGAGAAGCAAAACCCTGAGGAAAAGATAGTGAGAGAAAAGCCAACAGAGTTCAGAGCAACCTCCAAACCCTGAAAGGAACTCAACTTGTAAACCTCACGGGCGCAACTCAATCAAGCTCTCCAATCAGGTTTGCCCTATATCCATCATCTTTATGCCTTTTATTTGAATGCTCTAAATGTATGAGGTATTATGGGTGAATTTGATACCTTTTTGTGAGCCTTTTGTGAATTTTGATGGAATTATTCATGTGGTTACATTTTGATTTAGGGGCAACTCTGGGTTACCCTATTTTGTTTATTCTAACCTGTCTTGTGTTTCCATGGCATTGTTTTCTCTTGATTTCATCCTACTACTCTAACCCTTTGTCGAGTTTTGTGAGGGCTCACATGGCTTTCGCAGAGACACTCGCGTGGTTTCCCACTTTATTTGTGGGATACCCCCTGGAGTTTTATTCTGATTATTCGTGTTGACTGATTTCCTTTGACGGTCCAGCTGGAGACATTTCAGGGTTTCTTGCCCCTTTAACTGCTATAGCTTCGGATCTTTATCCATGTGGTAATTTTTTCTCTTTCTCATACTTTATCGCTTTCTTAGCTGGAAGACCTCGATAGGAGGCAATGTTTGAGCCCCTTGGTGGCATTTTACTTTGAGATACATGTTTTGTGTTTTGTATTCATATCCCTGCAGGTAGCGCGGTTCCTTCGTCAAGGACTGCCTTTTTGCCCTCGAGCATCCCAAACCCTAAAACCCAAAGCAACACGTTTACTCCTTCTACTACAGGCGAGTAAGTCTCCAAAGGTCGAGCATCCGGTAGATTGCGTAGTAACGTTGTTCGTCCAAAACCCAATCCATAACCCCGTAGTTAGCCGAACTACGGCTTGCTCTGATTCTCATTCCAGATGAGATACGTAGGCATAAGACGCGATGTCTTAGCGAGCACACATCCCCCCAACTCATAGGTCAGCCGAGCTACGAAGACTCTGATTCTCATATTCAGATGAGATACGTATGCAGTGGATGCGACATCCGCGCGAGTCATTTCTCTTAACCTTTTTAGTAAATAAACACGTTAGGTAAACCCACACCCTTTAGACAAAAACTACAAAAGTGGATCCCGTAGAGTACTATGGATGCGTAGGGGTGCTAATACCTTCCCTTCGCATAACCGACTCCCGAACCCAAGATTTGGTTGCGAGACCCCGTCTTGTCCTTTCCTTTTTCAGGTTTACTTCGAGCATTTCCTTTCCCTCCTTTGGGATGAATAACGCACGGTGGCGACTCTTCTGTCATTCTCTTTCGCCGGTTGTTTTTTTCGCACACTGTATTTTTCAGGTTACGACACCTTCATATGGAGATTCCACCATCTCTAACTCCGAAGAAGAAATCACCAGTACCAAAGGAGACTTATGATTGGCTTCCAAGAAGGATGCATTCACCCCACACACATGAATTAGTGGAAAGCATAAAAAGAAGAATAAATTATTTGGTACATTATTATTCTATGATAGGAACAACACCAACCACTTTATTATCATGAATGTTATATTACTGTTGAAATATTAAACTTGATTTGGACCTAACGTTATTATTTGATTTTTGGGCTTAACTATTTTGGGCTTAGTTTATTTTGGGTAATGTTTCTAGAAAAGTCTTGTAATATTTGGAGTGTCTAGATTTTCTTAAGATTGTAATATTTTCTAGAATACTCTTTGAATGTTTAGAGTTGAGAAATCTCTAGAATTAGTGTGTCTAGAGTTATCCTTAGAGTACTATAAATAGATATGTAATCCTACACTTTTGTATCAAGCAAAAATACAAAGTTCTCTTTTCCATAAATGATTCTCCTACCTATCAAGTTTCTATTCAAGCCTCTAATATTCCCATACACTTTCCCTAAACACAAAAAAGGTTTATTTCCAACAAAGTGGCATCAGAGCTTCAAGGTCCTCAAAAATGGTGAATGGAGGTTTCCCTTTTCAAATGTCGATGCTCACAAAGAACAACTATGACAATTGGAGTATCAAGATGAAGGCGTTACTAGAAGCTCAAGATGTGTGAGATATCATTGAGAAAGGAGAAAGATGATGTCTCGTGAAGCCAAGGTGTAAAGGAGACATTGAATGAGTCAAGAAAGAGAGGCAAGAAAGTGCTCTTCCTTATTTATCAATCGGTGGATGAAGATACATTTGAGAAGATCTCAAACACAACGATGACCAAATAAGCATGGGACAAACTTCAAACTTGCAAAAAGGAGTGGAACAGGTGAAAAAGATTCGTCTTCAAACTCTTAGAGGTGATTTTCAACGTTTATTTATGGACGAGTCTGAGTCAATTTATGATTATTTTCTCGAGTATTGGCCATAGTCAATCAACTTAAAACAAATGGCAAATATGTTGATGAGGTGAAAGTCATGGAGAAAATACTTCGCACTTTCTCTCCAAGTTTTGACTTCATTGTTACCAACATTGAAGAAAATAGGGATTTAAGGACCATGACTATTGAGAAACTCATGGGTTCCCTACAAGCATACGAAGAAAAACCAAAGAGAAAAATTAAACAAAAGGAGGATATGGATCAACTACTACAACTCAACGTAAAGGAAACAAATTATCCGAATTACAATAGCCAAAGAGGACGAGGTCGTGGCCGAGATCGTGGGTGTGGACGAGGACATGGAGGAGAAGGAAAAGGATGTTACAACAACTACTTTAACAATGGAGAAAAAAGTTGGAATCCATAAGAAACAAGAGGTCGTGGAAGAGGAAATTCATGGTTGAGGTGTGACAAATCACAAATCAAGTGCTTCAACTGCAACAAGATCAGTCACTATGCATTTGAGTGTAGATTCTAGAAGAAGGTTGTGGAGAAAGATAACTTTGTAGAAGGAAAAGGCGGAGAAGATGAAACTTTGTTGCTCGCATGCCTAAACCAAGTTGAAGAGAAAAGAAACAAATGGTACCACAACACAGGCACAAGCAATCACATGTACGGCGATCGAAGCATGTTCATAGAGATCAATGAAGCGTCAACTGGTAATGTCTCATTTGGATATGACTCAAAGATACTAGTAAAAGGAAAAGGTAAAATTCTTATACGCTTAAAGAATGAGAGTCATCAATTCATATCCAATATCTACTATGTTCCTAACATGAAGAATAATATTTTGAGCTTGGGACAATTATTAGAGAAAGGCTATGACATCCACTTGAAAGAACATAGTGTTTTCTTAAGAGATTGTAGACATAACTTGATTGCTAAGGTGCATATGTCAAACAATAGAATATTCCTATTGAACATTCAAAATGATATTGCAAAATGTCTCAAGACTTTCTATACCGACTCTTCGTAGCTATGGAATCTACGATTCAGACATCTCAACTTCGACAGTCTAAAATGTTTGTTAAAGAAGGAGATGGTGAGAGGCTTGCCTAGTATAAACCACTCAGACAAATATGTGAAGGATGTCTAGTTGGGAAGCAATTCCGGAAAGGAATCAACGTCAAGAGCGACAAAACTGCTAGAGCTTTTACACACCGATGTCTGTGGACCAATCAATCCAAACTCTCTTGGTAAGAGTAAATACTTTCTCCTCTTTATCGATGATTATTCTAGAAAAACATAGGTTTATTTCTTGAAGAAGAAGTCAGAAGTGTTTGAAAACTTTAAGAAGTTCAAATCCCTTGTGGAGAAAGAAAATGGTATTTCCATTAAGGCCATGAGATCTGACCGAGGAGGAGAGTTCATTTCAAATGAGTTCCAAAAATATTGTAAAGACCATGGAATCCGCCGCCCACTAACAGTGTCAAGATCTCCACAACAAAATGGAGTAGCAGAGAGAAAGAATCGGACCATACTTAACATGGTGCGAAGCATGCTTAAGAGCAAGAAGATGCCTAAAGAGTTTTGGGCTGAAGTAGTGGTATGTGCGGTTTACCTGACAAAATGTTCCACAACAAGAAACATGCATGAGAAGACACCACAAGAAGCATGAAATGGAAGGAAGTCTAGGATCTCTCACCTCAAAGGGTTTGGAAGCATTGCATATATCCACATTCCAGATGAAAGGAGAACAAAGCTCGATGATAAAAGTGAGAAGTATGTATTCGTGGGTTATGACTCAAGCTCTAAAGGATACAAGCTCTATAATACAAATAGTGGAAAGATCGTCATAAGTCATGACGTGGAGTTCGAAGAAGAAGATTGTTGGGATTGGAGTGTTCAAGAAGATAGGTACGATTTTCTTCCTTACTTTGAAGAAGAAGACGAAATGGAACAACCAATGATATAGGAACAAATTACACCACTGGCCTCCTCGATACCAAGGTTGGATGAAACATGCTCAAGTGAGAGGACACCACGACTAAGGTGTACTGAAGAGCTTTATGAGGTAACCGAAAACAGAAACGACATTAACCTCTTTTGTCTTTTGCGTGATTGCGAGCCTTTAAGATATCAAGAAGCAGTTGAAAAGTAAAGTGGAGAGATGCCATGGAAGAAGAAATCAAGTCAATCACGAAGAATAATACATGGGAACTTACTACACTTCCACGAGGACACAAAGAAATTGAAGTAAGATGGGTGTACAAGGCGAAGAAGAATGCAAAAGGAGATGTGGAGAGATACAAAGCAAGATTGGTGGCGAAAGGCTATAGTCAAAGACAAGGAATTGACTATGATGAGGTATTTTCCCCCGTTACTCGTCTTGAAACCATTAGACTGATAATTTATTTGGAAGCCCAAAATGAATGAAAGATCTATCAAATGGATGTGAAGTCGGCCTTCTTGAATGGTTTTCTCAAAGAAGAAGTTTATATCAAGCAACCACAGGGCTATGAAGTAAAAGGGCAAGAAGAAAAAGTCTTGAAGTTGAAGAAGGCATTGTAGGGACTCAAGCAAGCACCGAGAGCTTGGAATGTTCGAATCGACAAGTACTTTCAAGACAAGAACTTCATCAAGCGTCCATATGAGCATGCACTCTATATTATAACATAAAATGGAGATATTTTGATTGTGTACTTATATGTTGATGACTTGATCTTTACAGGGAACAATTTAAGCATGTCTGAAGAGTTCAAGAAAGACATTTCAAATGAATTTGAGATGACAGATATGGGGATCATGGCATATTATCTCGGCATCGAAGTAAAGCAAGAAGACAGAGGAATTTTTATCACCCAAGAAGGCTATGCCAAAGAAGTCCTTAAGAAGTTCAAGATGGATGATACCAATCTAGTTGGCACCCCAATGGAATGTGGCAGCAAGTTGAGTAAGCATGAAAATGGAGAGATCATGGATCCAACTCTTTACAAAAGTTTGGTTGGAAGTCTGCGTTACTTGACAAGTACAAGGCCAAATATTCTCTATGTTGTAGGATTCGTAAGTCGCTACATGGAAGCTCCAACAACAACTCACTTCAAGGCGGAAAAAAGAATCATTCGATACATCAAAGGTATAACAAACTTTGACTTGCACTATTACTCTTATAATAATTATGAGATTATTGACTATAGTGATAGCGATTGGAGTGGAGACTTAGATGATAGGAAGAGCACTACTGGTTTTATGTTCTTTATGGGAGATACTACTTTCACTTGGATGTCAAATAAGCAATCTATCGTCACACTATCAACTTGTGAAGCTGAGTATAATGTCGCCACATCATGTGTTTATCATGCAATTTATCTGAGGAATTTGTTAAAAGAATTAAAAATGCCACAAGAAGATCATGTCGAAATATGTGTTGATAATAAATCAACACTTCCTTTGGCAAAGAATCCTGTATTTCATGAAAGAAGTAAGCACATCGACACCCGTTACCACTCATAAGAGAATGCAGCGAGAAGAAGGAGGTGAAATTGAAGTATGTGATGTCTAGAGATCAAGCTGCTGATATTTTCATCAAGTCACTCAAATTAAAAACTTTCGTGAAACTAAGGAATATGCTTGAATTAATGTCATCTTCATTAGTTTTTTTCTTTTGAAATGCAAAGTAAATACATAAGCAAGCAGTGAAGATGATGAAGAAGCGAAATGGGTTTGAGTTGTATGAAATCTTCATCTTTTACTAAAACTAACTTTTTAAATTTACATGTATTTTAAATTTAAAAATTAGAATAATATACACAATTAAAATAGTGGTTTACAAAAATAATGTCTATAAATTTTATGAACACAATATATATTAAACTAAATAAATAATTGTTTTGATTCTCATATTTTTTTTAGTACTTATCTTTGACATAAATATTTTATTTTAATCAATCAAAACATAAATTCTCATCAATTAAAACACAACATATTTCATCTCTCATTGTACCCTTAAATATCGTTGAATAATTTTAAATTGTTACAATATTTATGAAAAAAACTACATTATTTAAATATTACATTAAGAAATTAAATATTAGTTATTTTTTTACAATCAAACCTTTAAATATTAAAAATTTATTGTATTAATTTTTGGATAAAAACTACATTTGTTTACTAATTAAATTTTTAAAAATTTATTCAATTTAATAACAGTAAGCTTATTTTTTAAAAGAAAAAATTGCACTTGTTTTGATTACAAGCAACTCCCAACCAGATATTTCTTCCATCTCTAGTTTCAATAATTTCGTCACGGTTCGTATTATAGTCGTCTCTCTCAAAATAAAACTGTAACATCTCTTTCACTTGTCTTTCTCAAAATAAAATCCTAATATCTCTATCACTCGTCTCTCTCATATAGAAATCTCAAATTTATGCATCCAACTCGTAATTTTTGAAGGATACCTTTGTTGTATCAAATCTTAGAAATACAATCGTAAATTTATTAATAAATTGATATTTTAAATATTAACATGTGACAATAGACATCCTATTTTTAAAAAAAATATATATAAATTAAAAATACCATTATAATCAAATATCCCTTACTCCTATTAAATTTAAAACGGATGTGAAATTAGATAGATTGAAAAAATTGTTTATACGTTAACAAACCACAATCTATTTTATTAAAGGTTACTTGTCTAATCAAGTGAATTATGTTGGTGCAAAGGTAGAATAAAAGATGAATATTCTATTAAGAGAATGACGGCTACAAAAAGGATTAAAAGTTACAATGATTGACACCCTATTTATAAGCTAAAACTAGGGTTACTATAATAGGATAAAATACTAAAATACCCTCTAACAAACTTAGGGGCTAAGAAAATAATACAATTTAAATATGAATTAAATCTAATAAAATCTAATACCATCCCTTAATTCATATTCCATCAAAACTTATAACACCAATTCCATCCCTTAATCTGATAAATTGGTCAGTCTTGATAGCTTTCGTCAGAACATCTGCCAACTGCTTCTGAGTGCTACAGTGTACAACTTCTAACACTCCCCTCTGAACTTGATGTCTTAGAAAATGATACTTGGTCTCAATGTGCTTGCTTCTCCCATGCAACACTGGGTTTCTGGCAAGATTGATTGCAGACTTGTTGTCAATCATCAGCTTCAGAGGTTTGTTTACTTTAATCTTCAGATCCTGCAATAGATTCAGAATCCACACAGCTTGGCATGCAGTAACAGCACCTGCAATGTATTCAGCTTCACAAGTTGACAGCGCCACAACAGGTTGCTTCTTGGAACACCAAGAAATGGGACCTCCCAGAAATTTGAATAAGTACCCAGACGTACTTCTTCTGTCAACTCTGTCTCCACACCAATCAGAATCTGAATAACTCAGAAGTTCTGACTCATCCTTTCTTCCAGAGGGAAATAATACTCCATACTTCAGAGTTCCCTTGATATACCTCAGAATCCTGACTGCAGCTTGGTAATGGGACCACTTAGGTTTACTCATGAACCTACTAACCATCCCAACTGAATAACAAATATCAGGTCTGGTATTGCACAAATACCTCAGAGAACCAACCAACTGTTTGAAGATTGTAGCGTCCACATCCTTTCCATCAGAGTCAGAGTCCAGCTTCTGATTTGTATCAGAAGGTGTGACAGCAATCTTACAATTCTTCAATTCAAATCTCTTCAGAAGTTCTAATTCATACTTGAGTTGATGCAAAATAATACCTTTCTCAGAGTATCTGAACTCCATCCCTAGAAAGTATGTCATTTTGCCTAGATCAGTCATTTCGAATTCATTCATCAGAACTTTCTTGAACTTGGCTATCTCCTGTTCAGAACTTCCAGTCAGCAGTATATCATCAACATATAAACATACCAGAGTCATATTTCCTTCAGAAGTATGCTGAACATAGACACCGTACTCCATCTCACATTTCTGAAAGCCTTGCTTCTTGAAAAAAGAATCAATCTTCTTATTCCAAGCTCTGGGCGCTTGTTTCAATCCATATAGAGCTTTGTATAATCTGTACACCATCCCTTCCTGATTCTTTTTCACAAATCCAGGAGGTTGTGACACGTAAACTTCTTCTTCTAATGGACCGTTCAGAAATGCAGATTTTACATCTAAATGCATCAGAGGCCAATTCCTGTTAGCAGCTATTGCAATCACCATTCTGATTGTTTCATGTCTTGCTACAGGTGCAAACACTTCAGAGTAATCCAACCCAGGTTTCTGTAGAAATCCTCTGGCTACCAACCTTGCTTTATGTTTGCCAATTGAACCATCTGGCTTTAACTTCTGCTTGAAAACCCATCTGACGCTGATGGCTTTCTTGTCTTTTGGAAGTTCTGTCAGCTTCCAAGTCTTGTTCCTCTCTATAGCATCAAGTTCTTCTTTCATGGCCTTCAGCCAGAGCTTCTGCTTAAGAGCCTCTTCTGTACTTATGGGTTCAGAGTCTACTAACATGGCACACTGAATAACTTCTCCTTCAGAGTCTACTTCAGTGTCTTGCAGCATGTCAAATTCTGCATATCTTCTGGGGATGTTTCTGACTCTTTGTGGTCTCTGAACTTGTTCAGAGTCTTCAACTTCAGAGTTTCTACCTTCAGATGGTTGACTTCCTCCAGAGCTTTGACCATCTGAAGGTTCTGGCATATTTCCAGAGTCTGAATTGCCACCAGAATTTGGATTACCATCAGAGTCTGGGTCATCAGAGTCTGGATCATCAGAGTCTGGATCATCAGAGTCTGAAACATCAGAGTCTGGAACATCAGATTCTGGATCACTATCAGAGTCAGAATCAACGTCAGAGTTTACTCCAACCTCAGAAATTCTGAACTCTGACCTTTCTTCAGAAGTTCTAACATCAGAATCAGATTGAGACTTATCCCAATTCCAAACTTCTGATTCCTTCACAATCACATCTCTGCTGAATTCAATTTTATTGGTTTCTGGACAATAGAGCTTGTATGCACCTGTACTGTGGTACCCTATCAGAATCATCACTTTGCTTCTATCATCCAGCTTCTGTCTTTTGGCTTCTGGAACATGTTTATAGCAAACAGAACCAAACACCTTCAGATGACTAACACTTTGCTTATCTCCAGTCCACTTCTGTATTGGAACTATTTCCTTCAACTTCTTCGTAGGACATCGGTTGAGTACATACGTTGCGGTGGCAACAGCTTCTCCCCAGAGCTTCTGAGGAAGCTTCTTCTCCTTTAGCATGCTTCTCACCATATCAAGCAAAGTGCGGTTTCTTCTTTCAGCAAGACCATTGTGTTGAGGGGTATAAGGAGCAGTAACCTCATGCTCAATTCCATTCTCCTCACAGAACTTCTGGAACTCTTTGGAGTTATACTCACCTCCACCGTCAGTTCTAAGAATCTTCAACTTCTGACCACTCTGATTCTCAGCCTTCATTCTGAACTTCTTGAATTCATCAAACACCTCGTGTTTAAACTTAATAAGGGATACCCATGTCATTCTTGTGAATTCATCAACAAATAACACAAAGTATTTATTCCCTCCAATCGATGCTACTGGAAATGGACCACACACATCAGAATGTACAACTCCCAAGGCATGTTTTGCTCTTGGAGCAGTTTCTGACGCAAATGGCAATCGTGGTTGTTTTCCTTCCATGCAAACTTTGCATGACTTTTCAGGCTTCTTAATTGCAGGAATTCCATGTACCAACTTCTTTGAATTCAAATGTTTTAAGCTTCTGAAATTCAAATGACCAAATCTTCTGTGCCACAGCTCACTCTCCTTCTCAGCACTTGTTGCACTAAGACATTCTGAGTCTGCAGTTCTGACATTCACCTTGAATGTTCTATTCCTTCCCTGTTCTGACTCCATAATCAACTTCTGATTGCAGTCATACAGCTTCAGAAGATTGTCCTTCATGGTAACTGAAAAACCTTTCTCAATTAATTGTCCCACACTCATCAGATTGCTTCTGATGCCAGGTACATACCACACGTTCTGAATCAATGCTGTTTTCCCATTGTTCAGAGTCACTCTGACATTTCCCATACCTTCTGCATTAAGATATTTGTCATCAGCACATCTGATCTTTGTCCTCTTTTCAGAGTCAAAGTCAACCAGCCATTTCTTGTTTCCAGTAAGATGATTTGAACAGCCAGTGTCCATATACCACCAGTCTATCAGATTCATATTATCAGATTCAGAGGCCATCAATAGCACAGATTCGTCATCAGAACTTCTGGCTATATTTGCTTCTTCTGATTTTCTCTCCTTGTTTGACCAACAATCTCTAGCAAAGTGACCAAACTTCTTACAGCAGTAACATTGGATTTTCTTCTTGTCATATTTCTCTTTTCCCTTCTGAGCATTCTTTTGTCTATCAGAGGTTGAGCTTTCTGACTTCTGACCACCATCAGATCTTCTCCTGGCTTCTGACTGCTTCTGATACCTCCTATCAGAAGTTGCTTTCAGAGCCTGCTGCTCTACTTCCCTTTCAGAAGTTCTCTCAGTCAAACGCAACTCTTGCGCTTCTAGACTGCTCTGCAGCTCTTCAATTCTCATGGTGCTCAGATCTTTGGAATGTTCTATTGCTACCACAATGTAATCAAATTGAGAGGTAAGGGATCTCAATACCTTCTCCATGATTGTTTCTTCAGAAAGAGTTTCTCCACACGCTTTCATCTCATTAGTGATCAGAATCACTCTGGAGATGTATTCAGAAACTTTCTCATTATTCTTCATGTTGAGATTCTCATATTGCTTTCTCAAGGACTGAAGCTTCACCTTCTTCACTGATGCGTCACCACCATAACATCTAACCAGTGTGTCCCACGCAGCCTTTGCTGTCGTTGAATCTGCAATCTTCTCAAACACATTTACATCAACACATTGATGAATGAAGAACAATGCTTTCTGATCCTTCTTCCTTACTTCCTTCTGTGCGTTTTTCTGTTCATCCGTCGCATCTGCTGCTACCTGAACATAACCATCAGTGACAAGATCTAGAACATCTTGAGCACCGAACAGTACACGCATTTGGATCATCCAACGATTCCAGTTTTTGCCGTCAAATACTGGAAGTTTGGTGTTCATGTTGCCGTTTCCGTTCATCTTTCTACCTTGCACAGTACACTCAGATTTCTCACACAGTGTTTCCCAACCCACAGAATTAAAATTCTGATCAGATTTTGTTCAAAATTCAACACGAATCTAAGAATCAAAATCAAGCACACAAGACCTCACGTTCACTCGTGTTTCCCGTGTTTCCCAATGAATCCGAACCGGAGCTCTAGATACCAATTGTTGGTGCAAAGGTAGAATAAAAGATGAATATTCTATTAAGAGAATGACGGCTACAAAAAGGATTAAAAGTTACAATGATTGACACCCTATTTATAAGCTAAAACTAGGGTTACTATAATAGGATAAAATACTAAAATACCCTCTAACAAACTTAGGGGCTAAGAAAATAATACAATTTAAATATGAATTAAATCTAATAAAATCTAATAAATTAATGGGTGTAAATTTATTAAGTTAATATTGCGTAAATAAAATAATCAAAAAAACACATTAACAAATTACCACAATTTATTTCCATTGATGAAAATACAATTGTTCTCATCCTCTCATTGCACATCATTCTCTCTGAAACCCAGATCTCCATAGTTCATTATCCTCTCATCGCACGTTCGTTCTCTCCAAAACCTAAATACTCATCGATCAAAACTCTAAACATTATCTATTGTATCAGGTTTCGCAAGGTTCACGACAACCCTCACTCATGTAGCATTGTTTAAGGGAAGGTAGGCTGCTCTCAAAGCCTTTATAATAGATTTATTTATTTTCGACTTATCATGAAACTCACTGACATAGTTTCCTGTTGGCTCGCAGAAACATATTGAGACAAAGCAGAACAACAATGAGTAATATAAAATTGGATGTGCATGGTAGACTCACGACTTATAAGATAGTACCATAATGGTGGTTCCTCATTGCATTATTTGGGAGCATGGAACTATCCATAATAATTATCATAGAAAATGAGTTGTTGTAGATGGAGCATGCTCCACTTCTTTTTAAGTTTCACATTTCACTTATTTGAATCACATTCGTATCTAATATATAAACGTATTCAGTTAATTTTAGAGTTTTTCTCATGACAATTAACACTTGAAATTGAGGTAAGCATTGTGTTTGGTGTTAGATTCACTCATTTGATGACTGAATCGGTGAGGTGTTTCTTGAGTTTTCAAATCTAAATATTTGTTAGCTGTTACTTATTCAAGTGTAGGCCAATATCATGTTCATTTTTGAGAAGCTAAAATGATTAGAGGCTTTATCTAGTGTAGGCTTACTGCTTTTAAACTTACTTTGTACCTTGAAGGGGAACCTATAGATCATAAATTGACTCAATCGCAGGTTGGGTTGGATGAGGTTTTTGGGCCAAAACCGTCCAACTTGGCCTATTATCCAACGACTACAGACCTATAGTATTGTTATGACAGTTATTTAATAAGTCTTCATATTTAATTATGTCATGTGGAATAATAGTTTGTTAAACTTTAGTATGCTATACAGCTATAGCTTAATATATTTTCTATTTGATAAGTCTGAATGTTATAGGTTGAAATTAAAGATAATATAATTATGAAATGCTTTAAGTGATAATTAAAATAGGATGTAATATATCATATTTTTATACTTTATTTAAAGAACATAGGATGTAAATTTGTCATCATTTTTAGTAAATATTATTCATTTTACATCCGATTTTTATCAAATAGAGTGTAAATTTGTTTAATTTAAATATTTATATGTAACCATTTACATCCGTTTTTTATAAAATAGAGTGTAATATAGTAAATATTTACACATGTTAAAAAACAGTGTAATATACCTTTTATTTACATCCATTTTAAAATGGGTGTAAATTCGTCGGATATCTCTCACTCTTTGAAGTCACACTCTCTAATAATGAATGTTAAAGGTATAAAAACGGATATAAATTCATATTTCTGTCTTACTAGACGAGGAAAATTGAATTCTCTAAGTCACCGTAAATACCAACTATTTTTATTATCATGACTGCTATGTTACATGAGGAATAACAATCAGGAACAAGAGAATTGACATGTTTAAAACAACATCAACAATAACCACACAACAAACTCTAGAGTCACAAAACTATAAACCTTTGCTTTAACATATTCTTCAAACGTAGCCTTTTAATTTTTGACTGGATAAGAAGCAAAGCTATTGATTCCACACACTCCATACTGTTTATTATAGTCCCTTTTGATCCACATATAACCCTGTATTCCCCATGTTGTCGCATGTGAGTTCTTCACAATCCAGTAATCTTCACCGTTTAAGGAATTATAACCCACTACTAGCATGCCGTGAGTTACGTTCTTAGGATCCACCGGACAATCTTCACCTTTAAATAACCCCTGTTAATGGATAAATAGGTTCTTCATTAACAAATGTAAAAATACTTTAAAAAAACTGTAGGAGATTCTTAAATTGCAGTTGCGGTCGCAGTTGTGTATGCGATCATTGCGGTTGTAGTCATTTTTGCGGTAACAAAAACTTTTTTAAAAACTTGATCAGATAGCTAGGTGTTAAATGAGTTTAAACAAAGCCAATAGTGGACATGAATGAATAAGTTAAGAACTCTACATTATATAACCACTTACACCCTTGTAACTTTGAAATTTTGGTGACTCTGCATAAATAATAACACTAACAGGCTGCTTAGCAACTGCACACAATAGTGCCCTGTCTGATCTCTGCACGGGCTGACGTGAATCAATACTACTATTTGCACTGTTTTGAATCTACATTTCATGAAAAAAGGATATGAAATATTAATAGTTTATAATGTGATGATAGAAACTATATAATAATGAATTTGATAGAAATTAAGAACCTGGGAGGCTCTGCAATCACCCTTGCTAGCCGTATAAGGATAATCAGCTCGTGATGCAATCCCTTTGTTTCGTATTACCCAATTTATTGCGTCGGACACACGTCCTCCAGAACAACTTCCAGTTGGTACACAATCTAGAAGCTCTTGCTCTGAAAGGCTAATAAGCGTCCCTGTCTTTATTGCAACTATTCCTTCAATAGCGGCAACAGCTGAGAATGCCCAACAACAACCTAAGGAAATGGAAGTATTATTTAGCGAGTGAGAGTAGATTGTGATGTGAATTATAAAAACACAAATATCTTGCAAATACAACAAACTTACCACAACCGTTTTGAGCCTTGACAGGAGTAACAGCTCCACTTGTCCTCCAGTCCAAGGTTGAAGGTGGATCACTACATGTTACGTCCTGAACATCATCATCGTTCGCAAAATCCATGGCGTCGGTGTTTAAGGTCATGTATGTTTCTCTGAACTCCGTGGAGCTCAAATCAGCATAGTTGGTCAGACCAAGAAAAGCGCTATTAGGTGAGTCTCTCTTTGCATTAGTCTCTGTGATATATTTCAAATTTGAAACAAAAGTGGCAAATTTCTTTGACATCTCTTCAAGATCATGGTAGACTCGTCCATGTTCTTTCTTCCATTGTTGGAATAGTCTTAAAACTTCATCTTGATTCGGAAGCTTATCAAGTATAGGCTCTGATATAGGGGAATAGTTATTGGGCTGGATCTCAAAATTGGAGGATATATTTAAATGTGCAGGTTTCTTTTTCTGAAATGCAAAGTATATACATAAGCAAGCAGTGAAGATGACGAAGAAGCGAAATGGGTTTGAGTTGTATGAAATCTTCATCTTTTATTAAAACTAACTTGAAGATAAAAACTTTGTATTAAAAGATGAGTATTCCTTACAAAATTGTTCCACGTATTTATAGAATGAGTTGAGATGCGAAAAAGTATAAAATAAACATGTGGGATTTGTTTATTATGGACTTTATAAAATAATTCCAAGGGCCCTCTTACCATTTTAAATAAAAAAAATAAAAAAAATAAAAGATTAATATTTTATTAAAATTATTAAGAATGGTCCGCAATGACAATTATGACCCGTGTTTTAAAAATCGAATCGAAAGAGTCATTGTTCTAGTCCAATTGTTGGGCCGAATAAGCAATTGAATAAATGGGAACCGACTAAAATCGGTAAAAATCAACGGATTAAATATTTGTTTTTTTTCTAAGATAAAACGACATCTTTTAGATATTCTTATTAAAAAATAAAATTAAAATATAAGTAGATTTTATTCAAAACTTATTAGGAACAACTTCTCGTCTTTAAAATTAAATTTATTAGACCGTGCATTTATTTTATTATTCAGTTTATATTTTAATTAAACTTTGTTCAAAATCTATTTGGATTTGTATTTTATACTATTTTATTGTGTGTGATCACTATGTTTAGAATTTAAATTTAAAGAATGAATTTGTGAAATTATGATATTTTGAAATTTTTAGATGTCGTGATTTTTTTAGAGACATAGTCATCTTGTTCTAATGGTTTAATATCCTTCGATCAAAGCACAAATCTCTATTTCTTGATCAATTCTATCAAAGTTCATATTCAAACTCTCCTTCATTAGATCTATCAACGGTGGCGACTTCTAACATCTCTCGTGGTTGGATAAAAATGCGTGTCATAAACCCTCTCCCTCCAAAATAGAGACAAGGGTTTGGGGGAAACTGTTATGGATCATTCGTAAGACCTAGGAGGTGAATGTCCGGTTATAATGCAAGAAGTTACCTCACGAAAGCCTGGTTATGATGCAAGAAGTTACCTCACGAAGGACAAGTAGACCCTTTTTCTCCTGTGTCGCAGATGTATCCCTCATGGGAATACCATGCTAATCTTCTAAATGAATCAAATGAATGACCACATCCCACGATGTTCCCCATGCGTGTAATTACCAACCATTCCACCTTTATAAAGAGAAAAATATGTGACTTCAGATGTATTCAAATCTTTTCTCACTCTCTTATTGACTTAAACGTTAGAGTATTAATCTTATAGATCAGCCCCATCTTCAATCTCTTCAACGTATTAGAAATTCTAAACCACCACAGCAGATTGCAAATTCATCTAATTCCAGAACGGAATCGTAAGCACTCCCAATTCATTTACCTTTTAGAGTGGTGGTTTTTGTTATCGTCAATGTGTTCTATGTTCTTTTTGTATTGTCTATTATTCTATCCCGTTGTTGTTTTTTATTCCAAGCTTTAGATTTTTTTTAATGTTATGTTTAGAACACGGCCGCTACCAGTGCATCTTCCTTTAATTTTCAATACATATTTGTCATTAAAAATTATATATTGTCTACTACATTGGGATAAATAATTATATTCCCTAATTTTTAAATAATTTTTTGGTAATCTAGTCAAGAGAATAGACGTATGGAGTGAGCTTCCTCTGCATAGTCTCGTTTTTATTTATTTTTATGTAGAATGCATAGTCTTTTTTTTTACTAATAGAATGCGTAGTCTTATTTTACGATGATTATTGAGAAATCTTAATTTATTCAAACATTGATTTGTTATTCTAAATGTCAATGTGACTCATTATGCTATAAATGTTCATTGTAATCGAATAGACGGTAGCTTCCAAAAAGAACAATGCTAAAATGTGACGTACGTACGCAAGTTGTAAACTACGTAATTGGCATAAAATTGGTTGATTTTATCACGTATTATTATATGTTATATTTTGTAATTACTGTATTTATTTATTTTAGATGGAAAAAAAATATGTTAAGATCAGATTCTTTTTTCACACATATGTGGTGATTGACGTAAAATTTAATATGAAGAATTATGATTCCATTTCCCCCAACTATAGTTGAAAAGAGGTTTGAAACACTTGATATCAAAATTAATTCTCAAATGAATTAGTTGGTTTAGAATACTAGATACTAGTGGTGATATATATATATATATATATATATATATATATATATATATATATATATATATATATATATATATATATATATATATATATATATATATATATATATATATATATATATATATATATATATATATATATATCCGCTACATTTGCAACACATAAACCATGTCCGGTCGGGTCGGTTCGGTTCGGTCTAGATGAATTAATTTTTTGGAATCAGAATTGGTGGAATTTAATTAATTACGAATTAATTAATTTTAATAGTAAAAATTCGTAAAAATTAATTAATTATGACGTGTCACTCATCAAAACTTAGTCTTAACCTAAGTTTTGACTCAGTTTGATTTTCCCTCCAAAATCGGGTAAAAGACTGACTTGCTGACCAAGTTAAAACGACCAGTAATAGGCCTGACGTTTTCAACTCCCACCCACGTTTTTCGCTCCAATCAGTGGAGTCATTTTCCTATAAATAGAGCTCATCGATTTCATTTACAACTCACTTCAAATTCATGAACATTTCGGAATCTCTCTTCTCCCTCTCATTCTCTTCATCTTGTATATTTTTCCATTTTTGATTTTTTTTCTAGTGGCTTTTCGCGCCATCTACGACTGGATTATTTCCAGATACTGCGAGTGGTTTCAACACCATCTAAAGGTGTAATTCTTTGACCGATTCATTACAATGTCAGTGATAATCGTTACATTTAACGGGCTATTTTATTCTAGAGATATCGTCGAAACTCAACTGCATTGAATAATTATTGGCAGTACGACGAAATATTTTAAAGAAAGCGACCTAGTACGCGACACGTCCCAATAATTTTCTTTTGGAAAATTTTTCAAAACCAAAAACAACAATTTTAAGACGTTGCTTTAACTGCCATAGTTGCTTAGGAAATTATCGATACTACTGCGACCGCTGTTGTCTCTGACAAACCATTCATGTTTAAGGGTTCTCACTTCAAAAGTTGGCAAGCTAAGATGAAACTTTTGTTAAGTTTAAAGAAGGTTTCCCACGTTCTGACTGAGGATATCCCAGTTTCTCTTTCTAGATCACTCGAACAAACTAATGGTAAGAACTCGGCAGATTCATATAGAATTGCTAAAATGGAATGAGAGTAATTTACAATTGGATGAATGCGAATAATTTACAACTGAGGAAAGAAATCTCCTTATGGAATGAGAGTGATTATCTATGCAAAAGTCACATTTTGAACAACCTTGTTGACGATATGTATGATTACTACATTAATTATAAGACTGCTAAACATGTATGGGAAGATCTACAGAAGAAATATAATACTGAAGAAGCAGGTGTAAAGAAATATGTTGCCAGCCGATACTTGAACTATAAGATGGTGGATGAAAGGTCTGTGGAAGCTCAAAGCCACGACATTCAAAATATCGTCATGAAATCATAACTGAAGCTATGCCCATCGATGAGCAATTTCAAATTGTTGTTATAATTGACAAACTGCCCCCTGGTTGGAAAGATTTCAAAAATTTGCTTCGGCACAAAACAAAAGAGTTTTCAATCAAGAGTCTGATCACACACCTGTGAATTGAAAACCAAGATAGGAGACAAGATCAGAAAGATGAAGTCTTAGTTATTTCTAACAACAAAAAGAGTTCCCGTGAGGTTCTGAATTCTACGGGAAAACCATTAAAGAATCAGAACCACAATGTTATGAATGAAATAAAGAATTGGAATCCCTCAAGGGCCCCATATGCTCCGATTGCTAGACAGCAACCACCACCTTAGAGAAATCACACTCCGGTTTTCACTTGGTTTAATTGTGGAAAACCAGGTCATATGGCTAAAAAATGTAAGAGCAGGCCTAAACATGTTGGCTCTAATGCACAGGCTAACCCGACTGATGAGCGATTCATTGTTATATCATTGAAATCAACATGATTGGTGGAAGTGATGGTTGGGGGATAGACATAGGCGCCTCACGTCATGTTTGTTATGATCGTTCTATGTTCAAGACATACACGAATGATGAAGATAAGAAAGTGTTGTTGGGAGATGCTCACACCACTGATGTTGCTATAATTGGAGATGTTGAGTTGAACTTCACCTCAGGAAATACTTTGATCTTGTAGGACGCCATGCATGCTCCTGAAATTAGGAAGAATCTTGTTTCTAGTTTTCTTTTGAATAAGGCAGGGTTTAGTCAATCTATTGGGGCCGATTTGTACACCATCACTAAGAATGGTATTTTTGTTAGGAAAGTGTACGCCACTAATGGCATGTTTAAGTTGAATGTTGAATTGAATAAATTTTCTCCTTTTGTTTACTCTTTGTGTAATTTTAATATTTGGCATGCTAGACTTTGTCATGTTAATAAGCGAATTATTTCTAATGCAAGCAACTTAGGCCTAATCCCTAAATAAAATGTCAATGATTCAAATAAATGTGAATATTTTAGTCAAGCTAAAATAACTAATATTTCTCATAATTCAATTATTAAAAACCTGATCCCCTAGATCTTATACACTTTGATATATGCGAATTATCTTACTGAACTTGTTGTTGCAATTATGATGAATTTTGGTGTTGCACCTCATTGGTGGGGGGAGATTTTATTGACTGTTTGTTATGTCCTGAATAAAGTTCCCAAGTCAAAAAGTAAGATCTCTCCTTATGAGATTTTAAAGAAAAGACAGCCAAACTTGTCTTATTTAAGAACTTGGGGTTGTCTGGCTTATGTCATAATTCCGGATCCAAAACGAGTTAAACTCGCTAGTAGAGCCTATGAATATGCATTCATTGGGTATGCAGCAAACAGTAAGGCATATAGGTTTTATGACCTAAATGCAAAAGTAATCATAGAATCAAATGATGGTGAATTCTATGAAGACAAATTTCCTTTCAAATCGAGAAATAATGGGGCATTCAATCGAGTCACATTCCCATGATTAGAAGCGCAGAAAGCAACGACAATATAGAAACAGAACTTCGACGAAGGAAAAAAGTAAGACTTGCTAAAGACTATGGGCCCAATATGTGGCTTATAATTTAGAAGAAGATCCAATAAATATTCAAGAAGCCTTGTCATCTTTGGATGCAGATTTATGGCAAGAGGCTATTAATAATGAGATAGAATCTCTAGAAACTAACAAGACCTGACACTTAATAGACTTGCCCCCTGATTTCAAACGAATCGGTTGTAAATGGGTTTTGAAAAAGAAATTAAAATCTGATGGAACTATTAATAAATACATGGCTCGCCTTATAGCCAAGGGTTTTAGACAAAGAGAAAAAAAAATATTTCTTTGACACCTTTTCTCCAGTCACTAGAATTACATCCATTAGATTACTTATTTCAATAGTTGTTATTTATAACTTAATAGTACATCAAATGGATGTTAAAACAAAATTTTTAAATGGTGACTTAGAAGAAGAAATCTATATGGAACAACCAGTAGTGTTTGTGATCTATGGACAAGAAAATAAGGTCTGTAAGTTAGACAAGTCTCTGTATGGACTAAAACAAGCTCCTAAGCAATGGCATGAAAAGCTTGATATCTTAATGATATCGAATGGGTACAAAGTGAATTAAAGTGACAAATGCGTTTATTACAAATCTGAGAATCTCATATGCATTATCATATGTCTCTATGTTGACAATATACTCATACTTGGATCACACATTCATACCATTAATGATGTGAAATCAATATTGTGCAACAACTTTGACATGAAAGATCCCGGAGAAGCAAGCGTGATCCTTGGTATCATGATCTCAAGATCCGAACAAAGAATTTCTCTGAATCAATCACATTATATGGAGAAGATGTTAAAGAAATATAAATACTTTGATTGTAAACCCACGTGTACACCATATGATCCAAGTGTGAAATTGTTTAAGAACACTGGTGAAAGTTTCAGACAAACAGAATATGCGAGCATCATTGGCAGTCTTAGATATGTCATTGATTGTACTAGACCCGACATTGCATATGTCATAGGATTGTTGTGCAGGTTTATGAGTAGGCCGAGTAAGAGCACTGGCAAGCTATTGAGCGATTCATGACGTACGTACCTTAAAAGAACCATGGATCTCGGCCTACATTATCAGAAATTTCTTGTTGTACTAGAAGGGTACAATGATGTCGATTGGAATATCTTATCGGATGATTCTAAAGCTACTAGTGGCTATATATTTAGTATAGGTGGAGGAATTGTATCTTGGAAATCAAAGAAATAGACTATCTTGGCTCAGTCCACAATGGAGTCTGAGACGATAACACTAGCCATAGCTAGTGAAGAAGAAAGTTGGTTAAGATGCTTATTAGTTGTGATCCATTTATGGGAAAAACCTATGACGGTTGTGTTGATCCACTGCGATAGTACCGCGGCTATTTCAAAAATTAGAACCGTTATTATA
Source organism: Lathyrus oleraceus (assembly GCF_024323335.1). Lineage (NCBI taxonomy): Eukaryota > Viridiplantae > Streptophyta > Magnoliopsida > Fabales > Fabaceae > Lathyrus > Lathyrus oleraceus. The sequence continues at coordinate 438,289,051 of NC_066579.1, forward strand.
ATGGTAAAAGACGTCAAATAAGAAGAAAGCACACCACCATCAAAGACTGTATCTCTAAAGGAGTTGTAAGAGTGGATCATGTACGCACTATGAAAACTTAGCAGATACTTTGACGAAAGGATTAGCTAGAGAGAAAGTCCATAATACATCTAAGAAGATGAGACTAATGGTCAAATTATTTATATGCATTTTGGATTGAATTATTCTCCGTAATACAGTTCCTCCACCTATACTAAAGTGATGTTGGATTGAATTATTCTGATGAAAACTTAGGAGATACTTTGAAGCAAAGTGATTTTGGATCAAATTATTCTCCGCAATACAGTTTTTAGGATTCAAATGTGTGTCCCATGAATATTTTTTTCTTCGGTTGTCAGCTCAAACGAGATAATAGAGCATACACAAAAATATTAAAATAAGATAAAAATTGCTAAAATAAAATTTTCGGAATTCGAATGTCTGTCTCATAATTATTTTCACCCTCTCTTTAGCTCAATCAAGGGAGTGAGGTGTATTTTAAAAAATAAATAAAAAATGTGTTGTGTCTTTGGTTCACAACTCGTTTGTTTATTGGCGGAGGTGAAACATTTTATATATGCATTATTTGTAGTAATGTTTATTTTGTTTTTCTCTTATTACTCATGTCCATTCCTGTTGTTTATTGTTTTGTTGAAATTGGTCGAAGACCGGTGTTGATCAGTGATGTTATTGGTTAGTGTTTGATTTTAGGTTTTAGGTTTATGAAAGTTAGAGAGAGGTTGGAGCTTGGCTCTCTAATATTTTTCATTAATAATGTTTCAATTAAAAGTCACTACGCCAAATAAGGGAAAAGAGAGCGCTTGTTTTGGCCTATAACAGCGCTTTAAAGCGCCCTCTAATCTGGCGCTGGCATAGGTAAAGACAGCGCTTTTTTTCCTGGTGAAAGCGCTCTCTAAAGTGGCTCTTTAAGCCCTTTAAGGGCCACTTTAGAGGGCGCTTTTTAAAGAAAGCGCCCTCTAAAGTGGAAACTTTTAAGGGTTTAGAGGGCGCTTTTACTGGAAAGCGCCCTCTAAAGTGGAAACCTTTAAGGGTTTAGAGGGCGCTTTTACTGGAAAGTGCCCTCTAAAGTGGAAATTTAAAGGGTTTAGAGGGCGCTTATTTTGGAAAGCGCCCTCTAAAGTGGGTGGTTATTTAACATTTACATGCATCACATGTCTTTGTGACCATATTCTCATTTCAGGTTATGTTGCAGCCACAAGAGGTAACCAGAAGAAAATGGCATACAGCTGCTTGTTATAATTCACAAGAGCAACTAAAGGTTCTTTTTATGCTTTTATAATATTAAAATACAAATACTGATATATGCTTATTGTTTATATGATCCTCTTGCTATTTGAAATGTCATGAACCGAAACCACTGCTACTCTAATTGAAATGTATAATAACCACTCTCTTTCATTTATTTGTTTATAATCAATCAATTACAACAAAAATGCAAGTATGTTGCTAGATTAGAAAATCACACTGTTTTGGTATTTTTCATATTTAACAAGACCAAAGAGCACAAAAATGAATTGAGTTGATTCAGAAAAAAAAATATGAATGTGAATACATGAGTGAACACTAGCTGAAGTGCTACTCGAAAGGAAACTTCATCTAAAAAACTGTTGTATTTCTTCAAGAGTTTTTCCCTTTGTCTCGGGGACCCAAATGACAACAAATCCTGCTGTGAAAACACACACTGCAGTATATATTGTGAAGGTTCCTGATAAAAACATAGAAAGCTTTTGGTTAGAAACAATAGATATTTATAGAAAATTAACATAGGCAATGCACACAAACCTCCCGAACTCCAATCCAAGAGCAAATTTGCTGTTAATGTAACCAACCAGGAAAAGAACCAATTGGCAAGTGTTGCAAAACTTCCAGCTAGGCCTTTGATGTTAATCGGAAGAATCTATTATGTAAAATATATTCAACACATCAACTATCACATTATATTACAACAAAGGTTTGTTCATATAGGGTTGTCATGCATATTATTATTGAAGAAAATTGTACCTCAGACATTATAATCCATGGCATTGCTCCTAATCCCAGAGAGAATGCAATAACCATGACCGGAAAGAAATTGAAAGTTTATAATAATGAAGTTAGGGAAACAAACAATAGAAACCATCATTTGTGTAATAAAGTTGTATTTACACACCACAACTCCAGCCACCGATACGAGGCTCAATGTCGCATATAAATCAGAATCTGGTGATATATATTCCTGAGAGCAAATTCAACATAAAATATATTATCCATATAAAAAACCAAAAATATAAAGAAGAATTTACTGATATATAATCCTGTGAATCTGTGTTACAAATTTCTGAACATTTATGCATGAATGCATGTGTAATATCTAGTTAATGTATTATGTATATATAAAAATAAAAAAAAAAAATGTTCAAAAAATATAACAAACAAAAAAATTATTATTACCTTCAAGTAGAATGATATTGAAACAACCAAAAGACTCAAAGCCATTGCAGATGAAGAAACCTGCAATAGGAGATTTTGATTAATCTCTTATTACCCTCCAAACAAATAGTAATGTGAATGCAAAAATTATCGAAAAAGCTCAGACTCACAATAAGTAAAAGCCGGTGACCAGATTTGTCTGCTAACCACAAAGTTAAAATCGTAGCAAGAACCTAAATGACATGTAAATATTGTTCAGATTATGGTCTGATAAATTTGGAACGTTACAAATTTAGTTTCCTTTCGGTCGAACCTGAACAACACCAAAAATGAACAATAGCGAACGTCAGAAGAGAAACCAAGTAATATGAAGATTAGAAAAATACCTATGGTGTCAAAATCGAACAACTAACAACGAATTAATAGAAGGAGGAAACGTCGTAGATCTAACAGAGGTGGAAGGAGAACGCCTTAGAAGTAGCGAAAATCGTAGCAGTGAGAACCCTAACGTGAAAAAGAACGAAAATAACAGAGAGTGAAATAACAAAACGCGCAGTATGTTGTAATTTTAATGTTTACTAAAGGGGACCTTAGAGGGCGCTTGTGGAAAAAAAGCGCCCTCTAAAGGGGGCCTAAGAGGGCGCTTATGAAAGCGCTCTCTAAGGCTTTCCAAAAGCGCTTTATAAACTGGAAATGCACATGGACTTATAGAGCGTTTTTTTAAAAGCACCCTCTAAGGGTAACCTTAGAGGGCGCTTTCTAAAAAACGCCCTGTATTGTTGTCCCTCTATCTCCTCCTTATTTTTTCGCTTCACCTTAGAGGGCGCTTTATTACAAAAGCGCCCTCTAAAGTGCGCTGTCTATTCCAGTTGTTCGCTCCTTATTTTTTCGCTTCACTTTAGAGTGCGCTTTTGTAATAAAGCGCCCTCTAAGGTGCGCTGTCTATTCCAATTTTTAGCGTAGTGAGTATAATTTATTTATAAACAACAAGACACAAATATTTTATTTTCAAAAATGATGAGAATTGAATTCTCTGACTCTTTTCTTTTGAAGAACGAAGTAAATAGAATTCTCTAAGTCACCGTAAAGGAGCAAGAGACTACTAATCACAAAATACCAACTATTTTATTATCATGACTGTTATGTTACATCAAGAATAACAATCATACATTACCAACAAAAAAAAAAACAACAATCATAAACAAGAGAATTGACATATTCAAAACAACATCAAGAATAACCACATAACAAAGTCTAGACTAAGAAAACCATAAACCTTGCTTTAACTTATTCTTCAAATGTAGCCTTTTAATTTTTGACTGGAAAATAACCATGTCTATTGATTGCACACACTCCATACTGTTTAGTATAGTCCCTTTTGATCCACATGTAACCATGTATTCCCCATCTTGTCCCATGTGAGTTCTTCACAATCCAATAATCTTCATTGTTTTCGGAATTATAACCCACTATTAGCATGCTGTGAGTTACATTCATAGGATCCAACGGGCAATCTTCACCTTTAAATATTTTCTGTCAATGGATAAACACGTTCTCCATTAACAAATGTAAAAATACTTCAAAAAAATTGTAGGAGTAGGAGATACTTAAATTGCAGATGCGGTCGCAGTTGTGTATGCGGCCGTTGCGGTTGTTGCCAATTTTGCGGTAACAAAAACTTTTTTAAAATCTTGATGATATAGTTAGGTGTTAAATGAGTTTAAACAAAGTCAATAGTGGACGTGAATGAATAAGTTAATAACTCTACATTATATAACCACTTACACCCTTGTAATGTTGAAATTTTGGTGACCTGGCATAAATCATAACAGCTAGAGGCTGCTTAGCAACTGCACACAATAGTCCCCTATCTGATCTCGCCGCGGCCTCATATGAATGAATACCACTATTTGCACTGTTTTTAATCTACATTTCATGAAGAAAAAAAAAATAAGAGATGAAATATTAATAGTTTTTAATGCGTGATCATAGAAATTATATAGTAATGAATTTAATAGAAATTAAGAACCTTGGCGGATCTGCAACCACCCTTCTTTGCAGTATAACGATAAGATGTTTGTGTTGCAATCCCTTTGTTTCCTTTTACCCAACTGAATCCATTTTCCAAATATCCTCCAGAACAACTTCCAGAAGGTTCACAATCTAGAACCTCTTGCACTGAAAGGGGGGTAAGCTTCCCTGTCTTTATTGCAACTATTCCTTCAATGGCGCCTACAGCTGCGAATGCCCAGCAACAACCTAAGGAAAAGGAATTATTATTGAGTGTGAGAGTAGATTGTGCTGCGAATTATAAAACACAAATATCGTGCAAACACAACAAACTTACCACAACCGTTTTGAGCATTAACAGGAGAGACAGCTCCACTCGACCTCCAGTCCAAGGTTAAAGGTGGATCACTACATGTTACGTCCTGAACATCATCATCGTTCACAATATCCATGGCGTCAGTGTTTAAGGTCATGTATGTTTCTTCAAACTCCGTGGAGCTCAAATCAGCATAGTTGGTCAGACCAAGATGAGCGCTATTAGGTGAGTCTCTCTCTGCATTACTCTCTACGATGTACTTCAAATTTGAAACAAAAGTCGCAAATTTCTTTGACATCTCTGCTAGATCCTTGTAGACTCGTCCATTTTCTTTCTTCCATACTTGAAATAATTCTATAACATCATCTTCATTAGGAAGCTTATCAAGTATAAGACCCGATGTGGTGGGGTACTTACTCGTTGGGATCTCAAATTTTGAAGGTATAATTAAGATATCTTCATTTTCATCAGGATTTTTCTTTTGAATAGCAAAGTATAAACATAAGCATGCAGTGAAGATGATGAACAGGAGAAATCGGTTTGAGGTGTAGGAAATCTTCATCTTTTGTTAGAAGTAAGTTGAAGATAAAACTTTGTGTATTCTTTAAATGTCAGTTCCACATATTTATAGAATATAAGTTGAGATGTTAACTTCTATTTCACATATTATATTTTTTGGTATCATAAAGTCAATGGCTAGCCAATGTATTGATCTAATGTAAAAAAATTAATAAAAACAGGAAGAAAAAAAGTAATGTATAGAATATAGTAATGGATTTGTATAATATGAACATTAGAAAGAGCATAAGATCACCTCTTTCCATTTTAAATTAATAATAATAATAATAATAATAATAATAATAATAATAATAAAATAATAATAATAATAATAATAATAATAATAATAATAATAATAATAATAATAATAATAATAATAATAATCCATAACTATAGATAAGAAGGATAGAAGGATAGGGGAGTTTGTGCTGATTTATTTTCATATTCATTTTATTCTTTAAAATACTTTAATTTATTTAATTTTTAAAAAATAAAATAGTAATAGCATAATTGTAACGACATAATAGCTCGTTATGGAGAGAAATTTAGGTTTTTCCATCTTTTTTATAACTTCTTAAACAGTAACAACATAAGATGAAGCGAGAGAATAGAGAGAAAATAGATCTAACTAACTTTTTTGAGAGAGAAACTCTATTGATTCATTATAAAATTTTGATACATATTTGATGTATATACACAAACAATATTGTCACGTAGGCGAAATGTTAACCTACACTAGCTAGGTTAAGTTTAACAAAACTGCCGAATATGGATTACTTCTAACACCATCCCTTATTTCATATTCAGCTAATAAACTCTACAACACCAATTTCATCCCTCAGGTGGATAAATTGTTCAGTCTTTACAGTTTTAGTCAGCATATCTACAAGTTGTTTCTGAGTAATATAGTGTACAACTTCTACCACTCCATTCTGAACCTATGTCAATATGCTTGCTTCTTCCATGAAGCAATGGATTCTTGGCAAGTCTTATGGCTGGTTTGTTGTCAATCATCAACTTTACGGGTTTGTTCACTTTGATATTTAGATCCTACAATAACTTCTAAGACAAATAGCTTGACACGTAGATAAAGCACCTCCAATGTACTCGGCTTCATAGATTGACAATGCAACCATTAGTTGCTTCTTGGAGCACCAAGAGATTGGACCTCCTACATACTTATAAAAATATCCAGAAGTACTTCTTTTGTCAACTCTGTCTGCACACTAATCAGAATCTAAATAGCACATCAATTCTGATTCAGACTTAACACCAGAAGGAAGTAACACTCCATATTTTAGAGTCCCCTTAATATACCTCATAATCCTGACAACCGTTTGTTAATGTGACAAACTAGGTTTGTTCATAAACATACTTATCATTCCAACTGCATAACAAATTTCAGGTCTAGTGTTACAAATATATCTCAGTGAACCAACCAATTGTTTAAAAATTGTAGCATCTACATTATCACCCTTAACATCAGAATTCAGCTTGTGATTCATCTCAGCACGTGCGATGGATATTGTCGCACCTCGAAAAATGAGAACACGACCTAGTGAAGCGCAATCGTACGCTCGCAATGATGGATTGAACAGAGTCGCCACCGAACTTTATTTATTCCTAAAAAGGAAATGGGAAATATCGATAAAACCCAAGAAAGAACGATAATGATTATGGTCGTTGTACTCAACGGGAACCGTTAGGTTAGTTATGCACGTTAGTGTTAGCTTTAAATGTTAGGCTTCTCAAGTTATTATGAGGGAAAGAATAATAGGATCAAAAGGAAAGAGAAGATGTTTTTGGATTTTGTAAAAAAGGCGACTAAACCTAAGTTTTTTATTAATGGGTCGGACAAGATTTTCAAATCCTGCTCCTACGTATCTCCGGGTGCAATAGAGAACTCAAGGCTTACGTAGTTCTGGGTAGAAAATGTTTGTTTGTTGGTCGATTTTAGCGAAAGCTATATTGTATTAATTAACGAAAAATATTATTTTACCCAAAACAGATGAGGAGCGGATGTATACCACACATCAAATGGATTTACAAATCAACATTCAGAAAAACGTCACTTATCTCAACTCAACAATTGTGGACGAAGCATTGCTTTACATCATCTTAAGACAAAATGTCTTTCGTTTATGAAAAGGTTTTCCTAATCAATCGCACGGTGGAAAAAAGAGTTTGATTGGTTGAATGTATTTTTGGACTTGAAAGACGAGTATTTATAACTTGCAAGCTCTTACAACTTGGGTCTAATACTCAGGATTACGTCTGGACCTTTCACCTAGGTAATTTTTTTCTTTCAATTTTATTGAGAAAAGAAGTTTGAATATTTACAAGTGTTTCTAGGGAAGACGAACACTTATGGCTTGCAAACTCTTAAACCTTGGGTCTAATATTCGGGATTACGACTAAATATTTTATCCAGGTAATCTTTTTCTTCCAACTTACTTATGAAAATGATTTCAATATTGAAACGTTTTGAAGAGAAGACGAATACTTATGACTTGCAAGCTCTTACAACTTGGGTCTAATATTCGGGATTACGACTGGATATTTTATTCAAATAGTCTTTTTCTTCAAATTTAGTTATGAAAATGGTTTGAAGTGATTTAAGGGTAATTGAAATGCAGACAAGCGAATGCGAACATGCAAAAAGAAAAGAGTTCATTGTAAGAAGGCTCAAGAGTAAGCCACGAGACTGAAAGCCAATCGAAATCGAAAGCAGACTGAATTTAGTTCTAAGCTAACTTAGAGTGGATCCATGTAGGAATCACTCTATAAGAAGTCATTCAACAAAATCTATTCGTCCAAGCGAAATAAAATAAAATCTATTTTAACTCCGAGATCGCAACGTAATGAAAACAAAATAAAATAATAACAACAACAAAATATATATTATTATTATAACAGTATCACCATTTCTTTACATCAACTCAAAATAATTAAAAAATAGAAAATTAAACACAACACACACATATTATCCACGATAAATTCGCATTGCTACAGGATTGAAATAAATCTAAAAAAATAAAATACAAAAATAATACTATATATATATATATATATATATATATATATATATATATATATATATATATATATATATACATATATATAACTTTTATATATATACTATATATATATATATATATATATATATATATATATATATATATATATATATATATATATATATATATATATATATATAAAAGTTTTATATATATATATATATATATATATATATATATATATATATATATATATATATATATATTATATATATATATAAAGTTATATATATATATATATATATATATATATATATATATATATATTATATATATTATATATATATATATATATATATATATATATATATATATATATATATATATATATATATATGATGGTATGGATTGTAAGACCATGACGTATCAACGGTGAATTCTAAAAAAATTTCATTCATATTGGATCCGACCAATATTTTTCTTTGAATTGTTGACTGGGAACAAATGAATTACGTTGGATTGAATTAATCAAGGGATAAAGCTTAGTTGCTCCAATTATAGGGAAACAAAAAGCAACGAGCTTTTATTTTTTATTTGAATGATTACCACATCTAATTATACGTTAAAAAAATATTAGTGTTTGCTGTGGAAAAACTTTTTCCCACGAATGGATTAAGGATTTTTGTTATGAGTCCTAATTATTAGCTATACCCCATTATGTTATGGGATAGCAAGAAATATGTAGAAGAAAGAGTATATTGATAAAGATATTTTTTTCGAAATTCAAAAGAGCGATTGGTCCAAAAAATAAAGGATTTCTAACTAGCTTGTTAAAATGAGAAGGAACAAGCGAGAGGAGATAGTCCATTAATCGGTTTTAACTCGTTTTCTAGGTATCTATTCATATTTGTTTTTGATTTCAATTCGAATATATAGATATAGAATACCTTGTTTTGACTGTATCGCACTATGTATCATTTGAGAATCTAATGAATCTCTGATCCTTTGACCAAATCGAATTTAGAAAATTAAGGAATATCAAGTATATTTAGAACGATCTAGATCTCGCCAACAAGACTTCCTATACCCACTTCTTTTTAGGGAGTATATTTATAGATCTAGATCATATCACATTAATGAACATTAAAATGAAGCTATAATGTTATAGATTTATATCAGTCTGATGATTATTCCTACATGTGAACATGTGATGGAACTACGTTGTTCTTGGTGGTGGTGTATGATGTATTATATGATGATTAAAAAAGATAAAATTAGGTTATGATAAATAACTTAACTTGTGATGCTCGATTGTGAAAGGTATTTTGGTGTGTACACATGAGCGAGTAATCACTTGATATGAATCGTTCTATCTAAGAGAGTGTCCGAATATCATAGATGGTGAATGATATTTTAGTTGCGAGTCAATGCGTTATGTGTGGAAACATATTTGGATAATCTGATTGAGGAGTATAATCACGTAGTAATTGATGAGTTAAGTCACGTAGTGATTGTCGCGAATAAATAAGTATTTCGGAATAAACAATTTATGTGTATATCACGAGTTTGACTCATATGTAAATTACTGGGATAGACGAGTCATTGATTCGTATCCTCAAAGTGGGTTAAAGTGTCATAAATAAGTGAACCTCAAAGTAGGTTAGAGTTCCGTAGAGAAATAATCCTTAAAGTGGGTTACAGTTCCAAGAAGGATAAAAATTCATAGTGGGAAAGAAGAATCATTGTGCGGTCATCTATGACATGCGTCCCCTTTTTCCACGACAAAAAAGTGTGTAAATTGTGTGGCTAATTCTAGAATATTGTCGCGGTTTAAACCGCCATAATTAACAATTCTGACCTTTTTAAAACCCCGTGTATCCTTAAAGTGGTAGTTTATATTTAAACGTCGTGCAAACCTCCATATGATACTCCTGGCGGTCTTTATTTGAAAATTTTGGCGGTTTTAAACGTCATAAGTTTCACATAATAAACAAATATCTTCAAGTTACGCCATTTTTAAGTGTCCTAATTTACTTATGATATTAGTCAAAGTAGCATTGTATAAACCGCCACAAGTTTCAAATTTATTTGAAAAGGATTTTGTTGAAATATGCTAAAATAAATTTAAATCTTTTGTAAGAATTTAACACAAGCACTAAAAATAAATTAAAAAATATATAATAAATTTTGATATTTATACATTCTTGTAAAAAATTAAAGAACATATATTAAAAGCCCCAAAATTATATATATATATATATATATATATATATATATATATATATATATATATATATATATATATATATGATGGTATGGATTGTAAGACCACGACGTATCAACGGTGAATTCTAAAAAAAAATCATTCATATTGGATCCGACCAATATTTTTCTTTGAATTGTTGACTCGGAACAAATGAATTACGTTGGGTTGAATTAATAAAGGGATAGAGCTTAGCTGCTCCAATTATAGGGAAACAAAAAGCAACGAGCTTTCATTTTTTATTTGAATGATTACCACATCTAATTATACGTTAAAAAAAGATTAGTGTTTGCTGTGGAAAAACTTTTTCCCACGAATGGATTAAGGATTTTTGTTATGAGTCCTAATTATTAGCTATACCCCATTATGTTATGGGATAGCAAGAAATATGTAGAAGAAAGAGTATATTGATAAAGATATTTTTTTCGAAATTCAAAAGAGCGATTGGTCCAAAAAATAAAGGATTTCTAACTAGCTTGTTAAAATGAGAAGGAACAAGCGAGAGGAGATAGTCCATTAATCGGTTTTAACTCGTTTTCTAGGTATCTATTCATATTTGTTTTTGATTTCAATTCGAATATATAAATATAGAATACCTTGTTTTGACTGTATCGCACTATGTATCATTTGAGAATCCAATGAATCTCTGATCCTTTGACCAAATCGAATTTAGAAAATGAAGGAATATCAAGTATATTTAGAACGATCTAGATCTCGCCAACAAGACTTCCTATACCCACTTCTTTTTTTATTGTTTTATTTGATTAAACATGGAATTTTCTACTCCATCCGACTATTTATGGGTTCGAGTCCCGGGCAACCCAGTCTAATTAATAGATAAATTATATATTATAATTAATATAGCGAAAGAATGAATAGATCACTATTACATATCATAGCGAAGTCATATCTAGAGAATATAGAAAACTTTTTTTCTTTTTTTTTGAATGGATGGTGAAATGAGGTATAAAAATAAAATTTGTCTGAATCTAGATCAATAACAGGATACGGTGGATATTGGTATTGGTTGACACCCGTATATAAGTCATGTTATACTGTTTTATAACAAGCCCTTAATTCTATAGTTATAGAGAATTCGTGTGCTTGGGAGTCCCTGATAATTCAATTTCAATAAACCCAAGATTTTACCATGACTGCAATTTTAGAGAGACGCGATAGCGAAAACCTATGGGGTCGATAATATTTTGGTTTAAAGATACGACTTTTTGTAAAGGAGTAATATCTACATTTTGGATATTACTCCCTTACTTTTTGTTAGTATTCTTTTTCTGTATACATATACAGAAATAAATGTTTTCTTATTTTTTAATATTTTAGAAGATTAGAAGAAAAGAATAATGAAAAGCTATAAAAAGTTATGTAATTTAGACATAGTTAGAGGGCGAATGTAGCCAAGTGGATCAAGGTAGTGGATTGTGAATCCACCATGCGCGGGTTCAATTCCCGTCGTTTGCCCGCCCATGAATCTCTTCAAATCCAAACAAAAAAGAGAAAATAATTTATACTTCTGTTGTAGCTGCTACGACAATATATATATATATATATATATATATATATAAAGCGACGGTCAAGTTGAGATCGAAAAAGGGGTTGTCGGAGTTGTGAGGGTCCGGTGAGTGTTGCTAGAGTTGTCTTGGTGATTGTTGTTGGAGTAGTAAAAATGGTGAGATAAGGATGAAGTATGTTAGTGATACTTGCAATGTGATGGCTATGGTGTTTGAAAAGAAAAAAAAATCATGAAGTTTAGAGTTTGTGTGTGAGGAACATAGATGAATTTTTTTATGGTGATAAAGTATATGATTTTTGAAGGGGTGATGGATATATTTGGTGATTTTTATATGGTTTTTACATGTAGAATGAATGCTAGAAAGTGACTGAGAGGAAATGAAGTGAGTTAGATTGGCTTTTCTTGTATGAACATGAATAGAGGAGATGTGACATCCCTGAATAGTAGCAAACTGAGGCTAATGTGTTTTTAAACAAAAAAAGTGAGAGAGAGAGACGTGGTATATGGGAGTGTCGCCAGCTCTATCGATTGGCTAGGTTTTTCTGCCTTTTGCATTGGCCAACTACATAATATATATAGTGAGATATGTAGGGTTTTATTTTTATTCTAATGCCAATATTGCCTTTAATAAAGGTGGCCCACATAAAATAGAAAATGAGGGTAGAAATTAACTAGGAATAATAATCCTGCTGGAGGAAAGACAACTGGGAAATATGCAAAGAAATTTGAACAAGAGGTTCAGACATGACCTGATGACAGGTTGAATATCAAGGGAAGTTTAGTCAACAGGTTCATACATGACCTGAAAACACTGGAAAAAATCAAAGAATTTTATCAATAGGTTCATACATGACTTGACCAGTGGAATAAAGAGTTTCAATAATAGGTTCAAACACGACTTGACAATGCTGGGGGATTCAAAAGGTTCCATAAATAGGTTCAAACATGACCTGACAATACTGGAAAACATACAAAGAAATTTCCATCAACAGGCTCATACATGACCTGACATCATTGGAAAATTCAAAGCGTTTCAACAATAGGTTTAGACATGACTTGACAATATTAGAAAATCCAAGAAATTTTAATCAATAGGTTCATATGTGACCTCAACATTTGGATATTCAAATAAATTTTCACTCACAGGTTCAAACATGACCTGACGAAACTTGGAAAAAATCAAAGTGAGTTTTATCAACAAGTTCATACATAACCTGACGACACTGGAAAATTCAAAGAAAGTATATCCATGTTAGATGCCCAAAAGTGCTTATTAGAGCTATCATATGTGGGCATCTTTCACTCTTTTTCCTTGCTAAAACTGTCAAAACCACATTTATTTTACATGGAATGCATTACATTGATAAACAAGCTTGGTGCCTTTGATTTGTGTGTTATTGTGCAGGAAAGACATGAACTAATTGAAAATGAAGACACAAGAAAATTGGCAAAGGAACCAAAGAATACAAGCATTTCATCAGCCTGCTCGCTAGGCGAGGCTGTGGCGAAGCATTGGTTCGCTAGGCGAGTTCCAGGCGAACAACTCCAGTAAATTGTCAAATTAATTCGCTAGGCGAGTTCTAGGCGAAGGTGGTAGCGAGTTCATTCTGTTTTGGTGAAAAACGCAGCCAGCACTCACTCGCTAGGCGAAGCTCTAGCGAGTCCCCAGCGAGCATTCCAGTAGCAAAACCTCTCAACCTCGTTGGGGCGAAGGTTGAAGCGTGTCCTTCGCTAGGCGAAGGTATGTTCGCTAGGCGAACATGACAGTTCAACAGGCCCTGTTTTCTCTGGGCGCAGGGGCCTTTTGTGTACATTTTAGACCCTCGCTAGGCGAGCCATTCTGCTCGCCTAGCGAACATGACTGCCCAGCAGTGGTCTATAAGTAGCAGGTGCCACTTTTGAGCACCATACCTCATTTTTACCAACTTTTTCCACTTTTGTACTTTCTTCTAGATATTTTTGCAGCATTGTTCTTGGGATTTTTATGCCCTAGTTTTCATTTCTCTTCATCTTAGAACCATCTTCTACAAAAAGAAGGTGGATTCCCATCCAACTTCGATTATCCGACTTGGATGTTGATCAACCTTCTTTCCTTACTTGCCGACCAAGCTACCATGAAAATGAGTAGCTAAGTCATCCATTTGTCAAGGTTAGATGTAGGTGATTACTAGCTTTGTGTGTAAATGTAAGGATCCTCATATGTAAACTCTTTAACGGTAAATATATGATGAAAACTTTGTTTCTATTTAAAACTCTTTGTGTTGGTTTATGATCGAGAGATGTTTACCGACTCTTGACCTAGGTTTTCATCCAAACTTGTTTGTTAGCTAGAGATAGTAACGAATGATTTTGTTCACCATAAGGTTGAACCAAAAAGTTGTCATTTTGATAGATTGTGTTCGAGAGAAACAATGGATCAAAATGGCAAAACTCACAATATGTGTTCGAGAGAAACATATTGAGAGGACTTTGTGAAATGATTTATCATCTAAAGGAGTTTATAAGATTGTTGACCGAGCAAATACATGCAAAGTGATCATTGAAACCTAACTTTGACAATATTTCTCATTTAATCAAACCATAACTTTTACCGCAATTTATTACTTTTTATGCAAGATAACTTGATTAAAACAAAAACCCTATTGTTACATTGAGCTAAGATTAATACAACCATCGAACGGCGGTGATATCTTACAATCCCTGTGGATACGATAACAAAAACCCGACACGAAATATACATTTCAACAAAATGGCGCCGTTGCCGGGGATTGTAAATTGATATTGCGAGCATCGCAATGGTTGTTTAAGTTTTAGCTTGTGAATTTTTGACTTGTGCTTGTAATTTGTTTGGTTTAGTGTGCAGCTTACGTTTTATGCGAGGGCAAATCCCTGTGGACGAACTTCTTTTTGATCCTGAGATCGAGAGAACCGCAAGGAGGCTCAATAGCAAAACGAGACGTAGGAGGCAACAGGCTAGACAACGCCAAGAGCAAGGAGAAAGTTCTTCAACCACAAATCCACACCCATTCATACCAAACATGGAGCCACAACCACCACCACCTATTTCTACTCCATGTATCAATAGTCCAAGGAACACCGCTCAGTTTGCCAACCACACAGGAAGGCAAGCTGAGATGAAGACGGGAACTCTGAATTTATTATATGGGAGTCCATTCACCGGAATGGACCATGAAGACCCATTTGCTTTTCTCACAAAATTTTATGAGATAGCATTGGCTGCCGGAGTGGATCAGGCTCAGGAGCTTCCGTTGTTCAGACGATTATTTCCCCACGCTTTGCTCGGTAAAGCAAAGGATTGGTATCTCGATCAAACACCAGCCGTAATGACAGACTGGAACGTGTTAGAAGAGAAATTCATTGAAAGATTTTTCTCCCATAACCGATTCATGGAATCAAAGACGGCCATCTCGGTGTTTTCTCAAGGAACCAGTGAATCTTTGAATGAAGCGTGGGAGAGATTCAAGTCCATGCTTAGGAAATGTAAAGGGCATGGATTTGATGAATTAACTCAAATCCATATCTTCAGAAATGGACTTCAACCAAACTGCAAAACGTTGTTGGATGCCACTTCGGGTGGCTCGTTGATGTCAAAAAGTGCCGAAGAAGCAACCAACATTATCAATCGAATGGCTTTGAATGATCTTCAGAGTCAAAGTCGTGGAAATTCTTTGAAGAAGGTGGGAGTGCTTGAGTTAGGGACGAATGATGCCATCCTTGCCCAAAACAAGCTCATCTCACAACAAGTGGAACTCTTAACGCAACAAATCAAAGAGTTAAGAGAACCGTCAAAAGCTAAACAAATAGCTTGTTGTGAACTTTGTAAAGGTGAACATGACACCGGATTTTGTCCACCTCCCGGTTTTGACGAAGTAAACTACATGGCCAATCAACGGGACTATCAACCGAGACAACAACAACCTTATCAACCGCACCCTCTACCACAACAACAACAACAATTCCAAGGGAACCAAGGGTTCCAACCTAGAAGCAACTATTATCATAACCAAGGTTATGGGGGTGGTTCTTCTAGCCGTCAAAACCCTCCCCAAAATCCGTATCAATCTCAACAACCGCCGGTAGTCAATTCTAAATTGGAAGAGACATTGACGCAATTCATGCAAATGTCAATGGCCAATCAAAAGAGTAATGACGCGGCCATAAAAAATCTTGAAACTCAAGTTGGGCAACTTGCCAAGCAACTCGCTGAACAACAAACCGGTCCTTCTTTTTCGGCTAATACGCAAACAAATCCTAAGGAGCATTGTAAGGCGATTATGACGAGAAGTGGGAGGGAGTTGGGTAGTGAGAATGAAAAAAGAGTTGAGAGTGAACAAAGAGAGAAAGAGAAAGAAATTGAGGAGGAAATAGTGGAGGAAAATGTTGATGGTGAAATAGGAGTGTGGAGTGATGAGGAAGTAGTTGAAAAGAATAAAAATAATGGTGAAGTTGAAAAAGAAAAAGGTGTGGAGATTGAGGAAAATAAAAGTGATGAGGTAATAAGGGAGGTAGTGAAGAAGCCTAGATGGAAAAGTGCTAGAATTGCAAAGGGAAAGGAGGTAGTGAGCGCTACTTCGGTCCAAAATCTTCCTTATCCTCATGCTCCTTCCAAAAGGGAGAATGAACGGCATTACGCCCGGTTCATGGATATTTTTAAACAGTTGCAAATCAACATTCCGTTTGCTGAAGCCTTGGAACAAATGCCAAAGTATGCCAAATTCATGAAGGACATACTAACCAAAAAGCGGAGGTATACGGAACCGGAGACCATCGTCCTTGATGCGAGCTGTAGTGCCATTATTCAAAGGACGCTTCCTAAGAAAGAGGTTGATCCGGGAAGAGTTACATTGCCGGTTAAAATTGGTGACGTTTATGTCGGGAAGGGACTTATTGACTTGGGGTCGAGCATTAATCTTATACCTTTGTCAATTATCAAGAGGCTTGGCAACATTGAGATTAAGTCCATCCGAATGACATTGCAATTGGCGGATAAGTCGACGACCCATCCTCATGGCGTAGCCCAAGATGTGTTGGTGAAGGTCGACAAATTCTTTTTCCCGGTGGATTTTATTGTAATTGATATGGAGGAAGATGATGATGCTCCGCTCATATTGGGCCGACCATTCATGAAGACCGCAAGAATGATGATAGATGTTGATGACGGTTTAATGAAGGTGCGTGTTCAAAATGAGGAAGTCACATTTGATCTATTCGAGGCGATGAAGCATTCCAAGGATAGAAATGATAGCTTTCGCATCGATGTGATCGAAGACGCTATTATAGAGGTTTCAAAGCATATTCATGAGATATCTCCTATGGAGTTAGCTCTTGACGACTCATTGGAGGTTTTCACTGTTGAAGAGGAGCTAGCTCTTGAGGAATGCTTAAAGGAACTTGATAGTTTGGAAGACATACAACCGTGGGAAGTAGAGGAAGAAAACTTGAAGAAGGAGGTCATTGACGAGAAAGCGCCAATTGAATTAAAAGAGTTACCTTCGACTTTGAAATATGTGTTTCTAGATGAGACCGAGGCAAAGCCGGTCATCATAAGCAACCTCTTGACAAAAGAAGAAGAAGCCCGTCTAATCATTGTGCTAAAAACCAATCAAGAAGCTATGGGTTGGACTCTTTCCGATCTAAAAGGAATTAGTCCATCCTATTGTATGCACAAGATTTTGATGGAGGAAGATTTTAAGCCGGTGGCTCAACTACAACGCCGCTTAAATCCTACGATGAAGGAGGTTGTAAGAAAGGAAGTGGTGAAGCTATTGGATGCGGGAATGATTTACCCGATCTCGGATAGTCCGTGGGTTAGTCCTGTGCACGTGGTTCCGAAGAAGGGTGGAATGACCGTAATCCGAAATGACAAAGACGAATTGATCCCGACTAAAGTTGCCACGGGGTGGAGAATGTGTATAGATTATAGACGGTTGAATACCGCGACTCGTAAGGACCATTTCCCACTCCCATTTATGGATCAAATGCTTGAAAGACTATCAGGCCAACAATACTATTGTTTTTTGGACGGCTACTCCGGGTACAACCAAATTGCGGTTGACCCGGTTGATCATGAGAAGACGGCTTTCACGTGTCCGTTTGGAGTGTTCGCATACAGAAAAATGCCCTTTGGGCTGTGCAATGCACCGGTGACCTTCCAACGATGTGTCCAAGCCATTTTTGCCGATCTGATAGAGAAAACAATGGAAGTCTTCATGGATGACTTCTCGGTATTTGGTGGGACGTTTAGTCTATGCTTGGCAAATTTGAAGACGGTGTTGGAAAGGTGTGTGAAGACCAATTTGGTGCTAAATTGGGAAAAGTGTCACTTCATGGTGACCGAGGGGATCGTGCTAGGCCACAAAGTCTCTAAAAGGGGGCTTGAAGTGGATAGAGCTAAGGTTGAAGTAATTGAAAAATTACCCCCTCCGGTGAATGTGAAGGGCATCCGTAGCTTTTTGGGGCACGCGGGGTTCTACCGGCGCTTCATCAAGGACTTCTCAAAGGTGGCTAAACCTTTGAGCAATTTGCTCGCCAAAGACCAGGTATTTCTCTTCACCGAAGATTGTTTGCAAGCTTTTAAGGTTTTAAAAGAAAAATTGGTTACCGCTCCAATAATAGTCGCTCCCGATTGGAATGAAAATTTTGAACTAATGTGTGACGCGAGTGACTATGCTGTTGGAGCGGTACTTGGCCAAAGAAAAGACAAAACTTTTCATGCGATACATTATGCGAGTAAGGTTCTTAACGAGGCTCAAATAAATTATGCCACAACGGAAAAAGAACTACTCGCAATAGTGTATGCGCTAGAAAAGTTTAGGTCTTATCTTATAGGGTCTAAAGTCTTTGTGTATACCGACCATGCGGCGATTAAGTATCTGCTAACCAAGTCGGATTCGAAGCAAAGGCTCATCTGTTGGATCCTCTTGTTACAAGAATTCGATGTCGAAATCAAAGACAAGAAGGGGTCGGAAAACTTGGTAGCGGATCATTTATCCCGCTTAGTGAATGTCGAGGTTACCGCATCTGAAAAGGAAATCCGGGAAGAATTTCCTGATGAAAAACTGTTTAAGGTTCAAGTTAGGTCGTGGTTTGCAGACTTTGCAAACCACAAGGCTAGTGGTTTTGTGCCTGCCGACCTAACTTCGAACCAAAAGAGGAAGTTCCTTTCGGATGCGAAGTATTATGTTTGGGATGACCCATACTTGTTTAAGTTGGGTAGCGATAACCTGTTAAGGAGATGCGTAACTGGTGATGAAGCCCAGAGCATCCTTTGGCATTGTCACAACTCGCCTTATGGCGGACATTATAATGGGGTTAGAACGGCCACTAAAATTCTTCAATCGGGATTTTATTGGCCAACTATTTTCAAAGACGCACATATCCATGCGCAAAGTTGTGACAGCTGCCAAAGAAGCGGTGGGATAGGTAAGAGAGATGAGATGCCTCTCCAAAATATCCAAGAAGTGGAAGTGTTTGATTGTTGGGGCATAGATTTCGTAGGACCTTTCCCACCCTCTTATGGGAATGAGTACATGCTTGTTGCTGTTGATTATGTCTCTAAGTGGGTTGAGGCGATTGCCTCACCTCGGGCGGATGCCAAAACGGTGATAAAATTTTTAAAGAAAAACATATTTTCCCGTTTTGGAACCCCCCGAGTGTTGATAAGTGACGGAGGGTCACACTTTTGCAATGCACCTTTGGAAACAATTCTAAATCATTATGGTGTATCGCATAGGGTGACAACTCCGTACCACCCTCAGGCTAACGGGCAAGCGGAGGTCTCTAATCGAGAGATTAAGAGAATCCTAGAAAAAACCGTGTCTAATTCTAAAAAAGAGTGGTCCCAAAAATTGGACGAAGCATTATGGGCCTACCGTACGGCCTTTAAAGCTCCAATTGGCCTAACTCCCTTTCAATTGGTATTTAGTAAAACTTGCCATTTGCCGGTTGAATTGGAACACAAGGCCTTGTGGGCCCTAAAGTTTTTAAATTTTGAACATGAGTTGGCCGGTAACAAAAGGAAAGTACAACTACTTGAGTTGGAGGAGATGCGCAATGCCGCATACCACTCAAGTTGGTTGTACAAGGAAAAAGCAAAGAAGTATCACGACAAGAAGATCCGTAACAAAGAATTTGTGCCCGGACAATTGGTCCTATTGTTCAACTCCCGGTTGAAGTTGTTTCCCGGGAAGTTGAAATCAAAATGGTCAGGGCCATTTCAGGTGAAAGAAGTAAAAGAGTACGGGGCCATTGTCATTGAAGACATGGACGAGAAAGATAGTTGGACCGTGAATGGTCAACGATTGAAAGTGTATCTCGGCGGTCATGTGGATCGCGAGAGTTGTGCTCAGCCGCTCGATGCTCCTCTGTGAGCATCGCACCGTCGAGCTTAGCCGACGTTAAACAAGCGCTAGTTGGGAGGCACCCCAACATTGTAAGTATTTACTGCTTTATGTTTTATGTTGTATTGAGTACACTGTGCTAAACCCATGCTGGATGACTTGCAAGTGCTGCATTTGCCAATGCACTTGCTGTCATGCTCGCTTGCAGCTCGCTAGGCGAGACAGTAGCGAGCATGCTCGCTAGCAGCTCGCTAGGCGAGGCAGCAGCGAGCGCTGCAGTACTGTTTACTATTTAAATCTCAGCAGGGCCATTTTGCCCCAAACCTTCAAAAAAATTTCTGAACGGCTCTGCTGAGGAATTTGTGCTAGGCTTCTCAAACTCTTTCATTTGCATCTTTATCACCAACACTTGTTCGTTTCGGTCGATTGCGAACTCTTCTCACTTCACATTTCCGAATCCGTGTACCTAAGGTTTGCCCTACTACATTTTTCTTTTTGTTTGAACTCTTAATTTCCAAATGTGAATGGCAAATAAGATGAGTGTGGTATGGGAACATTTAGGTTGCATGTGGTATTTTGGAGTTTGCAATTTTTGGAGATTTAGGTTTTCAAATTGGGGATTTAGTGTTACTTTAGGTTTTGCATGCAATTAGGCAATCCCCAATAGCATAGAACGATTAATTTTCATGAGAAATCATTAGGTTCTGATGTGGGAACCATTAGAGTATGGGTATTGGGGGAAAAAACTTTGAAAATGCAGAAAACCCCAAAACCCGTAAGGTTCGCTAGCACTCGCTAGGCGAACCTGGGGCGAGCGTTCGCTGCCACTTCGCTAGGCGAAGCAGCAGCGAGCAAGGCAGTATTTTAAATTATGCTTTGTTGGCTAATCTGTTGTTTGGTGTGTGTTGTTTCTTTGTATATTTTGCAGATGGAGTCAAGGTCTGGAGCTGGTAAGAAAAGAAAGGGAGCAGCTACTTCCCGGACCGTGCCTATTCAATTCGATACCGACAAGTTTGTCGGTCCAAAACAGGCTGCACGGTACATCGCTCTGGAGAAGCGAAAGATACTTCCAGAGAAGCGATTTCTGATCAACCCACAGGGCACTTACAGAACTTTCGCCAGGTTGATAGACGCAAAGAAGTGGGATAGGTTGATAAGTCCCATAGAGCATTACGACATTGCGACAGTGCGGGAGTTTTATGCTAACGCACTGCCCGACGACGACGAGCCCTTTACTTGGGTTTCTAGAGTTGTCGGGCGTGCAATTCCATTTGACCGGGATGCTATCAACCGAATCCTGGGGGAACCGCTCCAGCTGGGAGCTGACCAGAGAGACCAATACCACACCGACCTAAGGCTTCACCGAGATGTCCCTGCCATTACCGCCGACCTGCTTTTACCTGGGAAATCGGTTGAGCCAAACCCATCTGGGGTTCCAGTGAGGTATCACCGGGAGGACATGACTCCCATGGCTCAGATGATACTGCTCTTGGTTTTGACCAACATCCAGCCTAAATCATACACCTTTACTGTGCCGATCCCAGTGGCACATTTGGTCCATTCCATCCTCACAAATGTTGAGATAGATGTGGCGAGGATAATCGCCAATGAGCTGAAGACGGTGGTCGAGAGCGGGCTTAAGTCGGGGGCTCGTGTTAATTGTCCCCTGGCTTTCCCGTGTTTGATCATGAGCTTATGCGTTCAGGCAAGGGTGAGACTTCCGTCTCGTGGGTAGGTTAGGATCCCGGCACCTATCGATGATCGGTATGTGGCTAAATATTGTAGACCAAAGACTACCGGTGGCAATGCGGCCTCAGGAAGTACTCGGGCTTCTGATGGTCCTAGTGCTTCTACTCCCGGGCTTGATCCCTACCTACGAGCGGTGTGTGACTACAGTTTTGAGTGGATGGCGGCATCCTAGAGAGCTATGATTGATATGCACAACAGTATGCAGAGGTTGGAACTGCAAGGTAATGACCCCTCCGGTGCTCGAGCATTGTTGGCGCGTGAGCAGTTTATGCTTAACGCTAATTGGCCTGTGGACAGGCCAGTCTATGGTGAGGGGGTGGACGCTGATGCTGATGATGCTGATGATGATGATGAGGCTACCGGTTCTGAGGCCGGTAGCGAGGAGGAGTCCTGAGCCCTTAGTGGGTTAAGTTTTTGTATTTTTTCAGTTTTTATGTTAATTCTATTTGTATCTTCGGATTTTGTATTTTGACCATGGTGTTGTACTATTGGGGTGTTTTGTCCCCCATGAACAAATTTATATTTTCAGTTAATGTTATTTAGTTATGTTTTAATGTTGTGTGTTTAATAAATTTTTGGTTGATTGAGTGGCAAACCCTTCTAGATTGGTTGCTCCTCAAGAAGTACCCAATGAAGGTGCATCCGAGCTTGGATGGCAATGATAAGAATAAACAAGTGAATGAAGCTAAGGTACATGGTTACCGTCGGCTAGAATTTTAGAATGCATTAGGAACTTTACTCTTTTTGGTAAATTGAATATTGTCTTTTTGCAACATAATTGAATGAATGCTTCATCTAGAACTTAAAACCACAAATTGTGAGGAAACCTCCATTGTTCACTTAAATGCTGGATTCTAATAAGTTTTGTTGATTCATGTGATTCATTATTTGTCTTTTATTATTGTGAAATTGGGGAAGCAATTAGAAATGATCAAGGCACTTGTTTTCTTTCGAGCACAACTACATCCAAAAACAACTTACCTGTGAGCAGAGAGAGTATTTGTTAACCCCTTTGAGCCTAAACAGTTGAATCTCGGCTTGAAATAAAGCGAGATCTCAAAAATCTTTTTTTTACAACCCGGAAAATCTTGATTATTGTTCTTTTGCCGTAAAAAGTTAAGAGCATTCACTTAGGGTGTGGAAGAAATAAGTTGGGGAGAACGAAAAAGAATTGGTAAGTACCACAACTCTTGAAAAAGAAAAGAAAAACCGAGCAAGCATAGAAAAATATATGTATAGAAAATATAGAAAAGAAACATCTGTTTTGTATATTTGATGTGAAAGAAAAGAACAAAAATAGAAAAAAAATGAAAATGAGTGCTTGCTTGGAAGAAAAATAGTGAAAAATAAAAATTGAGTTGTGGAATTTGTGTTGTGAAGGTTTCAAATAAGAAACAAATGAAACAAAGTCGAGTAGTGTGAATAATACTGTGAATGTCTCTTTTGCATCGGCACTTTCGTTTCAATGGCCTTAGAAATGACCCTTGTTTGTTAACCTAACCAAGCTTCAACCGAAAAGCCCTTAGTGATCTTTATGCTTCCACAGTACCATTTTTAATTGTTAGACATTGTATGAATCTATTTGATTTCTACATTATTTGTTAGAGAGTGAGATTAGTAGCAAACTGAGGCTAATGTGTTTTTAAACAAAAAAAGTGAGAGAGAGAGACGTGGTATATGGGAGTGTCGCCAGCTCTATCGATTGGCTAGGTTTTTCTGCCTTTTGCATTGGCCAACTACATAATATATATAGTGAGATATGTAGGGTTTTATTTTTATTCTAATGCCAATATTGCCTTTAATAAAGGTGGCCCACATAAAATAGAAAATGAGGGTAGAAATTAACTAGGAATAATAATCCTGCTGGAGGAAAGACAACTGGGAAATATGCAAAGAAATTTGAACAAGAGGTTCAGACATGACCTGATGACAGGTTGAATATCAAGGTAAGTTTAGTCAACAGGTTCATACATGACCTGAAAACACTGGAAAAAATCAAAGAATTTTATCAATAGGTTCATACATGACTTGACCAGTGGAATAAAGAGTTTCAATAATAGGTTCAAACACGACTTGACAATGCTGGGGGATTCAAAAGGTTCCATAAATAGGTTCAAACATGACCTGACAATACTGGAAAACATACAAAGAAATTTCCATCAACAGGCTCATACATGACCTGACATCATTGGAAAATTCAAAGCGTTTCAACAATAGGTTTAGACATGACTTGACAATATTAGAAAATCCAAGAAATTTTAATCAATAGGTTCATATGTGACCTCAACATTTGGATATTCAAAGAAATTTTCACTCACAGGTTCAAACATGACCTGACGAAACTTGGAAAAAATCAAAGTGAGTTTTATCAACAAGTTCATACATAACCTGACGACACTGGAAAATTCAAAGAAAGTATATCCATGTTAGATGCCCAAAAGTGCTTATTAGAGCTATCATATGTGGGCATCTTTCACTCTTTTTCCTTGCTAAAACTGTCAAAACCACATTTGTTTTACATGGAATACATTACATTGATAAACAAGCTTGGTGCCTTTGATTTGTGTGTTATTGTGCAGGAAAGACATGAACTAATTGAAAATGAAGACACAAGAAAATTGGCAAAGGAACCAAAGAATACAAGCATTTCATCAGCCTGCTCGCTAGGCGAGGCTGTGGCGAAGCATTGGTTCGCTAGGCGAGTTCCAGGCGAACAACTCCAGTAAATTGTCAAATTAATTCGCTAGGCGAGTTCTAGGCGAAGGTGGTAGCGAGTTCATTCTGTTTTGGTGAAAAACGCAGCCAGCACTCACTCGCTAGGCGAAGCTCTAGCGAGTCCCCAGCGAGCATTCCAGTAGCAAAACCTCTCAACCTCGCTGGGGCGAAGGTTGAAGCGTGTCCTTCGCTAGGCGAAGGTATGTTCGCTAGGCGAACATGACAGTTCAGCAGGCCCTGTTTTCTCTGGGCGCAGGGGCCTTTTGTGTACATTTTAGACCCTCGCTAGGCGAGCCATTCTGCTCGCCTAGCGAACATGACTGCCCAGCAGTGGTCTATAAGTAGCAGGTGCCACTTTTGAGCACCATACCTCATTTTTACCAACTTTTTCCACTTTTGTACTTTCTTCTAGATATTTTTGCAGCATTGTTCTTGGGATTTTTATGCCCTAGTTTTCATTTCTCTTCATCTTAGAACCATCTTCTACAAAAAGAAGGTGGATTCCCATCCAACTTCGATTATCCGACTTGGATGTTGATCAACCTTCTTTCCTTACTTGCCGACCAAGCTACCATGAAAATGAGTAGCTAAGTCATCCATTTGTCAAGGTTAGATGTAGGTGATTACTAGCTTTGTGTGTAAATGTAAGGATCCTCATATGTAAACTCTTTAACGGTAAATATATGATGAAAACTTTGTTTCTATTTAAAACTCTTTGTGTTGGTTTATGATCGAGAGATGTTTACCGACTCTTGACCTAGGTTTTCATCCAAACTTGTTTGTTAGCTAGAGATAGTAACGAATGATTTTGTTCACCATAAGGTTGAACCAAAAAGTTGTCATTTTGATAGATTGTGTTCGAGAGAAACAATGGATCAAAATGGCAAAACTCACAATATGTGTTCGAGAGAAACATATTGAGAGGACTTTGTGAAATGATTTATCATCTAAAGGAGTTTATAAGATTGTTGACCGAGCAAATACATGCAAAGTGATCATTGAAACCTAACTTTGACAATATTTCTCATTTAATCAAACCATAACTTTTACCGCAATTTATTACTTTTTATGCAAGATAACTTGATTAAAACCAAAACCCTATTGTTACATTGAGCTAAGATTAATACAACCATCGAACGGCGGTGATATCTTACAATCCCTGTGGATACGATAACAAAAACCCGACACGAAATATACATTTCAACAATCCACAGGTTCATGCATGACCTGACAATTCTGGAGGTTTCACAGAGATTTTAACAACGGTTTCATATGTGACTTGACAACACTAGAAAACCCAAAGAAAACTTCAACAACAGGTTCATACATGACCTAACAATATTGGAAATACATGCAAAGCAAGTTTCATCAATAGGTTCATACATGATCTGTCACTTTAGAATACATCTGATAGTTCTGGAGATTTCTCACAAGATATTCATCCGATAAAAGATTTTGGAGATTCCTAAAAGGGAATTTATGCAAAATAAAGATAAAAGGGAGTCTTCTTATAAGTAGATCATCAACGCAAATGACTACGATGATTCTTTACAAAGAAATCAAATATAACCAACATCATTGGAGTTTTCTAAAACGAAAAACCTCCAAGCTTCTGGGAATTCCTCAAAATGATGAGTCATACATGACTTTCACGGAACCATCAGGAAATACAGGGTAATCAAACTCTCTGTATGTGCTAACAACATTTGGACTTTGACTGTAAGCAATGGGTTACAACCAACTTTTAACTGATTGGTGCCAACAATAATTTGACTTGACCGAGGATATTAGAAAAACAAAAACCGGCTATAATAGAGTTTGCCAGTAATAACTGGACTTGAAATGGTGTTGGAGACAACCAAACATCAGATACAGTTCACGATTGTATTTACAAACGGGGTGACAATGATGCCAACGACAATTGGGTTTAAAATGAGTTCTAGTAACAACTGAGCTTGGAATAATGCCTAGTAACAACTGAATTTTAGGAGACACCAATGAGTCTTGAAATAATATATGGGAATGGCATAGAGGTTCTGGAAGTGCGTCAGAACAAAAATGACATGTCTCAGAATTCATCGGAGAGTAAAAGAAACGAATTCTGGAAATGCATCAGAATTACAAGTGATATTCTGGAAATACATCAGAATACAGACACATCCGATAATACATCGAGGAAATTTTGGAAATACATTAGAAAACAAGATAAACATATTTGAGAATACATCAGATATGTGGGGAAACATCTGGAAATACATCAGACAAGTTATGGAAATACATCAATAAACAAAGGCGTAATCCGAAAATTCATCGGATAATCCCAAAAGGAATTGAACCTCATGGACAAAAAATTTGATAGGTGCCAATTGAGTTGGACTTGAAAATGACTGTGAAAACCGGATGATGGTTTAAGGGCACCAAAGACAAACTGGAATTAGAGGTCAAAGGATATAGGATCAACAACAAAACCTGGGTCAATGCAAAATGAGCACGAAGTACGTTTAGGCTATGCATGATTTGAATTTGTTTTTATGCATGATATATGAATGATCATGATATGAAAATGTTGACACCTGAGTGGACTGGGAGTTTGTAGAGGCTTTTTATGGAGATCATGATTCCTCAACACTGATAACTCAACCAAATATTTTGTGATAGATGTTGTCAAAGGAGAATTCTATCAAGCTTGACAGACACAACTTAGCCAATGGGATCCTTTTGGAGGATTAATGAATCATTCTAGCATATTTTTAGGCACTCGTCTTAAAACTCAATAGTTGTTGACGTATGACAGAATTTGTTTGATCAGTTTGAAAGCATGAAGGGGGTCTTCCTCTCTGTGGCTCATCTTGCCTCGGTCTGTTGGGTCTTTGAAAATGTTCACCTTGAAAGTGAGTTTGAAACATCTTGACATGAGACGATCTTGAGATGGCATACCCCAATGTTTGTATACCGCAATGATCTGACCCTGATTAACTAAAACCTGGAATGGTAGACTTCTGATTGACTGTCCTTGGATAATTGAGCTCAATGAGCTTCTGAAGTGGCTTGCCCCAGTCTGAGTCTTGAAGCAAATTACTCTTGGCTAACTGAACATTGGGGTGATTGGCTCGGATTGACTGATACTCAAAGTGATTTCCCCTGACTGGACTTCTTTCACTTTATCAAGTTTCTCAACTGTATATTGTTGGAATTTCTTTAATGCTAAGTGTTAACTCACAAATAAGATTGTTCATTCAAAAATGGTAATTTTAATGCAGTGCTTATGCAAAAAATTGAAATAAAAAATTATTGATATGAACAGGTGATAAAGTGAATGGGTCACTGATAAGAACACAATGATGGTCTAGTCATTCACAGTATGCAAGTTGGTGCGATCAAATGATTAACAAAAATTGTTTAGAGTCAGGTTAATACAACCTTGCTGTAGTATGCTTTCAGAATAAACCTTGCCTCAATTAGGTCTTTTAAGGGTTTTAATGTGGCTTGGTTCATGTTTTTTTAAACAAAAGGATATAAGGCTCAAATTTAATTTTAACCCACCCCTTCTTCTTGATGATCTCCAATTTCTACATTCAGTTAATTCGGTACGCGCATTCGACTTCGAAGGTGTGAAGGTGAAAATGAGGATTCAAGATGAGATTTTCTTGAAATTACAGTCACCTTATTTTCTTTTTGTTGAGGATTTAATGACCTCTTTTGATTGATTTTTTTATCCCAATTTTGCCTGGACTGCTTCTTTGAAGCCTTTGGTGTATCGGGATGCCCTGATATTTGCCTAAATCGTCTTTTATTGTACTCGACCTAGCGGGCTTTTCTTTTTTTGATGAAATTTTTTTGACTTCCATGTTATTGATTATTGAGGAACAACCGCTATAATATTGGGTTTTCCCCCACTTCTTCGACACTTCAAGTTGTGCGCGAAGGATAGCATATGGTTGATCTCTTTAAGTGGGATGTTTCCTCTTGCAATTTAATTGCAAAGTCAGATTAACTGAACAAACTACCCTGCCCCTGGTTAAGATTAAGAGTTTTAGTTCCAAAAAAATACTAACTTCAAGGCTCAAAGTGGTTGACTAGGGATTAACTTCTTATCTCTTCAGTGTTTGGGTATTTGAAACAATGCCTTACATCATCAACAAAGTTTTCTTTGAAAGCACACAACATCAATTATGGGTAATTGGTTTTCATCATCCTCCCTCCAATCTTTACTAAAACAAACAGTTTGAAAAATAAAATGGAAAGGATGAATACATTTTTTTCATAAATGAAGGGGAAAATCAAGAGTGAATACGAATGGATTGATTCAAAATGCATGATCACTTCATTAATATTACCATTAAAAGAAATAAAGTTTAAAAGCAAACAACATTTAACATGCAAAAAATACAAATGAAATGCTAAAATAGCCAAATAATTGCCAATGTTAAGGATGAGCTTTTTTGTATTGATTTGCTGGCTCTAGGAAGTGTTTCCTGAAGTCTCCAAACTCATGAGGAAAATGGACCATTCACCATATTAGGGCCATCGAAAGTCAGTTGCCCTTTGTTGATCATACATTGCACTTCTTCTTAGAAAACATTACACTCCTCAATTGAGTGCCCATTACTCCATCATGAAACTCACATTGAACATTCGGGTCGTACTAAGGAGGGAATGGGAACTTCATGGACCTGGTCTCTCTAGGAGATATCGACGAGCTTTGTACCAACTAAGACCACAATTGACTATAAGTCATCGGGATCGGGTCAATATGGAGAGTCTCTCTTTCCTGTCGGATTAGAGGTTTATGTTAATTCTGACTCCGAAGTTGATTGTTTGGATTTCGAGCCTGGTGATTCTGATGTTGATGCTGACGTGGAACCTGAGTAGGCTGATTCAGTGGACCTTTCCACGGTTGCTGGTACTGAGGATCGGGAGGTAATGGTTGTTGGCATGGCACTTTAGGCATTGCTAACTGCAAATTTTCAGCCACTTGAAGGTTGGGATCAACAAGCTTTTTGACATTGGGCGAAGATCTTCAAATTATTTTCCTTCAATCTCATCGTTAGACGCAACCCTCTTGGATCCACTACTCACTTCTCCTTTTCTTCCATTGGCATGGGTCGTGACATTGGAAATCCAAGGCGATATCTCAATGTTCTTACCAGGAAACGATGATATCTCGTTATCCACATCCCTGACCTCTTTCTTGTGGTACAAAATCTTAAGGGGTTTCAGGGGTTCTTTGCATTTCTTATTACCTAGCCCAGAAATCAAGATATATGTACCTGAGCCTTCCTCCTTGAGTGTTGGTGACCTTATGTCAATCAATATTTGCAGCTTGAGCTTAAAGCTCTTGCGTTCCTCGATGGAGTGCCCCATTGTTCTAGTATAGTATCTGCACTTGACCTTTGGGTAGTCTTCTTCAAAGACTAAGCTCTTTTTGCAAATCAGTTCTCGTACCAAGGCTTTCAGCGCTAAGCAAGAATCCATGTCATGTCCTACTGTCCCTTTATATGATTCACATGTTGCATTTGGATTGTACCATGGCATGTATGGTGACGTAGGTGTGAGAGCTCGAGGGGTCACCAAAGCATTTTGGATTAGCTGCGCATAGAGTTTGTTATATGGAACTAGAATCGGGTCGTTGTGATCTTTGTTCCCCTTTTTGTGATTATGATTTTTGTTCCGAACCTGACTTCAGTGATTTTGAGGAGGAATAGTCAGAGGATGTTGATGATGACATCCTGAGAGAGGGCCATATGCTGATAGATGAGGCGTTGCCATATAGAATTTCCCTTGACTTGGAGTAACACCGGATGTATGTGGAGCAGTAGCTCCTTCCGTTGCAGCAATGGGTATGGGATGACCCTCTTTTCTCAATAAGACTTGCAGGGTTTTCATGACCCATCCCATCTGGCTTTTCAAAAGATTGAGTTCCTCTTTCAATTCTTGTTTACTTTTCCTTAGCTCGTCCATCATCACTGAGACATGGTTCTTTGTTCTAAACGCGTGTCGGG